>NW_027131500.1:21250000-21902500 GCF_026122565.2 Emydura macquarii macquarii
ACTATTATTTGGGGAGAATGGGTTTTCACTTTTTGATAGCTAGTGTGCTTGGGCAGTTGAGAGCTAGTATGCTACCTTGGTTAGCCTTTGTTTCTGAATGCATGGGTTGGTGTCAGATGGAAGAAAGGAAAAAAAGATATGTCTGTTTCATGAATTCATTCCCTAATATGTTTAGTGTCAAGCCAGATCCTTGTTTAACATGGTTAAATCTTAACATGGTGAGTGAAGGTGCTTTGCTAAGTTGTGTAAAAGCTATAAGGAAATATTCAGGCAAATAAATGTGGGCAGGAAGAGTCCAAGCTATTTCAGCTAAAGACAGACAAAACTACTTATATTAAATTTTAAATGTCATTGTTCATGTATTTTGTGAACTTATTTATGTACATTAAATGCTGAATCTAAACCCAAGACATTTTAGCATGATTTCTTTTCAAGTGTAATAGGCTCAAAGGGTATGTCCCAAAGGTTTGCAAGAGCAAAAAAAATTTTTGTATATGTATTTTGATATTTATAAGTCCATTATTTGTTCATGTCAGGCTAAGGTTGCTGCTTGAATCACAGTGCTTTTCTGATGGCTTGAATTCGTCTTCTCTCTGAGATCCTTTGTTCTTTGATGATGTCACTCAGTTTTATTTACTATGACTTCTTGCTGAGCATGGTAATTTTGCTTTTAACACAGCATGCGGTTTCATCTGAACTCCTCAGGTTAATATTAGAGAGGTTGCAACCTGCACGGAGAATTCCTGGCAGCTGGCTGTCAGTATGCTTCTCTCCTGTCCAACCCACACTGCCTTGCTGGTCAGAATCACAATTCATGCTCACTAACAAAAGGGGATGGGCTGCACCCACATTTTATTTATTTTGGGTGTTAAATTTTTTAAATTACCCTTTTTCTATTGCTGGTTGTTTGGCAAACTGTGGCAAACAATCAGAGAGAAAACAGTGGCTGTGCAGAAGCACAGGGACTGACTTCTTTCCTATTCAATAGTAATATACTGAGCTGTGAATTTTCAGCATGTTATTCAGTTAAATCCAGTAATATAATTTCTGGAAGAGGATTAATTTACGCACATAATTTTTACAGCCTGTTGTTGAGATGCTGAAGATTATCTTGGTTAAAAATAACCTCAAATAAGTCTCTCTTCATTCTCCCCAGGTTCATGCCAGAGCCAAACCTCCCTCCATTGATTCTGTATGATACTAAATCGTTGCCTGCTAATACGAACCATCAACAAGTGGTGAATATTGATTGGATTCGGGAGAGGCTTCCTAATCTCCCCAGTGTGAAGAGAGCGAAGCTTGTTGAACAGTATGGGATTCTGCCTGAACACAGTTTCATCTTATTGGTAGGTCTATTGATTTGAGTGCTAAAGTAAACCAAGAAACTCCAAAGTTTCAGTGCTTAGAGAAAACAAACTGTAAAATGTCATATTAACCAGCTGTCAGCTGCCATGGGTTTTTAAATTTGGAAATGTGTCTAACATCTTTCTTAAATTGTACCTCCGTGCCAAATCCTTCACACAGTCAGAATTAACATACGGTTCGTTTCTATGAGAAGCGATTCCTGAACAAATAGGGAGCTAACAAATTGCTAGTTAATGATGATCTCATTGGGCTAAAAATGGACTCATTAAAAGTGCTGACTGCTGCAAGTGTACAACCTTTTGCTGACAAACTAAGTCTTACCTACAAGTGCATGATCTTCATGGCAGGTATTGTTTTGTCTTTGTGTCTGGAACAGGGCCAAGCACATTGGCTGTGCTTAACAAAATAATACGTGTCCTTCCATTGTGTTGGTAAAATATGTACGACATCTAACATGGCGAAAACTTTGCCCTAAAAATGCAGTTTAATGAAGTGAGGGGGGTTGTGGATGCAAATGAAGGGATTGTTGCAAAATCTGGAAACCTCTGGAATCCATCTAAACAATTTCCAATCTCTTGAAAACAAATGGCAGCATCCTTGTTCCCTTTAACTCCTTTGTGAATTGGAGTCATCACCAGTAGCGATGACTTTGTGTTTCAGCATTTAAATCAAATTTTACAGAAACCTCCTCTTGAGAAGAAAATGGCTTGGAAGATTCTTGCCTTAATGGTGTTGCGTCTTACCAATGAGTCATAGTTTTTCCCGTTTTGGCGGGCAGATCGGTCATAAGTCATGTAGAAGTCCTGTGGCTGTGAAGGTAGCAAGTGAGATGTGTTGACTAAACTAGTAATAGCTCACATTTGTATTCATCATGAATGATTTTAAGGTGCTTTGCAGGCAGTGTTTTCTCTCTGCATCTGTATAAGTAATTTCACTTCAGGAAAAAATTCTTATTTATGAAAAGTGTTTTTGATCTAAGACAGTAAATGGACCCTGCTCCATGTCACCTTTTTTACCTAATCCTTTCCCCTCTTTGCTATTATGTAGTCTCATCAGTGATGATGCAAGAGCCTTCTCTGCAGCTCTAGCCACCTGTAACTGCTAGCTCTTTGTCACTCTGTCTCATCAACGCTCCTTCTCTTGGCAGTTCTCCCTGAAAATGTATTTTCCCCTTCCTTTTGCCTCTTAATTTCTCTCCTTTTGCAGTTTGTTCGTTATAACTGTTAATTCTGGAGATTATGGGATGCCGCTTGTGAGAAAGATGTACAAATACAGCTGCATTGAAAGTTGTTTTTCTGCAATAAATGAAGAGGTGGGTCTCTTCACATTCTGGGTCTTTCTCCTTTTAGTGTCGATTAGAATGTCAGCGTTTTTATTCTCCATAAAAATTCACTTGTTTGACTCACTGAGGGAATAGTTAACCTTTAATTCACCTGAAAATTATATTTCCATTGCAGTTTTAAGCCTAACTCAGAACTACAGTACACTGCTGATAGGTCCAGATGCGCATATCTAAGGAACAGTCTTTCAAAATAGAGTGCCCAAGAGTATTCATTAAATAAATGGCAGTGGTAGATGGATGCCTTCACAATGCAGAATCACTACTCTATACCAACTTGTTAGTGTGAACATTATGCACAAAAAATTGTTTTAAAATGTCATACTTCAAAACGAACATTAGTTTCTTAGCTCCCCCATTATATTGAAGTATTGCAGTAACATCTTTCACTTTGTTGAATCTCCTTATTTCTGGGGTTTCTTAAATATGTATCGCCAAATTTTCAGAAGGCTTTTATAATTGCAGTAATTAAGTGGGAGTATTTGTAGGAGCACCTTTTTCTCACACAATCCCACATTTACACGTGGATATAGGCAGTTGGTCATGCCATCTGAGCAGCTAAGTTTTCAGTTACTCAGTTTGTGCATGCAAGGTGAATCTGTGCAAACCAATAGGCCTGCAAATATTGCATCTGCGGTTAAGGAGCCCTGCTGAGGGTTTGGCCACTCGTGGTATTTTGACATTTTGGCTTTCTTCCTGGTGTGGCTTTTTTGGGTTTATTTTTTTGTTTTTGTTTTGTTTTGTGTGTTTGGGGTTTTGTTTGTTTTGCTGATGTATTGACATGGGACTTTGGAATTAATGTGCTACTATTAAACAAAAATGAAAACAAACAAACAAAAACCACAGTGACATCCAAAGAGGTCTATCCAGGTTTTTATGGCTCTCACGTATAGATCAGAGTCTTTGAGGTACAGAAGTTAGATCTGGAAAAGACCTATATGATCATTCTCTTCCTCTGCCAGCTCTCTATAGTACATTTGCTATTACTTCGGCTGCTGACGCTTCTAAAGTACCCTATCGCTCTAAGATACAGGTACATTTCTGCTTATTTTAAAAAGTAAATATCTGGGGCAGTTTGAAGACCTGCTTGATACATCATGAAAAACTTTGAAAAATATTGTCTTTCAAGACCATTCTGTTTGTCTGTTACATAATCTAGTCTTTCTGTCTCTTTGCTTCATCTGCTACTGCTGCCCTGTCCCATGCTCCTGTTTGTTTCCTCAGAGTTGGTTGCTGTGGAAATTCTGATGGTACAAATAGAGGAAGAGCAAAGCAGAAAATGAGATATGGGCAGAATTTTTTTTCAATAGAATTTTTTTTTATCTTTTTTTAGTTTTCTGGGAGGCATCAGCTGATCTTTAAAGTCACCAGTTCACATTGTGGAGGAAATGTCTGCAAAGATTGCTTCCATGATACCTTGTGAAACATTGTAGCATTTTAAAGCTAAACTGGTTAAAAAAGCATTTGAAACCCCACATAATCTATTTTTGACAGCTCAGGACTATTAAAGAATCAATTTAAATCATGCATAAGAAAATGTTTTGCATCTGGCTAACAGTTTGCATGCTACATTTCATTCCAATGAGATTCTAATGAGCAAGTGACAAGGTATTGGTACAGTGAGTAATGACAGCACCCAGTGATCCTCCATAACAAACACAATGCCGTAAGTCCAAAATTCTGTTTCCCATTCTGTTATTCAGGATGACGTGAGATAGTCAGTTAACATTCCCATAAATCAGAATATAGCAGCTTTTCTGTCATGGTTTTAAGTTGGTAAATTGTTCCTAGGGGCAGTTTTGGTTTTTGCATTAACAAGGTGTGCTGTTTTAAGTGCTGAGCACTGCTGTCTGTATATGACCAGTTAAATGGCTTCTGTGAGGTAGGTAAAGATCCAAAATATCCTTTGGTTTGTGTCGTCCAGTAACTAATTGTAAGGAGATGTTCGCTTTAAAGTGTGCATGTTTGTTATGGATGCCTTTTCTGCCAGTATTCTCCATTATTTGAATTGCACCTTGTTTTTAAGTCATATGCAGCATTTTATATTAGTTGTATATACTACAGTAATGTTGAATATTTGTTTAAGCTTCTCTTGTGTCTGGAACCTTTTATCTCAATATATGCCAGTCTTTTTAAGCTGATAGAAATGCAGAAGTATTTACCAAATGCAGTAAGAAACTGGAAGTTTTGGTGAAAATTAGCTGTTTTATATTGAATAGCGAGAGATGAGAGCAGGGATTTTGGAGAAAATTGTACTCAGTGTCTGTATCTAGTGTATAAGAGCTCCGCAGCAGAACTGCCTGCATGAGATGTTCCATAAACTGACAAACCTCTTCTCAGATAAATATCCCTAATATAAGTCAGAGGATGATTTTGGCAATCCATGTGAGTGAATTTGCCTCTAGGAAAGTCGATCAGATTGCACAACTGGTCCAAACTATCTTCCAACAGTAGGGCAGTAAGGACTGTTGGAAATCGAAGGCTGATCAAGTCTTCTCTGTAATATAATAAATTGCAGGAACAATAAGGAAAACATTCCATTCCTGTCACACAGATTCAATTTGGTTCAAGTTTTAATGTAACAGAGCCACATGCTTTTGTCTCACTCATCATAAACTGGTACTAGACTACTGGTAAAGGCAACACTAGGCAGATTTTCAAACAAAAGCACAATGAAGTGGTTGCAAATATGTGCATTTCCATGTGCAAATCAAGTAAGCATGGGCCTGGCAACTCAGTGGAATGTGCCGTGTGTGAACATTTTTGTGGGCATACCTGCTCCACCCACGTTAAAAATGTGGTTGTAAAGACCCTCTACAGTATTTGCTAATAGGAGGCATTAATACCTGCTCACTTTTTCCTGACTGAACTTCCAACGTAATATTGTTCGTCTAGTTCTCTTGTCATTTTAAGACTTAATATTCTAAGACTGCGTTTGGGATAATGAGTCCTGAGGGGAATTAGAAAAATTACAGTATTGAGATAAATTAAATTATTAATTTTACTTTCCAGTTATATATGAAGTCCAGTAGCACAAGTGTTCTTCCCTTTAAGTAAGAACAACCCTTTGATACCCATAGTCTCCTGGAGGTTTTATGAGTTACCTGCTACAGTTACTGAGCCATCATTTTCTAAGTGATGAACATCACAGCATCCATCAGACCCTGCCGTATCTGTTTTACTAAAAACAATCTCAGATTTCATATACACTTTAAATAGAATCTTGTGTCCCCCAGTGCAATACATTTCCAACACTGAGGGTCTTCATCAGAATTGACTTAAAAAAACTAAAACAATAAAAACTCTGCTTCTTATAGACTGACTTATCCAGATCACCCAAGGATAGAAACAAGTCCATCTTATTCCAGCAACCCAAAACATGTCTGCAAGATCAAGCATTAAATATTTCTAGGTGGCTTCAGAAAACCATTCCTTGGTAAACATAGCCTGTTTGACAGCTCATTTCACCTGTCTAGAAGAGAACAAGAGAAGTCTCAATACCTACCTTGGTAGAAGCAGCTTCTACCTGTACACTAATTTCAGGGAAAAGTTCCAGAGCGGTAGCCGTGCTAGTCTGTATGCAGCAAAAACAACAAGAGTCCTGTAGCACTTTAAAGACTAACGAATTTCTGCAGGCATAAGCTTTCGTGGGCTGCAACCCACTTCGTCAGATGCTTTGTCAGCCCACGAAAGCTTATGCCTGCAGAAATTTGTTAGTCTTTAAAGTGCTACAGGACTCTCGTTGTAATTTCAGGGAGGGATTAATGAAAGATTGTCCATTTAACGTAGTTTCTAGTAACCTGGAAGACAGGCTGACAGCTATGCTTATGTATTCTTTTTATAGAGCATCTCCTAGTATAGATTGCACTACTGCCTTACTGGAGTTACTAGAGGTTGCCAAGGTCTTGCAGTGAGTGCACAGATCAGGTTTATCTGGGAATGAGAAAGGACCAATATGTGATGTACCGAAAATATTCATTTTTGTACCTTTCTGTCACTGACCCATTTAATTCTTTTTCTAAACAGAATGAAGATGGATTAATGGAGTTCTTTGAGAATGTAGTGAAACGGACCCAGATGAATCCAAAGAAAGTGATTGGCTGGATTCTAAAGGATATGCTTGGTTATTTAAAACAACACCACCTTACAGTCAAGGAAAGGTGAAGCTTTCTGCTTATATTAAGCTGATCAAACAGAACCATATGTCTTCCCACAGTCAGACATACAATTGTGAATAGTTTCCTGTAACTCCAGCACTGACTCCTAGTTTAGTGCAATGTAAACTCCATGTTAGGTGGACAGCAGTTAAGAGTTCTGGGTACCCACCACTTCTTTTGGGAGTGTAAACCTGTATGATGTCTTGAGAAGGGAAATCTTTATTAACTACCAATTGTAATTAGTGGGTTTCCATTTTTATTATATGAAAATGGCAAAACCCACTCAGCTGACTAAAAATACAGTTGCCTTTTTAAAAGTTTTATTGACATAGTGTACCACTAAGAAACAAGGTAACTAGTTTGCTCTTTAATTATTTAATTATATTATTTAATCTTTGTTTAAATGATTGTATGTCACTTATACAAATGACCAGACAGCATGTAGAGATGCTAAACTTATGCTGTGGTTATTTTTTTAAGAGCTCTCACCTCACCTTATTTTTTTTTTTTACTTTAGTCCGGTCAGTTTTCTCTTCCTGGCTGAACTTCTAAACCTTCAAGAGAGAGGAACAATTTCTTCTTCAGCAGCCAAACAAGTGAGTATGTTTTGGAACTACTGTGCCTTTAAACCTGCCACTGCTTGCTTCATTTTCAAAGTAAATCTCCATCTGTAATCCGTATGACTTCCATAGGGTCAGTAAATCAATTTTTTATTTAAAGCATCCAATATGTCAAACTGCTACTGGAGGTATGTATATGTATGTAAATTGAGGGTTAAATAGTAGAGAGGCCTGAAACAAAACCCTAAATCCAAACACACCTGAACTTTGGGCAATTTGGATTTGACCCGTAATCCCTCTAATCAAATTCCAAATTTTGAACACTCCTGCACTTTGGGAAGATTAGAATTCGCACCCACATGGTAGTGACTTGGGGCAATCTGGTGAATAGACTGTTATGCTCGGGGAATTTGCTGCTTCATGGCTTTTAATAATCTGAATAGGAACTGCAGCTGTAAGAGGTCAGACATCATGCTGTATGGCAAAGGGTAAAACACAGCTGGGTTTGTTGATAAAGATAAAGGTGTCTCAAGTGCCTTGTGAGACTGAAGAAGGAAGACTCTTCCTTTCTCTCCTGGCCCTTTTGAGAAGCCAATGACATCCTTTGCTACTTTTTAGCCAGGCATTCTAGATACAGCCAACTATTTCCCCCCTTTTTTTTTCATATAGCTAGTTTAAGAAATTGTGCTAACAATACATGTGATGTCAGGGAATATGTTAATTACCATTATTATAGATGATGATGATGATGATTAATTTGCATTGAAGTAGTACATATGGATGCCAGTCATGGATGAGGGTCCCATTGTGCTAAGCGTTGTACAAACATATAATAAAGAGACAGTCCTGGCCCCAAGATGCTTACCACTTAAGTATAAGACGAAACATGGGGAGTACAAGGTAACAATGAGATAATGCCCCTCAGTGGTCACAGCAGACCCAGCTGCCTGACCATTATCAAATTTTTTTGTAAGCTTCACGGTGGAAACAAGTTGAAAGGAGGGATTTAAGGCTACTAGTGAGGTGGCTTTGCAGTTGTTTACAGTGAATCTTTCCCAAGCATGCTGGGTAGTGTGGGAGAAAGCGTAAAGTTGCTTGTTTGAAAAATTTAACAAATGGCTATTGAATGCTGATACTGTTGGCAGAGCAGAGGAAGGTGATCATCTCACGCTTGACAACAGTGAGCATCTTTTGCAGGGCTACTGGTAATCTGCAAAAAAAAATTTGCCTCAGATTCTGCTGATCTTTCTGGAAAAGCTCCTGAATATTTTTTGCGAAATACACTACAAAATTGCTAACATGTTGAGTATATTATTTTGGAATAATTTTATAAAATTGATTATTTTTCACCATTTGATATGTGTGGAAAAAAATGGAGATCTTTCATTCCCCTTCAAGATCTTCACTTGAGATTCTCTAATTGTTATATTTATAAAATAAACAGCAGGATCTTATTCAGGGGATAAAGCAGTATGCCGCGTTTATTATGAATATAAAAAAGAAAAACAATTTAAAAAGCAATTCTCACACACACACACAGTTCTGCAGGAGGGATATAATTACCAGTCCCTTGTTGCCCAAGCTGAATCACTGGCCAGGTGATTGACACGAGTGGAGCCGGGCTCTGTTTATCGTGACATGATGCTCCTTGGGGTTTGCAGAACGAGTCCAAAGTCCAGGTTTCTTCTCTCCATTTTTATACTTATCCATCCCCATTCGGGTCTATGGATTTTGTTGTGTCAGATCGTCTCCTTGTTTGATATAATTGTCAGTTATGTTTGATATCGCAAGTGTGACAGCTTTCTCATTATTCTTTCATTCCTGTTTCACACTTTTTGTTTCTGTCCTTGGGTGTTAACTCCCCTGTTTTAGATTTCAAAATGTTCCCAAACATTCATTTGTAGATGTTTACAAGCAGGGCCCCAATGTGTTATAAATGTTAGATCACAGAATGTTTAGTCAGGATGTTCCCCCTCATATGTTCACGCAGTCAGTTATCATAGTGGAGCCTGGGATGGCATGAACAAACAATCAATGTGTCCGGAACATCCTTATCTATAATGCCTAGTTTTGTTCTCTCTGTGTGAGGATTAACCCTTAAGCTTCAAATATGTATCCATGGTCTCGGCCTGCTCTGATTCTGGCCTACTTCACAGTGCTGGGGCCTACATAATCCTATATAAATTGTTTTTTCAAATCCAGCTAAATCCTGTAGTGCTGAAAGTAAATGTGTGTGTATATATATTTGGTCATTGTTTTACAATTGATTTTTTTTTAAGTGTTAAGGGGCACTGGGCACTATCAGTGGAGAGCACCGATCACATTTTAGGCCCTATGATAATATAATAATTATTTGTCTCTTTAAACCTTGCAAGTTTATTCCTGTAGAATATTAATTAACTTGGATAAATATACTAGCTACCTTTTTTATTTTGAAGTGGTCAGCAGTGAAATTAAGACATTTAATTCACATCATTAGGTTCCGGGGTTAATGTTCTGATATCAATAAGGGCACATTCCCTCCACCTTTTTTTTTGTTCGGTCTATCTACAGGTTTGGAATAGAAATTAGTGTCTGTTCACTTTTGCATGGTTGTCTTTGCATCAAAAAATGGTTATAAAGAGCAGACAAGAGTTCCAAATGTGGGTGCTTAAAGTTTAAATTAAACTGGCCTGATTTTTGGTGGAGCTGAGAAGTCTGTTCTTAATTAAGCCAGTCGTAGTTGTGGTTGCTCAGCTCCTTTGAAAATTCAGGTGATTTCCTTCACACACCCATGTTTGGAAATGGTCTTAAAAAAATAAAAGCTTATAATGGGCAGAAAACATTGAGAATACCTAGTGCATCTGGATATACAGAAATTCTGTGCACATGGTTTTTGAGAGCACCCGTCAGCCTGGTGCCTGAAACTTTGAAGAGAAACTTCAGAGTTTTATTTTTAGCTCTGTTTCTTTGTGGTGGTGTTTAAGTCAGTTAATGCTGATTTCACAACACTTTTTGTATTTTAATACATTTATACACAGGCAGTTTTGACAGGTTATAAAATGAGGAATTTCAGAGAGATTGTATCTCCTGCTTAATTACTAGCTCCTTGTAGTAGATATATTATGCTCTCTGTTCTAAAACCAGACAGAGAGTAATAATGGTACCGAGTGATGCTATCAAACTGCAGGGATGTTGCCACATTTAGAAAAGTATTTTGGCTGCCTAGATGTCAGAATAACAAATGTTTGTAACAGTTCTCTGCAGTGGGCAGATATTGGATGCCCTAAGGACAAAAAAGGCTATATATATACAACAGTAGATGTATGGCAGCATTTGAAGTGGGTGGGGGAATTAACTGCAGTAGTGAAGACAGATCCAACATGAGACGATGGAAGGGTTTGATGGGGTGAGCCAAATAGTCATGCATGTGCATAAACTTGCACTGCAGGAAGTGCTAACCTTTTAAATTTTTAAGAGGTTTGTGTTCATTCGTACAAGGCAATAACACTCAAATAAAAACTGTGAACATTGATTAAATATGGAACATTATATGGTTGATATTGCGTGCCAAAGAAGGGACACTTCTGGACAATGCTGTGTTATGTAATTATAGCACACAAACCAAACGTATCTTCAGAAATAGTGTGTACACTAATCAGGGCTACCATTGCAGGGATATGGATTCTACAAAAATTTACTGTTGGCTAGCACAATGGTTTAGCTCATCTACACTGCAATACTTGGCGACAGAACCCTTTGGCACTTCTGTATACACCAGTTACCAGAGAGGTGAGCACAGTGTATGAACGTAAATTGAACAGGACCTTTTACAATCATGGCTGTACCCATGCAGCCTGGGGAACGTGGAGCAGCTGATCCAAAGTGCACACCACTTGTTAAAAGCAGAGGTTTTGGGATAATTTGTAAATGCAAAGACATTGCATTCTGGGAGGAAGGAATGGGTAGGGACTAGCCAGAATGGTATAGCTGCAGTATTTGCTGCTTCCCGTCCACACTTGGGACAAGCGGGTTGCAGCCCACGAAAGCTTATGCCTGCAGAAATGTGTTAGTCTTTAAAGTGCTACAGAACTCTCGTTGTTTTTGCTGCATGCAGACTAGCACAGCTCCCCCTCTGGAACTATTGCAGATGGGTTTCAACTGAAAACCTTTTCCCAAGTGTCACATCCAGCTGGCACATCAAAGGTTGTAAAATGCTTGGAATGGCACTTGTGTGGATGCAAGGCTTGCAAGCTGTTAATAAATAATTCTGACCAGTGGTTTGTTGCTAGGCATATGTGGCTAGAGCACGCAGAACCTGGCAATAGTCTGAGTCAAATCCAGGCTAGAGTCCACAGTTGCCGCTGTTGGGATTTCAGTAATAAAGAATTTCATTTTGGCACTGGAGACTTGATAATTAGGCCCACTGTTCTTGTTCAGCCAGTTTTAGTTTGACCAGTGAGTGTGGCTGAATTAACATAATTTTTATGCTGTTTTTTAGACTAGACTCTTATCTAGGGCTAGAACAACATTTTAAAAAAGAAAAGTTGGACTAGGACGTAGCCAAATTTCTGGCCTGTCAGATCTGTCTAGGTGTTTCTGTAAACTATAATATTAGTCTAATAGGAAATCATTCTTTGAATTGCATTGGTCTTTCAGCTGTCTATAAGAATGTAGATGGGGGACCCTAAATGCTTGAGGCTGATTCTGTCTGGCTGAGAAAAGCCTACAAGAGCCCAAGAAAAAGAAAATGGAGTAGGACTGCACTTCCAGATGGGAGTGGTTTATTATGCTTCCATGAATAAAATGCTTCCGGATAACCTCTGAATACTACTAGAATACGTTGCATCCCGTGTCCAAGGTTCTCCTTATCATGAACTAACTGACATCATTAATAAGCTTCTCCCTCCTTGACTTTCAGAAATAGATCAAGGAGGATTTGTGACCACGCCCTTCATTTTGTGTCTGTGTAGAGGAAGCCATTCTTTTATTCCAGCAATAGAATGATACATTTTAAAGCTACAAAACCCAAACTGACATAGCTTGCTGTGCATATTTATAAGAACAAATCCAGTCTGTCCCTGGTCTCCCTAAAATAGTCTATAAGCTAAGCTTATATGCTTAGCATGGGAGAGGAGAAGGCTGTCAGGGGACCAGTTATGGCTCCCTGATTCTCAAGCCACGCTGACCTAAGTTAGACCATTCAATGGGCTTCTCTTGGTAATTCTGCTTGGAGTAGAGGGTTTTGCTAGCTGTTTGGGTGCATATTGTGTTTTTGCTCCAGTGCCCTCCTCCTTTTCTGTGGCAGTCTGGGAGGGGACCACACTTTGAGAATTGCTGGTATAGCACCTAAAATCAGTTTTGTCCTTTTCTTAGAAAGATTTGGATGCTTCATTGGTTAGTTTCTACTTTGAGCAAGATCTCGGGGGCGTTTTTTCTGAGTCAGATTACTCAAATAGCAAGTAGCCCCTTCCTGAGGTGTGATGTGGAGTCACAATTTCTCCGGGAGGGCTTACCTTCCGGAAAGCTTCCTGTCTGCTCCCTGGGGAGGACTGATCACCTGCTAATAGAGGAGATGAAGCAACTGTGGATGTCCCTTAAGTGAGCCCCCAGAATAGTTGGTGAAGGGGAAAAGGCCAGTCTGGTTGTGGGTCGGCAGAATTTTTCCTAGGATATTCCAGGCGGCTCTGCAGTGATGCTAAGGAATTAACTGGAAGGGGAAGAGTCTTGGGTTTTCAATGGGAACAGATTAAAACATCACTTCTGCTGACTGCAACTCTGATTGGATATCCCAGTAATTTTAATCATTTGACCTGTCATTTCTGCCCTTCTCCCTCTCACAGGAAAACATAAAACTTGCAACATAACTTCATAAGACAACTTTGTTATTACCCTCTCAAGGCTTCCAGCAAAACAATAAGATTCTATTGGGAAGAGTTGGGCATAGGAGGTAAATTTGAGTCGCACCAAGCTAGGAGCAGGAGCTAGGAGTAGATAGTGTCAAATCATTTCATGCCAAAGGGCTTTTATATTGTAGAAAAATCAGAGAGTTAAAATGACGTTCTATTTATGTTGTTTTATATAAACCATCTTGCTGTACTGCTAATTATTGAAAATGGTTTTAAATTTGGGCCCCCTCATTCCAGCCTCCTCTTGATCCCACAGCAAATTTGTAGAGCTGCATGTGTGACATGGTATTCATGTCCATGATGGCCCAAACATACAATTATGTCTTCAGGGCAGGATTAAGCAGAAGCAGCTGTTTTAGTTAAGGGGCTTTTCTCTCTCACATCCCCCATCTCTGAAAGAAGCGCAGAGGGAATACAGAAAATGACTGCCCAAAGAAATTGTTCTTTATAAATGTTCTCATCTCCCAAGTTCATTCCATGGGGATAGCCCTACTACAGAGAAGGGAAACACATTCACATTAGCTAGTAACGGTTCTAGCTGGCTAGGTTCACTGGCTGTTCTCAGAGGTGAGAGATAGATGGGATGGGGCTGCCCCATGGATTCTGATTTGCAACATTTTTCTTTTTTTCTATTAAGCATCCTCATTCTATCCCCCTCTGATGACAATGGTCTGTAAATGAGATGTTACCTGGAATCAAGCCAGGCACAATAGTTGTCTAATGGTCAATTTTCTGCAGTGGCATTCTCTGCTGACAGTGCGTGTTGTAATTTCTTTTAGCAATATTCACATGAACAGGGGATTACTACACTACCTTCTTGTACAGCAATCCTACAGTAGGGGCACAAAGAGCATTACCGTTGCAAAGCTATATGATGTGCATATTGTGCTTCAGAGTAAAGAAAGGGACATGGTGATGCTCTGGATTATTGCACTAGTTTTTAAACTGTGTTCAGATCATAAATTAAACTAAATTGCTTGATCTCATCCTGATACTCTTGGAGGCAGGCAGATTTTGCTAGCAAGCCAAGACTGAGATATGTCCACAGACCGTCATGGGAAAGTTGGTCCATCACATAAATGTTAGCCCTTTGTTTTTATTAGGACTAAATTCACTCACACATCACTGCAGTGGAAAGTGTGAATGCCACAGGCGCTGAATCCCCTCTATCTTTTTTGATGCTGCAGGTGCTCGAGGAATTGTGGAAGGGGGAGAAGAACCCACTTCAAATTGTTAAAGAAAAGAAACTTGAATTGATGCAAGATCAGCAAGAGCTTGAACAGATCTGTCAGGAAGTGATGGAAGGACATCAAGAGGAGGTGATTAGAACAGTGGTGGGAAATTGAGCACCAGTAGCTCGGACATTTTGGTGGTCTGTGGTGCTAAAGGGTTTAAATTGCCATATTTCCTCTGGCTCTGTATTTGTTTGTATGTCTTCAGAGAGCAATGAAGGATGTATTCATGTGGCTTGTCCAAGAAGCCAAGTCATTCTAACTATGCATAAAGGTGATAATGCAAGAAAACAAGCACAGTAGAAGCTCTGTTTTCTTCAACTGGGTGTATGTAGAGAGCGCTTTCGTTAACCTGGCCTGGGAATTTTAATCAGTAGAAGTCCCTCATTTTCCTTTTTGTCAACTTTGATGATATCTAAGATCAAAGAGATTAAATTAATATAATAGTGTGAAGACTCAGGGTATCAAATAAGAAGCCATTACATCTCTGGCTATTTATGCCACATGAATAATATTAACTGGAAGGGATAGCATCAATTTTGGTTAACCAAAAAGTTGGCTTTTATCATGTCTTTACAAAGTCCATGTCTCTTCTTCACCTAAGAAATGTATACTGACTGGCTAACCCACATGAACAACCTTACCCCAACAGACAGTATGTATGTACTGGAAGAAAGCTTTAAACATTTCGATTTCAAGATTCCAGAGCTCTCCAGTTAAAAAAGTAAACTTGTAAATTATGAAAGGAGGGCAAAATAGAAAGATAACCTTGACCACATCTAACATTAGCTTTATTTAAAAAAAAAAAATCATGTGCTTTCATATTCTCTCGAGTGCAAAATGTAAAAGCAGGAATGAATGGCTTATTTTAAGTATAAACATTGTCTAGCTACATTTGCAGTTGGGGAGAAAAAAAGCTAACATCTTTTGAGAACAATACCACCCACACCCAAGTCTCATGGGGGGACACTAACAGCTTTGCAAAGAGCTTTTGATAAAGAAAACGAACTTGCAGTAGATCTGCATGACCTCCATTATACTGAATCATTTGTAGTGGCTGATAAAAGTGTTTCTGTATTTTCAGACTAGTACTGAAGCACAGGAGCAGATTAGCTAGACCTGTTCAATAGCACAGAAGCTGAAGGTCCATAACCAGATTCCTGTTTCTATAATAAAAATCATTTTGTAAGAATTTAATTCTTCCCTCAGCGTCTAGTGTGTTAGACAAACCAGCAGTGATAAAGCAACCTGATTTTCCAACTGCTTTCAGGTGATCATTTTAGTAAAGCAGAGACGCTTTTAAAGCTTGTAAGTCTGCGCTTTAAATTACCATAAGATCTTATCTTATAAACGGTTAGTTGGGCTATTTGCAACAGAAAATGCCTTGCTTTTTAATAGTAGGGTTTTTTTAAGAAGGGAAACAGACACTCAAATACTGAGTAATTTATGAATGAATGCAATACTTACTGAACTTTCTAATTTAGGTAATTTCAGGCAGATAAAGGTAGCAGTGACACTGGGACACTATTAGATAAGATTTAAGATGAGCTAAAGTTCAGATACAATAATGGATAGATGTATTTACAATTAGTGCAGGTGGTGGTTCATGTATTAATAAATTTGAAGGCCAGTGAGGACTGACTGCTATCTAATCTGACAACCTGCATAATTTAGAATTTCACCCAGTACTTCCCACAATGCAGAGATTTTTTTTTCCCTGCTACATAAATAAACATTGTTGAACTCAATAACTCATGATTGTACTACAGCATCTCTTCTAGGAAGCCATCCACTTTCAATTTAAGATAAAGTGATGGTGGAGTTCCTTCTGCCCTTGTTAAACTGTTGGTTTTTTTTAACCATCATTTCCAGTTTAAATTTTTTATACAGTATTTTCAAATTGGGTATTTGCATGCACAGTGGGTCAATGGCTACCTGATTGGCCATGCCAAGTGACCATTGCACAGTAATTCTGAAGGCCAATGTGCATGCATTTTTGGGTGCAGACAGTGGGTCTAAAAGTAATTGGTCAGTCTCACTGGGTAGTATTTTCATAATGAATAACCATAATTGCCTAGTTAAAAACATTTAATGCTATGTTGAAAGAGATTCCTCCAGGTTGTTGTAGTTGATATGGAAATTTTAGAAAGGCTAGTTCTCAAGTTTCTGCTCCAATTAAAAATGCCAGGTCAGTGTTAATGAAATACAAGTGTCTTCACTTTAAAAGGACACTATCATACCAGAACTTTAAAATAATTCTGAACTCAAATTAATAAATTCACATATTACTATTCATTCAGTGTTGAAACTGAACTCTTTAAAATCTGTTTTTGTTGCAATCTAACTTTTTTGCATGTCACCCCATTAGGAAAAGTAAAACAGTCAAGTCTTGCTCACTCTTGGGTTTTCATGCAGTATTGCACTTCTTTGACTTGCAAATACTGCAGGGAGATGTTTAAATCTGAACAAAAACATTGTTTTCTTGGGAATAAAAGAATAACCATGAAACCCATAATTCTATTAAGACTAAGGCTCCAAGCAACCGTAGGGTTTCAGCCACACATGGCCCTGGCAGAATCGAGGCCAAACTTTTTGTAAAGCTTACATTAATAGCAAATTTGGGGCCTAAATTAAGCTAAGATTAGAAAATGTTTCTGTTTAGAGGGACAACTGAACTTTCCATTGTTCATGATAAATACTTTGTGCTTTTGTTTTCAAGGTTATGGAGATAAAGGAGGGAAACCGAAAAGTTTTCAATAAACTGATGGGACTGGTTCAAAGAGCAACAAGAGGGCGAGCAGATCCTGTGCTGGTGAAACAAATATTAGAGAAAAAGCTGTCACAGTAGCTTTCAGAGTAACTTGCATGGTGCCTACAGAGGGAAAGACTGGACAGTTCCCGTGACTCTATACAGTTCAATTCCATCCACAGCTAGAAAATGATACTGTGTAATCTCACCACAGAGTAGGATTATTATTCCCTTTTTAATTCCTCCATTTTGGTGGTAGTATCATCAGGTAGTATTTTCTTATACAGTCCTCCTTGAATGCTTCACCCTCTGTCAGTGCAAATGAATAGTAGAAGCTAGTGTTGATGGTGGTTTTGCGTGCATCAGAAAGGTAAGTGATTCAAATACATGCAGTTGGGGACAAGTACCCATGTAAGCCTACAACTGTACAGTACTGTTTGTCTCAATACCCTAGAAATGGTATCAGATGTACATTATAATAAAGTAAGTTTAGATGACGTTGCCAGATAGCAATGGTTTTCAGCAGGAACAGAAATCCACACCCCTGAAAGTGTGAAATGCAATGATGTGAACAGGTCACACCTCCTGTTCACTCACCCAGTGGCCGTTCAGCCACTCACCCCCACCTTTCAGGAGGGGGAAGCACTGACTCAGTGTGGTCACTCCTCCCTTGCCTCTACCAGAGGAAAGGAAAGGAGAAGAGACTCCCCAGCTGCCTTTCCTTCCTTCAAGGGATGATCTATCCTAAGCCCAATGGTTCCCCCCCATTCTCAAGTGTCTAAATAGACCCCCTAGAAAACAAATAAGGCAGCTGAGGCCTAGGCAGTCCTGTGCATTATGGGAAACGCCTGCTCATTCAAGAGCCTCTGCTATAGACATATCTAAACTTACATATCTAATCAGTACTTGATGGGGAAAAGATCAAGGTTATGGATTCTGGTCTCTGGAGTTCATAACCCTCCTCTTTTGTTGCTGCTAAATAATTCTAAAACCACAATTATCCTCAAGCTTACAGATACTTCTGAGGGGTAAAATGTTTTGCTATTGGGATGCACGTGCAGACCATACAAAGCTCTTAACGCATTGTAATGCTCAGCTTTGCAATGTCTAACTGATTTAGGCACTTAAGAGGCTCAATCCCATTGCTTGTCAATGGGATTTTGACCCAAATGCCTAAATAGTTTTTGGAAATGAGATTTAGGCTCCTACCCACCTTCAAAAATCTGGCTTAGGTCAGAGAGGATAAAGCCCAGGCCTCTGCTGTGGGATCTAGCTGTCCTCTCCAAGCTATACAATTGCTAAGTCGGCCATGCTCATGGGTATTCCATTTATGATTAGCAAGGCTACCATCTTTCTTGACAGGGAAACATCTGAACAAACAAGCTCAGAGTTTAAACTCAAAGTCTTGAGCAGAAAAGAGGCAAAATGCAGGAGTTTTCAAATACATTTAATGAATAAAACATGTACCCCTTGTTCACATAAAAATAAGTTAGTTAAAGGTTGTGGAGCAGACAAAAAGCATAACAGTACATTCTTATTTTGTCTGGGGAGGATAAGATTTACTGTGAATTATGAAGTCAGAGACCTTGACCTTTTAAAAAATTGTGCATTTAACCTGACAAACAAAAAGGCTTTACTATCATTTGGTCACGTCTGAGCGAAAACACCATTTTATCTTTTACTTAGTGGCACCTGTTTTGTTCCATGCTGACTCTGTCCAGAGTGCTAAATTTCAATCAGTTTTACAAAACACATTCAGATAAATGGTAATGACACAAATCACAATATACACTGAATTTGTTAAATTAATGCTCTGCTCTGTCCTTAACTCCTGCCAGTGTGGGAGGAAACAAAAGGCACAAGAATTATGGACTGAGCATCTGCATGAAGTTTTAATTTTATTGGTCCATATGTTGTAAGCTTATTCTTAAGTTTTTTTTTTTAAATCCTACCTTTTCCAGAAGGTTCAGTCCTGTCACATCCTTAATGCTTTTTGTTGGGCAGCTTTAGCGGGGGTGGGGTGTGCTATACTTATCACCTTACCTGAGATAGTAGTAACTGCACTATAATTAGAATAGAAGGATCTCAGATACTAGAGCATGGCTACTGTTGGTAAATGTCTTTAAGGGCTACCTGTTTTCAAAGCCTTTTTGTTCTAAGCAATTAAGTAATAAGGTACAAAAATACCCTGTAATTCATGAACAAGTTTGATATATATACAGCATTAAATCTTTACATTTAAAATAGCACTTACTAGAAATTTCAATCTACTTTTAACTCCACCTGCCAGACACACAATAGAGAACAAGCAAGGCAGCACATCTGCTAAAAGTGGATAATTGTAACCAATTTCCCCTTAAGTTAGAAGCAGACAGAAGGACACGGTTTAAAAATCTTCAACCATGTTATGGACTCATCACTTGCTGAATTTTTAAGCCAACATTCTGCATAGGAACAAACTATTTAAAGGATGTTTCTTGACTGATAGACAAAAAGCGTAAGGTTTTTTAAAATCATATAATCTGCACTTCACAGATCATGTTAACAGAAAGGGCTCCAGCCTCAAGGTGTTAATCTAGTATCACCTAGACGTACAAAACACAGGATGGGTGTGTTGGGGTGAGACTGTCTACAAAGTGATCAATGTCAGGCAGCCTTCTGGAGAGGGAAGCTGTTGCAAGGCTTGTACAAAGGACACAAGCTAGAGCCTCTTTGAATTAAGGCTCATGCTCTGCCCTTTACTCAGATGTCAGTTTGCTACTGCAGCAGTCACTGAGCTGCCGATTAGATGCCCTCTGTGCTCCAATCATTAGGCAGGGTAAGTTGGACAGAATTTCATTCTGATCCTCAATATTAATTTAATACATAGCGTCTGTGAGAGAATTTCCTTTGGATTGTCTGCTAGCAGAGAAATTTCTCCCATGAATAAAAGTTGACATGATACAGTGAGTCATTACAATTTCATCCAAATGAACAGAGAGGTAATTAAACATGTGGGCTCTTACCAGATAGTGTTAAAGCTTTTGGCAGATGCCATTGATTATATGTGTGTAACAGAACTTATCATTCTGCTTTTGAGGGTTGGGGGGGAGGGTGAACAGAGGAGAAATGGACAAAATATTTTTTATGCAATGTGGAAGGAAGGAAAGACCACCTTTAGCTATCAGCCCTGGCTGCAGATTTAAATTTGATCCATGTTATAGAGGTGTATGATGGAAACCTTCATTAAAATTCACAAATAGAATGCTTAAACTAATGTAATTTGAACCCTTTCCCAGGACATCCTCAAGTAGTTGCTGTGGTGTCATTCTAATGTAATGTTCTTATTTCTGTGCTGAGCATCCCTTTGTAATCTACAGACTTTCACAGTCACTGACTGCAGCAGCAGCCGCTTGGTGATTTATGGCCTTCTGGGTATGCTGTATGTGTAAAGTGACTTCTCACTCTTGAACGAAAACTCTAATTCATTTTTTGTTTAAAGCTGCTCAAGGAGGAAGACTGAGCAGCCCATCAAAACTTTTGCCCTTCTCTGTCTCTCTCCCTGCACTGCTATTTTCAAATGATTCAGACAAAGTTCATTACATTCTACTTATCTAAGGATGAGAGACAACCCAGTCACAATTTTATCTTTTCAAATACAGCAGGAGCTTACATGGATCTGGTTGGCTGTACAGTTTAAATGCCTGAAATATAATTGTATTGTTAAAGTGTAGTTAAATGTTATAGGTGAGGCAATAAATATGAAATCCACAGGTCCAGGCCAGCTGCCCTGGATTCACCTTTACTTCCCTACTCCTGTGGCCAATTGAAGGCTGATTTGGGCCCTGGGTGCAATTTAGAACAGCCTCAGGGTGACTTCAAGTTGCATTTGTGTTTAAGGGGCTATTCTGCTAGCTAGGTAGGGATGCTGCCCTTCCCTCTTCTCTTTGATGCCACAGGGAAAGTGGCTAAGAAGCAGAGACTGGCCCTACACCAGCTAGGGCTTCCAAGCTGAACAGCTATGCAGATTTTCTACATGCTTTTTGCGATCAGAGCAGCACAAAAAAACAGGTAGAACAGGGCTGGAATGCAGCCAAGCATCTCTAACAGATAGGGGGGAGTGGGTTTTTTTTTTTTTTTTTAAAAGGCAGCTCCAGGAATTGTGGTAAAGCTTGTCTTTTCAGCTAGTAGGTTGATTCTGGGACTTGTGTGGATGGTGCTGCATGCAATAGTAGGAAAAAGAAAAGCAGGTTTGAATGAGCAATGTGCTGGTGCATGCTTTCCAGTAGGACTTGGCTAAAATTCTACCTGCAAACTTGACAGTAAGGCTGAAGATTCAAGCTTCTTTTAATTATGCAGACCAGAAACTTCAACATGAGACTCTAAGCTTTCCTTTAATCACAGTATGCCAAGCTGGAGCTTTAAAGAAAACTAAATATTGTTAAAGGGGGGTAAACTGAATGTCACACTGTTGAGAGCTGTGTCTAACAGCGATATGGCCTCTTAGCTCAAGCTAGAGCACTGAATGCTGAGACCTGTATTCTCAGGCCACCTCTTTCCATTAGAGATGAGATGGCATCTTGTGTGGATGCTGGCCTAGCTGACAGAGTAGCATTTAGACAAAGTTTGATTAGACCTAGGTTTAACCCAGCTACATTATTTTTTGGCCTAGATCCACTTGGGTATTTTTAAATAAAGTGCAATAAAATATTAGTGATAGCAAATGCTCTCTGGAAGCTAATATATCAGAAACAAGTCTGCAGGTATTTAGCCCACAAATATGCAATTGTACATGGGTACTTTGCCAAACTTAAAGAAAATTATTTTGTTCAGAAATGCAGCCTTTGCACAAAAATTCCATAAAGGGTTTTAGGCCACAGACTTTGGTCTTAATTTAATCCAGCTGCCACACAAACTGTTATAATCAATGAATAAAAGATTTGCACAGTAAGCGGTAATGACTTCCTAGCAGCCCTTATAGGCCATAGGATCAAAAACCTAATTAAAGTGCATATGTACCCGAGATAATACTCCCATTCATAAATTTGTGTATACACCACCACAACAAAAAATACTTGTACTAGATCACATTTGGAAAAGCTCAAAAAAGTTATTGATCTGAGCTTTCATACGTAATGAAGTTACAACTTATTAAATATACACCAGTTCCACAGCAATCTTAGGGTTTTAGAGTGGCACCCATCACCATGTAACAAATACAAAACCACATTAACAAGAGGTAATTTTCACCCTCTCTTCTACGGTATTTTTATAGTAGTGGTCCAAAACACCAGTTTGACATAGGGCTACTATCCTGGTTTGGGAGATTGTAGAATTCTCTAGTATTTATTTTAATACATGTTTGTATTACTCATGTTTTTCACAAGCAGAAAAGTCATACGAATTTCAATTCTGTCTGTATTTCACATTGATGTGAGTGCCATACTACTAGCCTGTGTTTTAATTTAGAATACAACAATTACCAAAAACTAATCTGTTTCTGATGTGAAAGCCAAAGGTGAAACCAAGGACATCATGTCATTATCAATCAAAGTTAGACAGTGACAGCATGACACTACTGTTGTGTGCCACAACTACCATGGGTAAAAAAGTATTACGCTACTTGCAATTGCAGTCTAAAATGTTACAAATGTAATAGCAGCCTTCATAAAAATTACAGGCATGACATAGCAATTTCAGTCCGTGCAGCACAATAAATTGCTTATTAAATCAAGCTGCCCTCAAACAGGAACTATGTTATAATCAATATCTAAAAGAAGATTTGCACAGCAAGCAGTAATAACTTTGTAGCTGTGGCTACAATTCAAAGTAATACAGTAAATTCCATGACATTTAACTGCACCAAATAAGACTGCTCTTATTTTCTTTCTGCCTTGTACTGGAGGACCTACTGCTAGTGGTAGAAGAGCAGCTTGAGCTTAAATCCTTGCTCTCTGCTGAATATGCTAGTTGTGTCCCTAGGGAGTGGCAGACAGTTATGTCATTGTACACATGCCAAGGAGTTGGCAAAGCCTGTTAACCACTCTTGCCTAGGTTGGAACTGGTGATATCTGAGTGTGTGTTATTACCTACCCACCCTTTCCCCCTGAAAACCTATGCCCTTACTGAAGTTTTATAAACAAAAAACAGTTCCATTAAATTGATCAAATGTGCCTGTACTTAACCCAAAAAAATTATCCAACCCGATAATATTCACCAAAGAGGCATAATCTACATTAAGTGATTGCATTCAGCTTTCAGCAAAGGATGTGACAAACCCTGATGAAATATTAAATACTAAAAGCAATTTGTGAACAGCAGATGCTTTGAAGGAATGTATCTAAATGTACTAGAGGAAGGGCAACCTTTTTAATAAAAAGAACCTCTTTGGGTCTGACTTTCTTGTCTCTACCAGTGAAAGTGAGATCAGAATCAGGTCTGGATTTCCGTTCTTCCCAACCAGTCCGATGTGAAAGCAGCAGCACATTGAACAGGACTTGGATGAGGAACTTCCACAAGAAAGGATTATTAATCTCAGAGGCTCTAATGATGAAACAACAAATGTTTTCATGCTAAATTACATGTAGTTTGCTCCACACTTTGAAAGTAAGAGGAGCCATCATCATAGTTTTTTTTTTCCCCCCCTCAGGATGATGGAGGTGAGGGTTCTGTAATAAATCAGCCCTGGCTGAAACCCTGCCTACAATATCTCAGACCAGAAGTCATATAATGCAAATGGAATCTTTCTTTGGACAGTTTAGAGTTTGCGTTTAAACTAACCAGGTTTATATATGCTATTCCCATTGTATACCTCAAAAATGTGAATCTGGCAACTGATTCATCAAGTCTGTAATATGGTCTCTCCTTTGTATAAAGCATACCTTGTGCACATACAGTGTAATGACCTGTCAGTAAGAATTCCACTGCATGCACACTGTAGGTTTTTTTAATGCTCACTATTGTGGTAAGGTGGAATAACTTCTTTGGAACTATTAAGAGTTTCCTGGGTCAAAACTCAAACTTACAGATGTAGTTTGCACAGTCCACATTTTAATTTCTCCATCTACATTAATGTCTTCAGAACAGCCTATTGTAATGACTGCACACATTTAAAAACAAGCATTTAAAATGAACCAACCCAATGGAACACACCTAAGCCGTTCATAAAAAAAAGAGTGAAGGGTCTGATTTTATCTTTAATTCTCCATTTCCCCACCTTTAACAAATTCACCCCATTAACACTTTTTAAAATGTGGATGGTTTCTTGGGAATAAATCCCCACTTGGTTATGATTAATTGAAGTTTGCTTATTTTATTATTACATGTACTTAGTCCATTTTAAAGCACTCGCATCAGCTTCCTTTTAGAAGGCAGTGGCTATGCTTTGATGACATGGGAACAGATTAGATCAGTGTTTAGAGATTTTAGAAGTCACTGACCCAGCCCAGATTAGGCTAGAACACTGTAGTGAGCGAGAAGCTTCATCTATCTCCTCCTCCCAGTTCTAGATTGTGGGAGAAGAGGTCTGAACCACGGTTCTAAAGTGACACAGGGTGATTAGGGAAGAGAGAAGAACCTTCTAGGAGAAAGAAAGGGACCTGAGGCTGCTGGTTGCCCATGGTGGCAGCTGCAATGAAATCAGGGGAAGAATTCTCCTTAAATTAAATGGGTTAAAAAAAAAAAAAAAAAAAGAGTAAGCAAGCAATCTTATCTGTGTTTCCAACAGGTGGTGAGTAGAGCAGCAGCAAAGAGGCTAGAGGAGGTGGTTTGGTGGAATTGTATCTGACAGGCAAAGTGTTGCATGGAGCAAGATTAACAGAGAAGCAAGTGACCTGAAGGGATGGCTGGGCCTGAGCACAGAGCTGGGAAGGAGGGAAGCTGGTATTCAGATACCACAGAATTGAGGACAGTATCAATACCTAGACAGACAAATGATGGCAGGTCCAGGGAAGTTCTTGCAGTTCCTGGGCCTTGGAGGGTTTTCTACAGACAGGACTTAATGCAGTCAGGCACTACTAATATGTCTCCGTGCTATCGATGATGGGTGCAGTTTTCAAAAGCACCTAAGGGTACATCTGGCCTGGGTCAGCTGACAGGCTTGTGGGACTGTAGAGCTAAAAATTGCTGCATAGACATTCCCCCCAGGCAGGGTCTCAGAGTTCACGCTCCAGCTGAAGCCCAATTTCCGAGCCTGCATGAGCCCAAGTCAGCTGACTGGGCCAGCTCCAGGTGTTTCATTGCTGTGTAGACATACGCGCGGTGACCAAGGAGCTTAAGTCCCTTTGGAAGTTAATGGGACTTCAGCTCCTAAGTCACTGAGGTACTTTTACCTGATATTTCTTATTCTAGGGCTTTTCATGTACAGTCCCTAAGCAAAGACAACTGGTTGAAGTTGGGGACGCTATAAAAATGGAACTTTTCAGTATTGGGGAATTATCATCAACATAACTAAAACTCCTTTAATATCAGTCTGACCATGGGGTTGTGTTTTAGTTTCCTTGCAGTAGAAGGATTAAGGCTTTCATGAACTGAGCCCCCATTTACATAGAGCCACGTATGGCACTGGAAGCACAATTATGCCACTAAGAGTGAGACTAAATGCAGCAGTGATGCACCAATTCATCACATTTGGGTTCTTCTAATGAACCCTATTACTCACCGAAGAGAATTTTCTTAAGCAGTTCGTCACTAGCAGACACGGTTCAGCTGTCCCTGTTACTTTTTCCTCTCCAACAGCTACTGAACATTCCACCCTGCCCAAAATGCAATATTAGGAAAAGCTAACACATAACTTAAAAATAAATAAACAGTGTTTCTTTAGGTGTAGCATTTTGTTTTCCCTTAACCAAAATGACATTTAAAATAAACACCTTTTCAGAGGCAAGCTCTCCTTTTTCATTAAAGCAGTACTTAACAAAAATAGATCAGAGTTGCCCTTTTAACACTACTGAAAGATACTGAATACCTTTCTTCATCTTATCAATGGAAGCACACAAACATTTTTTCTACAAATTTGTTAGAGCTTGCATAGAAACATTTTGCTTTGTACTTTGTGCAAATCTTACTAAATAAGGCATGCTTGAGATTTTAAGTAGCAATATAATATTTATCATAGAATGCTGAGAAACTGCGAAGAAAATTCCAAGCAGTCTGCACTCCACATCCACTTACACATTTCATTTGACTTCAAAAGACCAACAGCTGATAGCTGCAGATTTGTATGCAACATAAGGCAATACGGTATGTGTTGGGTACAGCACCTGCTTTCAGCTAGTCATGCATTCAGAACACATGAGAACACTTGGATTCACAACTCCAGCCATTGGCAAAGTTGATTGCAGAGGTGGAACTTTAGACGCCCCTTTTTTTAAAAAACAATCCCCCCCCCCCCCCAAAAAAAAAAAAAAATCTTGGTCCTTTACACAGAAGGCTTATTTGAGTAATTTGTACAGTTTTCATATGTATTTACATATCAGGTACTTCTCCCACTGGGCAACCCACTTTTCTAGGCCAAAAATGTCTTGCAGCGGAATATCTGGGTGGGTATTTCTGGAATTTAAAAAGTCAAAACATTTGCTTCCTTTAGCCCATCCAAGAGAGTCTACTGCAGAATGGACAGGAGTAGTGAGGTAAAGGAAGTTGTGTATGTGCAGAAGGGAAGAGGGGTACAAATCTGGAGTAACAGAACCCCTCAGGAATGTATCATATTAGTATGTTGCACTGTTGGAAGTCATAAGGCCCAATATAAAGGATAACATAGAATGAGATTTTTTCCCCAGATCAAGTATTGTCAGGAAGTATCAAAGTAGAACTTTCTTTTGCAAGCAGCTTTGCATTTAAAGTCTGTTAACTCTAAAATAAAAAAAAAAAAACCCGTAAAAATGACACTAATAATAATCCTCAAAATCACCCAGTATTTTGTAACACAGAATGGAATGTTCCTGTGCAAGCGCTGCTAGCTCTTTCAGAAACTCTGGGAAAAGGGCAGCTGCAAGTATGGCATTCCTCACATGTACGGGAATACCAGGAAGAGCCGTTACTTTCTTTGCTTTATGACCCAAGAAAGGCTGGAGCAGGGTTTGGGAAGCTTCAGAAAGATTTCTTCCTTTCCCTGTGCTGCTGTTGTGCTGGACGTTATCTAAATCCAGGGGGAAAAAAAGACTCAATCAGTTTTGCCCAGTAAGCAAACCTAATTTAAACTGGTTATGTTCAGTGCTGTGTGCAAGCTACAGTATCGTGGAATGCATGCTACATGATGTAACTCCACGAATGGTATCTAATGCAATATTTTTACACATTGTGTGGCCCAAATTCTATTCTTTCCTCTCCTCCTCCTCAAGATAGACTTATCAAGGCTCAGATAGGCCTGTGGGGTTATTTCCCCCTCCTGTGCTCCCTTTTTTTTTTTCTAGCCATCTGATGGCTAGGAGCTGCCAGCAGCTCCAGCTATGGTGTGGGAAGAAACAACATGAAAGTGAAGGCAGAGTAATGGAAAGGAACATAACACGAAGGTACCTTTAAAAAAAGGGAAATCCCAGTTATTTGTATTTTATGGGTGGAAAAAACTCTGCCAAAGTATAATTTAAAATAATACAGCCTTACAATCGTCTACTCTTCTGCTGACCTGGCATAAGTATTTATTTATTTTTATTTTGGACAGACAAGTAAAATCTTTTTTTTTCCCATTACTACACTGGAAAGGGAGGATTTTGGGCCTGGGCTGGTAAATATTCATGACAACTCTGCAAAACTCTCACACCACATTATTTAAGAAATACAGCTGAAGTTTCATTTTTTTCCAAAGCTGCTACCTCTCTGAGCTTCCTCCATGAAGGGTACCATCTTCCTGTGAACAGGCAGGAAATCATTTTAAAAAATAAATGAGAACACTACACATTCTCCATTATCTACACAGAGCTCATCCCTGAACTGGGGCCAAGACTGGTCTCTTATTCAAAGTATATAATACAAAATTGTAAAATGTAGTAAACTAAAAAGGCAGCAGCACTTTAATTTCAACCCCAGTAAGAACCATATTTTAATTAAGTGATATTCAATGAAACTGAAAGAACATAAAACATAAAAAGAAATAATTTGTTTTTATACAATAAATAATTAGAAGAATTCATTCATATTAGAGTCAGTAGAATTCATGCAACAAAATGTTATTGAGGTTCAGAGCTTAGCAGGATTCAAAAAGTAATTAGTCATTTATATAACCAATGACAATGCCCATTGTGACATTAGACAGGATTAAAAATAATGTAGGGATTAAACCTACATGCTTCAAGGCGTAAGTGAACCACTACATGCTTGGATTAGGAGGAAACTTCCCTTCAAGTACGGACAGGTTATTCTATAATTTTTCACTATTAGGTTATTTGCATCTTCCTCTGAAGGAT
The DNA here is from genome assembly GCF_026122565.2 of Emydura macquarii macquarii. Taxonomy (NCBI): domain Eukaryota; kingdom Metazoa; phylum Chordata; order Testudines; family Chelidae; genus Emydura; species Emydura macquarii. The sequence goes on from NW_027131500.1 coordinate 21,278,672, forward strand.
CTGATGCCAACTAGTGTTATAGACAGGCTATGGGATTAGATGAACTACTAGTCTGATGCAGTATGGCCGATACTACGTTCCACACTTCTCCTTGTTTCCCTCCCTGAGTTTATGGAAGATACATATGAATTACAGTATATCCTTCCGATACTTGCAGAAAGTTTTAATCTCTTAGCAATAATTTGACAAAGCTATACTTTTTTAGTTCCAGTTAATCATAACTCTCACCCTCCAGAATCTTTAGTCATTTGTGGCGTTATCTGAATTTCTCCCAACTAGGGCTGGTCGGGAACCAGAATTTCTGTTCTGCAGGAAATTCCAACATTCTAGGGAAAAAATATTATGAATTGGAACAAAACCCAAATATTTTGAAATTCCCTACAAAACAAAAATTCAAAAAAAAGTCTCAATAGCATCAAAATGTTTTGTTTTGACTTTTATATTATATTAAAACATGAATTATCTTTTATATGCATCATATTAAATATATAATAGTTAAATATAATCTAAAAGTAAAAAGCCTAAACATCTTGATTTTTTCCTATGGAATAATTTCTTCAAAATAAACCCATTTCTACAAAATATTTTGATTTCAATGAAACTGCATTACTGGACGAAATCTGTTCTGTCAGAAATTTTTCATCCAGTTCTGCTCCCAATTTCCATCTTTCTGGAATTCAGGTGCACAGAACTGTACACAGTATAGAACCTGATAGTACAGAGCAGTGTTTCTCATATAGTGTTCCGCGGAACCCTGGGGTTCCATGGGCTGAGTTGAAGGGTTCCGTGAAAAAGCGGAACCGCGCCGCCGAAATTAACAGAAATCGGGCGCTGCCGAACAGCTGTTAGTGCACCGTCAAAAACTGCTTAGATAGCGCGCCGCTGAAAAGGGGAAAATTTCCTGGACTTGTTGGCGGAGGGTATGGCATGGCCGCGCAAGGGTTCCACGGCGAAATATAATTGAGAAACACTGGTATAGAGACTAAAAAGGTCTAATTTTCTAGATGTGTTTTTTACCAGGGCCACAGGTAGAGAGAGTATCACTTATCTGGTTTATAACCTGATGCCTCTACATATGCAATCCCAAATCAAACAGACTTTGCCCCTCACCATGTAGTATTACAGTATTAGCAGAGATGTAAATTTTCCATCACTTTTACAGCATTATTGCGATCCAAGTATATCCCTTCTCTTGAACACCTATGTTTTGGATTAGTTTCCACAAATGGGATCAGTTTCTGTTTCTCAATTTTAAATCCTGTAGGAGGTCAACTATGTTCATTAATGTAGGAAGAATTAGGAAAGATTGTGTTATTTGCAATTATACGTCACTTTCATTTTTCAATTTGAGAAGGGAATCTAGGGAAAAGTTGAGTTATAGAACACTGAATTTTCATTTTAGCACCCTGCAATAACTCATTAAGTCCAACCCTCTTTTATTTGCCAAAACTATAGCAGTTTCTACCTTACATTTCTTAATCAATATAATGATGTGGTGTGTTGATGGACTAGAGAGGCAACTTGCCCCAAGAATTACAGTTTGATCCTCACTGACACCAGTAATGTGGGTGAGAGCCAAACCTGCAGTTATCTAGATATTTATTTAGTCTCTAAGCATTAGTCAAGAGGCTCATTCTTAACAGGGGCTGCCAAGGGGCAGGGGAAAATGTACAGGCAGGGGTGATGGAACAGCCTCTGTGCTCTAGGTTCCTGAATAATGTCCAAAATGAAGGGACTCAGCAAACACTGAAGCCCACAAATGCTGATGTAAAACAGAGAAATAGAAATAAATGCCAAAATCAGTGACTGTTTTATAAAACAGTTTCACTGGGTATGAATAGCTACAGCTGAGAGCTTTGACGCATAACACTTAGAAGACTTCTTAGATGGATGAAGTTATGTTAGGAATGCATTATACAAAGATCTTATCGACAGTACCTTGGGGAAAAAAAGGGGGGGCATTAAATATTGGCTTCTAATCTTGCATTCCACATGCCAGCTACAGTACACCCTAATTGTAAAGTTCTCTCATCTATGGTTTTTGGAACCTGGCTTCTAAACCCCACTGATCTCTGTGATAAACAACTCCTTTACAGCATGCACCTTCCACAGACCAATGCTTCAAAAAGTAGCCTGAGAAAGGCTCTGATTATGCAGAGTACACCTACTGTGAATGTTAGATGCTGACACCATGCTGATCAGAATTGAAGAAAATTATTATTAAGTGCCTCAGAAAAGAGCAATTAAAAAAGCATTTTAAAAAGTCTCCCTTGCTTCCCACACACCAATGAAGAGCCAAACAAAAAAAACAAAACAAAACAAGTCGGGACAGTGAGACGGTCATTACTTATTCCAAATGATTGATAACAATGATTCAATAAATATAATCTCTTGAACCCTGTCCTGTTGCTACTAGTGCCGTGCTGTCACTATGGTTACTATTCTCATCAGATCCTATACATTCCCATCATATGTGAAAGTCAGCTTTTAATGGAAGCTTGTGCCCAGTGCTGACTACTCAGTTGCAGTTCTAGAACCTGGCATCTGAAATGCTGAACTCTGTGACTACCTGGTGAAGCCCTGATGCCATCAGCTGGAGGAATTTTATCATTTAGAAAAGAGGATTCTACAATTTTAATTTATGTCCTGACTTACTGTGTAAAACGTTAATAATTGACAATCCCCTGAAAACAGGTGTAAGCACACAGTATGCCTGGGAAGCAGCAATGTTAGAAAAGTCAATTAGAGTGCGATGGAGTGGCACCAACCCACCACCACCTTTGATGTACCCCTGCTAGTACTGCATTTTATATTTAAACTTACTTCTTTCAATTTAAGCAAATAAAAAATTTGACTCATATTTATCTCCCTTTGAAGATATTGTAGTCCAGCCTATGTTTTATCTACTAGAATTCCAAAATGAATTTATTTCTGCAACGGCTCTCTTCAAAAATTACCGGAAAAGGGTTGATACATTGCTCAATGTGAGACTAAAAATAAAGTGAGGTAGTGCATACATGCAACCCCTCCCCATAAACCATACACCCTGCCAGTCTGACAGCAAGTCGTAGTAACACCTTATTCTGTTACACTTTCAGAAATAAAAGTTTTCCTGTGCAAAAATAAAACACACTCAGAATTTCTAGATGGGAGACAATTTCTAGGTACATCCACATATTGTTGCCTAAAAGCTTAGGATTGTCATTTAAAAGTTACAGAGATATAAAAATACATTTGGCTAATGATATGCATAATGCCCTCCTCTTGTTTTATCTTACTGTGGGACATAGGGCAGACAACCAGCAAGTCATTGTTTTAGATTATACATCACTGTGAAAGTGGTTGATGTTTACCTTTGGTCAGTAACTCTGGAGCCATATCAGACATGTCTGCTCGGAAAAGCAAGTACTGCTGGGCCTGTATAAGAAGACCTGGAAAATCTTTTTGGATGGAAGCAAACTGCTCGATTTTATTTTTCACAGATGCCAGCACCTGCCAAAATAAAAATGGAAAATTTTTAATACTTCCTGTGCAGTTATGGCCTGAAACCTCAGTCTCTCTCTTTCCAAATTAGAGACTGTTACAATGCCAGTTGGGAAGTTAGCGTCCACCTCCTTGTATTGGCACACTTAAAACATCAAATTAAACAGGACAGGTCCTCAAACAGGTAGGGGAAAGCAAATGCTCAGCAACAAGCTGAAAAACAGGTAAACATGGCACTAGAATTAATAGCAGAATTTGCAGTGAGCATGAAATGAATCATTGATGAAGTACCTGATATAATGACCGTACACTTGGCTGAAATACAATGTTGGTGTTGAGCAGAAAGGAACGAAGGAGAGGTTGTGGGTAACTGGCCAGTTGAGTAATAATCCCAATGAGCAGCAAGTTAACATGCAAGGAATTCTCCAACATATTCTCCAGCTTTGACAGCACTACACTGATAAATGGCCCTACAGGAAAAACAAAGGAACCAATGTTATTTAAAAAATAATCCTAAAATCAGGGGAATAAGCATTTGAAAAATAATTTAAATCTCCATAGCTGACTAAATCAGACTTCCCACACACTAACTAAAAGCCAGCAGGAAAAAAGCCAGGTCTGAACAGACAGAAGATGTAGTTTTGAATATATTTAATCTCTTGTTAACTCTATCATGAACAGACTGGTTAGCCAATCAGTTGACATTAAAAGTATATTAAGCATGCATAAGTATTCTGCATCATATGTGCCAATAAAGATTTAGTCCAGTATGTTATGTTCTATAGATCTACTCCCACTGAAGTTACTTGGAGTCCTGCCAAAGATTTCAGACCAAGCAGGATCAGGCATCTGATTACCATTCTAACTAAATTCTACAGAACGACTGGACAGAGTAAATTATGGGTAGGTTTCTCACATTATCATAATACATGTGGATATTTTAGTAGAACTATAAAAATGCTGCTTTAAAACATAAAAACCCAAACCCTGGACTAATTCATATCACAACACAAACATTTTCTGCACTGCAAAAATTCACACAAAGTGGGAAAGTCATAAAAATAGGTTATTGATAGATGTGGGCTTTAATAGATAAATGTCACCACCAAATAATAGTGTTGGTTTGTGTATTCATTTTAAAATACAGAACTATTTATGATGAAAGTACATAACTTTCATCATGACACTGGCAAAGATTTTGCCAATGTGAAAATGAGTTAAGAAAATGAAAATGGGTTTTAGTACATACTGCTAGATGATAAAGCAAGTGTGTAGCTTGAGACAGTAAAGAGGCAAACATAAAAACAGTCTATAGAAGTTACTTGATCATAAAGTCTTATGTTCAATCCTTAGTCCAGTTCTGGCTGCTCTGCACCACTCCCACAGTATCAGAGTACTAGAAAGCCAGCAAACTCTCCATATGGGGATTCTTGACATGGGTGAATACCTAGGTGGCACAGAGCCAGCTTAGCCAATTTCTATGCTACTTCCATCATGGCCCTTGGCATAAAAAGCATGCCTGAGGTAAAGAATGTAACTGGGGTAACTGTACTCTAGCAAACTCTTGCTGGCAAACAACCTCCTTCAAGGTCCTGGATAGCTGGCTGCAGTTTACAGCAACCCTGTGGAGCTGCTCTAAACTATGGTGGAGGCCAAAGGAATCCCTGGGCAGCTCAACAATCAAGGAGCCAAAGCACAAATGGCTACTTTGCAGCTCCACCCAGCAGGCGCAGGGCACCACTGAGGACCAAAGCCCATTTTGTTTCAGAACTACTGCTACAATATGCACAATATGGCTGGGTCTACACTAGCTCTCTTCTGAAACGCATCCCACTGCTATCGGTACAGCTCCACTGTGGAGTGCACAAGTGGAAGTACTAGTGTAGACTAGGCTCCAGCTGATCATTGGCTTTTTAACTACCATGTCACCCAACCCTAATTCACGACATAGTGGTTAAAACGCAGGGTTAAGGGACAGAGGAGCCAGCTCCCCAGCCATGGCCAATTGGTTGACCAGCCACCGTTGCAATAAGAAGTTGTATCCCTGGCAGAAGCGGGGGGGGGAAGGGAGGGGGAGTTGCTGCCAGAGAAGCACTGCTCTGTGTCAGCAGCAAACTGGCAGGAAGCTGTCCAAGGATCAAGACCACAAATGCCATAAAGTCTGTGATGAGACTACTGGGGGAAACCCCCATAGCCTGGATGTGCTTCCCTCCTGCAGTCCTCTGCTAGAGAAAGACTCGACTCCCTAGCGTCCTGCTACAAAGCTCAGGGGGACCATGACATAAGAATTTGAGGACAGTGGGATCTGAGCTGAAATGTCTGTCAGGGGGTCGGCAACCTTTGGGATGGGCGTGCCAAGTCTTTTCCCCCTGCCCCTCTCCCACGTGCGGTGGGCCCAGCACCCTGGCCAGTGACTTACCAGGTGTTCGGCGGCAGCGGGGGGTGGGAGGAGTGTCTGCAAGCCCATTTCATGATCTCCTCCTTCCCCCTGTGGGGGTGGCTGGGGGGAAGGATGCCTGACACCTGTGTGCACGGGGTTCCCAGAAGGAGGAAGCGGCGTGGCTCCAGCCAACAGGACACCCCTGGGCCCCGGCCCACTTGGGAGAGGAGAGGGTCCAGAAGGGGGAAGCGGCCACCGCGCGGCCCTGCTTGGGGCTGGGAGCAGTGCAGTGTGCCACTCAAAATCATCGCATGTCCCACCTTCGGCACGCGTGCCACAGGTTGGCAACCCCTGGTCTATGTAAACATTTGGCTTGCAGCAAGCTGGGGTGTGACTCTATCCCCTTTAAAAGCAGAGTAGATCAAAGTACACTAATGAATTATTAATGCACGTCAGCAGGGTCCACAAAGACAGTTAGTGTGTGGCAAGCTAGTGGGGGTGGGAGGGTAGATTCACACCTCAGCAACCAGTGTATTTGTATGCAGCCCAAGGACAAGAGAGAAAGCTGAGTCCCCTCACAGATGGTTAAAACACCAGTGACTAATTGGGACCCTGTCTACATTTGCATTCCCACCATTGCAGGTGCCTTGCAGTATTTTGCCGAGATATATAAAGAGCCTTCATCCAACACTGCCAGGGATACATAAAAAGTCCTTACCCAACATTGCCTGCACTATCTGATCATCCTGCCCTTCCTCTTCTCCCCCATTCATGGCAGCATTCTCAATCTACTCACGGAACGCTCCCCGCCTACCCAGCCCCAGTGCAATGGAGGCAGCTGTGCAAGAGGGTCCAACAGAAGGGTTTGGATCAAGGCTGGCTAACTATTCCAAGTCAGCCTTGAGATCTGAGCCGTGGAAGGCCGAAGTCAGGCACTCACAGCAAAAACTGAGAACTGTCTCATGAGATTTTACCTGAATACATAAAAGGTCTCAGTCATAGGAACAGAGAGGGAAAAAGAAAAGGCCCAGCAGAACCTTATTAGAGCAACAATCAGAGCAGCTCAGCAGGTGTTTATAAGCTTCAAAAGCTTATACATGAACAAAATTAGAACAAAATTAATTATTTTACATCTGGTCCAATGCATACATATGGAGGTAAAGCTCAGTGGTGACCTTCCCATAATAAAAGTTCATTTGCCACATTATATTCCTATTACTGAAGTGCTGACTTTGTCCTTCTTTGGGTGGCATGAAGGGTGGGAGAGAGGGAGGATTGTGTTTAATGATCTTATACTGCAGATAAATACTAAAGGAACAGCCACCTTTTTCTAAACAAAGAGTCCTACATCAGTGCCACATCCACATGACAGTGTCTTTATTTAGGTACAAGTCATATAGTAGAGCAGCATGTCTACACACTGGTGGAATTTACTGGTGGTGGGAGACTTGGTTTGGATGTTTGATTCAGTAGAACAAAGCTCCTTCCTGTAACAGTGCCCCATAACACTAAGTTGACACAGTCAAGTCCTACCCTAGATCTACATATAATGTAATACTGGATCCAAATTATATGCAAAACACTATTTTTGTGTAGTAACATACAGATGGCCGAAATGTTATTTGTTTGCATGATAGTGTAACCCCCACTGCAAAGTCAACTTTACCAATATCTTCCCCACTCATCACCAGTTAGATAGCAAACCATTTGAAGTAGAGTGAAGAGACAAAGAGAGAAACATGGCTTGGGAGCGGTATGGGGGAGTGGAGGCCCAAGTAGCAAAGCTTTGTTTGAAAGGAAGTGAAAGGGAAGAAGGGGACTTGACAGACAGAAAGGGATGCAGCCGAAGTATCTGAACTGCTTGACGGGACTGACAGCTAAATGTGACCTGGGGTCATGAGGGGAGTTTTAGAGTGCCTGGTACAGAGAACTCATCACAGCAATAGTGGTAAATGCACTTGAAAACCAAGTTGCCTCCCTCAAATACTTAAAGACTTCATACCAAGCCTGCCAGCCGGCCACATTTCAAAGGCTGCATTTTAATGGCTAAAAAATTAATGTATCCCTCAAATCCCTTAAAAGCCCTGGCAGTGGGTAAGCATGTCTGAATACATTATGTCCTCCCAAATGATTTAGATATAATCCTGTGGCCAAATTTCACTGGATGCCTGACACAAGAGAAAAACACAATGGGGAGAGTGCCACTGGCATTTGAAAAACAAGATGCCTAGACCTGCTTGCAGAGAGGTGTGTGCAGAAATTGCTGCCACCTGGTGCACAAAAGTGAAATAGCAGCAAAGGGTTGGCTGAGCAGCATTTCTATCATTTTTCTCTTATGTTGCATATGCTGCTGTATAGGTAGCAAAGCAGTTCTCGAAATGGGACATTTTAAGTGTACTCATTGTATTAGGTCACATAGTCCATCCATGCACAATTGCGGGATGGTTCCCTGGAATGATCTGGTTATAACAGTTGTTTGGTATTGGTCTTGGTCTTGTTCTAAATTTTTATAACTAAACTAAACAAATGTAAAGGTCAAAATCTTCATCCCATGAACAGCACCATAGCTTTAATTGCATAATTACATTGTACAAAGTAAATAACATTAATTTAAAAGTACCATGAGAGGTTACTGTTATTCATGTCACCCCATATTGGTTAACACCTCTCCCCTCTGCTGATTGACTGTTTGCTCCAAACTCTCTTGCGGACACCAACACCCTTTTAGCCTCTCCTCTCCTTTCTATTTCCACGTAGCTAATCTCCTTCTAATCCAGGAGTGGCAACCTGTGGCACACGTGTCAAAGGTGGCATGCGCGATGATTTTGAGCGGCATCTGAGAGCCGCGCGGCAGCCATTTCCCCCACTTCCAGCCCTGCCCCTCTCCCAAGTAGGCCAGGGCTCAGCAGTGCCCTGTTGGCCGTAGCCATGCCACTCCCGGCCCCAGGCAGGGCTGCACGGTGGCCATTCCCCTCTTCCAGGGACCTCGGGAGCGCAGGGGCCAAGCAGCATTCCCCCCCTCACTTCTACTCCCCACCACCCCCGCAGCAGGGGGGGAGGGACCAGGAAACAGGCCCACAGACATTCTCCCCCACTGAACACCCGATAAGTCACTGGCCAGGGCAGTGGGAGGGGGGTGGAGGGAAAACTTGGCACGCCCCTTCACAAAGGTCGCCGACCCCTGTTCTAACAGGACCCCACTAAAAGGATTTTTAAAACAAACCATCATTATTCACTCTGCTTGTGCATATTCTACCTCTTTCCCCTACCCTTTTCCTGTCTAATCCATTTAGATTGTAAACTCCTTGTTAGTGTATAGAATACAGATATTCAGGCCTGCCTGTAAAGGCCCATGTTTTGTAAGTATATCCTTACCATTTAGCTAGTTATAGGGGTATAAAACAAAGAATCAAAACCACAGGCCTTCTGTCACTGTGACAGTCTGAGATCTTGTACTTTGGCTCATATGCAGGAGTGGCGGCCATAAGCTGGGAAGCATACAGTCACATACACACATTCCAACATAACATCTAATACCAGGCTGTTAAGACGGTGATCCAGTCTAACACCTCCAGATAAAGAAAAGATCCTAGAATGTTTAAAGGAAACTTGGTTTGATAGCATTCTGTCTGGCAAAAGAATTACTTATCAACAGTTGTGGTTGTAAAATCTACACTCCTTGTTTTGTCTTTATGGTACCCAATTCTCTATTATCTATTTGAATGATTTCTGTCTGGTTCTTTGACTGCTTCTGTCTGTTGCATAACTAAGTGTGATCAGTTATGACTGGTTAAAGAATTATGTTACACTATGTTAGGATTGGTTAAAGAATTATCTTCTAATATTGTTAAAGAAATGTTTGGTTAAGATACATTCTAAAAACTGAGGTAAAACAGGAAGTGGGGGAAGATTAATTGGTGTAAAGGACTGGAGGATCCTAATGGATGCTTGCTTGAAAAGATCCCAATAAACCTGTCGTATTGCCTGCTGCTGGACTCTGGACTTCTGCTTCTGTCAGCGAACTAAGAACTGAAAGGACTGGGGAGGGGGTCCTAACAGGGACTGTCTCTTACTCTATGTTTGTACACTGGCTATTACACTTGAGTCCTATTCTTGGTCAGCACTGATAAACAGTAACAAACATGATAAACAACATCAAAAAGAATTTAATTAATGAGAAAATTTCACCTGTAAATGGGGCATTCTGGCTTCTTACAGAATGGTTGGAAAACGTATCCTCTTTTGGCCCAAATGGAGACAGTATAGTTTCTGCAGAGGGGGTGTCCACTGAAAAATTTTCAACATCCTCCTCCTCTTCCACTAGTGATACAGGATCAGGTGTAAGCAATTTCTGCTCCTCCAACTCTGTAGTGTTAGAATCCAGTTCTTCAATAATTTTGTCATATTGTGCAATGAATTCCTCACTATCTGGGCTGAGCAGCCTTACATTTGAGTTATGATCTTCTTCTGGAGCAGAAAGTTTCAGCTCCAAGTCTGGCTGTGGGTCTGTTTCAACAACTTTCTGGTTTATTTGTTCCTTTGTTACATCCTGTGTCAAGTCTGAATTTTTTCTATTGTGTTCCTTAAACTCTGTGTCTGAATGTGAGTTTTTCCAAGACCTATTAATGGGCTGGCTTTGAACTGTGTTTTGAGATTCAGCTGCTGTACTTAAAGTTTCCTCCTTGGAGTGGTCATCGTTCTGAGCATCTTTTTGGGCACATAACCTGTAAACCATGACATCATCCTGAAAATCTGATTCCTCTATGTAAGACCCTTTGATAAGTATGATTGCATTCTTCTTCATCTCTTGAATGTGCTTTGGTGGTTCTGCAGGCAGTTGTGTCTGTACACTTCCTAGATCATCGTAAGGCTGGGGTGAGCTCACATCAGACCCAGGAGAAATCCCTGTGTCATAGCTGTCATCCCATTCCAGCTCCAGCTGTATCTTCTCTCCCAGTGGAGTCATTTGAGAGGAGCTACGGTTACTGATGGTTCTCTGTTCAAGTCGGAACATGGGGTGCTCCACATTTTTACTGTTCTCCTCAGCCAGTGTTTGGATAAAGGTGTCTGGGTCAGGGTCTTCCCCATCATATGGAGCAGACCAAACCCGGCAGTCTTTCATGCAGTGGAGAATGATAGCTTCAGCTTCCCACAGGTACTGCAGATAACTGATATCCACAGCTCTTCCATATTTCACAATGCACATGGAATTGCAAAAACCTATGCAAGAACCTGAGACAAAACAAGAAGAGTATTCACAATATGATTTAAAAAAAATCAAACTGAAGTCCCTACAGTCATCCAAGGCAAGCACTAAGAAAGGCAGGAAGATTCTTTTACCTCAAGCACCCAAAGGTGCAGGATAACCAAGGCACAGAGGTTAAGAGATTTGCCCATGGCTGCTTGTGGCTTTGTTTCTAATCTAGTGTCAGCATTAGAATTCAGGAATTCTGAGAGATTAGCCTGGAGCTTGATCTGTCAGATCACACGGCCCTTCCAGTAGCACAAGACGTAGCCATGTCTTTGCACATGTTTTTGTGAATGTACATCCAACGTAGATATTCTTTAAAATAAAGATTTGATAGGGCTGTCATATGGGAGTAATTTAAATGCCAGCCCTCTCCAATCCAGACTAATTACATACTGTTTGTGAAATCTGAATAGTAAATGTACTTTTTGCTATTAATTATATTCACTTTCTCTAGGCTGAGGATATTTCAAACCAAACCCAGTTCATACTCCATCCCTTCACAGTACAGTGCACACCCAATGTTTACCTGCACTGGGCATGGCCTTTGTCCATAGGATGTAATCTTTTGCTTGTTTTTCAAGACTCAGAGTAATCCCACTAGCACAGCAGACTGGGGTCAAAGCAAGCAGTTTAGCAGCAGATACTGAGTAACAGTCTCTCTCCCTCACAGCCCATCTTTGACTCAACATCATGTGATTACATGGGATCAGATATCTGAAATAACAAAGCCAACCATTATATACCCACAACAACATTCCTTGCATCTTAAGGAGAGTAGCTGTGTGGAAAATTCTCTCTCATCTTCCCCCTTGCTCAGATTAAAAAACACAAATCAGCCAAATTACAGTCATCTCCCTAAGAACATTGAATGTGGCAGCTTTCTGGGGTAGGTGTGGAGTCTGATGAGTTACACTGGGCTCCAGACTAGAGAAGGAAGGGAAGGACAGGAGCTCTTGGGAGGAACTGCCTAAGGGAGTAGTTGCGGGAAACCACTAGACCAGGAGAATGGGCCTTTCGGTTGTGTCAGAGCATTGTCCTAAATATGGACGGGGCAGAGGTAGTGGAATAGGATAGGCACATGTCAGAGGATGCCAGTTTTGTCTGGATCTATTCAGGATGAATTAGGGAGGTAGATCTGGAGAGCCCAGTCCATAGAAAACTTGCATGTATGTGCTGGCTCTGAGCCAATGCATGTCAGGAAATGGACCAGCAACCAGGTGAGAAGTCCAGTTGGGTCAGAATTTTGTTGGGAAGAATAAACAGAAAAAACTCATGGGCAGAGGAGAGATGATGGAGGGATGAGGAGGAGAAGTAGCATATACGTTCTGTTTCTTAGCATGATTTAGGGGTTAACTAGATTGGTGTTTTGCCATTTAAAATCATTTTAACTCAACTAAAGTAAATCAGTGTTTAATAAGAAGTGACTCCCCAGATAAACAACACAATACAAAAATAAATGTAGCATTCATCTCTGCTGAAGTCAGTGCAGGAATCCTACCAACTCTGAGTTCCCCCAGAGAGTTTAAAACCAGGACCTGATCCAGTCCTTACTAATGTGTCCAGATACACCAGCAGGACTGGATGGGATCCCAGTGTAACTTGTATTGAAGAGAGGGGAAGACACACAAAGAGAGACAAGTAACACACCTGAATTTCCCATTGAGTTAATGATCTGATTGAGTCACTGTTAATACAGCCAAGATTAGTTACCAGTGACTTGATTTGATCCAATCTAATCTAATTTTGACAGATATGCCAGCCACACTTGTTAAAATAACTACATAAAAAGAATAAAGCCATTCAGCTAGAATAAAATAAAATAAAATGTAAAAAGTTAAGAGTTCTGACATAACTCAAGAAATGCTCAGTTAAAAACAGAAGATCAACTAACCCAGAATATTGCACAATTAATGCAGCATGTCCTACCATGAGGGTGCCAGACAGCAAGTGTGAAAAAATCAGAATTGGAGGGGGAAGGGGGGGAGTGATAGGTACCTATATTATACAAAGTCCCGAATATCGGAAGTGCCCCTATCGAGACATTTGGTCACCCTACCTACAACCCTAAGTACAACTGATTAGGAATTTATTTGAGAAATTCCTGGGCAAGCGGGGAGGGGAAGTAAAAAAGGTTTCTCTGCAGAGAAGTAAATACAGCCCTACTTCATAGTGTGTTTAGCAAACTATAATTCATGAGAAAAAATGTTCAGAAGAGAAAAAATATTATGAGTTTAGAACCAGGGAATGTTTAGAGGTGGTAAATATATCCCTGGTTCTCTTCCTTCACCTTTCTACAAATAAATTACAACAACAGAACATGTGAAAAGCAGGGTCTCCCATTGTGCCTAGGCACTGTAGGATATAAACTGTCCCTCTCTTGGTTTGGTATATTTGTGTCAGAAACATAAATGTTCTTATCACTAAAGTTGTTTGCTTGTTCCCTTTAAGAGGTCCTGTCTAGCTGTGCATCCAGAGACTTTTTATTGGAGAATTAGAATGGAAAAAGGAGTTTGAATTTTACCTTAAAACTAGCTGTAACATCACATCTTCACAATGTAAGCCAATGAGTGTTCGAAACAATGCCAAAGATATCACACAGAGCTGGGAAAGGATAAACAGAGACAATTTTTGATCTGGCAATTGTAACTTTCCTCCTTTCCATAAGGTAAAATTAATTCTGCATTACAGAAAGCACAGCCTGAATTTAGTGTTTTATCAGAGACTGAGCATATGTCTACACTGCCAGGGCTGCCTTGGGCTCCACGGATTGATGCAACGGGATCAATTCAGTGGGCAGTGGAGACCCGCACAATCAATCCCAGAAGTGATCTCCTGCCGACGCATTAAATCCATCGCCCTGAAAAGAGTAACACTGCACTGACCAGAGGGCATTTCCAGTCAATGCAGTGCAGTGGTAAGGGAATGTTAGTAAGTCGACGGGAGTTTCAGTACACAGTTTGCATATCTCCCATCAACGATGCTGGCTGTGTAAACCAGACCTGAAAGTATGCTGATTTCATTCTGTCAGCACCCTGGTAGGATTTTATTAAATGCCTGGAGTTATACATACAGCAAAATATATATTTTGTTTATAAAATACACACAACAAAAATTGGCTTTTAAGAAGCTGAAAGAGAAAAGCATTCAGTCATTACAATGGTGCTGCCATTAATTTATGCAAGAACTGAAAAGTGACACAAAGAGCACACCTTTCAAAGGAATTTTGCTAATTTAGATCATTTAATTTAAATTGGTTTCAGCAACAAAGGGACTCTGGACAACTCAGTGGATAAAGCCCTGGCTTTTACCTCTGACACACGTAGTCTGACCCAGCTGAATGCCTTTGCTGAAAAGAGTTGAGTTATCTCACCAGCTAAGGTTATGTCTGTCTACACTAGAGCTAGAAGGTGTAAATTCCAGCTCAAGCAGATGTACGTGCACTAGCTCTGATCAAGCTGGTGTGCTAAAAATAAAAATATAGCTGTGGCAGCATGAGCAGCATCAGGGCTGGCTGCCTTGAGTACAATCCTATTCAAAATGCCAAGTATGTACTTGGGGTGGCTAGCCTGACCCATCACTTAGACTAATGCAGCCACACTTCCAGTTTTAATGCACTAGCTCCATCACAACTAGCATGATACATCTCCAGCTCTAGTGTAGACATACCTTAAGAAAAGCCTCATGTGAAACCAGCATGATTTTTGGAAATGAATGACTGGCACTATGTGTATAGGAGAGGCCAAGTGCTTATCTATCCTGGTCAAAAGTTTTGAGGTTGTTGGTCAGGGTGAAAGCTATTTGTGATGTTGCAGTACCCATTTTAGTTTACACTAGACTGAACGGAGATTTGGGAACTTGAATTTCAATATTACCTTAACTGACAGTAAATTACACGCATGTGCTTTAACCCTTTCAAAAATGTTCACTGTCTTGGTGGAGAAGTGTATGAGTTTCCTTAAGCTGGGCCAATAGAAGAACATTAGTCCAAGGAAAAAGGACAGTACCTGATTCCTGCTCGGCACAATTAATAGACGGGTGTTGGAAATGCTTCTGACATGAATGCATTTGACTGCCAGCTGTACCTGAAGAAGAGCTCTGTGTTGCTCAAGGGAAAGTGGGTTCTTCCCAGAAGTGGGTGGGTTGAAGGAGAATTGCAAGAGCGTTAGAAGGAGGTTAAGTCTTTGCAAAGGCAGAAAGAAGGATCAGTAATTAGAGAGAGGGGTGGGATGTTTTGGAGTTAAAAGGAAGAGCATGGTGAGGAGCTCTCCTTGTTTCCTTATTGTGATTTCTGGAGAGTAAATGTAATTTTGGTGGTTTAAGGGTTCAAAATAATGATTGCTAAAGAAAATCAAAATGACTTCCTTAAATGTTACAGAAGGCACATTATTTACACTAAATACCCTGTCATTTATAGAAAACCATCTCCTATAGTCATAATACTGTTAAAGAAAAATGAGAAAGCAACATACATTTGAATAAGCAGAGATGGTCTATTTGTTTGTATTTCATTAAAGAAAAACAATTATGTAAATGTTCTAGCAGGAAACAAAGAGGATGGTGTTTTATATGTGTGGATAGGTGGCAAAAACAGCTTGTACATTTAATTCTGTCAATTATTAAGAAATCTTTTCAGCAATAATAAAGTGTGCAAGCTTTTGTGCTATGCAAGCCCACAGAAAGCTGCAATTCTGGCTTTTACACTTGGCGAAGCTATACTGCAGAAAACTCATCCAGTATCACAGAACCATTTGGCCAAGATCCTGAGTTGCTCAGAGCTGGAGAATTCTTTACAATACCCATTTCCTTTGTCTGTAATTATGATTAGCTGAGACAACAACATTTGCATTTTTTGTCTACCACAGCTGTTTATGAGTTTCAGAGTTAATCCATCTCTGAAATGCAGTAACATCAACATATATCCAAATATGCATGCACTCTCATTCCTAAACACACTTCTGGTCCAAGCTGCTGTCCCTGATACTCAAATGTAATGCACATACTGATTCCCTGGCTCTGCTTGCACTTATACCATATGTTACTCTACATTTTCCCCACACAGTAGTTTCAACAGGGAATAAGTACCATCCAAAGAAAGGTTCAGAAGGGTAGCTTGCAGAGTGCAATGAATGTACTCTCTACCAGAAGATCATCCTTTTCCAAACAGAATATACTGTCACTACAGTGTGTTCATCAGCTAGCTACCTACTGTGATGTGCTATATTTTAACAAGGGACTGTGCAAAATCAGAGCCTTAGCCTGCAATAAACCCTGAGTACCAAAGATGCATGTGCAGCAGAGAAGAGGGACTGGGAAATATGATCATGTAAACACACAGACAACTAAACAAACAAACTAAATTGCTCTTATAACAAAGAAGCAGGCAATATTACCAGTAAACAAACAAACATGCTGAAAAGGTTTATACTTGGTTCCTGAAGAACAAACTGAATATACGGACAGCGCTCAACTCAGGATACTTGGAAGTGGGGTGGGTGTAATGATCTCATGGTTTTGGGGCTGGGTAGTTTTTTCTTCCGTGAAAATTATTTGAAAATGCCTGTTACTCATACACTCTGAGCCATTTCATAAGGCCAACAAAATTATTGTTCTTGAATATTTTTATAACATCTCAGGGATGAGTTATGTATGGCAGGAATAATTTAGCAGTATGCATGGTGGAAATAATCCTACCAGAGGCAGGTAAATTACTCCAAGCTTACCTTCAAATTTTGTGGCAGACGTTAGGCTCCTAGAAGTCACCCAGAGTCCCCTTCAGCCATCTGTAAACCTATCTTATACACTCACAAATTGCTCATCACTATGGCAGCTCAGTGACAACAATTACAGCAAAACAACATTATGTTTAAATCACAAAGTCAGGTACGAAAGGAAATTCACAGTTAAATATTAAACAGAGCCATAATAAATATAGATATGATGATGAAGCTCCCACTTAATTTGTTAACCCAAATTCATCAAAAGCACATGTGCTCCCCTTCTGCTTCCCTTGCCTGAAATGGAGTGTTGATTCGGCTCGTGAGCGTATCTAGGATGTGCACATTCTCATGCTGGTGCAGCAGGATGAAACGCAAGAAAATCTGGAGTAGAGCTGGCTCTGAAACACTGCGCAAAAAGAGATCCAGGTATGCAGTTGTAGTCATTACCTCCTCCACAGTCACCTAGAAGCAAATATATGTTAAGTGCACATCTTGCAAACACCACCACTGTGCTTACAGTATGTGCGACTTCTGCAGTAACACTATACACATATTAATACACACTACAGTAAGCACATTTTGTGCTTTTTGCTTTTAAATATGTCAAATAGAAAGCCTTTGACTTACTCAAAAATAAAGTATTTTGATGCTCATTTCAGTGATTTGATTAGTTAAAGGAAGTACTTCAAAAAAACCCACCCAAACCTCTATCTGCTGTAATACAACACTGGTTCACAAGTAACTTGAGATGTCTACCACCTTCCCTCTACCACTGGGCTGGCTCTGTCCCTCCAGTCTCCTGCTACTATTCAGATTTGCATTCAGGGAATGGTAATGCCAACTATTAGGTATTCAGATGACTATACTGAATACCAGCATATGTCACACCCCTAGAAATGAACAATACTAAAGAGCAAACAATGAACACACAAAACAGGATATAGGGACCTTTAAAAAAATCCTTCCACCAAATTGTTTTTCCTTTACCTTTCCACTTCTTGTTTTCCAACAGCAACTCAATCACCTCGCCCCTCGCCCCCCAATGTACATTGAGGCACAACTTTTCTGACAAGATTTCAGCCCCAACTATTTGGTATTCATATGTCAAAATTGATACTGCATTTTACTTTGCTAATGCAGTTTTTTTAAGCTCATCTATTGATAGTATGTGCTGGCAAGGCACAAAGCATTCCAAAGACTGCCTCTGCATCATGCACTGATGCTGCAAAGTCAGCTTTTTAAAAATAGCTACATATGAGCCTAATAAGCTTACGCAGATAACCCCTTACATATAGGAATCTGTCTATAAGAAAATGGGTATTAAACATCTTTTGTTTACCACTCTTAACTAGATAAATGAAAGGACCCATTTTATTAAAAAAGAATCAAAGCTGTCACTTAAAAGCAAAGAGGATTTAGAAAGTACTCTGAAAGACAGCATTTGTGTAACATGCTATAAATAATAAAATCCCAGTTCCATTATGCTGCATATTAGCTACATACACGGTAATGTCATGTTGCAGATTCCTTTTAAAGCATTTTTTAGGATCACCTGCAGAAGAAACTTGTTGCCACTAGTGACAGAACACATGAATCTTGTGTACAGTCTTGTGAACTGTGTAGAAATGTGGAGTGTGTTTATTCACTCTCTTTTTAAAGCTTTATTCTGTTATCCATACTCTGCCTCTCTGTTAATAGTTCAGGTAGTTTGGACTACTAACTGTCTTTTTCATTAGAAAAAAAGATGCTGTACTAATGCAAGCTGGTCATTATAATCCTTCACCAAGAAAAAAAAAAAATCAGGAGTTCATCTTCTTGGTCTGTTACCATAAACTCAGTCTAAACAAAGCTCAATCTTAACCAAAATGTTTTTAAAAAAAGAGAGAAAATACAACACAAAAGAGAAAATTCATGGCCACGGCCTGTATTCCGCAGGCCATTCTCACTGTTTCTGCAGAGTCAGTAAAACCAGCTACACAATAGTTAAATGTATCATTTATGAACTAGGAAAGTATGCTCAGCAATGATCAAACACAGATGAGGACACAGCTCCTTCACCAAGGAGCCTATATTCTAATGTAGATGCTAACAATTCAGTTTATACATGTATTATGTTAGAAGATTAAGATTGGAAAGTCAAGCACTCAATAGTTACACAATGCCAAAATTAAGATTGCCTCTGCAGCCTTAATTCAGCCCCTTGTGCATATGCATTACGACACAGCCTTTGATTACATGATAACAATATTCTTTCCACAGGACTGTTGTATTAATGTAGACAGAATATATGGGCCAAACTTGTTAACATAACCCAGTCACTGTCCAACATCAAACCGTGTTAAATAAGGTTCACGGTTTGGTAGCCTGCACAGTACTATGGCAAACACACAGTTAACAATCCTTTTAACATTTTATCAAAGAGAAGGAAAAACAGTGAAAGCATTTGAAATGTAAAGTATTAAGTGAGGCTCTCTCTTTTAACAACATCCTTTGTTTCCTTTCCCTTTAGCCTGAGAGAGTTTTTAGAACAAAAAACCTTGTTTGAGTCCCTTATATGGTAATAAAGATGCTAATAATTGTCCTTTTGGAGAAAAGAGAAATGAGTTGTGATGGACTGGAGCTGGAACTGTTGCTGATCAAGTCTGATTTCATTTCAATCCAAGTGGTGACTGGGATTCAGCTGGCGCTGGTAGACGTGGCAACATTATCTGGATCCCTCTCTCTAGCCTGGTCTGGTCAGAACATTTCTTATAATTAGGACAAAGGAGATTCTGGGGACGTAGGAGATGGTGGGGGTGGTGGCCATCATGGTGAAGTTTGCTTCAGTAGCTTCAGTCTGTTCCTTTGCCCCCTTGCTCAGGCATTCCCAGTTTCCCCTTTACCCTACCACTCCCAAATCCTTCCTACTCCCAGCTCCTTGTTCACTCTCACTGCCCCTCCCTTGCCACATTCTCTATTCCCACTGGCTCCAGTCCTGGGCTCCTTGACCAATATTAGTGCCACCCCTTACCACCACCACCCCACCTCTGACTCCTTTCCACAGTTTCTTTGCCCAGCCAGTCCCAGTACTGCCCCCACAACCTGACTCCTTATCAGATCGATCTCCTTCCATCACCTCCTTTACCCTGCCCCACTGGTTCATAGTTCCAGTCTGCCCCACAGCTCCCAGTCCCTTTGCCCAGCCAGTCCCAGCCTCTCCCCCCACAACTCCCAGTACCTCTCGAATGCCAACCTGCTCAACCCCAGGCTCCGTGTCTCAATCTACTCACTTCTTCCCCTTACTTCCCAAGATCTGGTTCTTGTCACCTCTGCATTTGAATTAGGCACCTTCCTCCACCAACTCCAGGGGAGCATTAAGGGCACAGGAGAGTCTCCTTGCTCTCAGTTGAGGTGCCTGGACCCAGCACAGCAAGCAGCAGCCCAGAGCTGCAAATATCAGGGAAAGTCCTGTGCAGCCCAGGGCTGGAACATGCCCAGAGTGTGCAGTATCTTCAGAGAATTTAGCTGTGAAGATCTAGAAAGTCTCTAATAATCATAACAGTATGTAACATGTGCCAAGGGTCATACAATGCTGAAACATTATTTGTAGGATACACTAATATCATGGAACTAAGTGGTCTCTCCACCCTTCTCTGTCATTTTTCAAGAACTGACCTGGAACTAAAGAGTTTGACTGTGACAGGGATGGAGGGAAGAGGTTTGAAAGTGTGAGAGTAAACAACACAGGATGAAGGTGTCATGGAGTTTAGTGAAAGGGAGAAAGTGGGAGAGGCAAGGCAAAAGGGCTTGTCACCCCTATAAATATTGTATGTGGGCCAGTTAAAAAGCTCATTATTCCTTGTGCTATGAATGGCATGTAATGCACCCATCTGAAATCTCTGGACCTGATTGTCTACTTGCTAAAACAGATGTAAATCTGCAGTAAGTCAGCTCCCGAGCTGTAAAATGGGGATAATACCTCCTTATCTCACAACAGTGTTGTGAAAATAAATTCATTTTTTGTCAAGAATCCATATTCTGGTGATGTGCATCACAGAAAAGCTCATGAGTAAATTAGCAGTTCTGTGTTCACAGCAAGATTTAAATAGCATGTAGAAAAGTAGGCCTGGGAGCCACAAGTTGAACAAGGAGGAAAAAATATTGCATGTCTGCTCACTAAGTGAGCAACATCCATCCTGTGCACTGAATGAGGCTGGGATCCTGTGAAAGAATGAACGAAAGAACGAATATTCTCCTGTAATTAAAGACTATCATAATACATACACAAATGGGGGCAAATTAAAGTTGCAGGGGCAACTAATAATTTTGGCTTTTCTTTATTTTTCAGTGCAAGACTATGCAACCTTAATAGTGTTCTTTTAACATAATTTGTATGTGTAATTACGTATATGTGTCTTTATATGAACTATATAGATTGCTGCTGCTTGGCAGAAAGAACTGAACTACATGCCATGAGTTCTATCTCCAGCAGCTTGGGAAAAGGATCCATTGTCAACTGGATTTTTCAAGCCGGCTTATCAGTGCTCTGTATCTGTTCTTCACCTCACATTTTTTTGCTTTTGTTTTCTTTCATGCTATGACAGTTGATGTCTCTGTCCTGTGTGAACCACACTTACTTTGGAAACCCTGGGAAATGAAATGTTGTACCGTATAGGTAACATTATAGGACAATTAGCCTGAAAACTGGGACATATGTCCATTTACATGGCTGACACCAAAGCAGTTTTTCCTAAGACATATCAAAAACAAGGAAATTAATTACATTTTCTGCAGACTACCTACTGGTTGCCTTGCCTTCAATTAAATGCCTTTGGGAGAGGGATTTGGGGAAGTGTGGAAATCCTTTTTATTAAATGCAAATTAGTATTCAGGTAAACACCAAGAGAACAAGAAAAAAGAATCTAACAAAATAAAAGAACAAAATCATTTATGCTATACCAAAGATTAACCCTGGTTGGAGAGAAACATTGTTCTAATCCACATGGGTACCAAGACAATAGACCTCCCTCCATAATGAAGCATCTGCATTTCCAGATTGAAAGGGAAAGAAGTATATTATGGAGGGAGAACACCACCTTGCAGGGAAAGTTTACACAAACATATAGAGACTAGACTACAGATGAGGGAGAAATTTCATAACAAGCTTTGGGCTCGCCCAGCAATGCCGTCACAATATCTAAATGAATGTATTCATTTACATTTGTCAGGTGATTCCTCTCAATACCTGCTTTATGCCAAACCATTTTTACTTTTATTCATCCCCCTCCCTTTTTGACTTTGGAGACTTTTAGCAAGGAAAATTCCTTCCCATTACCCCTGAGAAAAATAAAACAACTTTTGACCTTACAGAGTATCCATCCGGTCAAAGATGGAGGAGTCACAAAATCTTCCCGCACTGGCACTGTAAGAAAGCTAGTTGGAGTCAGTGGGAGTATGGAAAGAGCTTGAAGGCCTCGATACACTATATTTTAACTATAATATAGTTCCTTTATTCTTTTCTTTAACTTCCAATTTGCCTCTCTCCTTTTGCACAGATTGGAGAATGTCATCCTAGGTGCAAATATCGGGTTTGATTCT
The DNA here is from genome assembly GCF_026122565.2 of Emydura macquarii macquarii. Lineage (NCBI taxonomy): Eukaryota > Metazoa > Chordata > Testudines > Chelidae > Emydura > Emydura macquarii. Next base: position 21,301,080 of record NW_027131500.1, read on the forward strand.
CTAGAAGACATTCATAACAATTTCTTTATAGCATACAGATAATATATACAGTTCTAACATCAAAGATGCTTCCCAGAGAATGCAAGTGTTTACAGCCCATGTCATTGCTATTCACAAAGTCCATATCTGAGATCTTATTTCATTGCAGACACTTATTTCAACAGGAATTTCTCAGAGTGAGACTTCATTAAAGCAATCAGGATTTGGCTTTATATGAACAAGTTTGAAAAAACAATGAGAGTGGACCTGAAATTTTCCCCATGCCTTCAAATATCTTTCTTAAGGTTTGAAAACTCACCCTTCTCTCCAGACAACCCTAAATTTCTAGACATCAAGAAATATCGCAAGAAACGGAGCCGGCCAAAGCAAGTAAATGTGAGTTTCCCCACCCTCATTGCCTTTCAAAAAAGTCCTTTATAAGGAAAATGATATTGAATAGGCAATGTTAATAAAGGAGTTTGCCAATATTCCAATTAAACAATTATAACAAAAACAAAAAACATCTACAGCATCCTCTACACTTGAACCTTCCTTTTCAAAACAGTCAAGGCTGGATAAGACAAGTGATCTTTTCAAATCCTACTATAGAATTCTAGAATTTAAAAGAAAAGAATCTGAGAAAATCTACTTCCATGTCATTCATCTACTGAATAACCTACAATTTGTGGCATCATCCGCATTTGTTTCCCTCAGCGGTTATTTTTATTCAGTAGTTAAAAGAACCCCACATTTTTTCATAAAGAAAACGGTTGATAATCTTTTTTGAATGTACATTCTGCTACAGGATAGACTGGCAGTCTTCACAATCTTAGAGACACAATAGAGAAACAGTGAGAAAACCATCCCTGAAATCTAGTACTCATCTCTAATTTCGGCCTAATTTTTAGTAAATCTTTATCTTCTGTGATGATGAATTAGATGGTGGGGTGACAACTATGTAAATGATGCTGGTTTCACAAGTCACTATGTTTCTGACTATTGAGGAATCAGAAATAATTGTCATTGTGAATGTCACTTTAATATATTATTCTCATTGAAGACCAAGTGCATGGATTCTTTATTGCTGGCTACTGTGCCATGGGCTCATTACAATATTATGACTCGTTTACAGCTTTTTCCCCTTCTCATAGGAATATAGCTATCATGATTCAGTCCCTGCTTCACATTTGGCTCCTACAAAGAACTCTTAGTATCTCCTACCAAGCAACTACCCATGTGCTCACCGGCAGTTAGATACCAAAGTGAAAGATATTTTATACCTACCATAAAATGGACAGATTAGATGTGCAGCATTTGGTGTAATAATGGCCTTTTCCAGAGAATAAAGCAGCACTGGGTCTTTCAATGACAGCTGATTTATACCCCCTAATGTCATCCTTCCTTGTGCAAATGGTTTTCAATAAAGAGAAGGTTGACGCCACTCCCAAATTAAAGTAGAAATTCTTTTGTGGATATTCACAAAGATGCAGAGTACTTAAGGCATATATATACTGTAATGAACTAGGCCCCTGTCTATATAGTGGCATTTACAAATTATCGTCCTCTCTTGTGTAATCACGGAATAGATCTTAATCTTATATAATTACCACAGTACCTTATCTACTTGGAGAAGTCCTGTACTTGAATAGCTGATTTACCATACAGTGCATCAAGGTGAGGTCTGCACTGGCAGATTTAATGGCCAGCAAGTTCAGCAAATACTAACCAGCCCCCATCTCCCATCTGCCAGTGGCAGAAGAACAGAAAGATGGGCCTTGAAGCAGGCTTTTACTGTGGGCCCCTGCATGCTGTCAAATCTCCCTCCCCACACCACTCGTGTTCCCTCTGCTCCCCACCCAGTTCCATGCTGTGCCATCTGCTCTTTCTGGCCAGGGCCCTGCACCAATACTGCTGCCACTAGAGCCATCACCACTGCTCCTGCCAAAACCAGAACTGCTGTACTGGGAGCCAGGGCTGCGAACCACCATAGCTGCTGTAACCAGAATAAGGAGTCAGAGCCAGTAGGAAGAGCAATGGGCCGATTCCTGCTGTCCACATTTGAAGGCTCCACCTTTGGCGGTCCCACTAATCAGAATTCATGGCAGAGACACTGTTTTGGAGATCCTCTCCGGGCAAATTCAAATGTGGGCATATTGCTCTTATTAGAAGAGGGAGGTTCTTCATTTGTATAAAGATGCCCTAACAAAATCCCACTAGATGATGCCAGTGACATCGGAACAGGAGTGGCCCCATTCTGATTTGACAAAAAACTCAGGAGGAGGGAGTCCCAAGAGGCAGAACCTGGCTGGGCCACCATCTTTAAAAAACAAAGGAAAAGATGTGCCATTGTTTGCCTGTTCGCTTCGTGCTGCCACTGTTGGCAGCTGGCCATGCATGTTGGAAGAAGATGCTGGTGCTTCCTCTACCGTCCTGGCTGGCCACTGAGGGACAGGAGTCCAGCAACAGGCAATACCTGAGTTTTGACATCTACAAACAAGTAACCTCAAGCCAGCCAGCAAGTCTGTCAACAAATATTTGAGCTGAGGAAAAACTAATCTTTCCAGTCACGTACCAGCTTCCTGAAGCTGAACGTAGCTTTTGTGATTTCAACAACCACCATGCATAACTAGCAACCGTTTTTGGTTCTATGTTCTTTTCCCAAATTTTATTAGTAGAAGGAAGCTTCTACTTCTGTATTCTTGCATTTTTTTTATTTTAACACCAGCAGAGGGAATATGTATCTGCCCATGTACACGTGTGTGTGTCTGTGTGTGATAGAATTTATTTGAGAATGGTGCTTGTAGAATGGTTTTTCAAAAACCTTGCCCTTAGATTAAACAACGTGTTTTAAAGATCACAAGCATATATCTTATGAGTTAGGACTTGTATGCTTGAATCCTGAGAAATGTTACTTTTACATAAAAGTCTTGTTTGCTAGTCCAATGTAGCAAGCCATGTCATCTTGAATTATCCTGGAATATTTCATGGAACCTCATGTTGGGAGGACAGAGAGGGAAAGGAAAAGATTGGCTATAACCTAAACCACCTGTAATTTGGGCATACTGCTTTAATTGGCATCAGAGTATAGTCTCAACCTGGGCGTGATCTGACCCTCCCCATATCAGCCATGGAGCTGGAATCTCAACTGCAATGAGTAATGGTCTGTTATTTAGCTATTAGCCCTAAAAGTAAGATTGCTGCCTTCCCAAATTATTAAGCTAATGTTTATAAGGAACTGTTGATTTATTTGATATACTTTAATCATCCCAATTTGATGATTTGATATTAACCCCTTTTCATTTAATTTTGTTTATATGTATTTTATTTTATACTTTCTATTAATTTAGTTTAATTAATAAACTACAAAAAATTGAAAACTGGTGTGGTTCAGATGTTTCAGCCCCAGATGTCAGGGTTCCAGACCAAAGTTGTCCTGGGATAGATAACAGAGGCAACTCTGTGACCCACCTAATGGTGGATCCATAGAACTACCCTACAGTCCTCACATTAGCAGTGCCCATACAGGAACAGAGTGAACAACTGAAGGAAAGCTGACTTGTGTATTCATCATTTCTTTCAATAAAAAGTGTGGGTACCAGAAACTTTGAAGGCCTGTGGTGGAGGACATTAGCTGGTCCTCATAAGAAGTCTATATTCCTCTCAACATACATTGAAATAATCTTATTTTCCAATTTAAATAATTCTCACCCTGTTTCTAGGACTACAAGAGGACTATAGTACAATTTTAAAACCCTGTCTCATCATTGCAAATATCCATCAAAACAAATATCACATAAGGGCACATACTAGATCAGGTCCTAAATACAAAAAAAACCCTTTTGAGTGACAAGTGACTTTCCAAGTGTTTAGAGTTCAGTTCAAATAAGCATCTGTGAATTCAGGTGCTTATTCGGACTATACAAACTTTGAAAGACAATGTCTACTTCCAAGATCTTCTTGTACCCCTGCAGTTCAATCTCCTTTCCCCACCCCACAAGCAAAGATATACCCTATAACTCTTCCCCCTTTGTAGCATGTGTCACCTTGGTGGAGGAAAAAACAGGCTCTTTTTGTAGGATCGGGGAAGGCCACTAGGTAGAGTCACTCCAGGATAATATGAACTGAGTAGAAGAAAGCTGATGATGCAACCCGCTCTGCCCATTTACACACCCATAACACAGCAGCAGGAATATGACAGACCTGATATGGCTAGTGCCAGCTCCATGGGGCTCTGGAACAGAAAGGGAGGCCTTTTAGAGAGTGTATCAGGGCTTTGGAGAGCCATGGAATAGACAAGAAAACTGCTTGCTGTATTTAATATGTACATCCACAGTTAAGAAATAAGGGGCATAAACCCCCATCCTTCAGGGTATAAGTCAACCACAACTTCCTGAGGTTAGAAAGGCAGATGGTTCTATCATCACTGTCCATTATAAAGCCTCTTGCATCTTCTGTAACAGGACACTAGACCAGATGGGACACTTGTCTGAATTGACAAGATGTTTTCAATGTTCTTTCCTTCCAAAGCAGAGCGGTTAGTTAGGCCATCATTAGATTATGTATTGAACTAAAACCATTGGAACAGTTTTGGATCTGAAGCTCAGATCGGAGGTCCACCCACAAAAAAGCTTGGGGATAGATGTGTTTTGGATTCTAGTTTTTGCCCTGCTCCTAGGTTTTGAGTTAACAACAGTGATGGGCAGAAGGTTTATGTAGATTTATTAAAACCAGTTATTGCATGGCTTTGGATAACATCATAATTAAAATCCACAAAGAAAAATTAAATAAACTGCCCAACCAGAATGATCTAGACTAGAAAAATTCATCCACAGTAATAAAAACACCAAGTACCTCCTCTTCCTCACATTTAACCTTCCACAGACCTACCTATGTAACTAGGCTTATCAATTTGGTATTTGAGATCCCAAACAGGTAGGGGGGGAGAGAGGGAAGGAATAGCAGCAGCAAGCTCTGCAGTATTGAGCCAGAAACATCCCAAAAGATAAGATGTTTATCTGAACATTTAGCTTTTGGATCCCAAGTATATTTTAGCAGCCCAAAATAACTTAAATTACCTTTGAAATTAGGAAACCAACAGCACTGTGTATAATGGAAGAGGAATCCATTTTCTGAGTTAAGGAAGGATTTGGAACAGAAGTTTCTTTCATTTTGCCCTTTCTTACTAAAAAAAAATCTTCAGGTGGAAGAGTGAGATAACTGGAAAAAGCATCATCAACTCATCACTAACTTTTTGGATGCCAATTAGAAATGGTTTCCATATATGAAGGAGTTGTTCCAGCATAGTGAAAAATCTTCCTTATCTACTCAGCCAGAAGGTGTCTGTCCCAGAAGCAAAGGTTTAAAATAGTAACCCACTATGTAATTTTTGTGGATTTTATGAGAGCAATTGAAGACCTCAAATGTAATTGCATTTGCTCATTAGTTCCTTCTAGAGGGTTTGTCTCAGACATGTCTGAGTCTTTCTTCAGATCCACTAGATGGTGCAGTCTGTCCTTCTCCATTAAATATGTTTAGGGGAAATAATGCATGAAGCAGTTAATTTTGAACACAAAAATTGAAAAGAAATTTTGGCAGCCAGCAAAGGTATGTTATTGGAAGAACAATGAACTTGCTGAATCTGAAGAAGGTTCATTAATGACCAAGGCTTGAAGCTCACATGCTCGCCTAGTAGCTAAATTGACTTTTGTTTTCAAAAGCAAACTAAATTCAATTGACTTCAGAAGTGTACAAGAAAAGGTTCATTAAGAATACAACTGACAGATCCCACAAAAAGGAAATGTTAGCATTGTTTTAACTCTTTTAGAGATCTGATTTCTTTAAGTAACATTTACATGGTAATAGCCAGCCCAACAGTTTGTTAACAGGCTTAATGACGGATATCAAAAGTTTTTATCTTATTAAATACTAATGCTTAGGTAATAATTTTGTCTCAAGTACTTCATAGCAGGGCCCAGATTAAACTAGTCTTGGAGCTAAATTCTGCTCTCAGTTAAAACGAGTAAACCCAGAATAACTCCCAAGACATCCATAAAATTATTCTGGATTGATAAATGAGTAAGTGTAAAAAGAATTTGGCTCTTAGTGACAGTTTAAACTAATTCAGAATGTTTTTCTCCATTTCCAACAGATGATTTAATTTGTTGCACAGAAGCAGGTTATTTTTTCCATTCAGATTCCAGCTCCCAGTTTTTAAAACAACTAAATATCAGTTAAATGTAGTGTGCTCAGTAGCTGAATTTTGGAAAAATTATTTGTTTTGAGTCTTGCATATTTTCACTGCAAAACAGATATTCTTCAGAATTGCCCAAAGATCTGTAAGTTGAAATACTATCCAGTTTTGTCTAACTTTTCTAAATGTATTTCTTGTATTTTGCTGCTATTTACCAAAAAATGAAACTATTCACCAAAATCACTATATTTTACAACAAAAATCTATAAGGCTTCACTAGCAAAAATGGAAACTATTTTCACCTTTTTGTAAGAAGCCAGAATTGTATGCTTTGCTTAATAAACGAAATTTCACACATACTCTACCGGTAAGCAGAGACCACTATTAGAATAATTTCCTGCTGCTTGTGTAGTTTCTCTGGCGCTGCTGAGCTGGAACATAAAGAAGTTTAAACTTTCATCCAAAAAACAAACTATTTCTGACAAGATTTTGAAGCTGTCATCCAATACTGATACAATGCTTTTCTTACTTGCTGAGGAAGGAATTACTCAGGGCTTATCTGCACTGCCCAGCAGTTTGGACTATAGGAGTGTGAACAGCAATGCACATAGAAATGCTGCACTGTGACTTCTCCGTGTGGACACTGCAGGCACAAACTAAAAGGTTCATAGTGTAGTGTACTTACATTAATGCCAACTAGGAACCTTTTAGTATTCACCCGCAGCATCCCCATAGGGGAGTTACAGCATAGCACTTTGCGGGGCATTGTATTCACGCCCCTTTAGTCCAAACTGTGGGGCAGTGTACACACAACCTAAGTCCGGCAGTATGCTGTTAACTCTCTACAGACAACAGGAAGCAAGACATCCAATACAGTAGTAGAGGGGGAGGGAATTAACGCCATTATGGGCTCTCTAACGTTTCTGCAGGAGTGGAAAAAAGGTTTCCTTCAACATCCTCAGATGGAGACAAAAACATAAAACTCTTCAATGTCAACCCTCTACTAATAGAAAATGAGCTATGCCAGCTGAGCAGACTATTTGGCTTCCTGCTTCAGCATGCATCTGCCTAGTAGAGTGTGTGTTTAACAACATCACAGTTTCACAGTAGGTGCAGGAAACAGACTTAGTTTTGAGGCAACATGGAGGACCATAAAATACTGCTCTACAGACAGAGCTTCTTTTTCAGAACTCTTTAATGAGGGAAACTTAACTAAGTAAGAAACAAGAGTATAAGAACCACTTAGAGAAGCATTTGATCTCAGAAGGAAATAAAAAGCACACTTAAGGTATGTCTACACCGTAAAAAAAACAAAACAAAAAACACCAGTGACTGTGTGTCTCAGAGCCCAGGTCAACTGACTCAGTTTCATGGTATGAGACTAACACAGCACTGTAGATGCTCCCACTCAGGAAGGAGCCTGGGGACTGAAACCTGATGAGGTGTCTCAGAGCCCAGCCTGCGCAGAAATGTCTACACTGCAAATATTTGTAGCCTGATAGTCTACACTGCAAATAGCAGTAGCAGTAGCCTGATAGTACAAATTCTGCAAGCATGAGTCAATTGACCTGGGCTCTAAGACTCTCCGCCTTTTTTTTTTTTTTTTTTTTGCAGCACAGATGTGCCCTTTACATTTTCATGATCATTACCCCCCACAACACACCCTTCAAAATCCATGGATCATACACATGCTTATCACAACATGTGGTGTACCTCATCCAGAGCACTAAATGTCCCAATAACAACTATGCGAGGGTGAAACAAGGCAATCACTATGGTTTTGAACGAACTCACAAAGAAAAAGAATAAAAGACAACACACCATTTCACCAGTGGGTGAACACTTCTCACAAAGTGATCTCTCTATATCTGACCTCTCAGTCCCCATCCTCAAAAGATGAACCTAGGACCTGAAATTCATAATTTAGCTAGACGCTAAAAATCATGAACTGAATAGAAACACTGGATTTATGTCTTATTACAACAATCTATAACACACGTAATACCTCTCCAGTCATAAGGGGAATGCATGGGGGGGTGTGTGTGTGTGTGTGTGTGTGTGTGTTAATGGGCCACTTTCACCTTGAATGATTCCTTGAAATATGTGTTAAAATCTCTTCTACCTTGTACTTAGCTGTGATACTCTAAGTACACTCTGAAGTTGGTTCAGTAAGAGATATGACCTCACTCACCTCATCTCTCTAAGCTTGTATCCAGGGATATTAGAGGTATCTACAACAACACCACCACTGCATATATGAAAATAGGTGTCCTTCATGTCAAGAGCTGTGAACCATTCATTTCTGTTTAAGGATGGGGGTTATCAATGCCAGGGTGACTATCCTGAATCTTAGCCTTCAAATAAATACATTGAGGTGCTGGAGTTCTCAGACAGGTCTCCATCATCCTTTTTGCTTAAGAATCAGGAAGTATTTAGACACCCATGAGATCATGGTGGCAGTTGCCACTGATCTAGAGGCTATATAAGCCACATCTCCCGCATCTTGAAGTGACAACCTGGCCACCTGTTTACCCTTCTCAGTGAGGGCTCTGTTCTTCGGAGAGAGTTAGTCTCTACATTCCAAAAACTTGGAATAGTTGACAAAATCATACTTTGCCAGTAACTGGCTATTCAGAATTGCAAGCAGTTTCCTCTCTAGATAGTCCAGGCACTTAGTTTCTTTTCTGAAGGGTCAAATCTTCCTTGCTGCTGTCTATTTCTTTTCATGGTGGCTCAAACTACCAGGGAATTTGGGGCGGGTTGAGTGATTAAAATAACTTTGCTCCTTAGCTGGGACAAAATACCTCTTCTCTGCCTTTTTAGGAGTAGGATGTTGATTTCAAATCAATGTGCTACAGTCAAGTCTCTAAGAGAATAAAGCAGTACATACTGTCTACTGAAAGAAGATCTTCTCATCACAGAGAGATGCCTTCATCCAAATGTCACAAAAGAGAAAGGAGGAGTATGGGAATAGGGGTGGGGGAAAAGTTGGCCTAAACACATTCAATTAGATTATATGTAATTTCACCTACACTTAATAACAACCCAGTGGTTATTAATTTTATCTTTGTCTGCTATCAACTTATACACACACACACAAATCACTGACCTTATGGAGTGCAGGAGCCATTACTGGCACTAGAAACCCATTGTAAATGTAGTTCACAAGCTGGTTGCGAATCAGGGGATGTGCCACCTAAAAAAGAAATCTTGTGTCATGATAAATTGCATCTGAACTATCATACTTGTTTTCAAAGCTATAGTTCTCTGCAAAGATTCTTAAAATAAGATAAAACACAGAGTATGTTTAATCACTGTCAAAACCCTCTGCCCATTTCAACAAGATACCCTGGTTTTGTTCTTTTGAACAGTTTTTGGTTCAGGTATTAAAAGGTTTCCCTTCTGCAATTAAATATACAAGCTACATTTATAAGTAACAGCAATAATGATACAGCCAAACTCAGAGAGCAAGTCTTTTCCCATATATTTCAGTCTCCCTGGAGATTCAAGATCCCTCCAAGGATGAATGGATGGACAGTATGATGTGCATGCCCATGAACCAAAATAGAACTGGGAGGTCTAATTTTAGCTCTACCAGCCTTGACAGGGTCACTAAAGTGGAGATATAATCATTAACTTGCAATGCTACAATAAAAAAAGCAGAATGGCAGTTTTTATATGTTTCAAGAGTCCACTGTATCGGGAGCATTCTCACTCCACTGGTCAAACATGTAACCTTTTTTTCCTTGTAAAAGAGCATTACTCACTCAACAGACTGATTAAGCACTTAAAAAAAGATAAGTTACTTGTCATTTGTACTAAAAATCATGAAATAAATAAAACATGACAAGCCATTGCTTTTTTACACAATGTGGTGGTAATTTTTTGTTTTTAAAAGAGCAAAACAGTTATGTTACATTATGAACTAAATAATACTTCCTAAAAGTAAATTTTGTATTACATTTTATATTATAGGCGCACAGAAGTGTATCAGAAGCCAAGTATTTTTATAAAGAAGTATCTCAATTACCCTACATGTGTGTATATGCATAACTCTCTCTCTCTCTCTCTCTCTCTCTCTCTCTCACACAGAGAGAGCGCATCCTAGTCCTTACTTGACATGAATAAGGTCCTCGTATGCCTCTGGCTCAGCCCTCCTCAGATTTGTGACTACAGCTGCAAGGGACATACAGGAGAGACTACCCCAATAATACACCCCTCAGCAACCCAGTGGGTGGGGAGGGAGACAGGCAAGGAGGCAGAGAGAGGCTGGAGTCCTGGCTCCACCCTCCCTGTTTAGTCACTGGCAAAAGTAGCTGCTGGCCCATCACAGTTGGCCCAAACCACTTCACAAAAAGCAATAATATATTCCCCTCACCAGAGCATGGTGTGACCAAGGAGAATCTGTGGCTGACGATATGTGTAGGCTGTGTTTCAAAACCTGCAGCAGTGAGTCAGTACCTGGTTCTACAGACTCGACTCACACGAAGGCACTAAAAACAACTGTGTAGATGTTCGGGTTCGGGCTGGAGCTTGGACTATGAAGCCTGGGACATGGGCTTTAGAGTTGAGCTACATGGGTGTTTTTAGTGCTGTAGCATGAGAGTCTGTAGACTCAGACTCTGAGACTTAATGCCACAGGTTTTAAAATGCAGCATAGACATATCCCGAGTCACAATTAGTTCGCTGGTCTGCTCCTGCGGTGGTCCAGCTATGCTCTACTTTGCACCGTAAAGTTACAATCCAGCACTAGACCAAAAAAAAAAAAAAAAAAGAATTCATTCAACAACCCTCCCTCCTGAAATATTTTTTTAAAATATCTGGTTTTTGTGAGGTTATTTCAAAACTGATTTAAAATAACCTTACCTTTCCTTTACTATCTGTAACAGCCTTCGTATTAATGAAAAAAAAAGTAATATAAAATATCACTGCCTAAGATTATAATTTCTCTTGGAACAGGGTAGACTTAGAAATGAGTACAGCCACCATTTCACATTTCAACACATATGCATTAGAAAGCTGATTATACTGCAGCTTCGAGGATGAAAACAACTATTAATTCTATTTATAACATGTAAGCTTTTAAAAAATGATAAAGTGTCACCTGTTACACAAGTACAGTCAGGTTTTTCACTATATTTTGCATATAAGTCTTTATAGAAAGTGCTTTTTATTTCAAAGTAAGATATGACTTAACTTGACTAATGTTATTAAGCACACTTCTTATACAGAAAACAAATCCATAGATGCAGCAGAATTTATATAGTCTTCTCATAAAACACTTGCTATAGAAAAAGTTGTAGCCTGAGAAATATATAAAATCTGATTTTATCTTTAAATTGGAGATGAAAAATAACAAGGAATCAAAAGGGGAAAACATCTAATCAAGAAGTCAAGAACAGAGTGTTCTAAACAGACCAATTTTGAAAGTAATTTAATTTGAGTTGATAAGAAGATGCTTAACTCCTGCTAAATTCAAATAGGGTAACAACATTCTTTATATAGACACATAATTAGGGAAAATAAGTGTTTTTGTATGTAGAATTTTATGAGAACCTAAACTAAAAGATGGGATATTCTTCTCTACACAAATACATAAAACTATCTTTTTTCTCAAATAAAGACATTTGATTTGCTTTTAATATCAATGGGAACATGTACAATGCAATCAACAATCTTTAGGAAGAGGATTAAGAAAAGTCTCCCAATTACTTGATGTAACAACTCCCCTGAACCTGCATATTTACATTTTATTCATTAAAAACATTTGCCACTTGAAAGCCAGCTGTGTAGATTAATCTTTGCAGCCAACCGAATAGTAACAACTTTGAACATTTTTTTCATAGAGTCATATATTCCAAAGCCAGAAGGAACCATTGTGATCATCTAGTCTGACCTCCTGTGTAACACAGACCATAGGACATCCCCAAAATAATTCCTAAAGCATATATTTCATTCATTTAAACAAAGATGTTAAATTAAACTAAATCAAGATTAGTTCTGTATACTACTGTCCACCAAATAAGCACATCCTGGAAAAGGCTTTGACTATATAGTTTAACTGTTACAAAGAAGAATTGGAGTCAGATCCAGTACCTGTATTACTGCATTGCAAAACTCTAGGGAATTCATGAACTGAACAAGAGCTGGAGACAGGAGCCAGTCATCTTTCAGCAGACAGTGCCATTCTCCATTTTCTTCCAGCTTTGTAGGCAAAGATGAATAGAGTCCACTCAGTCCTGTTGCTAGTACCTGTATTCGGAAACAATGAAGACAAACAGCCCCTTTCCCAACTGTACAGTTCATCTGCTTAAACAATGTTCCAACATAATAAGAAAACATTTTTCTTACTAGTTTCACTAATGCTTCGGAGGATGTTAGAAAAAGGGAAAAATGAATGTTAAAGTGATGCTGCAGAAATCATCATTATTTTAAAATAATTTAATCTGAAATTCCTCTCCTTTTAATAGCTGCCACTTGGGAAAAACTGCCCAAGACAAAGGCCACCGAATGATTTTAATCAGCAAACCACCATTGTTTTCTTTATACTCACAAGATAATTTTACATCTGTTCCTTCCTGGTTTCCCCTTTCTCTAATCTAGTACCAGTCTCTACATGTTCTCTACCATCTGGTGAAACATCAAAGAAACACCACTCACTGTTTTCATAACTCCATAACTACGCATAGCTCATGTCTCATTGAGGGCTGCCATTTTATGGTTACAGGTGCCTATATAGAGCCGTTGCATTATGAATGATAGGAAGTGGGATCATCCCACCTGCAACAAGCTCAACTTTGTTCAGACATCACATCTCTGCTACCTTCTGTTCCTAGACTTTGGAACTCAGGGTGCCAGATATAGTAAGGAAAAGGCTCACTCTTAATAGTTATTATATGTTCTGTTTACCACTGGGGAGAGAGGAGCAGGAGGGGAAGAGATTCTTGGGAGAAATTATGAGCATTGTTAGTAACGTTAATGAGATACTTGAAGATATTTCACACAGAAGATGCTGTGCAAGTAGAACATTGCAGTTTTATGACTATAAATATAAAGTACACCATTACAAAGCTGTTAAAGTATTACTGAGGGGGGGAGGGGCGCTAAAGTCATGATTTTATAAAAAGTTACCAAGTCAGTTTGTCCACAGCTCCACCTTTCCTTCTCTCTCATGATTTTATAGTTTCTATGCTACTTTTTAAAATGAGCCTCACTTTAATGTGGTCATTAGGACCACAGCACAAGGGGATCTTTTCAGCTTTCGTGCAGCAGATTCTTGCCAAGAATATCCCTACTCTCCACAAATAGCCATTTGACCCCTCTAATGTGACAGGGTCAGAGCCCTGCTACAAAGCAAGTGGATTTATCATTTATAAAATGAATGCGTGTCTCAGAGAACAGAGACCAAAAGTTAATTTTATAGGGATTCCAGTCCAGATGGTGCATTATTTAAATCAATTACAATTGCTAGCTCACCCTAAGGGACAAAGATTGCATATCCCTGAACGTCCTCCATTCCTAAACCACCTAACTTTGAAGATAGATTTCTGTATACAGGCATAATTAAGCCAGATATAAAAAATACAGTGGAAAAGTTAATGCTTTGGAATGCTGAGCTGTGCTGTTTCTTTTCTTTTTAGTCAGGATGCAGATTAAGAACTAAAAAGCGGGAGGAGTACAAGTTGTTACAGCAACTGCTCAAGTTATTTTTATGATCACATACTTCAGTACCAGGATGATTTAAAAAAAGTAAAGGGGGGAGGGGGGATAGAAGGGACAGCTTGACCTTAGCCATCATTTGAGAGGGCCCCCACCAAGACAGAGTGCCAAATGTGAGCAATTGGATTGTGAACTGGTTTAAGTAGAGGCCATTGATAGTCCATCTGCCATTGACAGTCCAGGGACCAACTTGCCTGCCCCAGATCCCCCCACTACTGCCACTGGCATTGTCACACTGAACTGAGGGGAACCCACCAAGCTGAAGGCCTGGCAGTAGGACCAGGGTCAGGGATACACTCCCACTGTCAGCAGGGCCAGAAGACAGGGAAATGTGAAAGTGGGAGCATCCCCCCCTGCCAGCCCATACAAGGCTGACTCCCCCTCCCACCCAACACAGGGAGAGCAGTGATCCCACAGGACTGGGCACCCTCTGACTCCCCTCACCTCCAACTAAACTCTTTCATCTCCATGGTATTTTTTTATTTTTGAAGGGATGGGGCCTCAGTTTCAGATACTGGCCCTCCCAAAAACCTCTGTGCAGCCCTGGTGGCAAGTGGGACTCAGCAGCATTTTAAATCACAGGGATAGTTTTAGGTGTCAATGTTCTGCCTTTTCTCCAGGTCGCTGCACAAGGCCTAAATGTCATGCACGCAGGAAGACACAAAATTGTGTTTATTTAGCCTTTGACACTAAGGGTGTATTTACACAGGGGGGGGAAAAAAAGAAAAAAAACCCTGCAGCAGCAAGTCTCAGAGCCCAGGTCAACTGACTCAGGCTCACACTACAGAGCTAAAAATATCAGTATAGACTTTCCTGCTCAATCTGAAGCCTGGGCTCTGGGAAACCTCCCTCCTTGCTGGGTTTCAGAATTTGGGCTCCAGCCCAACCCTGAATATTTACAAGGCTATTTTAGCGTTGTAGCATGAGCCCGAGTCAGTTGACCTGGGCTTTAAGACTCTCAGCTCTTCCCCTTCCCCCCCCCCCCTTTTTTTTTTTTTTTTTTTTTTTTTTAAACAAAACCAGTATAGCTGTACACTAAGAGGTCACGGGCTCAGATTCTGGATAAAAAAAATGGGAAGACGACTTTGCATTGTTCACACCATAATATAGTTTGGGGGAAAGGACATTGTTATTTCTAAGAAGAATTTTGAGAGAGGGCTTTTTTTTGGTTTGTCTTTTTCTAGCAGAGAGAGGGATGGGAAGGAGGGCAAGGGATGGGGCAGATTAGAAAGGAATTAAATGGCCTGTAAAATTACTTCTACATATGACAAATGCTTTTTACTCACATATCAGAATTATAGACAACTCTGAGAAGGAAAATAAAATCCTCAGTAGATGATTTGTGTTACTTGTGTATTGCACTATATTAGTTGACATGAATTTAGTTTTAGATTTGCCATTTATTCAACCATCCACTTATTCATAAATCCATATTTAGGCCCCTACATTTGAGTGGCCTGGTTTTGAGGTGCTGAGTACTATCCACAGTTCTCACTGAGAGATAAATTCACTTCCTGAAACTAGATGAAATTGACTTTCTACTTCATGCCTCACTAAGCACCATAAAGGAGGGATAAACTCTCAACCACCCCAGGCCCTAGAGAGTGTTCTTCTTTACATACTTTTCACTCTAACAGGTAAGATGCAATTCAGGAAGCTGTGAAAAAACAATGTTTAAAAACTGTTGTTGTTATGCAATACAACCTTTCTATTTGGTTCACAAACAACTGACCATGAAATTACTTAAATAAGGTTAGGAAAATCAGAATCTATATTGAAGGCAGTTTCGGCAGTTTATATAGTCAAAATAGCTGGAGGATTTTTACCAGGTGGCTACGGTCTAAACATAGCTACCGCTAAACATTAATAGCTATGTGTACATTCTTGGCACTAATTCACTCAGAAAAAACAAGGCGAGGCATGTCAAATATTAAAAAGAAGAACTTCTTAATTTCTGTAACGGGGCACATCAAATAATGTACTTTTCTGGGTTATTTCATGGATTTTCGTATATATTTTTTCTGTTTTTGATCAGTAGAGACAGAATCATAAATGCTAAAATCATAGAAAAATAGAAATAGGAAAGACTTCCTTTGTCTCTTTCTAGATCACCCCTTTCCTTTCATTCCAACAATGCTGTCAGGGCCAACACCCTATCTCTCTGTTTCTCCAACTAGCACATCCAGGGTTTCTTCCATGCTGTTACCTATGGCTGTAACGCCTTTATGAGATGGTCCTCAAAGCCACTCTCTGCTCTGATGACTCACCTCTCTGTGATGCTGGTAAGACAGTGATTGATTATGATAAGGTTCTGAGTTATTTGGGGATGATCTATATATCTTGTGTGTTCATACTGGGCCTCCCACAAATTGTGGGCACTCTCCAGCCAATACATCATGGATGTATTTTTAACTACTTGCAAATATTCAGTATTTGTAAACTTTTACAACTCAAAACCCTCTAGAAACGTTAAATCTCACAACATCCCGGGAAGTAGGTGGTATTTAACAACTCACAGATAAGGAAACGGAGGCAAATAAATCAAATCACTCATCCAAAGACAGAGAAAGTCCACATAAAAGCTGGGAATGCAGCTCAGAAGTTTGTCTCCTACTTCTATACTTAGAAGAGTAGACCATGTCACAGCTCATGCAGTCCATCCCTCTACCTCGTCAGGATTATACTCTGTAATACAAGCTTGAACACGTTATCAAATCTAGTTTTCAGTGAAGAAAAACAAAGTAGCTTGTGTCACTTCTCTTAGGAAATAGCCGTAAGGAAGCCTTTGAATCTTTCAACTTGTATGTGCCCGAGTAAATGCTGGATGCTGAGCAGAAGAGAAGTGGGGCCACATTCTGATCTCAGTTTTCCTGGTGTGAATCTAGAATGACACTACTGATGTTTATGGAGTTGTTCCAGATTTGCAACAGAGCAAAATCTGGCCCTTGATTCTGTTAAGATCAACATCAAAAAACACTTAGCATTGACAGGCAAATTCCTGACAAGGGAAAAAAGAAGCACAAACCATAAGATTGCATTAGAGTTTATTACAGACTTGGACTGGTCTCATTACTGCTCAGAAAATCTGATTCTAACACAGTCTGACAATCATTCTAATTAAGAAGGCTTTTTGTCAATCGCAGCTCCCCACTGATTGTAGGTTAATATAATTGGCTTTTATCTTCAGTATAAAAAGACTTAAAAATTAATTGGCAGATGCAATTATGGAAGTTATTGGATGGATTCAATAATGGTATTTATCTGAGGGACAATTTAAAAACCAAGCTCATGTATTCTTTAGTTGTATCTACTTAAATTAGGTCAAACGGAGCCTCTCGGTGCAAGAGATTGTTTCGTTATTTGCCATGCATGGGTACGGAGTTTGGAACTGTAAAAGTGAATCATCGGAAGTTAGAGAGAAACCTGTTTTGTAGGCTGTTACAGAACTCCTGCTTTGTATGAGCCTTGCTCCACACTAGCTCTCCAAGGAGGCTTCAGGAGTTGAAAGGGTTGACCAAAAAGGAAGAACTAGCCTCCAATGAGCATCTCTGCCACTGCTTGGGGAGGAGGACATCTTGTCCTTGCCTCAACCTGGCTAACTCAGGCTGACTGCTGGATTCAGGATTTGCATCTAAATGTAGAAAAATTCATGTAGAAAGACAAAAAGTTACTGTTTTAGTTTTTTGTTTTTTGGTTTTTTTTTAAATCAACAGCCCAACTCCTGCCCTTGCCTGAGGCAGCTGGCACATCAGGGAAGTGGGAGGATGATGCCAATGTATTGCCTCATGCATGTCTGGCACAGGAGATCTCTCTTTCATTGCAGGCGTGCTCAGGCAAAATACTATGCTCTGCCACATACTGTTTACTGCTTCTCTGAACTGGAGCAGTTTACATGTGTGAGCACTTTGCAAGCGAGCATGTACTGCTGGCAGCAGTGCAAGTGATAGACAACTTGAGACCTAGATACAATCTCCTTACCACATACCCTCCTGGTGCTCTACAGAGGGTTGTCTGCATGGGGGCAGGGAAAGGTGCCACAGTACAGGATTTATTAGCAGTTAATAGAGGGAAGATCACATGGAGAATGACATTTATACTTGAAATAGTTATCGACACCATGTTTTTAATCAAAATCTGCAGTTCTAGCCTCTGACTGATGGCCATCACCTTTGCTTGTGCAGACTATCCAGTGTTTCAGAGCTGGCCAAAGCAGCAGTCCATGAAAAACATCCTGAATGAAAATACTTTGGACTGCTATACACCAGACATTCACGAATCAACAATTGCTTTGTAAACATATAAAGTAAGCCTCAATATTCCAAAATGATATTATATCATAGATAGGGAATCTGAGGCAAAGTAGAAGAAATTCTTCCGCTCTACTCCACACTGATTAACCCTCAATTGAAATATTATGTCCAGTTCTGGGCGCCACATTTCTGGAAAGATGTGGACAAACTGGAGGAAGTCCAGTGAAGAGCAACAAAAATGATTAAAGTTCTAGAAAACATGACCTATGAGGAAAGATTGAAAAAATTAGGTTTGTTTAGTCTGGAGAAAAGAAGACAGGAGACATGATAACAGTTTTCAAGTACATGAAAGGTTGTTACAAGGAGGAGGGAGAAAAATTGTTTTCTTTAACTTCTGAGGATAGGACAAGAAGCAATGGGCTTAAATTGCAGTAAGGGCGGTTTAGGTTGGAATTAGAAAAAACTTCTTAACTGTCAGGGCAGTTAAGCACTGGAAAAAATTGCCTAGGGAGGTCATGGAATATCCATCATTGTCTAACCTGCTCTAAAAAAATCTCCAAACACTTGTGAGAGATGGTCTAGGTAACGCTTGGTCCTGCCTTGGGTGCAGGGGACTGGAGTAGAAGATCTCGAGGTCCCTTCCAGTCCTACACTTCTATGATTCTGTGAAAAATGTAACTTGCCCAAGATCACATAAGCCTGTAGCAGAGCTCAGCAGAACCAGAACAAATATCTGCCAAATCCCAGTTCTATGCTAACTAGACAATGTTTCCTTTTCCCATTTAAAATGTGCCTCATCTTTTATTGCCAGACTATAACACAAGCCACATAGAATGTAAATAAGAATTAAACACTAACCCAGAGATGTGACTTTTTCAGGTGGTCATATATAGGTCTGTTTTGGCCCTCCCTACCAAATCCCACATGTAGCACCTATAATTTCATCTCAGGCCCTAATTTGTTATTTTACTTGAAGGCAGGCAAAGAAGCAGTGAAACAAGAGACATCCATGCTTGCATCCTGGTTTAACATTTGTTTAGCAAACAAAACTATTCTGCTGGGGGTAGGAGGATTGTTTGTTTGTTTATTTTTAAAATTATTAAAGCGGTTTATTTTTAAATTGTAAAGTTAGACTTCTAACAAGTACTGAAGCAGAGCATACATACATACTGGTTTAAAAGTCTCAGAACACATCCTACTGCCAAGTTTCATAAAGGAAGCCTCTGTTCAAGCAAGATGGTGGCTGCCTAAGATTGGCTCAGAAATGTCTGATTTAATGATGAAAATTTTATTTCTCTTGCCGCCTCCCCACAAGATAGCATCTATAATTTCTACAGGACTAACCTGGTTTCCAGCCTTATAGGTCCAGAATGATGGACTAAGTAAAATGAATGCATCTTTACTAAAAAGGATAATGAAAGAAAAAAGCAAAAAGTTACAGAAGGAGAGTAAATTTATGGTTTTAAATAAAAAAACCAAAAAACTTACAGGACAAAAGTAGGTGTTTCCTACTATGTGATTTGCAACAACATTGTTCTCAGCTGACAGGGACATTATGAAGAGCAGAGCGTCCCGAGCCTGCTGACCTATTGTTCCTTCCCGATGGATGAAGGGAATCAAAAGGGAAAAAATGAGGAAGTTGGCAGCTCCTTGGTCCTCGCTGGTGTGGAAAAACAGTTCCAGAATGGAAGGATCTTTGGCTAGGATAGAGCAGAGTTGGTTCAGCAGGACGACCAGATCCAACTCTACAGCTGGTGTGGCCGTTCCTGAGCAAGAACTTAGCAACATCATCAAAGGCTTCAAGATGGGCTTGTGGTGCAGCAAAGGCTGATGGGACTGAGTGACCAGCATCTCATACATCTTCAGCTGCTCAATTTTTGTCTCATCGGTGAACTCCCGCCTCAAGCTCCAAAGGAAGAGTTTCTCCATTATGTTCTCTGTGACCACAAACTCAAGGATAGGCCCCATTGCAGCATCTTTTGCTTGCTCCTCAATTAATAAGAAAAGCATATGCTCCACGTAATTCTGCACAGTGCTGGCCTCGTCGGGTGGAATTGCCCCATATTTCGCCTGAGTGTTTTTCAAAGGGTCATGCTTCTCTAAGATTTTTACAACCTAAACAAACCAAATGCACATTTATCATCCCAAGATACATACTTAAAAAATATAGTTGCATAAAAAAAGATCAATATCTCCTACTTTTTATGCTTTAAACTTTTTGCACCCTGATAAATCAAAACTTCAGACTTGGCACACATTCAGGACCAAACTGCAATACCTTTATTCACACTGAGCACCTTATTGCACAAGTAGCCGCATTGTTGCAAATATGGGATTTATTAAAATGTGGATTACCTAAATTGTACTGTACTTCAAATCTGAGTTTCATTATTGTTTTAAACACATTTCTTTCTGTGTCAACCCATAAACTCTGTGCAACAGAGGCCTGAAGTCAATGGGCTTACTCTTGGTGCAGTGTACTATTCAGTTTGAGCAAGGGTTATCAAAATATTGCTCTCAGTAAGGAATGCAGGATTTTTTAAATTTGGAAGTAGCAAAGTAATTAGGAATGGGTGAAAATATCCCCCTTACCAATTTAATGATCAGACTCTGCAAGGTTCTGAGCACTCTATTTTCCCCATGGACAAGGTGTTCAGATAAAAGACATGATCATGCAACGTGCTAAGTGAGAACAGAGTGACCACTGCTTCCTGTACACTCTTGCAGTATTCAACCTAGTGTTGGGAAAAAGTAATAAATGCCACTACATCATCCTGCTCTTTAGACTAAACTATGGATTACTCCTGCCCCAACAGTTTCTGCCTTCTCTCCCTCCTCAAGGGGAGACAGCAGAGCTGAGGTGGCCTGTTCTCCCACACAGAACGGAGCAGAGACACCCTAATTTGCTCCCTTGACTGGGCTGAATACCACAAGAAGTCCAATTTAGAGTTCCTTCACGACAGGATGCCAATGTAGGTCCTCACCAAAAATGTTCCACTGTTCTCAAGTATCAGAAATTTGCAGATAACTACAGATTCTCCTGTAACACATCAGTCCATACCACAAGAACTCAAAGTGACAGCTCTCCTAAAATTACGGTCACTTAACATCTCAGTGGCACTAATGCCCAGACACTCAAAGGTATTTAGGAATGTGACTCCCAATGATTTCAAGCATCTATTGCTTTCAGTGAGAGTTAGGTGCCTAAATAATTTTGAGGATCTGGGCTTTAGTTCTCATCTCAAGATCAGCCACCAGGTGGCTCTTCAAACCCTATAATAGAGTTTCAGGAACAGTGATGCCCCTAGGCCAGCTTCGTTTTCAGCAGCAATAGAAACAACACCTGAAAGAGCACCTGGCAGGAGCAGAAGCCAGTACTGTAATATGTAAAATGCACCATTGCACTATGTAATCTGAATCTGTAGTCAATTAATAATACTTGAAGAGTTTTTCATCCGTAAATCTAAAAGCACTTTATACAAAAGGTGGTTAAGCATTATTGCCCCCATTACACAGATAGGGAAACAAAGACACAGAGAAGATAAGTGACCTGCCTAATACCACAGTGAGTCATTGAGAGATCTGGAAGCAGAATCTAGGTCTCTCAATTCCAGTACCAGATCATTAGGCAACATTACCTCTCTCTCTGCTGCAAATTTGAGATCTATCCCAGTGTAGATTAGCAAAGTCTTAAAAAACTGAGTTATAATATTATTAAACATGTTTCAATGTTAGCCAGTAAACTCTGTGACCTACAGGCTTGTACCTGAAAAGTGCAATGTTACTGTACCAGTCTTTGCTTTGAGTGGATTCCTATGAATGCAACCTACTTCAAATCAATACAATCATCATGTATTACTGAATTATATTACCTGTCCCCAGTGAGTTTTAAACACTATCATGCATGTTTCTGGGTCAACTCCCTGCAGGCTCACAGCCTGCCGGTTCTTGCTGCTACGGGTACCTGAGGACATCATAAACTCTCCGAAGGTCAAACCTACTAGGCCATATTCAATTTCTGTTGAAAACTCTGTAGTCAAGTCACTGAGCTTCAAGCATCATCTTAGGGTGGACATCTCTTTATTGACTGTGCAGCTCATAGAAATCTGTAAAAGTGACAAAACACATCAGATTGTATTGTGTAACAAAGCAGGACTTAGTTAAACACTGATATACATTTCCTTGAAAATTCCATCTGAGTGTAATGCTTTTTTGTAAGCAAGTTGCATAGGGCCATATTCCCATACCTTTAGTCACAATGAGTAGTACCTTAGTCTTCAAATAGCCCTGTTGAAGTCAGTGGAATTATGTGAATAAGGGTATGGAAACTGCTATATATGAACATTTACTGCGTGCGTGCACTTTCTGACATCCTCCTCTCTGTATCATATTGCTTAGTAATTAACAACATTTTGCAGGCTACACATGTAAGCAAGGTACAGGTTATTTCTGGGGTTTTTTTAATAATCTTTTCCTTACAAACAACCATTCTTTCAAACAGTTGACCTTTTGGATTAATAAAGGTAAACTGTGTACATACAGAATCTCTGTAGAAGACTGCATACAAACAACAGGATTCATTGATACAATGTTAAACAGAACAGAAACATTCAACATAAAAGTATAGAAGAGAAGAAAAAAAACTTGTGTGCATCCAAAGTCACATATATTAAAATGTCCTATCAGTTCAGAGGAATTTGAGAATGAGAGAGAAACCAAAACACTGAATTTTTCTTTTCATGCATTATTAATAACCTGTATATCATAGCATCAAGCAAAGATACACCTTCAGGGTAGAGTTAAAATGAAACAAAGAGACATCTCCCAGGTATTCATGAGAAGATTATGAGAACATATTGTTCCCTGAAGCACCTAGATCTTCAACAATCACATAGTTCCACTTTTTCCCCCTACATCTTTTTTTTTTAAACTTGGAGGGTAGCAGGGGGAAAGGGCAAACCAACCGGGCTTGCAATTTCACATTTTTTCCCTACATCAATTTTTGATAATTTAACTCATTCTTGGATCACAAATGAAAATCCCCGTAAGAAAGTAGGGAGAGAGAACTAATGCATACAGGGGAGATTATTTTGTGAAGAGTACGTCATATCAGAGAATATGAAGTTAAACATGATTATTTATAGAGATATAAATGTTCTGAAGAGTTCTTTTCCTCTTCAATCCCTGATCCAACTTTAGGCAACCTGGAGCTTTGTAAATTTCTCTCTTAACTATGAGGCAGGTCTTGAAACAAATTCTACTTTCCCTGTAGATTTTCATGAATAAAGGTAAAGCACAATAATGGATACACACACACACACATAAAAACAGGAAATTCTCATATCTTAATAAAGTCACATTATAAGACAGTTGCCATGGCTGAATTTCTATTGGTTTAAAAAGGATAAAACTGTTGCACAATCCAGCGCCCTTTAACAATACATTAGGTATTATTTAGTACATTTCTTATAAGATCAAAATTCTCCTCTCCATGGTGAACTACTTCTCCATTACTGTGCTCTACCTACATTCATGGACCTCTGTAGTGAAAGAAAAATGTTATTCTAGACCTGCCATATAGTTGAGAGAGAAAAAACAGTTACTAACTTTTCCGTAACTCGTTCTTCAAGATGTTTTGCTCATATCCATGCCCATGTAGGTGTGCATGCACCATCGCCGGAAGCTTTTACCTAGTGGTACGTGCCGGGTTGGCTCTGGTGCCCCTTGAAGTGGTGCCCTCATGGCACAGCATACAGCCAACTGCTGACCCACCATCCCCTCAGTTCCTTCTTGCCAGCTACTCCAGTAGAGGGGTAGATGGGCGTGTTTGGAATGGACATAAGCAACACATCTCGAACAACAACAGTTATGGAAAGATTAATAACCGTTTCTTCTTCTTCTTCGAGTGCTTGCTCATGTCCATTTCCATGTAAGTGATTTCCAAGCCATGATTTAGGTGGTGAGGTCACAGTTTCGTGCTGATACGGATACGGACACGGACTGTAAGACTGCCTGACCTAAGGCGGCGCCATCTCTCTCCTGTTGCGTGATAGCATAGTGGGTGGTAAACATGTGAATGGATGACCAGGTTGCCGCCCTGCAGATGTCTAAGATCGGAACCTGTGCCACAAATGCCGTTGATAAAGCTGGCGACCTTGTGGAATGTGCTGTCAGGTGAGGAGGCAGAACTTTTGCTAGGTCATAGCACATATGAATGCATAATGTGATCCATGAGGAGATTCTCTGGGTGGAGACTGGACTCCCCCTCATCCTTTCCACAATTGCCATAAAGAACTGACTGGTCTTTCGAAATGGTTTGATCCTCTCTATGTAAAATGCTAAGGCCTGCCTGACATCTAAGGAGTGAAGCCTCTGCTCCTCCCTGTTAGCATGAGGCTATGGATAGACGACAGGGAGAAAGATATCTTCTTTGCAGTGAAAATGCGAGACCACCTTTGGCAGGAAGGTCGGGTGCGGGTGGAGCCTCACCTTGTCATTAAAGAACACGGTATAAAGTGGTTCGCAGAGATGAGAGCTCTAATCTCCGAGACCCTTCTTGCCGAGGTAATGCCAACCAAGATGACCACCTTCCACGAAAGGTAAAGCAAGCAGCACATTTCCACAGGCTCAAACAGAAGCCCCGTAGGTCTTGACAGAACCAGGTTGAGGTCCCAGGGTGGCAGAGATTGAAGCACCTGTGGGTACAACCATTCCAGGCTTTTCATAAACCGGGAGCAGACTGGGTTGGCGAAGACTGTTCTACCAGAGACTGGTTGATGAAAGGCTGAAACTGCAGCCAGGTGAATTCATATGGACAACACCATGAGGCCTTCCATCTTTAAATGGAGTAGATAGTCCAGAATTCTGGTAGGGGTGCCTCACTCAGTCAAACCCCTTTCTGTGATGCTCACAATGAAAACTTGTTCCATTTTGCCAGGTACACAAATCTGGTTGATGGTTTCCTGCTATTCATGAGGACTGTCTGGACCAGGGCTGAGCAGTTCTGTTCAACCTTGCTCAACGATGGAGCTTCCAAGCCATTAGATGCAGGGACTCAAGATTCAGGAGAAGCAGGTGGCTGTGTTCCTGCAAGATCAGGTCTGGGAGCGACAGTAGGTTGATGGGCATACCTTCTGGCAGTTCAGGAGAGTTGAGAACCAACGCAATCGTGGGCACACTGGGCTATCAGAATCATCCTCGCTTTGTGTTTCCTGACATTGAGTAACACCGCGTGGATCAGAGCCATGGGAGGGAATGCGTACGTCAACTTACCTCCCCAGGGAAGGGGAAAGGCATTTGTAAGGGATCCCGGGCTGTGCCCCAGGTATGAGCAGAATTGGGGGCACTTCCTGTTGGTCCTGGTGATGAATAAGTCTACTTGGGGAAAACCCCCACTTCTGGAAAATGACATTTAGGACATCTGGATGGATGGACCATTTGTGATAGTTGACGTACAACCTGCTCGAGTGCTCTGCTAGTTTGTCCTGTGAGCCTGGTAGGTAGAAAACCTCCAGGTGAAAGGAATGGGCTATGCCGCAGTCCCATAGGTGCACCACTTCGTGATGGAGAGGGGAGGAGCAGGCTCCCCCTTGTCTGTTTATGTAGAACGTAGCTGCAGTGTTGTCTTTGAGCACAAATATGCATCTGTCCCGTAGATGGGACTGAAAAGTCTGCCACGCTAAGCGGACTGCTCACAGTTCCGACATTGATATGGAGAGTCAGCTCGTTTAGCATCCACAGACCTTGTGGGCTGAGAGTCCCCAGATGGGCTCCATACCCCATAGCTGAGGCGTCTGTGACTAAGGACATCAATGGGACTGGTTTTGAGAAAGGGACAGCCTTGCACACCGTGTCCTGGTCGAGCCACCATGGGCAGGGGGAAGGTCACTGTTGATGGAACTGTGACCACCTTATCCAAAGGGGGATGACCTGGCATTTAGACCGATACCAAGCAAGCCTGCAGGGGTCTAAATTTGAAATGAGCATATTGTACCACATAGGTACAGAATGCCAAGTGACTTAGCAGTTTCAGGCAATTCCATGCTGTGGTGACCAGAAAAGCTCTTAGACCTTTTATGAGAGCTTCAATGGCTCTGAAACTATTCTCTGGGAGATAGGCTCTTGCCCAGGTTGAGTCGAGGACAGCCCTTATGAATTCTATCCTCTGAACTGGGGAGTAAATTGATTTCTGTTATCAGAAGCCTCAAGTTCAAGAAAGTGGATGGAGTGAGGCTCACATGCCTTTTCACCAGCTCCCTGGAGTGGCCTTTGATCAGCCAATCGTCCAGGTATGCATAGACTTGTACCCCTGCTTTCCTTAGAGAAGCCACCACCACTGCCATGCACTTTGTGAAAATCTTCAGAGCTGCCAACAGGCCGAAGGACAGCACTATGAATTGGTAGTGTTCATGACCTACTATAAATCGGAGGAACTTCCTGTGGCTCCAAAGAACCGCTATGTGGAAATATGCATCCTGTAAGTTGAGGACAGCGTTCCAGTCTCCTGGATATACGGAACGGATAATTGAGGACAGGGAGACCATGCAGAAATTCAGTTTCTTCATGAACTTGTTGAAGTTCCGTAGATCTAATATGGATCTAAGATCCCCATTGGGTTTTGGAATCAGGAAGTAATGGGAGTAAAACCCCATGCCTCTTAGCTCCATTGGAACTTCCTCCATCGCTCCTACCCTTATGAAAAACTGCACCTCCTGAGCTAGATGTCTCTGGTAAGAAGGGTCTCTGAAGAGGGATGGGGAGAGAGGATAGGAAGGAGGAGGGGAGGTAAATTGGAGGGTGTACCCCACTTTCACCATGTAAAATATCCAATGGTCCAATGTAATGTTGACCCACACTCAGTGAAAGTGGGATAAGCGATCCCCAAATTGTGGGGAAGGATCCAGGATTGAGACTGATGTGTCGTCCTCGACCGTACCTTCAAAAGTTTTGTCTAGGTCCCGACGTTTGTCTAACAGATGTAGATGTGAGGCCTGATGAGAAGTGGTGTGGTTGCATTTTCCTGAAGCCCATATTACAGCGCCTCCTAAAGTCATGCCTCTGCTAAGGGGGGGGTGTAAGCGGCCCAGAGGCTGAAGTTTAAAGTGTCTCCAGGCTACGGCCGGTGTGTGGAGACCCAGGAATAGCCCAAGAGTCTTTCAGGCCATGCAGCCGTTTGCTCGGAGAACAGGGAACGCCTTTCAAACGGGAGATCTTGTATTGTCATCTGCACTTCATAAGGCAGGCCAGACAACTGGAGCCAGGAGCTGTGTCGCATCTGTGAGCTACAGCATCTGCCACGTCTAAAGAGGCTTGAAGGGATGCTTTGGTTATGGCTTTCCCTTCCTCTCCAAAAGCTGCAAACTCCACTCTGGATTCTGCTGGGAGGAGTTCCTTGAACTGAGACATAGCCATCCAAGAATTAAAATCATAGTGACTTAGCAGGGCCTGGTGGTTGGCCACTCTCAACTGAAGGCCTCCCTGTGGGGTAAACCTTTCTCCCCAATAGGTCCATCTTCTTGGCCTCCCTAGCCTTAGGGGATGGGCCTTGTTGTCCCAGTCTCTCCCAGTCATTAACTGCGCCTACCACCAATGAGCCTGGGGGTGGGTGGGTGTACAAGTACTCATATTCCTTAGGAGGTATGAAATATTTTCTCTCCACCCATTTTACTGTTGGCTGGAGAGTTGCAGGGGTCTGCCATGATGTTTTTAGAGGTTTTGAGATAGCCTCATTAAGGGATAATGCCACCGTGGATGAGCCTGGAGATGACAAAATGTCCACTAGTGCTAGGGCAGAATCCTCAATCTCCTCCATCTTGAGACTGAGGTTCTGGGCCATCCTTCTCAAGAGCTCCTGATGAGCCTTGTAGTCATCCTGTGTAGAGGCTAAGGATGCCTCTGCCACTGCTTCATCCAGGAAGGACGACGAGGTGGCCAGGATTGCGTCAGGGCCCTGGAGTTCCTCTGGTTCTGGAAGGTCTCCCATAGGGGCGCTGTGTGAACCTCTGTTCCCCTTGATCCCAGTTCTGAACCCCTTTCTGATGGGGGGAGGGGGTAGAGGACACATCATCATAACTGAAGAAGCTTAATGTGACCAGCCTTCATGGGAGCTCTGCAAGGCCTCGGCCATCCATGGAGCCCACATTGGCCACTGTGTTGGCATCTGCCACTGGGTTGGAGTCCATGCCAGAATAGCCAGTCCTTGGCCTACTGTCTCATGTCCGGCAGATATTCACTCCACCACAATCCTGCCTGGGATGCTGAACCCAAGGAATCACTCTTCGGTGACCATGGCGGTGCCATGCCACTTTCTGCCATGTGCTGGTGCTGTGAAGTTGACCAGTGCTGCATGGGCAATTGGTGTCATGTTGATGAGCAGTGTCTGAGCGAGGATTGGTGACGAGACAATGAGAGGTATCTTGACCCGGAGCGACATTGAGATCGCGAGCAGTATCATGACTCACGTCGTGATGACTGTGAACAGTGCTATGACTCTGGGCGGTGGTGAGATCAGGACCTATGCGTGCTGGAGAATGCTGTCTCAGCATCAAGGCTTGTAAGCCAAGGCGAGATGAGGCAAGAGACTCATCGCTGCCTCATATGCCTCTGGAGTCGATGGCTCTGCCAGAGTCCTTCCTAGCTTACCCTAAGTGGGGAGTCCAGATTTGATGGCACCCCTTGTTGGGCCGGAGTCAACAGTGCCAGCTGCCTGCCTGCCGTCTGGGAGGGGGCAGCTGATGGTCTCATCCCCTCCATGCTCTTTTTAGTCGCAGATCGTCCCCAATCTGACTTCTTCGACCTCTTCCTTGGCACTGGAGATGTGGAAAGGTGCTGTTCTGGTAGTGGTGACGCTCTGGCCATTGGGAAGAGTCACAGTGTGGGGGCACACTGCCTCTCTACATCTTTCTAATCGAGGAGCTGGTGCGCTCCTAACTGAGGAGGTACTCGGCCCCAGGTTCCACTGGCGATCAGACGCTGGGTGAAGTGTGGCCTCCATTAAGAGGAACTTCAGCCTGCTGTCACTATCTTTCTTGGTCCTGGGTGTGAAGTTTTTGCAAATGCGGCATTTCTGGAATATGCCCTTCTCCCAGGCACTGCAGACACCTATCGTGTGGGTCGCTAACTGGAATTTTTTTCAGGCAAGTCACACACGGTTTGAAGCCTTGGAAATGCGGCATGCCCCAAGTTCCAGGCAGGCTAGCCCTGTAGGGCGGGGAACTTAAATACTTAACTAATCTAAGTATGTTATCTAACTATTTACACTTGAATAACTATTTACAAGTGATTACAGGCGCAATCACTGAGAACAATACTTGCAAAGCAGGATGAGAACACCAACAGCATTCTAGGACCATCACAGAGGGAAAGAAGGAACTGAGGGGGCAGTGAGTCAGCAGCTGCCTATATACTGCACCATGAAGGTGCCACTCTAGGGGGCACCAGAGCCAACCCAGCACATACCACTAGGAAAAAGCTTCCGGCGATGATGCATGCACACCTACATGGGCATGGATATGAGCAAGCACTCAAAGAAGAAATTTTGTTATAAGTTTACAAAACTCCAGGAGTTTACATAGTTAATAACCTAGGAAATTACACAGAAAAATACTGCTAAAAAACCTCAAGGTTGCAAAGTCAAGCACTTAAGTTTGGAAATGCAAGAAGGAAGGTAAGCCCATGCAACCTTAATTCCAGTCCCCTTGTGCCTATGCATTATGGTACAGGAATTAATTACATGATCACATAATATTTTTTCTGCCCCTGCATTCAGTGCATAGTATGGTCGGTGCTCACCTGATGAGCAGCTATTCAAAATGTTGTTATATCCTCATTGTTCGAAGTGTACCCTAGACCTTTTTTGCTGCACATTATTCAAACCCTGCACTGAAGACAGAATTATTCATTTCCTCATGGGCTTTTCTTTGGTGCTCATATCGGTAGGATCCAAGTGCTTCACAAACAAATTTATTTTCATGATGCCCTGACAAGAGGCAGTTTACACATAGGCAGCTGAGGCAGAGAGATACTAAGGCCACTAATTTTAGGTGCTCAATTTGAGATGTACCAGGACCAGTTGTGGGTTGTTTTTTCATTTTGTTTTGAGTACTTAGCATTTATAACACTCTGTAAGTTCAAGCACAGCTCCCACTGAGTTCTGTTGCACCAGTGAGCGCTCATCACATCTGCAGATCAGACTCCATGGTATCAGGTCGGACATCCAGAAAATGAGTCACACACAATAAGTGGCCATCTGAAAAAATCTGGTTTAAATGACTTGCCCAGTATCTCAGAGGAACTCTATGGCAGAGGAAGGGACAGAATCCAGTTCTCCAAGGAAGCATTCAATTGTCTTAGTCCTGAGTCCCTTCTGCCCCGCCATCTCCAGCCTGTCCCACTCCTGTGTCCTCATTCCAGTCCCATTCTCTTACCTACCTTGTCCAAGTGCTTCCCTTTGGGACTTCTTCTCTTCCCTGCCATTCTAGCTATTGTCAACTTTGCTTTTAAGTCAGGCACCTTTCTCTTCCAATGCTTCCTGGGCACAAAGCAGGGGGTTCAATGACAGCACAGGAGAGACACTCTCCCCCCCCCTCACAGTGCAGGTGCCATCCCAGCCTGCAACAAACAGGGGCTGCAATTGCAAGACAAACAATTGCAAGAGCCCCCGTAGCCCTGGGCTAGAACATGCCCATTTTTCTATGAGGATGCAACTTGCACAGTCCACTCACACCAGAAGTGGTGAAGAGCTGGAGCCTGCTCAAGGTTTAGCTGTGAAGATCTAACACATCTCTACTGTGCACTTGTGAACTGAGATTTTTTCAAAGGTTTATAACTTGGCCACATTTGGGTAGATTTTCATGGGAACAGTGAAAGGCACATTGCTAACAGAGAGAGGTCACTCTCCTGCCAAATTTCAGATCCCTGATTCAAAGCAAGGAGTCACTACAGCGTCTCAACAAAACAGTTGGAACTTTTTTTTACATGACAAAACATATTTTTTTGCTAACCTCATTCTCAGAAACAGCTCAATCATTCTGGTTGAAACTTTAAGAAAGGTCAGTCTGAGGCAGACATCCAGCATGTAAAATTTCATCCCAAATAGCTGAAGTTTGGCAAAGTTATAAGCAATTGAAAAAAGCATCTTATGACATGAAATATGAGAAACCTTAATAATAAGGGGCCTCACCAGCTCCATCTAGAATAAATAAAACAAAGGAAAAATCACATCCTAAGATATATATTTATACACAGAAGTTGAAGAGGGGATGGGATCCAGTGGTCAGGGTGATAGACTTCAACTTGGAGACCTGGGTTTCATTGTCTTGCCTGGGCAACTCACTTTGCCCTGGTCTACACTCACCTGGCAATTCAGCAACAATCAACAGGAGTTACGCAAGCTACACAGAGTAGCTCCCGTCAACTGCTTGCTTCCCTTCTGCATGGCGTCTTCACTACATGGCGCCGACGAGAACTGCGTTCCCGTCAACTCAGCGCTACGCCACTTGAGGAGGTGGTTTTACAGCGTAGACTTCTGGATTGATTGGGTGGGTCTTCACTGACCGCTCAATCGATCCAGAAAGGTTGATCTGATGGCAGTGACTTTGCCGCCGTCAGTGTAGACATACCCTTAGTCATTCTGTCCCTCAATTCCCCATCTGAAAAATTTAATTTTCATTTATATTTAATATGCCTAATAGGGTCTAGATGCCCTAACATCACTAGCACCACAATACAATCCAAAAACAAAATGAGGTACTTCCCTATCGAAATGGAGTACTGGGAAGATAACTACATTTAAGATTGTTAGACACTGAGACACTATGGTAATGGAGACCATATAAGAACCTTAAATAGCTTTTCAAAAAAGCTATTTCTACATGTAAAATTCACCACCCTAAAGCTTGACAATAGGGGAAAATAGTACTAAGTATTTCTGTTTAAAATATTTCATTTTAAAAGCTTTTGAATATTACATGTATCAAATAAGTATGTAACATATTGCAGTGGACAACTATACTAATCTTTGCCTTTTGCTGCTTTACTGAAAAAAAATGTCAGTAACATTTATCAGAGAGGCAGCACTGGCAGCTCCCAATTTATCCACAAAATTCTAAACTCATCTTGATTGTGATGCTTATGAAAGACATACAATAAACACAGCTCATTCCCTTGGTATATCACTTATCTCATTTTGTCTGTACTTTACAGATTATAATAAATGCACACCTTTATGCAGACAGCTATTATCAATGTAGAGTAGCAGAATAAAACAAAGAAACTGACATCTAGCAGATTTAATGGGATTTCCCATCCATCTTTAGTGGGCACTTGGACTGATTAAATATACAGCTTTGTCACGGATGTTAAGTACTATTGTTGCCCTGTTAGAAGGGCTATCCTGTCAAAGAGGCATCAAATATCTCTTCTACCCCACTCTCCTGGCTCATCACACATCTAATAGCACTTTTTGATAAAAGGAAGGCATACCACTGATGCCTTGGCCATTACAGCCTCTCACAGGATTGCCCAAATGTGTTTCTCAGCCGGCATGGAAAAACCTAAAGAGAAATTCACCAGTTCCATTCAGAAATCAGAAAGAGAGACTCTAAAGAATGCATTTGCTATGGAGTTCTGTTTCATGGCTCTTCCCTCCCAAAGAAAATGCAGAATGGGGCAACATATTGTGAGACTGGCCACTAGATCTGCCATTATGGTTTTCCCTGCACAAGGGAAGTTTGTACACATTTTCCCCCAGAACAACTCTGCAGCTGCATTATTACTACCAACAGTGTAAATGCTGGTGCAGGCATGGGTCAGGGTAACCACCCTGTCTTGAAAAAGAATCTGAGTCCTGACTATGCTAACGACTTACTAACTATATAGATGCACTATCATACAGGCAATACATTTTTCCCCTCATGTGACTGAATCCATAAGCCTAGATACCCTGCAGAGAGAACACACATGGCCTCTAGTTGCAACTACCAGCCCATGGCCTGAGGCAACAGGACAGTATCTGCACAGCCACTATGCATCAAGCCCCCAAGTTGGTACAGAGCATTTCTTTTCCCAGTTCCTGTACAAAGCCCATTGAGGACCTGTCTATACAAAGGAAATGCCCCCATAGTTTCCAGTATGCAGTTAAATTGTGGAGTGTGGTGGTTTCTCAGGGTGCCCAGGACTGATAGTCATCTTGTGACTGCCCCTGCCTCAGCAAGACTTGCCGGTGCTTGTCTGGGTGCCAGCTCCCTGACACCACCTGCTTGTCAGTCTCCCAGACAATCTCCTCTTGGCTGTGCCAGTCCTCACTTTGCCTTACAGGTTAACAACAGGTGCACCCCATTCCCCGAGACTCTTTGAAACGTTCCCCTGTAGTGATCAGCCCCTTATTCACTGAACCCTCAAAATACCAGGCTCGCTATCCTCAAGGGGACAGTGTACACACCAGCTTGTTCAATTCAGCTCAAGATCTGCTCCTTATATATCACAGCAATGTGATACAGTTATAGTGAAAACAATCATACATTTATTATTAAAGATCAAGATTTAAGAGATAGTGAATAAGGATAAACAAAAACAGAAGGGTAACATATAAAACAAAATCAAAACACAACTGTTAGAGACTAAACTTAACAGGCTAACTTCCTGTCTAAGCAGTCTTATCTCATCAAAGCCTTTTGCAGCATTTCCAATCAAGGCTGATTGGGATCCTGTTTTCATGAACATAAACACGCTGTCTATTTCCAAGGTGCAGAATAAAGGGGTGTCATCCTCACCATCAACACATACCCCCTCAAAGTTCATTGTCTTTGCACATGGCCAGGCTAATCCCTATGGCTTGTTTTTTCCTGTGTGCTCCTTTTTGGTTGACTCCATACGTGAACAGGGCTTCCATTATGTTGGCTCACAATTCTTAACTTACATTTCGACAGAGAGATACATGTATTACCTCTTGTCTGGAAGTAAACCTGTTTTCCTTTTTGATTGGTGACAGATTTTAAAACATATTTTCAGTACATACACACAACTCCTTAAATATCATCTGTCTATACATCTTACAATGATTATGAGGATCAGTATGACAGAAGCTTTTATTAGAGACCTCACATCACCCTCTTTGGTGAACTAGAATATACATGACCGATTTGGGAGATAGCTGGCAAAGGGGCACAGAGATCTCAGGTGACATCAAGAGGTTCTTGGGTCAAGAGGGATTTGAAGATTAAGACAAAAAGTTTGCATTTTGCAACAGGAGCAGAACATTGAGCCAGGGAGATCTTGGAAGCAGCATTGTGACTGCACTGGAGGAGTACGATTGCACTTGCTCAAGGCCATTGAATGGGAGATTACAATAGTTGATCATTCAATCGGGGTTTAGACAAAAGGTTAAATCTTGGAGATACTTAAGCCTATGCTGACAGGTTAAAATAAATCCCTTACTTTTATTTTTTTTTAAACCAACAACACTGTAGATTAAACACAAAAAAGATCAGTATAGTCTAAACAATTTTATGCTCTTTGTTTTTTAAATTCACTCACTGTGGACAATGAATCAATCTGTTCTGATTTTATTTTTAGTTGGTTTTACTTTCTGTTTCTCAAACAATAAGCTGATGTTGCAGTCTTTGGGTCATTTTGCTCCAAAAATTTCCTTCAATGTTATTAATAAAAAATAAATATTTTGCCCAAAAAATTGAAAAAAATGTTATTTTGGGTAGAACAGAAATGATTTTGTCCTCTTTTTTTTCCCCCGGAACTCCCAGCAAACTGAAAAGTTAGGTATTTGCACTGCTCTAATTTGTGTTACTTATCAGACACCAGTATCCCAGTACATATCCAAAGCTGGAGCCAGAGGATTCCAATATGAATGTCAGGACAAAAAGTCAGAAATTGAAGTAAATACTTTCTCTGAGTGTATTGAATTAATCCTAAAAATATCCCCACATATTTCCATTTTGCTCATTTTGAGCCACACTACTGGAAAATGTGTTGGCAAAGCATTTTGTACATGATTTGTACTGAGAGAGGCATCTGTTCTTCTTAGCTACTCTTGGGTTTATAATCTGTAGGTGGATTACATGCATGTTAACGTAACACTGCATCACTGGCTAAAATAATCTAAACTGCATTCCAGAATCTAAATTGTGTTTGTTTTTTGTTCTTCAGCTGGAAGTTTAGCACAGTTGCTATGTGATGTGATGGTGAGTTAGTAAAAATCAGGCTGAAGGATTAGTGAGAAGCAAGGAATTAATTCTAAAAGGATTTTATTGTCTGTGATCAAAGGTTGTCTGGAGCTGCACTTTGCTCTGAAAACTATTATTTCATGGTTATTCGGTATTACGGGCATAACATTTTACAGCTGTGATTTTCCCCAATGCAAGGGTCCTTTAGGTAGACTTTATAACTACAAACATAAATACTTCCGCAAAATTTGTTTTGGTACAGTGCTTGTCAATCATAAGGTACTCCAAAGTGCATTATCAAACAATGGGATAGTGACTACACCAGCAATAACTCTGTAATAAATGGAACAGCCAGTATGCATGCAACAAGCGCTCAAAGGTTATCTTAAAACCTTTTTAAAAACATTGCATCGTTGAAACCCTGGTTCAGCACCTTTACCAACATTGATTAAGCTGCAGTGTAGATGGGTTGCTGACTGCTACAGACATATTTTTAACCACATGTTATTTAACTCTGCTTAGAGCAAATCTAATTGACATAGAACATTCAAAATGCCTACAACAGTCAGTGGCCCATGTACCGTTGAGCTCCCAGTGCTGCTACTGCAAGTTGGCTTGATCAGCCTTGGAAACCCTACGTATCAGTCCTTTTACTTTATTGAGAGATTGGTCATCAGGTCCACTTACAGCAACCTATGGAGCTGTTTCACTAGCCAGTATTGGCAAAGAACAACGACCTGAAGACATTTTTTATTTTCTATCATTTTGTTAACATTTCTTAAGGGAGTGGGAAGACGGTGCGGGTTTATCGTTCTCCGGGGGGGTGGAGAGGGGAGAGTGTTTTAAGGAGGATCATGTCATTTGTAGACAGGTTTGTTACAACTACAAGGAAAATCTAGAAAGTGTATGCATGACCCCACCCTGAATGGCATGTGTTAACATATAAAAACTAGAAGAATTTGGGAAAATTACAGCTCACATTGTCTCTCCGCATGTTCCTCTCTCTTTTTGTATTTGCCCCTCATGTCATTTACAAGTAATAGTATGATTAGAGGATTGCCACAGGTTTTTGAGTTAGAATTTACCTCCACAGAATTATTGCAGCATGAGTTTAATGAGATGTATCCTTTGTACAGCGCAGTAAGAACTAGGCAAGTATTAAATACACTTAAAGCCTTCCCTCAGAATTGATGCTTTTAAAAAACAAACATCACAGTCATTATTCCCAGGCATAGGGACAGGCACAGATAACATTTTTTGCGGTGTGGAGGGGAATTCTGTCACTGAGAGCAAATGGCAGTAGATTATCAGAGACAGTTTCTCATTAAATCACCTGTCTATCTCCCTTCTCTTTTTGGAGATTAAGCTTCAAAATGGAAAGATGCACTACAGAGAAGTCATATTTGTTAGATGCCCCAACA
Organism: Emydura macquarii macquarii; assembly: GCF_026122565.2. Classification (NCBI taxonomy): domain Eukaryota; kingdom Metazoa; phylum Chordata; order Testudines; family Chelidae; genus Emydura; species Emydura macquarii. The sequence goes on from NW_027131500.1 coordinate 21,337,816, forward strand.
TTACAGAGAGAACTTCCAAAGTGAGACCAGATACATTCCTTTGTCAGATTCCAACAGTAATCATAGAATCATAGGACTGGAAGATGCCTCAAATGGTCTTCTAGTCCAGTCCCTTGCACTCAAGGAAGGACTTAGGGCTTGTCTACACTTACCTCAGAGATTCGGCGGCAGTCGACCGGAGTTACGCAAACGACACAAAAAACCTGCGTAACTCCCGTTGACTGCTGTGCTCCCCTTCAGTGGGGCATCTTCACTGCACTGCACCGACGGGAATGCAGTGCTACGCCACTTGAGGAGGTGGTCTTAAAATGTCGATTTCTGGATCGACTGAGTAGGTTTTGACTGACTGTTCAGTTGATCCAGATAAGTTGATCTGACAGCAGTGAATTTGCCACCATCAGTGAAGACATAGCCTAAGTATTATCTAGACCATCCCTGGCAGGTGTTTGTCTAACCTGCTCTTAAAAATCTCCAATGATGTAGATTCCACAGCCTCCCTAGGCAATTTAACTACCCTGACAGTTGAGAAGATTTTCCTAATGTCCAACCTAAACTGCCATTGCTGCAATTTAAGCCCATTCCTTCTTGTTCTATCCTCAAAGGTTAATGAGAACATTTTTCTCCCTCCTCCTTGCAACTATCTTTATGTATTTGAAAACTGTTATGTCCCCTCTCAGGCTATGTACAAAATGACAGCAACAAATTTGCCGCCGTCAGATCGATCTATCCAGATCAATTGAGCGGAAGTGAACACCCACTCAATCGATCCAGAAGTCGATTCAATTAAACCACCTCATCAAAAGGTGTAGCGCTGCTTTGACAGGAACACATTCCCGTCGGCACAGCACAGTGGAGACAGCATACTAAAGGGAGGTTATGAAGTCGATGGAGTTATGCAAGCTACTCTGCTTAGCTTGCATAACTTCCGTCGACGGCTGCTGAATTTCCGGGTAAGTGTAGACTAGGCCTCAGTCTTCTCTTCTCTAGACTAAACAAATCCAATTTTTTCAATCTTCCCTCATAGGTCATGTTTTCTAGACCTTTACTCATTTTTGTTGCTCTTCTCTGAATTTTCTCCAATTTGTCCACATCTTTGGTGAAATGTGGTGCCCAGAACTGCCCACAATACTTCAAATGAGGCCTAATCAGTGCGGACTAGAGCGGAAGAATTATGTCTCGTATCTTGCTTATAACACTCCTGCTAATACAGCCCAGAATGATGTTTGCTTTTTTCGCAAGAGTGCTACACTGTTGATTCATATTTCGCTTGTTATCAACTATGACTCCCAGACCTCTTTCTGCAGTACAGTACACCTTCACTATAATGAACACCTATGGATCCAAGCCATTTGTTCGATGTAGCCAGGGATTCATTATAGCGAGTGGGGACCGGAGGAGCTCTGTCTTCCAGTCAGCCACAGCCCTGGGACCAGAGAAGTACACTTTTGCGCTGGCCGTGACCTCAGGGCCTGAGGAGCACTCTGCCCTGGCTGTGGCCCGAAGAACCTGTCAGCTCCCCTCACCCCCCTTGCAGCCTGAGGCTGAAAGAGCTCTCAACCCCCCGCTGCAGTCCCAGACTGGAAGAGCTGTTAGTCCACTCTCCTTCCCTTGCAGCCCTAGGGCCAGAGAACCTCTCACCTTCCTCCCCTTCCCTCCCTTCTCCTCCCCCCCATACACAGAGCAGGTGGGGCTGGAGGTGGGATCCAATGACTATGTTTGCTATAGCCCAAGGTTTGCTATTGCGAAGGGCAGTATAGCAAGGGTCTACTGTACTCCTTCCTAGGCAGTCATTTCCCATTTTGTATGTGTGCAACTGATTGTTCCTTTCTAAGTGGAGTACTTTGCATTTGTCCTTACTGAATTTCATCCTATTTATTTCAGACCATTTTTCCAGTTCGTTCAGATCATTTTTTATTTTAATCCTATCTTCCAAAGCACTTGCAACCCTCCCAGCTTGCCATCACACTTCATAAGTGTACTCTCTATGCCATTATCTAAATCACCGATGAAAATATTAACCAGAACCAAACCGACAACTGATCCCTGTGGGACCCCACTTAATATGCCCTCCCAGCTTGACTGTGAACCACTGATATCTACTCTCTGGCAACAGTTTTCCAACCAGTTATGCACCCACCTGATAGTAGTTCCATCTAGGTTGTATTTCCCTAGTTTGGGTACTGAAGTTAAGATGACTGGTCTGTAATTTCCCAGGTTGTCCTTATTTCCCTTTTTATAGACTGGCACTATATTTTCCCTTTCCCAGTCCTCTGGGATCACTCCAGTCTTACATAATTTTTCAAAGATAATTGCTAATGGCTCAGATATCTCCTCAGTCAGCTCCTTGAGTATTCTAAGATGTATTTCTCATCAGGACGTGGTGACCTGAAGACATCTAACTCGTTTAAGTAATTTTTAGCTTGTTCTTTTCCTATTTTAGCCTCTGAACCTACCTCATTTTCATTGGCATTCACTATGTGAAATTCCAAATTGCTACTAACTTTTTTTGGTGAAAACTAAAACAAAAAAGTCAGTTAGCACATCTGCCATTTCCACATTTACTGTTATTTTTCCCCCTCATTGAATAATGGGCCTACCCTATCCTTGGGTCTTCCTCCTGCTTCTAATATATTTGTAGGATGTTTTCTTGTTACCCTTTATGGCTCTAGCTAATTTAATCTCATTTTGTGCTTCAGCCTTTCTAATTTTGTCCCTACGTACTCGTGTTATTTGTTTACATTCATCCTTTGTAATTTGACCTAGTTTCCCTTTTATGTGGACTTCTTTTTGAGTTTCAGATCACTGAACATTTGCTTACACTGTAATAAACTAAGGGAGGCCGTAATAAATTAAGGGATAGTTGAGTAGGGGAAAAAAGAAGACCCTAGACTAGTATTCTAAGATTAGAACTGCACATAGAAGTGGGTATTCTCTAAACCCAACAGGAAAATTGGGAGGTCATAGGAGGAGGATTACAGAAATCAAGATAGGAGATCATGAAGGCCTAGATAAGGCCCTGTCTGAGCAGAGTGTAAAGGACGGATCTTAGAAATATTATGGAGAAAGACATAGCAAGTTTTGGACACTGCTGATTTGGCTTGTGAGTTTTATTGCTGGATCCCAGAAACAGATATATTCCATGCCAGCTTTGAAGGTATACCTTCTGATACAGTCATCTTCCTTAAGCCCATTGTTACATTGCCATTATTATCAGAATGTAAAAGCCTCCTGAAGACGACACTATAATTTTTACCTTGTTTTTACTTTACCTAGTCAAATCAATCCTATACTCTCCACCTAGGGTTTATCAACACTAGCTATATCAAGATAAAAACAACCTGTCTCCACAAGGATTTTACATTGAGATAATCTCAATATAAAACATATTTTTCTTGCAGTGAAGACAAAGTCTTACTGTCCCGTCTACTCAGCCAGCTGAAGTTAAAAGAAACAACCATCTTTCTCAAGTTACCTCTGTAGGTTTGCAGCACTCATATTTTTTATTTATTTTAGACTCGACTGACGTCATTTCTCAACGTTCAGCTAGTGAGATGGTGCTTCTTGCATCTTCATCTGTTCTACCTAATAATATCACCTGATTAAGTATGTTAGGGAACCAATTTAGTGGACTAAATAAAATCAACTTTTCTTTTTTTCAGGGCCATGCTCATGCAATTCCCTCATGTTGAACCAAGAAGTAGGTGGCAAGCAAGACGTAGGGCTCACAGCTCCAGTACACTGCTGCTATGGCCTAGATGTGCTGGTATGGCTTCAAAGGGAAGCTGTAGGATCCTGTGCACACTGGAACATTGGCTTAGACAAATCCTGATTATTTAGGGATCTGAACAGGATGGGTCAATCTAAAGGATAGAATAAAGAAGAATTCTGGCTGATTAAGCAGAACTGTTCAGATGCCCTGACTGTTTAGTTCAAAACTGTTCTGCATTGGGATTAGGAAGATGTACAGCTACCAGCAAACATGGACCATTGCCGGATAAGGGTTAGAGAAACTACAGAAGTGACTAAATAAAGCTGAATAGATTACAGAGACCCTGATCTCTTTAGACATCAAAGTGTTCACCGGATGGGCTACAAGGACACACTTGCTTATTGCTGACATTCTTTTGTGAATAGGAGAGTTCTTTGATAGCCAGATAACATGAATCCACCACTGGTGTTCCTGTGGCAGAGTCCCTGGAGATATAAGCAACTATGGTCTTATTCCTAGGTCACACATTTGAGCTCAAAAAGAAACAGGTGGGCTAGATTGGGACTGTGGTTACCACTGATAGGAGGGACAGTGCTATTGCATAATGAACTGCTACCAGCATGCTCTTATTCTTTTCATAAGTGTAGGGGGTGGAAGCTTGTTCTTCTATGGCACTTCAGCTCCTCATGCCAGCTGGCCCTATTACAGAAAGACCTCAATGACTGTTGACTTGGTACCAGTTAAACTAGGTCTGTGATCTGAACTGTTAATAAAATTTACGAAGAAAGTTGTAGCCAGAGCTCTTAAAACCCAAGATTTGTATCTGCATTTATTCTGCACCATCTAGCAGCAATACTCCACCACAATATGATTTAGGTTTCCTTTCAGTGAAAAGCTAACAAATACAATAAGAATAGGAATGTCAGAACTTTCAACTACACAGGGAAGAGGAGGGGGGATTTTTTTCTTTTTAAAGTTAATTTATAAAGATTCAGTCTAAACTATAAGATTAACAAAATAATCTAGCTAGGTCTCACTTCCTTTTATTCAGTTACATGACCATAACTCTGCTGCTTCAGTTCTGAATCACTACAGAATGTTCTGATAGAAGAACAGTCAGCAAGATGAACATTAATATGTTTGAGACAAAAGAGAACTTCCTTCTGTTGAGTTGCATCAGCAAAACATCCATTACATGCAAACACACACTAGTTTAAAATATCATTCAAGAGATACTGAGATATTATAGAGAAAGAGCAACCCCTAGGGGGATAAAAAAAGTAACTGCATGACAAGGTAGCTTGTGATTCCTTTACAAAGAAAAAGAATCTAGGTATCAATGTAGATATTATAAAGGAAAAAACAAAACAGAACATGCTCATTACAAAAAAGGAAAAAGAAAACAGTCACCAGACATTAAACAGAAACTGCTTAACATACTGGGTTCTGCTAGTAGAGACATCAAAATGATCCACTTAACCCTTTAACATTGATATTACTTTTTACAGTAATTCTGACATACATCTGTATGAGATGTTAAGTCCTACACACTTGGGGAAAAACTCACAAGCGAGGTAAGCAGGCACAAATCCATTTAAATCATGGGATTGAAGAGGACATCACATAAGTCATTTAGGATAGTAAAATGCAGATATATCACCAGGAGTTATGTGATGAAATTATGGTTAATATTTAGGTTGTTCAGTAGGAAAACCTTCCTGACAGGGAGATATATGAACCTGTGGAATAATCTCCCATGGGAAGTAATGGAAGCTCCTATACATGTGTCATTTAAAAGCTATTCAGGACAATAGAAAGATACACTGGCAAAAAATGAACTGAATAATAAATAGTCTCTAATTTCTGGAAACAAAATTAAGCAGTTATACATTATACTTTCATCCATACCAATAATGGATGAATGGACAATCCTCTAAACCAGACCAAAAATAAAAATCACTTGAGCTGATAGTGTTGTAAGATCCACAATAATTCTTTTTATGGCAGTCCACAGAATCAAGATTTTTGCACTATCAGTCTTAATCCACAACAAAAGTACACAGAAAAGTTATAAATGTGCATTTCTGGGTCCCAATCTTGCAAATTGTTATGCATGTGCTTAACCTATGCCCCTGAATAATGCATTAAAGTTATATGCCACCTTTGAAAAATTACCCTTGCGCTCTAGCTGCTATATTAAAAATACAGTCCCTGCTTTCACATTAATACTTGCAGAAGAACTTCATCTCTTAGGTATAATCCCTTTCTTTCCCACCCCCACCCCCAGACTCTCTCACATTCATACATATATACCCATTCACCCCTATTCCCAATGCTGAGATGAGCAGGGGGGAGGGGAAGAGAGAAAGGAGGGGAAAGAGCTGCTTTAATTAGATTAAGAAGATTTATCAAGTTCAAGTTACCTACTATTTTAACTGCCTTCTACAAGATTAACACCCTGGGCTTGTATTCACGTACAGCACTATAGCTACTATGCCAATCTATGTCCCTGAGAAGCAGTAGCTATGTTGGCATCTTCCACCCACGTAGCACTGTTTATGCCAGGGGTTAGGTCAGTATAACTACATCACTCAGTGATGTGGATTTTTCACACCCCTGAGTGTCGTAGTTATACCAATATAGGTCTGCACTGTAGATCTGGACTGCTATTCAACTTCCCAGGTTCATTAGTAATCTCCCGGCAGAGTCCCACGGACCCAGGAAGCTAAGCAGCAGACACCGCCTCCTAGCTCCTCAGGAACCTGCATGGCACATAATAAATCAGCAAAAAACTTTTGGCGGAAACCCACTCGGACTTCAGCCATCCCTTTCTAGGCGGGACATTGTTTTGCTCTGGGGCCTGGAATTGCTATTGGTGGGCCTGCTGGATCCACCACAACAACTGCCCCTGCACTCAGCCACAGCAGTCCATTCCCAAACCAGGTAACAGACTTCTGCTGCTACCAGCTAATATGGTTAGTCCTGCAGCTCGGCAGTGCTCAAGATTCAGAGTTCACATTTTATAAGTGATGCATGATGGGGGTGGATGTGGTGCGTGTGTAGTTCCACACAATGGAATTTTTTTTTTTTTTAACCTTTCCAAAGCAGCACTCCCTTACCAAAAAAAAACAAACATTAAAATTTTGAAAAATATAGTTTTAGACCAGAACTTTGTATTTTATTTATGTTGCTAAGTCAAGCATTCAAATGTTTTCAAATACCAGAATATAAAGATAGCCAATGCAATCTTAATTCAACCCCTTGTGCACATGCATTATGGCATAGCATATGATCATATAATTCAAGACTTTTTTCACATCACCACAGCCTCATTCCATTCACAGGGTCTAGGGCAGCGGTTCTCAAACTTTTTAAATGGAGTCCCCACATGGACTTTTGTGTAACAATTGCACCCCTTTTTCCCTCAAACCCTCCCCCACTTTCAGAAAAAAAAAAACAAAAAAAACAGGACCTACATATCATAGGCGGAGTTTGACTGCTTAATTTGAGAGGGCAAGGGGTAGCATCAGCTCCCTCGCAGCTTCCAAGCCCAATGTGACCCACCAGAGAAAATGGGAGCGGTGGCAGGATATCACACCTCATCATCGAGATTATCCTCAGGCTGCAGTGTGTACGTAGGAGCCTGCAGAGTGGCAGCAGCGGGGGGCTGCTGTTGCCGCCAGGCACACTCTCCGACTAGAGATGGAAGCAGCTGCGCAATGTGAGGAGGGTGGTGCTGGACCGGCTCTGTCCCCTACTCTGCCCACAGCAGCCTCCCCCAACCTCCGCTCCCCTCCTAAGGGTCCCTCACCCCCAACATGTGCCCGGGGCTGCCTGTGTGAGGCACCGGGGTCTCCACCCCCACCCAGCCCTGCTCTCAGCCCAGTGCCCCTCACTCAGCAGGGGGAAACAGTTCCATCATTATAAGTTGGGGGGCACTGCCCCCCATACCTGCCAAACTCCACCCATGGAGCCCCCCCACGATCCATTTCGCGCCCCCCAGTTTGAGAACTGCTAGTTTAGAAAATGACGCAGGGTTGTGTGGTCAGTGAGGCAGTTTGTAGGTCACCTACTCTAGAAGTCTACATACGTGGTGGAAAATATGCTATTTTTCTAATCTGCATTGACCTCCAAGAACATAAATTACTTTTCACGAGACAGTACAACTTGCAAATAAACTACTGAATCCTATAAGCAACATACATTCAAGATAAAAAGGGTAAGATACTTTCAGAAGGAGATTTTCAAAGGCACACATTCCAGAAAGATGTCATGCAACTATTTTTACTTTTGAAAGTCTCACCTTCTTTTGCTAAATGTGTTATTAACCTAGATTCATTTTAGTATTAAGAGACTCATTTTCTAATTGAAAATAGCTTCCCGACACATGCAAGATGATACCCTGTTTTTAAAAAAGAAATACTGTACAGAACAGTTGCAGTGGAAATCTATCAGATGACTGGTCTTTGGTGTATTTTGATTTTTAATTATTTTTATATACACTAGGATAAACAATACACCAAGACAAATAGTAAACTGTTGAATACAAATCCACTTACATAGTGCAGACTCGCTATTAATAAACAAAGTGCAGTTTTTTCTTGAATATGTGGGGGTATGGAAGTGGGGCCAGAGGCTCTTTAAGACAACTTCTATGAAATACAGGTATATGTCTCTCCAAAAATAACAAGAGAAAATCCATATGCAATTAAAGTAACATTAAAATAATACAGATTGTTATTGTGTGACTGTATTGTGCATTTTTCTAATGTTTGTCTAATTATGTATTTTTAGCCCCAATATTGCCATTGTAGGCTGTTCACTTAACCAACCATCTTTAGTATTCTGTATGCTCCCTGTATCATGATCAGCAAAACGGAGTCAGAGGACCCATGTTCCCTAGAGGGGCTGTCATGGACAGGAGCCCCGAGAAACTATTGATCTCCAAACCAGAAGCAAACTGTGGAGTGACACATGTCTTTCCAAAGGGAAGGAGTTAGACCCCTATGCTACAGTCTTATGCACTCTGGCTGCAACTTGCGATTTTGGGGACGTCACAAACTCCTTGTTTCAGGACAGGATAGTCTGTGCATTTGAGATCAATAATTACGGGTGTAGCTGCTCCGGGAAGGTGATCTCATATTAGACAGATACTTAGACATGGAGCTTGCAGTGGAAGCCTCAGGAGAAAGGATGAAAGCCCAAGGTGGCACACGACCAAAGAAGAATAGGTGGCCATGGTTCCATATCCATAGGGAGATGCCTTTACTGTGGGAGATAACATGAGTGGATAAAAGAGAAGTGCCCTGTACTAAGACAGCATTGCCAGGCATGTGGCAAGTTGAACCATTTTAGCAGTGTGTGAAAGAGCAGCGAGCAGTCTCAAAAAGATTCAATCAGACTTGTATGAGCAGAGGATGGCTCCTCGCACAGTGGGAAGGAATCACAACTCTCTCCTAGAGTCTGAGAGCTTAACAGGTCCAGGCTGTTGGGACAAGAAAGCGAGAGGGGACAATATCAACCTCCATGCATGCAATAACATTAATAGGGGAATGTCCTGTGCAATTTCAGCTGGGTAACAGTGCCTCCTGCAGTGTGATTCCAGTGGACTTGAACCCACCCAACAAAAGAAGCAGATGCTGTACTGATAATGTACAAGAGCATAACAGGGCCTATGGGAAAATGTGACTTCACAGTAACTAACCCAAAAAATAGCAGATGGTACCAACTGAAGTTTTAGAGTTGTGACGGTAAGCACCACAGACCCCTCTGGGGGAATACAGCTGTACAAGCCATGGATTGGACTGAGGTGCAGCATCAGAATTTTATAGCTGCAGGGCAAAGAGTGAAAAGAGGAAGTCTTATGGACAACGGAGACAATTTTTAAAGCAATATGTTTGGCACCGTCTCAGGAAAACAACATTTGAGGGGAGACGAATTCACTGTTTTCAGGCTCTAGGCCTAAAGGTATTATGCCAAGTAGAAGCTTTTGCTGGGAGCTATATATCAATGTGTGTTGCCTGCATATGATGCAGATCTTCTATGGAGCCTGGGAGTGTTTCATTATCAGAGAGTGAAACTGAATGCAAGAACAAGTGGGACTTTATTAAACCCTGTGCCCTGCTGAAGTTGCTTCCAGCTTAACTGCACTTATTCCATGTTCTCCTGCTATCCCGTACATAATAGCCCCTTCAGGCAACATTTGCCCTCTGACTCCAGTTACATCCATCATGATACATCTTCCCCATTTTACAAACATTTTAATATAAAACATTAAAAACAAGGCCATGCAGAACTTTCAGACAAATGCAGAAAAAAAATAGATACTGAATTCTCTGGAAAATCAGAGAAAGGTTTTCATAAAACATGACTACTATTACAGTACTATTCTGCTTAGTACATCAATGGATATAATCAGCAGCTCTGTCTACTATTTGCAAAGCATGGTCACATTAAAGACTAATGAGTTAAATTAAAATTTACACTTTATTGCATTGGTAAGGTTCACAGGTACAGCCAACACCTTGGTTTGACTATTAAACCCAGTCAGTTATCTTTACAATAAATGACATTTATTAACACTTGAAAAGCTTAGTTCTCAAAAATGGCATTCAGCTATTACAAGGAAACAGTATATTAGAATCATGTCCATTAGCATTATTATTACTTTGAAGTTAAGTGCTCCCCATTTGGGGATAAACAGTATAATCATACTGGAAGGAAAAAAAAAAAAAAGATAATGAAGAAAAAAACAGCATGAAGTCTTTTTCTCTGTCCCTCCCAAAAGCACAAAAATTCAGGTGTTAATAAAGCTTCAGAAAAATTACAGCTAATATGTACCTATTGAATCACTTTAAAAAGTGAAGTACAGATTTGAAACTAAGGCTGTTAGCAGCGCTTGTTACCATGATTTGATCTGTAGCCCTGCTTTTCCTAAGACTATATATATATATCTGCACATTGTATTACAGTTATAGTAAGGACTAAATTTAGAAGCATTTTAGTTAAAAATGATGCAGAAAACATATTTGGGTCCTCATTATATTATATTTATATATTTAGTATAGATTTGTAATGTCTTTAAAAGCAAGTTTTGGGTATTTGGCAAACAGGAAAACAAACTTGGACTCCCATGTTTATTTAAAACGCAAACATATCCTTACGTTTTAAATCTTTGTTTAAGAAGTTAGGTATCTTCCAGCGATACTGAACAGAGATACTGAAAGTATATTTTAGGCCTATATTATTCTGTGCAGTTTCTTATACCACACCCATCACCCTGGTATCTGAGCACTTGAATAAGTTGAAAGTGTCCATGTAAATACAATAAGAATAATGGAACAAAAAAAGTCATGGCCCAGTTTTGATTCATACAGTATATCTTTAATGAGGCAGTGATGGAAGGCAAGAGAGACCATAATTAAGTCCGACATCCTAAAGGATCAATTGTAGCTTTAAGCCACAGTGAGCACTGGGAGCTGTGCCAAGCTGCACCAATCCAAGAGGAACTCTTGGAGAGATTGCATCTAAGAGGCACAATCCCTCCTAGAGCTCCCCAGCCTAACAGAGGAGCTGCCACATTCCTTATAACTGAGCACTGCTATATGCCTTATAAAGGTACAGCATGTACACAAAGATCTACGGGCCAGGGCTAAGAGAATGTATGACCATGACCTCACCTTTGGGACACTGGGGGTATGTCTACACTGGAATTAGAAACCCGCAGCTGACCTGTACCAGCTGACTCAGGCTTACGGAGCTGGGGCTAAGGAGCCATTTAATTACAGTGTAGATGTTTGGGCTCAGGCTAGGACCCTGCAAGGTAGGAGGGTCCCAGAGCTCAGACTGCAGCCCAAGCCTCAACACCCAATTAAACAGCCCCATGAGCCGAGTCAGCCGGTTCGGGCCAGCTGCAAGTTTTTAACTGCAATGTAGACATACTCTGGGAGGACAGGAGGAGGCAGAACGATCTCTGCATTCAGGGAGCAAAGGAACTCTGATTATGGACAAGAGCAAAAGGCCTTTGTCTATGTGCTCCTCCTTCCTGCTCACCTGCACAGCAGCCAGACATAGTCTGGTCCTGAATCACCTGATCACTCACTCTCACTCTTGCAGACCAAAACAATTTTCCACTGTGCAAAAAGGGAGAAAAAAGCATTTAGAAAATGACAATAAAAATAACTAGCTGAGAAAGTTATATGTGAAGCATTAAATGGAACTGCTTTTTTAAATACATTTTTGCTCTTTTTCAATTTATCACCTGTTTTAACATTCAGCTTGTAATACAATCCATCTTATTTCCTTCAGTTCAGGTTTAAAACATGAGCATTCCCTATATCAACAGTACGTGCAAAAGAATTCAGTGAATCTCAGAAAAGTAGACACTGTATGATTTAAAGCCCCCACATACATCTGCAGTCCCATGAGCAGAGGCAAGCCTGCACTTGCAGATCTCCACTGAGGTTGGGTCTGACTGCTGCCTCTGTGACAGCCCCCACTTTCTCCTGACTCTCTGAAAACTTTTCTACCGGAGCTCTGCATGGTACTGGCTCCATAAAGCAGGAGGGCCAGCCAAGATCCACCAGGTTTTCTCAACCATGGACATGGCAGTGTAAATTACTGCAAGCTCTCTACATGGTACTGAAGAAGAGTGGAAGTTTGCAGTCAGAGAAGTCCCTAGAACAGGGATTCTCAAACTGGGGGTCATGAGTTGTCAGCCCCCCACATGCAGATAAGAGTGGCATGGTATGGGGGGGCCATCACTACCTGAAATATTTTCAAAGGAGGTCCCAGTAAAAAAAGTTTGAGAACCCGTCCTAAAAGCTTTCTTGTGGGACCCCCACAATCCCAAAATCAGTCTTGTAGGGTGTGGGAATAAAAGAGATTGCAGTGCAAAGGCAAGGAGATTTTATTTGCACAAGTCTCTCACCAACGGATCCCTTGAAGTCATGTAGAATTTAGGAATATCCATAACCCCATGACCTCTTCCTCAGTGAGCATACTCAACCCTCCGTATTCCCTCAAGACACAAATTCAAAAAGGACATGACCCAAATTTCCACTCTCCTACACAGGTGGTTCCCATAAAGGACATAATAGAGCCTTAATCTCTTTTTCTTTCAATAAATTAAATGAGAGTGGGTGCAGCTCTGTAGAAACCATTTTATAAATAAAATTTTGTTTACTAAAAAGAATCATGGGAAAAGTTGCTCCAATTATTCTATAAATTATTCTACGATTCAACATACATCCAGCATCCAAATTCTTCCCTGCTTCCCCGTATCTATAAACTCAAAGTAAAGTATATAAAAAAAATAAACAGCAAAGTATTCCCACATGCCTCTGAGTCAGGGAGAGTTTCAACTTAACTGCTAAATGATTAATTTTCCCCAGGTTTTCTTAAATTCCAGATTGGTATTTGTGAGTTTCAGTATAGCACTGCTGCTGAAGATTCTTATTTTGTATTCCTATCCAGTGACAGCCTTTACCGTACATCCAGACACTGACAGTGTGTTCCATCATTGCACAGATAGGAGGGGGAAAAAAAGAATCACTCTTAACCACTGATCATGGATGCTACTATACAATAAAAAAAACCCTCCACATGTCTATTTCTCTATTCACGCTTTTATTATTTCTTTCCTGATAATTAATGGGCCAAACCCTAGTAATTATTGAGCACTCAACTTCCATAGACTTCAGTGTACTGCACCTCAAGGACCACACCTATCCTAAGCCTTCCAACTGTGAGAATTACAGCTCAAACTTTCAGGATTTGACCCAGTTCTTCTCTCTTTTTTAATTGAATGTTTTATTGCTTCCTTGGCAAATACTGGTGACAGCTCAAAGAAACAAATAGTGCAATTAACTGTATCATGCAAGAATTGATAAACTGCTAAATTGATTAACAAATAAAAGTTTGTAAGTGGTGCACAAAACATCATGGAAACTGAAGGTTAATGATTATTATAGCATTGTAGACTGAGCAGCAGTTACTAGTGATCTGCAGACCACTACTGGCTGTCACGTAGTGCTGTCTGCTCATTTTCAGCTGTTATATCACATTAAGAGTAGGTAATGTGTGTGATTGTTTCTTCCCCCCCCCCCAACGTACTTTTCCCATGTATGCCGCCAATCTTGTTACCATAGGAAAGTTTTTCGATCATCAGCAGGAAAGAATGCGTTTATTCCATCTGATTAACAATATTGGAGGGGAAATTGCCTCCAAGACAAAAAGTTTCTTTATTAAGAGTTTGTCCTCCCTATGTCAATGTCTGAACTTCTGTTATAAATATAGCATCAAACTCAATCTGAAAGGTTTCTGAGGCACTTTCACACAAAACATTTTTAAAATATGGTAATGGTCAGCTGTCCATATCACCTATGCCAGTATCTAAAATAATATTTTCTATCTTGTCTGCTAAAGGAATTTTCCATATTTGTTGACATTTGCAAAGGAACTGGAGGCCCTTTTCATGATCAGCTTTTGAAGACATTGAGTTACAGCACCCAGGAACTTTAAGAATTCCGTAACACTGTACAGCCACACTTCATCTCTGTAATACCCCTTTACAGAGAACCCTTCTGGGGGTTTAATTCTTAATAACAGTCTTACTTAAGATCACATTTTCTTTTTTCAGACCTGCCTTCAGTCCCTGACCAAAGTCAAGCTTCAAGGGCCTCATGGACTTGATCCCCTTTGGCTTCTCCTTTGAAAAACCAGCTTGAGCTGGTGGGGTAAGGAATCAAATCATATGTTCCATTATTGTGGCTGAGCTAGATTATTGCTTTTTTTTAAAAGTGATCTGCTCTACTCATTACATCACTAGAGCAGTCAGCTCAGCCAGGAAGTGAAAGTAAGTGAAGGTAAGAAAAAAAAGCTATGGTACTAAATCATCATTAACTAAAAAAAAAACCAAAAAAAAAATCCCTCTCTCATGAACACAGACTGTTTGAAAAACATATTAGCATATGTGGTAGGCAGAGAGGTCGTGAGTGAGGAGGAAAATGAGAAAAATCACTCTAAGTGCAGGTCAGCTGCTTTGTCCTGTGGAATAAGTAAATTTAACCCATCTGGACTAAGTCTGTCGTTACACAAGGCTGCTCACTTTGAAAATAAGTTGTTACAAAACAAATTTCCACAGCTCTTCCTCCCAAAAAATGTGGCCAATAAATAATGTCACAAGCCCAGAGATGCATATGGTCAGAATGACTAATATTTGCATTAAGCAAATGTATTACCATAGTAACACAGACACTTCAGAGCTATCTACCTGCCACAGCCCACTAAATTATTTAGGATGCCAATACTACAGTGACACTATGTAAATGATCACATTCATTAACAGCAGTGTGTGCTCTGAAAAATAAAATATTAGACAGCTAAACTGATTGCAATGAAAAAACAAAACGCTCTGCTGCCGTTCAAGGGAAAGATGCAGAGAGAAGAGGCAAAAGACACAGCAGGAGCCATGCACCTTCTAAAGAACACATGGCTATCCTTCCCCCATCTTGAAAGCAGTGCCAAAAAAATCTCACACAAAGTCAGAGTTTAAGGCAGAAGAAAGTACCAGATCATCTCATCTGACCTTCTGTATCTCACAGGCCACCAACACCATCCAGCATCCACACACTAAATCCAATAATCAAAATTAGACCAAAATATTTCAGCCCTCAGGAAACTAAGATGTGGTGTGCCACAGGCAGAGACTAGGAAGGACCCAGCTACACCAATGCCAGAGGCACCTGCTGTGGCAAGGAATTGATTAAGTGAGATATATCCAAATGATCTTGGCAAGCAACCCATGCACCATGCTGCAGAGGAAGGCCAAAAAAAACCCTCAAGGGTCAATGAAATTTTGACATGGGGGAAAATATCCTTCCTAATCCCTCATATAGTGATCAGTTAAACCCTGAACATATGAGCAACAATGAACGAGTCAAACACCAGAGAAAGAATTCTCAGTACCACTTCAGAGCACCGTTCTACCCTGTTCCCTCTCCGATTTCCACCTATGACTATCTCTGATGTATCAGAAGAAGGAGAAAACTACACTGGAGAACAAAATCCATTCCTGACTTCTGCAGGTGATGGATGAAGCCCTGAAGTATGATATTTTAGGAGTATAGGAATGACACAAGAAGGGAGCCCCAAGAGCCATGCCTTCCACCACCACAAGCAACCCCATCTTGCAATCGCATTAATAAATTTGCCCAGCTCTTTTCAATCTAATTAAGTTATTTGCCCCCACAACTCCTATTGGACAGCTGTTTAAGAACCTCACTCCTCTGATAGTTAAAAATCTGATAGTTAGGATGTAAGGCTGACATCAGCTAAAAGAATAGCAGTATGGCCAGAAGCAAGTAAAAACATTTGGTTGCTATGCCAAGTTTTACTTGGGAGGCAAAACAAGCCAAGAAAGATACTATTGAAGAAAACTAGACTGTCTTTCTGCCAGACAGAGAATTGCAAAAGGCTTTTCTCGCTCTTTTAATGGAGTGCATAACATTAGGTTCTTGAAACCACCTGTTGGCAATGGGTTTTATTCCACTTGCAGTCTCAAAGGGCCTCTCATGTAAAAATCCGTTAGAGCAAACACTTGTAAAATGAAACATTTTTAGTAGATAACATCCCAGTTGATGCACTATTATTTAGGGACTTTCTACAGCCAAGCAACAAATTGAGTGATAGTTAGTGGCGCATCATACTGGCACGTGTCTGGTGGTCCAATCAGCCTCTGTGATTTAAGCTTGGATTTTCCCCCCATTACTCCTCCACATTAAGTATCCAGGTCTGATTTGTCCTGGAAAAACTTGTTCTCGAGTGTCCATAGAAAATATATTACATCACAAGTGACTGAAAATTGAGTTGGAAAGGGATTTAAAAAAATAAAATGTACTTTTAAAATGTGCGATTTTAAGACTAATTTAATTCAAAATTCTAAACACACATTTGGGAGAAAAGATGTCTTAATTAATGACTAAGCACCTCTGTTGCTTTAAAAATTTCTTCCTATATTATCAAGAAGCACATATTGCCATTTTTCCCTTCTTCGCTGCAGGTAAATTTGTATATATTTATAAAAGGGTAGTGACGTTTCATCCTAACATTGTCATGAAGAAAAACCTACAAATGTAATTTCATGACTAATGAGGTTGTACTTAGGAGAATGAAATAGTAGCTGTGGGAGGGATGATACACCTTTGTTTATGCCAGCGAGATAACAACTATTAAATGTCATCATTAGGTGTCAAAGTTATCATTGTTAGCTATTTTTCTACCACAGCAGAAACTCCCAGTTACTCTGGGATTGCAAGCAGTACCACTCTGACCATCGACACTTCGTCAAATATCTCAGTACTTTAAAAGTACAAAGCGTAAGAGGGAAAATAAGTGTTCTTGGTCATCTGATTACTATCATCCTCCTACTCCTCCCAAACAATAGTAGAGAGATACAATGTTGGACAAAAAAGATGAGACATAATTCTGAATGGGAAAGTAGGAAAGCTAAACCTACAAGAAGACAAAGATTTCCA
The DNA here is from genome assembly GCF_026122565.2 of Emydura macquarii macquarii. Classification (NCBI taxonomy): domain Eukaryota; kingdom Metazoa; phylum Chordata; order Testudines; family Chelidae; genus Emydura; species Emydura macquarii. The sequence goes on from NW_027131500.1 coordinate 21,355,060, forward strand.
TGCAAAGAGCTCTGTGTAGGCCTCAGATGGATTGAGAATGGAATATTTCATCAGATTTATATCTGCAGAGATATGGCGATATCATGTGTTTAGTTTTATCAACAGAAAATTTGGATATGGTTAAAAATGCATTCCTGTTCTCACAGAGATACAGTCACACACCTGTGAAGACAAGTACCTTTCAAAAGGTGAGAATACCTGTTTGCTTTTCTTCAGGCAAATTAATACTCACATGTATAAAAGGCTACAAGAATTTTTTGTGGTATAATTTATAACCTGGTGTAGTCAAGGTTAGAGGATACTGTGTAGTGACTGGGAAGATTTACTGTACCAGTAGACTACATTTCTTGTAGTTCTGTTTTGTAACCAAAAATTAAGTTTGGTTGAAGTCACCACCAGCTTAGGCTTAGGTTGCAAAAGGAGAAGTATAGAGAAATATGAGAGGTAGCCTTTATTTAGCTTTGTAAGTCAACTTTACCACAACACTTCTATATAATAGAAGATGATTGGAGACGGAGTTTGCTCTATACAGCATAAATCTTTCCTACTTTATTGTCTCTTATGACAAGATTGCAAATATTCCCATCATCCACATCCCTGGACAAATTAAGATGGTCTGCAGATGGCTTAAAGCTCAGAAGTCCAACTGCTTTATATTTCCGGGCAGCCAAAACTGTTCTGTGCTATTGATCTAATACACGTACTAATTCAACCAGCGAAAAAATCATTTGACCACCTGGTACCAGAGTCAATTTTGTTGTCAACTACAGCATGTTCGGACAATTCAGAGTACTGTCCTGAGAGTGCAACAAGAATGTGTTGAATTATACCATTTCTCAGTCTCAGTGAAATCATTAGAATGTCAGTTCCTGTTCCTGTTACAGTGTATGAGGCAACATTCAAGAATTTCACAAACTAATACAACAGCGTGTCTTATTATGTTAGCCTTTTTACATCCCTGCAGTTGGATTGTGTCCATTCTGTTTCTCTCCAATTTCCCCACTGTTGACCTGTGAGAATGGCTGGCAAAAGAGCACACCCCCGCTAAAATAATTCAAGAACAGTAGATCCAAATATCCTGAGGACTTACGTTCATAAGAATGGCCACCTTAGATCAGACCAGTGGTTCATCTAGCCCAGTATCCTTTCTTTCCACAGTAGCATGTGTCAAATGCTTCAGAGATAATGAACAGAACAGAAGAGTTATCAAGAGACCACCCAGTGCCAGCTTCTGGCAGTCTGAGGTTTAGGGACACCCAGATCATGGGATTGCATCCATGACCATTTTGGCTAAAAGCTGCTGATGGACCTACCCTTCATTAACTTATCTAATTCTTTTTTGAACCGTTATGCTTTTGAACTTCACAATATCCCCTGGCAACAAGTTCCACAGGTTGATGTGCGTTGTATGCAGAAATTCTTCCTTATATTTGTTTTACACCCACTGCCTATTAATTTAATTGGGTGACCCCCGGTTCTTGTGTTATGTGAAGGGGTAAATAATGCTTCCTTATTTACTTTCTTTACACCATTCATGATTTGATTGACCTCTATCATATTCCCTCAGTCATCTCTTTTCTAAACTGAACAGTCCAAAACTTTTTAATCTCTCCTCAGATAGAAGCTGATCCATACCATTAATAATTTTTGCTGTCCTTCCTTGTACCTTTTCTAATTCTAATATATCTTTTTTGAGATAGGGCAACCAGAGCTGCACACAGTATCCAGGATGTGGGCATACCATGGATTTACATAGTGAATAATGATATTTTTCTCTCTTATTTTCTATCCCTTTCCTAATGGTTCCTGATATTCTGCTAGTTTGTTGGACAGACGCTGCACATTGAGTGGATGTTTTCAGAGAACTATCCATGATGGCTTCAAAATCTCGGAGTGGTAACAGCTAATTTAAAACTCAGTATTTTGTGTTCGTAGTTCGAATTATGTTTTCCAATGTGCATTACTTTGCATTTATCAATACTGAATTTCATCTGACATTTTGTTCCCCAGTTATCCAATATTGTGAGATTCCTTTTTAACTCTTTGAAGTCTGCTTTGGACTTAACTATCTTGAATAATTTTGTGTCATCTGCTAACTTTGCCACCTCACTGCTCATCCCTTTTCCCGATCATTTATGAGTATGTTGAACAGCACCGGCCCCAATACAGGTCCTTGTGGAAACCTACTATTTTCCACTCTCCACTGTGAAAAACTGACCATTTAGTTCTACCCTTTGTTTCGTAGCTTTTAACCAATTACTTATCCATGAGAGAGAGAACCTTCTCTCTTATCCCATGACTACTTACTTTGCTTAAGAGACTTTAGTGTAAGACCTTGTCAAAGGTAGTCTCTTTATAAAAGCCTTGTTGACTCCTCCCCAATATATTGTGTTATTCTATGTGCCTGATAATTCTGTTCTTTACTATAGCTTCAACTGCTTTGCCTAGTACTAAAGTTAGGCTCATCAACCAGTATTAGCCAAGATTGTCTCTGGAGACTTTTTTAAACATTGGTGTCCCATTAGCTATCCTCCAGTCATCTGGTACAGAGGCTGATTTAAATGATAAGTTACATCCCTGCTTACTAGTTCTGCAATTTCATATTTGAGTTCCTTTAGAAGTCTTGGGTGAATACCATCTGGTTCTAGTGACTTATTACTGTATAATTTATCAATTTGTTCCAAAACCTCCTCTAATGGGACAGTTCCTCAGATTAGTCAATTAAAAAGAATGGCTCAGGTGTGGTAATCTCCCTCACATCCTCTGCAGTGTAGACGGATACAAAGAATTCATATAGCTTCTCTGCAACGGCCTTTATTTATTGTATTGTTTGACATCAGTATGTCAAAATCATAATAATTCATACAAGATATGCCATGTCAGGTACTGTTAGAAAGGCTATAATGTGCTAAATAAGATGATAATGTTTATGTTCATGTATTATATGTGTAATGGAAGTTATGGATATGTTTGATATATCTGTATTTCAAATTGTGCTGTGTCTGGGACACACCCCAGACAGGATGGCCTGCTTAATGGCCCATTAAGAAATTCACAGGTACAAGGGGCCCAGGGGAAGAAGACAGGGATATATCTGATGAGTCAGCAGGACTTACTCATGTGACTCCGGACTACATTTTGATTCCTGTAAAATTCCACAAGCAGCATGGCAAAGACCAAGGGACATAAAAGGCAGCTGCCTGAGATCCATTTTGTCTTCAGTCACCAGTCTTTAGTCTGTCTTTCAGTCATCACCTACTTCTGGATCAACTCATCTACTGAAGCTGTGAAACAAAGGACTGAGACCCATCCAGGTACTGGATGTACACCAGAAGGACTATACAAGCCTGCAAACTCCACAGTTCTTCTAGAAACCTGATATATATGGACTTTCAAATCATTTGTATGTATCTGATTGCTTTAATCCTTTAACATTTCTCTTATAGTTAATTTTTTTCTTTTTATAATAAACCTTTAGTTTTATTTACTAAAGGATTGGCTGGCAGCGTGGTATTTTGGGTAAGATCTAAACTTATATTGATCTGGTATTGTGGCTGACCCTTTGGGGTCAGGAGCAACCTTTTCGGTAAAGAGCACAGAGTTTTACTAGACCTAGTGGCTGATTGGGGGCCAGAGACTGAAATGACAGTAAAGGGGGCTGTGTATATCTTTATTTTGGCTTCTTGATAACCAGTGTGGGGAATCAGAAGCACTGTTTGTGGCTGGTTGGGAAGTCTGACTTCAGTATCACCCACCAGTGCTGGGAGGATCTGCTCTCCTTTTCCAGTCTGCCCTTACCTTGGCATTTTCAGGTGGCTACCCTAGACACAGATGGGTCACACACATCACTACAAAAAGTTAAACAATGACATAGTCTATGTGCAAAGTGTATTAAAACATACAAACCCCCTTCTGTTTCTATGCACATTTTCTTTTTTAAAAAGCCAAAATATCTAAAACTAAGACATATACACTAAAAAAAAAAAGTCTCATACCCACCTTTGGCTTATGCAGACAAGATCACCATACTATGCATTATTAAAATGCAAAGCACAGTCATTTGTTAATTTTTCACTTGAAGAAATTGCAGCCCTTCTAAGAGCTTCTAAACAATTTAGAAATAGAACAGATTCTCTTTAACCATCTCAATTTGTGTATCATTTTCAATCCACTATGTCAAACTTTCATATCCAGTTTAATGTAAATAAGGGTGCTAGTGAACAAAGCCCAGATTTAACCCCGGGTGTAGACAACACTGTGCCGACATAGCTACTGCCTTTCAGGGAGGTGGAGTATGTATGCCAATGGGAGATGCTCTCCCGTCAGCATAGGTAGTGTCTTCACTAAGTGCTATAGTGGCGTAGCTGCATCAGTGCAGCTTCGCCGCTGCAGCTTTGTAAGTGTAGACAGATGACACAGGTGATAATTATCCGCACACCAGACACACACAATAGACAGCCTCTTGTTTCTCCCAGATTTCTTTCAGTAGGTGTCCTATTGCCTTAATGCTGTGATAATCAGAACCAAGAATGTGTGCTAAGATTCGCTCCAAGTCACCTACATGCAGGTGTGCACCTATATAACTTTAATCTTTCCCTTTATGAGTCTCCCACACACAATCTATGCATCAAGTCAAAGATTTTTACTACATTCTCTTAAATAAAGAAAAAGTGTGACGAGAATTAAAAAAAGGACAGCCCTAATGAGGGCAAATATGTACATTAATCTGACTGTTAAGTATAGATGACTGAATGAATTATGTAATTTAGGCTAGTGTTATCCATGACAGATTAAAAAAACAGGCATTCCCTACAATTTTTTGGTAGTGGTTGGCAAGTATGAAATACCCACCTTGCCAGTTGCACAAGGGTTCCCCTGTTCTCAGAACAGTGATGCTGCATCATGAGACACAGCATTTTCTCTATGTAGATGGAGCACTCCACTATCAATCGGGCTCCTATTGCAAGGTATAGTATATGGATTCAAAAGAAAAACTATACAACCTGTATATAATATAAGGGGAAAAACCCAACCACTAGCCTTATGCATGGAAAGAGTACTTGAGAGTAACTTTTAAACCAATTTGGCTTCTATTTTTGTAGAACTTTGTCATTTTGCAGATATTTGACTGGAATCTTTAATCTTTTGTTTCCTCTTCAGTCCTTCTTCCCTCCCATATGGTGTTCACAGGGGGAGATTAAGCTGAGTTTTGAAGAGCTCTCCACCCTTTGAATCTCATAGCATCTTCATCTGCCTCTCTGCCCACTTCCACCCTGAAACTCTTTTGAGCTATTTTTTTAAAAGTGTATTTAGACAAGGGCAGTAGAAAAACAAAAAAGTCTGGCATGCCAGCCCAAGACTGGGCTAGACTGAAGTCTAAATGAGATAAAGCAACAAGTACATGGCTTCATGCCAAGGTCACATGAGGAATGAGAACTGGGTCTGGACTTGCATATTGGGTCCGAAGCCCTTGCTTGATCTTAATGAGAACATGTTTTTTTTTTATTTTGTTTGGATCATTCTATGGCTCTAGATCAAAATGGAATGTGAAAAAAATGAAGCCCATTTGCACTGTACGCGAGGTTCTGACAAGTAAATGCATTAGTTAAAAAACTGTTATAAAAAGAGTAAATTTTAAAACTCATATTCTCTGGGAATTGGCAGAGAGGGGGAGCTGGAACATATATTCACAAGAAATCAATGAAGGTTTTTGATTTCCTCAAATTCCCTTGTACTGGATTTTTTTAAAAGAAGCATATTTGTTTAACCTGGAACAACAAATGTATCATGGTTAAAAATTATATTGTAGCACAGAAATTAAGAAAAGTAGAGACCTCAGTTTTAAGTGTGTCATCAACAGGCCTTTTTTCTCAATTTAAACTGTATAACTCCAAATAATCTAAAGTTGTATCTTGTGATAATTAACAATCCACTCATTTCTTTAAGTACTTTCATCTGACTAGGAAAAACAGAACAAGTATCCATCTAACTTATCCATTATTAAAATTTCAGCAGGAAAAGGACAGGTTTCATAAAACGAGATAAAACGGTATTTTGACATACCTATATGAAGCCATGTGATTTTTAGTTGTCTTAATTTTGTTTAAACATACAGGGTTTGGTTGAGGCTATGTACAAAAAGTACATCTTTTATCCAAAACTCGCTATCAGGTACTTTGAGCCTGTAACAAGAAAGCTTAAAAATTATAGGCCTGATCCTCCAAGGTGCTGTGCACCCTCAGCTCCAATTGAAATCTTATACAGAATTGATACCTGAAGTCATACATAAAGGTGGCTTTGAGGGGAATTGACACCTTGCAGGGTCAGACTATAATTAAGGTTATTTGTAAAAGGCCCAAAAAGAGCCTGATAACAGATTTTGGATACAATAAGTACTTTTTGCATATAGCCTCAAACTTAAAACTCCAGACTAGGTAAGGCAAGTTGTATTTTAACACCTGCCAGCTAGCCTCAGTTAGCACATATTAAAGTACAGCTTGCCTTGTCTAGGCTAGAGTTCACAAACATGCTAGCCAACCCATTATTTACTATACTATATCCCTGCCTGGTCTTTCAAAGCACAAGACCAGTTTTTCTTGTCCCTTCTAAACAAGCAACAACATAACAAGGGTTTCACGGCTCCAAAATTCTTCACTGTCTCACTATGTACTGTTCACATTTTTCAAAAGTTCCAAGCACTAGTATTTTTGCCAGTACAGCAGAATCTCAATCTTATGAATACCAATTTTATTTTGGTTAGTTTACTGAACTCAGTTATGTAGACTAAAACAAATTTTAGTTTAACAGCATTGTCTTCAGCAGAGTTACTCTAGATTTCCACCAGTGAAAGCAAGAGCTGAATCAGGCCCAGTGAAGTTAGATTTAATAGACAATGAGGTTTTCTGGACTCTGAATTTGCTGTTGTAAGGTGCTTGTTGATTTAAAAACTGAGTGAAGACAAATTGTTTAACTGTACGTTTAGATTTTAACAAGTGAAGATATGTGAAGATTTACTTAGCCCTCTACAGCCACTTTTTTTACTAAGCCTATATCACTGACATGCTAATTTTCCTGAATAACATCACAAGAGAGGCTTAGTTGATGTGACAAGAAATAGAAGTTCAGACTAATTATTAGTAAATACTTATATTAGGATAGTGTCCAAAGGTCCCACCGGAGATTGGGCCCCTATTGTGCTCAGTGCCACACAAATGCAGATGAGAATCCCTAGCCTGAAGAGTTGACAATCTAAAAGACACAAGCTGACAAAGGGTAGAGGATGGGGATACATTATACAATAAAATGACAATGGTAATGAGTAAGAAATCAAACAAACAAGAGGCAGCTGAACTAAAAATTTACAAGTCTCTCCTACTGGACACGAACTATTGCTTCAAACGTAATGAGGAAACATTCCCATGTGACAACATCTAGTTAAATATTCCCAGTATTTCCCTGGGCCAAGTCTTTCTTCCTTCCTTCTCTGAAGGCTGGAGCAAAGAGATGTTCTCAAGGACCCATAAAGTTTCTATTTTCTCTGCCCATGTTACTCCCCTCTAACTCTCAACTCCACATTGGGCTGATTGTCATTCCAAAGTAAATTGGAGGATACACCCTCTGGAGCCAATCAGTTCTGCTCCACAGCCTGTAGTAGAGTGACACAAGGTACTCCCATATACCATGGTCTATGGATGCTACCTCCTCAGGTAGTGCCAATCTAGAAGCACAACAGAAACTTTACCAGAGTCTAAAATGATGGCATGATGAAGTGCTGTGCCACTACAAGATCATGATGCAAAACATTTTACATACACATTTTAAATAATTCCAGCAAAACTTAATTGCAGGAAGTATGCCAGCATCTTTCTGGGAGAGGTCTCCAACTTGTGAGCATAAGTTCTCACTTAAGAATTTTGCCTGAACTGTAAAGCAGTTTGTTGTTGTTGTTTTTTTAAACATACATAGCAGACAGAATTTCCTTAATTTGTTAAGATGCTCAGTGCAAAAATAACTAAAAGCAATACTGTGACTTATTCTACATGGCCACATAGTAGGATTAGTGTACATCAACCTCTTGCTCCTTCGCATGATCTTCCCCCATCATTGGTCTGCGTATGGTGGTGAGGACAGGATCCATGCGACTTCTACTGCTATACAGAAGTGAGTAAGGAGTGGAGAGTGTCTTGTTTCCATGCCGTAATGCTCTGGCCAGTGCACAGGAAACTTGTGACACTCTCCAGGGGTTTCCAGGGTTTGAGAGGCACATCATCACTGGTTCTTAGAATAAAGACGACTTGCCTGTGCCTCCTGTGGGTTAGCTCCCTGAAACCACAATCCTCTGGCAGCACATGCACTACGTTCCAGGCCTCCGCAGGCCTCACTCACTTCTCTGTACAGTTTAGTGATAGACACACACCAAGTCCTTTGACCATTCCCTGTAGTGTCCAGTCCCTTCTCCACCGAACACTCACAGAATTACCAGGCCAGGTGTTTCCAAAAGAACCACCCCAGAGCACCACTTTGTTTAACATCACAGACTTAGATATACTTACAATGAAAACAAAGATAAGTTTATTATCAAACAAGAGATTCAAGTGATAGTAAGAATATTGGAAACAAACAATTACATATAAATCAAAGTCATTACATGTTTTCTAGACACCACACTTAACTCTTGTCTAAAGAAGCTTATCTCACCTAAAGTCCTCTCCAGAGTTTTCACCCAAACTTGGTTGAGACCCTTCTTTCATGAAGCAAATTTGCTGTCCGTTTACTTCCTAGGTGAAGAATGGCAAAGTGTCACCTTTGTCTCCCAAATATTCTACAGGAAACTCTAGAAGGGTCATTTACTCCCTGGCTGCTTATTTCCTCCTGCTACTTTTCTCTCTCTGAAGTTTTCACAATCCTTCATTAACATTCTGTTCAGACTGGTGAGAGGAGGCCCACTGTGAACTATACAATACTCAATTTACATGTGAACAGACAGGTACATAAACATTTATTGTTCCACAGAAAACCTGCTTTTCACCATTGCTGGAGACAAGTCCCTAGACTAAGAAATGTAAGTAGGTTTAGTTTATTTTCCTGAGATACATCCTAATACTTAACTGGAGCCAAGTGCTGTGCACCTCTAACACCCCATCAATTTCACTGGAAGCTGCAGGTGCTCAACACGGCCCAAGGTTTAAGCCCTTAATTCACTAATTAAAGTTATTTTTCTACCTTGGTATGACTATGAGCAGGAAAATGTCAGGTACGATATTACATTATGGGGTGTGATCTAAATTAAGCAGGGTTGGACCTGATTAGTAATTGAATGGGAGATCATCAAAGCAAATTCAGGTGTTGAAGGAAGAGCAGGCTGGTGATTCACTAAAGGCTGCACTCTTCTCTCTGAGTTCATAATGAGCCAGTGTTCAAGCATGTTCTTAAATATAGCAGAACCACAGAATTACGAATACCTCGGGAATGGAGGCTGTTTGTAACTCTGAAATGTCTAAGTCTGAACAAAACGTTATGGTTGTTCTTTCAAAAGTTTACACTGACTTAATACTGAACACTGACTTAAAACAGTCCCGCAGCCCAAGCCCCACGAGCTTGGTAGGGGCCAGCTGCGGGTCTTTCTTTGCTGTGTAAACATACCAATAGAGGCCTGCATTTGTGTGCACGTATTTAGGTTGTATTTTCAACACAACATGACTCACACACACACACACACACACACACACACACACACACAGAAGATTCTCCCTAAAAGTGAATATGTGGTGGTTGCAGTGGTGTCAGCAGGCAGATAAAAAGCATGTTTTTAAAAAAAACTCAATTGTTTTGAGTCGGACTCATTATTTTTGATACTTGGGGCTGGCAACACTGAAGTTGGTCTATGTGAACATCAGAGTTCACTCCCGAACACCTCGATTTCACAACCATTATAATATTGCAGTAGCGCTTATAGCTCCTATACAGATCAGAACCCCATTGTGCTAGGCACTCTATAACGTAACTTGTAAGCTCTTCTGGGCAGAGACTGTGTGGTCTAATTAGAGGCAAGTCACAATAAATGACAAACAAAAGGGGGTAAAGAGAATTGGGAGGAAACTTTTAAATGGACATTCAAGGTTACACAGAAAAAAATACAAATTTTGTCACTTGTGTTGAACTGAAAACAATGGGACTCCTTAGGTTCTAGTGCTACCATGAAAATATTTGCACGTTTGTCCTAGCTATCAGGACCAAACAAATCTGTCCCTAATGGACACGCAGTATGGTAGCGCATCAAGAATGAATTCATTTAAGCTATGACATAGTAAAGAGGTCCAGAGGGGTAGCTGTGTTAATCTGTATACAGCAAAAAAAAAAAACGAGAGTTCTGTAGTACTTTAAAGACTATCAAATTAAATTTTAGTAGGCATAAGCTTTCGTGGATTGCACCCACTTGCTCAGATGCAGTTGGTAGAAAGAGATACAGCACTCAATCACACCATTTACAGTGTATTAGAGGAAACAAACAAACAAAAAAAAGGATTATACCATTATTTCTACAGTCTACACCAGAGAGCTTTGTAACAAAGCTTCCTACCAGAATAAACCAAAGACAGCAAGATATCAAATTTAGCAAATTCTAAAACTCCTCTCTTAGAAGGCTCATGAGAAAAAGATACAATAATAAAGAACTCCTAACATACTGTTTGGCTTAGCTCTCATTTCCTTTACGTCCTTTGACCCCACTCCTCCCTGCTGCGGTAAAATGCAAACTAGTTTAAAGTTTACCTTATTTGCTTTAGTGGAATGGAATCCTCCCGTACCACTTGCATTTCACATAGATTAAGAGCGAAGTTTTGATAGTACTGCTCCCAGGAGCCAACCAATATTCATCCCTTTATTGTGGGCAAACTTAATTGCCACCAAATAGAGTCAAGCTCTTAAGTCAGTGTAAGAATGTCTACCCTAGAAACGCTTGGGCTTGTCTACCCTAGAAACGCTGCTACTGGGTCACTGTAGCACTTCAGTATAGACACTCACTACAGCAATGGAAGGCGTTCTTCCTTTGCAGTAGTTAATCTACTGCCCCGCCTCACCCTGAGGCGCAGAAGCTAGGTCAGTGGAAGAATTCTTCTGTCGACCTAGATGGTGCCTACACCAGGGTTAGGTCAGCTGAACACTGTTGCACAGATGTGTGGATTTTGCACATCCCTGAACAACATAGCTGGGTCAACCTAACTTTTTAGCGTAGGCCTGTCCTTATAATAAAGTCAGCTTCAGTTAGGAATCGAGGCTTGAGGCCTTGCCTCCATTGGTAAGTTTTTCAATGTTGTAGCTAAACAATGCCAACTCCTAATGCATTACTGTGAAAAGTGACTTGCATTGATGCAGCTTAGAAACCAGGGCAAACTGCACTAGTTCAAGTAACCTTTCACATTAGTGCAGCACATCTACACTAGGGGTTATCACTAGCATAATGACCTGGGGGGGGGGGAAGGAAATGTACAACAGTCTACTAAAGGCCACTGTAAACAAGGTTGTAGTCTCAAATGCTGATTTCATTGATCTAAATTTTCTATTCTATTTCCTTGAGAAAAATAAATCTCTCTCACCAAAGTTATCACCAATTAGCAGCTAAGACCCTTTGTTTGAAATAATGTTGGTATATAACCATAAGGTTGGGATTAGCCAAATCCTGCTTTACACAATATGTTACAATATCAATATATCCACAACCTAAGAGGTTGATACCAAAATAACAATAATTTTACTTTGTTGCCTTTCAAATGTACACACCTGATGATTTTATGCCACTGCTTGTAGGGCAAAATAAGACCAAATTTCTAACACTAGTATCCTTTGACATCCAACTCTATTTGACTTAAAGCAACTGATTAAAAAAAGGGGAAAAAGTCAGTCAATTTGGCAATCTCAACTGCCTCAGAACAAAGACAGAGGAACAGCATGTAGTTATTTGCAGCTCAGTCCATGTCAGAGGTTAAGCATGTACTCATTCCCTCGGGCTGCAGTGCCATCTGTCCTGGAAACACACACTTCTGCTTGGCTAAATGCCACACTAGTAGCTCTTTCAAATGAGGACTGACATCCAGTTACATTTCAGACGGCTGCATTTGATAAAACCTCTTTAAAGCACTTTGTTAGTCAGTACTACCTAATGATTTCCAGGGAGCGCAGGAGTAATACTCACACATCACACTGAAAAAGTGCTTAACCCCATCACGCATCATGTACCCACTTTAAAGTGTTTGCCAAGTATAGTAGTTTGGATATTTATGCCACTCACAGAGTGGACAAGATCAGGCCCCTCCCTGCCGTTAGACAGCAGCCCAAGTCAATCCAGGAAGCTAGATGCCCCCTTTCGGTCTTTGTGAGATAGAAGTGCCTCCACCAGCCGTCAGCCCCTTTTGTGATCAGGCTAGGCCAGCACCCCATAGACAGAGAATGAAGTGCAGCACTAACATGAGCACAGCATGTCTTCAGATACAGAGGTTCCTTCCACCACATGATATCAGCTGATGCTATACTTTGTAAACTGCTTGTTTCTGCGTGGTCATTTATTGAAGAGGCATGCTGGAGAATAACTATGCATTCTTGTGGGGGAGAAGGATGGAAACAGGAAAACGGTGGGTTATGAAAGGAAAGAAGACTGGGGGTTAAGGACAATTTGGTTAAGCTGGTTATTTAGAGGTTTAAAATAATGACTGAGAGGACAACAGTTGGAGGAAAAGAGGGTTAGTTGTAAAGCTAGAGAAATAATGTAAATCAGTTGCCAAGTCAAACTGCAAAATATAATTATAGGGGAAAATGACATTTTAGAAAGTTTCACGTCCTTTCCCCTACTCCTCTGTCTGTACGATCTAAGTGCCTAACACAAGATAGGAAACTATATAAACGTTACTGTCATTTTCAAACTTGGTCTCTCCTCCAACTTCCCACTCCCACACTTTGGGACTCAGCCAAATTCTCTCTTACCCTCCCACTGGACTCCTTGGCCCACCCCCAGCTTCTTTCACTGTAGCTTTAAAAAAAAAAGGGGGGGAGGGTTGCAAACTTTTGTGCCAATTGCCCTTTATGTAGGTGTTACCCACATAGGGGACCGGAAACTTCACAAAGTATTCCTTCCCCTCAAATCACTTCTTCCTTCCAGCAAAGGTTTGGACCTCAAAACCAGCTGATTCCATCAAGATTCATACCAAGACCAGAGCCATCAGCTGGCTCTTCTGGCTCCCTATAAGTATGCCTTTAATACAGTCTCTGGCAGGGAATTCCCATTCCAGCCAGTGCCTCAAACCCACAAGTAGCATGGAGGGGGAAAAACACAAAATCAACCCAAATAATTTCAAAAAGTTAAGTTTTTTAATAGAGTGCCCTTTAAATAGCATGTTCTCAGTGGTTTTTCTTAAATTCCTTTTAAAATTAAGGTTTTTTTCCTGCCTCAAACTGATGCTAACAACGATCTTCCACACAAGCTTAAGAGCACCGGGAAACATGCTCAGAAGCTCTATCCCTTCTTTCCATGTGTCTTTGAAACTTCTGCCTCTTCCATCTCAGCTCTGGTGCTATTATTAGAACAAAGCAGCAACAAAACAGTAAAACTGTCACTATGCAAAGTGCTATCAAATACACACAATAAAAGACTTAGTTTATGCTCAGTTTCTCTAGTCCCTCAGTTGCAGTCATCCTGAGGGGATGGTGTTACCTGTAACACTAATACAATTTCCCTTCGCCCATCTGTTTGTCTCATACCCTTTTAAGACTGGTGAGAAAATAAGATTGTAAACTTTGCTGCAGTACCTAAGGTCCTGATCTCTAATTGGGGCCTCCAAAGATTGCTTTGTTTAACGAGAAAATGAAGTCCTCAACATTATGACTTACAAGGTATTTTCCTTTGACCCATTTGCAAGCTGTCTATCACTGGGCAACTGACCAAAAGGGGTTGGTGAGGGAGGGACAAGACAAAGTACTCAGCCACACAAAAACAAAGAATATAGCACAGAAGGAAATCTAAAAAACAGAAAGCAAGCCCCTTCACCAACCAAAGAAATGAATTTCTAACTTATTTATGTATTTATTTGTGGGGAAGAAAACAGACTGGAAGCACACACGGGTCCCCCAGTGGCTGGAGTTAAGTCAAACAAAAATAGATGAGCCTTTTTATTATACTTTTAAGAGCAACTGACAATAGATTCCAGCAGACCTCCAGAACTAGGAGCTGGTACAAGGGACTGAAACTACATTGTAGCAAACAATCAATCCCACATTAGAAGGAGATGAGCTACACCATCTAATGAGGTCTTTTCTAGGATAGTAGTGTGTGTGACACTGTATAAAACAAATTTAAAAGCAAGGTGCCTAATGTGGTGAGGGAGGCCTGTTCTGGTCCTCAGCGGGTCCTGCGCTCTTTTCAGCTACGATGGTAGTATGGCTGGCTGGGAGCAGGGGGGGGCCTAGTCCCGCCCTCTACCCTGGGCCCCAACTCAGGGACCCTGTGAGGAGTAGCCTCAAACCACTTAGTTCATGAGAGCTACTACCTTCCCTGGGTCACCTGTCCTTGGCCCCACTGCTCGCGGTCTGCTCCCTGGAACTGGCGTGAGGGTTTTCCCCTTTCCACGCCGTGGATCTCTCTGTCCCTGTGATCCTCTCCGTGTGGGTGAGGTCACCCCACCTCTACTCCTTTGCTCAGTTGTCTGAGCAACCGGGTCCTCCTTCAGGCCTCTATGCCTATGACTCTTGGCCCTGCCCGGATGGGCTTCTCCTTAACTCCAGTATCTTTGATGTTGTGGTAGCAACAGTAATCACTCTAAGCTCCATAACAGCTCTGCTCTGCTCCACTCCTCTCAGTTCCCTTCTAGCTGTCCCTATCTGCCTGACAGGGAGGCTTTTAAATGCTGGGGCAAGCTCCTTAATTGGCCTCAGCTGGCCTAATTGACTTGGAGTAACCCCAGCTGAATCACCCAGGGAACAAGGATTTGTTGATCCTGGGGCTAATATATATCCCCTCCAATACTCTCCTTTAGCCATCAGGTCTGGCCCTGTCACACATCCTCCCCCGCCTGCTCAATCCCACCGGGCTGGGCAACTTGGGACGTCATGCACTGAATCCCGGACAGGCCATCGGCATTACCATGGCGACTTCCAGCCCTGTGTTGTATAGTGAATCGGAAGGGCTGGAGAGACAAGAACCACCTGGTCACCCGTGCATTCTTCTCCCTGTTCTGCTGCATCGACTGGAGGGGCGCATGATCGGTCACGAGGGTAAAGTGGCATCCCAACAGGTAATAATGGAGGGTTTCCATAGCCCTCTTGACGGCAAGGCACTCCCTTTCTACTACAGCATATCTCTGTTCTCTCAGGAGGAGTTTCCTGCTCAGGTACATTATTGGGTGTTCTTCATCGCCTACCATCTGCGACAGGACTGCACCCAAACCTACTTCAGAGGCATCGGTCTGCAGTATAAATTATTTTGTGAAGTCCGGGGCAAGGAGTATGGGGTCACTGCAGAGGGCCGTCCGTAAGTCTCTGAAGACTTCTTCCGCTGCGTGGGTCCATTGCACCATGTCTGGGCCTCGGGCCTTTATCAGGTCCGTCAGGGGACTGGCTCTGGAAGTGAAATGGGGGATAAACCACCGGTAGTACCCCACCAACCCTAAGAAGCCCAGACCTGCTTATTTTGGTTAGGCCGGGGCCAATTCTGGATTGCTCCAGCTTGCTTAGTTGAGGCCATACCAAGCCCCTCCCTACGATGTATCTGAGGTATCTAGCCTCGGCGAGACCTATGGAACACTTGGTAGGATTTGTGGTGAGGCCAGCCTGCCTCAGGGTGTTCAATACTCCTTCCAACTCCTTCAGGTGGGTTTCCCAGTCTGGGGTGTGGATGACCACATCGTCCAGGTTTGCCACAGAATATAGGGTGTGGGGCTGTAGCAACTTATCCATTAGGCGCTGGAAGGTAGTCCGAAGGGGAGGACAGTGTATTGGAACAGCCCGTCTGGTGTGGAGAAAGCTGTCTTTTCCTTTGCCTCTTTAGCTATAGGGATTTGCCAATACCCCTTGGTCAAATCAAGGGTGGTCAGGAAGCAGGCCTTGCCCAATCGGTCCACAAGTTCGTCTATATGGGGCATGGAGTATGCATCGAACTGAGAAACCTCATTCAGTCAGCAAAAATCATTGCAGAACCTTGTAGTGCCATCAGGCTTAGGCACCAGCACAATTGGGCTAGACCACTGGCTATGAGATTCTTCTATGACCCCCAGCTCCAACATCTTTTCTACCGCAGCCTTAATTTCCTTCCTCTTAGCCTCCAGAATTCTGTAGGGCCTCATCATGACCCTGGCCCCGGGGGTTGTGATGATCTGGTGAAAAACCTCCATTGTTCGACCCGGCTTAGTCACAAAGACATCTTGGTTCCGATCTACCACCTCTGACACCTCAACCTTTTGATTTTGTGTAAGGTCAGGGGATATCCTCACTTGCTTGAGTGGCTCTACTGCCTGCGGTAGGGTCATACATACTTCTTGGGCCTTCCAAGGTTTCAATAAGTTGATATGGTAGATTTGCTCTTGCTTGCGGCACCCTAGTTGTCGTACCTTATAGTTGGTTTCCCCCATGGGCTCGATCACTTCAGAGGGCCCCTGCCACTGGGCCAGTAGCTTACTTTCGGCAGTGGGCACCAGTATGATCATCTGGTCTCCTGGCTGAAATTGTCGAACCACTGCTTGGCGATTATAGTGGACCCGCTGGTCCTCCTGGGCTTTCTCTAAATGTTCCCGTACAATGCGGGTGACTCGGGCTATCTGATCCCTCATCTGAAACACATGGTCGATTACATGGCTCCCCCTCCCAAATTTCCCTGGCAATGTCCAGGATGCCCAGGGAGTGGTGTCCATATAGTAGCTCAAAGGGGTAAAACCCTGTGGAGGCCCAGGGAACCTCCCGGATGGCCAACATGAGATACAGTAGCAAGGTGCCCCAGTCTTTCCCATTTCAACTCACCACCTTCTTTATCATGGTCTTGAGAGTCCTATTGAACCTATCCAAAAGGCCGTCAGTATGAGGGTGGTAAGCGGTTCATAGGGCCCATACATGTAGCAGAGTACATAAGTCCTTTATCAGTTTGGGGTCCATAAATGGGACATAAACGGTTTGTCAATATTTCCTTGGATAGCCCCACCAGGGCAAAAAACGTCACCAACTCGGTCGCAATTACCTTAGAGGTAGTATTCTGTAGGGGAACTGCTTCTGGATACCTGGTAGCATAGTCAAGGACGACAAATACGTGTTGGTGCCCCCGGGTCATTTTTTCTAAGGGACCCACTAAATCCATGGCAATCCGTTCAAATGGGATTTCTATGATGGGGAGGGGCACTAAAGGGGCTGGGGGCTGTGTAGTTGGCACTCGGGGCAGCTCGCACAATAGCACCGAACCTCTTCATGTACACCTGGCCAAAAGAACCTCCTCAGAATCCAGGCCAGGGTTTTTTCTATGCCTAAGTGTCCTCCAAAGAGGTGGCTGTGGGCCAAGTTCAGCATGGCCCTTTGGTGCTTCCGGGGCACTAAGAGCTGCAGCACCCTCTCTCTGTTCACCTCCGTGACCCGATACAGCAAGTCCCCCTTCATCATAAAATATGGCCCCGGACTCAGAGTTTTTCCCTCTACGGGCACTCCATCTATCTCTGCAACTTCTGCTCGGGCATTGTCTTATCTTGGGTCCTCGGTCTGATCTCGGCTGAAGTTCTCTCGTATCAGGCTTAGCAGTCCAAGCTCAGATAGGCCTGACTCCACCCCTTCCTCTGGGCTGGGGAGACCTGGTTCAGGGCCTGCTTTGAGTCCTTCCTCTCTCGGGGCAGCTTCTCTAACTGCGGCCCGGGTCCACCTACCTACCATGGTGGGCTTTAAGCCCAGGGTCAAAATCCTGGTACCCAAAGCCTTAGCTGCCCTCCTTTCAGCCCTGGTCTTTTGGATCTTCCCAGGGGCCGGGAATAGATCCTGGGCGATCTCAGAGAATATCAGGGGGTGGCTATAGAGAGAAGCTAGCCCAGTAGTTTTAGGGTTCTCCCTTTCACCCAAGCCCTCCGGGGGAAGCAGGGTTCCAAACTCCGGAGGATGGGACACGGGAGCCCGGAAACCACCCCCGCTGTCACCCTTGTGACCCCTTCCTGAACCTCGATATTTACTGGGACAATTGGGTAATAGCTAACCGCCCCATGGACACAAGTTACCCGTGTGCTTGGCCTGTGTCAGTTGGCTTCACTTCACAAATTTCCCTGAAATGAGCATGATGGCACTCCCAGAGTCCACCAATGCCAGGGTCTCAACTCCGTTTAGCTTTATGGTCCTCGTATATCTATGTGGGGTCAGTGCTACCGCCACAAGCTGGATTAGGCTGCAGGAGTCTGCCCAATGTCCCAGGTTACACTGCATGGGCTCCTCTGCATTGGGACATTGGGCTGCTATGTGCCCCCACTTCCCACATGCATAGCACCAGTAGGGAGCTCGAGGTACCACTTTGTCCTTTGGGCTAGGGGGTCTGCCCCCATTCTCCCCGCCCAAGTGGACCCATCCCTTAGTAGCCTTCAGTGGGCCCTCCGTTTCCCTAGTCTTCCACCTGGTCTTCCCCAGGCTCTCAGTCATCAGGATCCCAGGAACTGGGGTAGGTCGTTTGACTCAGGGCAAGTCCTCTCTGACTGGTCGGGAAAGGCCCCTGGCCATTACTCGTCTTTCTACTAAAGAAAACAATTCATCGTAGGAAGAGGAGTCATTCTGACCTACCCAAGCATGGAGGTCTGGCGGTAACCCCCTCATGTACCAGTCGATAAGAATTTCTAGGACTTTCTCTGGCTGATGGATCTCCAGCTGCAGCCACTTCTGTGCGAGGTGGGCAAGATTGAACAGCTGCGACCTCGGGCCCTTGCCTTCCTGGTACCTCCAGTCATGGTACCTCTGGGCCCGCACAGCCTGATCGAGCCTGGATCTCCGTTTTCAACTGGTGATAATCAGCTGCAGCTACTGTGGGTAGGTCATAGTAGGCTTTTTGGGGCCAAGACTCATGTGCAGCTATCCTCTCAAAGGTAAGGAGGTACACCTCCATGTCGTCCTCAGCAGTCATCTTTTGCAAATAACTGGTGGCCCATAGTGTTCACATCCCGTCAGGCCCCAGAGTCTGGGAGGTCAGGGTCTTCAGCTGGGCTACCACCTCTCGCAAGATGGCCCGATCCTGGTTGGCCTGGTTGATCAGCAACTGGTTGGTCCCTTGCTGGAGCCGCACCGATTCTTGTTGCATGGCCATCTGGGCCCTGGTGGCCTCTTGCTGGGCTGTGGTGGCATGTATGAGGGCCTTGACCATGTCTTCCATTCTGGCGGAAGGAGGGAAAGAAAAACTCCCCTCTCCTTTTTTTTTCCCCCTCTCCTCTCTCTCTCTCAGCCGCTGCGCACAATACAATCCTTCCCCTGACACCAGTTGTGGCGAGGGTGGCCTGTTCTGTCCCGCCGCGGGTCCTGCTCTCTTTTCAGCTACGATGGTAGTATGGCTGGGTGGGAGCAAGGGGGGGGGGGGCAATCCCACCCTCTACTCCGGGCCCCAATCTAGGGACCCTGTGAGGAGTAGCCTCAAACCGCTTAGTTCATGAGGGCTACTACCTTCCCTGGGTTGCCTGTCCTTGGCCCCACTGCTCGCAATCTGCTCCCTGAAACCGGGGTGAGGGTTTTCCCTGTTCCACGCCGTGGGTCTCTCTGTCCCTGTGATCCTCTCCGTTTGGGTGAGGTCACCCCACCTCTACGCCTTTGCTTAGTTATCTGAGCAACCGGGTCCTCCTTCAGGCCTCTGTGCCTATGACCCTTGGCCCTGCCCAGACAGGCTTCTCCTTAACTCCAGTATCTTTGATGTTGTGGTAGCAACAGTAATCACTCTATGCTCCCTAGCAGCTCTGCTCTGCTCCACTCCTCCTCTCAACTCCCTTCCAGCTGCCCCTATCTGCCTGACAGGGAGGCTTTTAACTGCTGTGGCAAGCTCCTTAATTGGCCTCAGCTGGCCTAACTGGCCTAATTGACTTGGAGTAACCCCAGCTGAATCACCCAGGGAACAAGGATTTGTTGATCCTGGGGTTAATATATATCCCCTCCAATACTCTCCTTTAGCCATCAGGTCTGGCCCTGTCACACCAGCTAAAAATCTTCTTTATTTCTGCATCGACGTAATTATTGATTGAACCCAGGTTTCACTAATTTAGTGCTACAACAGAGCCAGAAGTATAACTGCAAAATACTCAATTTTTAAATAAAGGTCTACAAAAAACCAAATGCTATAATTTTCTTTTGATAAAAGAGTGGATTTTAAAGAAAAGATATTTGGGGGGACGTCTGTCCAATCCAACAGATTTAAAGGTAAATTTTGGACTCTGAAACAGCAGGGTCCTGGAAAGTGGCCAGAGATTAGATGCCTCAGGTTACATGAATTCACACGGTTAGTTTCAAGGAGAAAAGACACATCTTAGCTTAGCATGTGAAAAGACTTCTGGTTCCCAGATATTTCATTACCATTACTGGGCTCTGATTCCTGGGACAAAATTGAAAGGTTCCACTGTGTTGTGGATATACTGATTTGTTTAACTTTTAATCATTATTATCTATACAAACAACAAAATACAATAGGCCCCAGGTACTGAATAAGAAATTATTCCTGAATGGATAAAAACTAACAACAGTTGTGACACTAGGCCAGAAAAAACTAAGTAACTTTACAAATTGCATGGCCCAAATCTGACCTTTAGAGACATATTATAGGAAAATACAATGGTAGTGAGGGTCATTCTTTACACGTAGACTAGATCTTGGATATGCAAATGTATTGTTGGTATTTATTTGATGTTGTTTACATATACCTTGTTAAGAGGTTAGCAATGTAGATAAACTGCTTTCCTGTCTTTCACTGTTCTATTGATTAACAGTTCAAAATAAATATATGAACATTTAGATGGAACCTGAATGTAACAATACTATTGTTTTTATTTCTCTTTGAAGTTTAAATAGTATACATCTGTGAATGGTTGTAAATGGCCAATCACCTTGTGCTAACGTAACTAGTTACCAGTGTGCACAGGACATAGGAGATGATATTTTAGAGCCACAAGTAATCACCTATTAATCGTTCAATGAAGTACCTGCTGTCAAGATGATCAGCTTACATGGATCTATAAGGGATTCTAGTGGACTGATCCTTTTTATCTCAAATCCATCCAACCTTGTCAGTGAAATTTTGGATTGCAAGATTCGGACCCCAGCACCAGTCTGGAATCACCCTGCTAATTCTCACGGGAGAATTTGAACAAACTCTGCACATGGACTATTTAGTCTTCATTTCTCTGGACTGGATTTCTAACAAAGAAGCTCTAAACAAAGACTGATGACCCCCAAGCTGTTTCGGTAATTTCAGACATTTTGCAATTTAAGAACTTTGCAACTCAGTTATCTCTACTTTGAAACTGACCTATGAGCTTTATTTTCATCTGTGTATATATACACTAAGCTTTTAACCATTACTCTTTCCTTTTTTTAATAAATATTAGTTTAGTTAATAAGCATTGGCTTTAAGTGTATATTGGGGTAAGATCTGAACTATTCATTCACCTGTTTGGTAATGTGTCCGATCGTTTGGGATCGACAGAACTTTTTTTACATATGATGGATAAAGATTTTCAGTAATCCCCATCATATTTGACTTGACTGTCCGGTGCTAGCCAAAGGGCAGGATAGCTTTAAGGAAACTGTGTTTTCATCCACTGAATGACCAGTGAGGTCATCAGAAGCTGTTTGTTGCTGGCTTGGTATACCTTAGGGAAGAAATCCACCAGTATTTCACCAGTATTTATGGCTTTGCTTGCCCCATTCATTGCAGTTTGCCCTGTTTAAGCTATCTCAGCATCCCCTGGAGGCCAATGTCACAACTGTACAGTTCCTTCCTAAGTAAATCAACCAAAAATAGCATATTTTTTAGTTTCTGGAGATTCACTAGGTTTTCCACCAATTTACGAATTACAATTTGGATCATGATGACACCCACGTGATATTCAGAAATGTGAAATTTAGAAGTTTAGTTTATTTAGTAAAACAAAAAACTGAACAGTTTGGGTATGTCTACATTGTAATCAGCACATCACAAGAAGGCAAAACCAAGCTAGTTTTGACAGAGCTAGCTTGCTAAAAAGAATAGCATAGCTGCAATGGCACAAACTAGCCACCCAAATACATACCTACGGTTGCAGGTGGAATTGTTCTCGGGAGGCCAGTCTGTGCCACTTCCCATGGATTTGCAGCTACACCAGTGAGCTAACTGAGGCACACTTCCTGGACATTCAAAGAAGAATTTGATTGACTTAAAGAGATTCCAATATTGATACCGCATAAAACCATTAGCAAACTTTTTCTAACAAAATTATCCATTATATCAGGGGTCCCCAAACTGTGGGACACGCCCACCTAAGGGGCATGGAGGAATATTCAGGAGAGCAAAGCATGGAGTGACTGGGGCCAGCCCCCAGTGGGGGGTGGGGAAGGAAGGGAGTGCCACCCAGACTCGCTCCACCCGTCCCTGTCCCCAGTTCCGGACTTGGCCGCATCACCGGCCCCAATCACGGCCCCATCCACAGTTCTGCTCCCAGCTACAGCTTCAGCCCTTGGATGCAGCCTCCAGCTCCCAGCCTCAGCCCCAGGCTAGCTCCCAGCTCCGACCACGGCCCTGGCTCCTGGGCAAGAGCGCGGACAGAGTCCATTATGGGTAAGGGGGGAAGGAGAGGCTTACCTCTCTGATAAATAATCCCTACCAAGGATGGACTTTGCTCATCTAAAGTACTTTTAAGACAAAATGTTTTGCTTTTGGAGTGCACAAATGGCAGGCACTTTAAAAAAAACCTAACAAAAACATCCCACACTCACTGAGAAGAATACACACACACAAATTTCCCAAAGTGAAGCACTGAATGACACACCACTCTTATCACAAAAGAAAAAGAGTACAGTAATAATTCATGGAAACACTAGAGACTGGAAAAAGTACATTCGTTGTAAAAAGTTATAGGGTGAAATCCTGACCTCCCAAAGTCAATGGGAGTTTTGTCACTGACTTCAACGAGTCCAGGATTTCACCCATGGTTTAATATATTGAAATATGTTAATCACACTAATACCTACATTTGTTTATATTTTTAAGATGTTGGAGTCAACCAATATTCTGGAATACTGCGGTGCTGAAGAGCAAGTGAAAGCAGTGGGTGGGAAAGGTGAGATTTTCAGCACCAATCAAACTTCTCATGTACAGTATACAAATAAGACAGATAGAACTCCATAAAGTTAAAGTTAAAAATATTTTCCTTCTTCACTTTCTTCCTTTAATATGAACGACACAGGAAACTATAACAACTTTTCCAAAGATTTTTTTTGGGGGGAGACGGGGGGAGAAGAGGGAGAGAGGCCAAGGGGTAGTAGTATTTCCGTGAAAGAAGCAATAACCTGTTCCCTTTTGCAATAAACTAGGAGCCCAGAGTATCACCATAAGAGAATACTGAATTACACTCAAAATGAAAGTTTGCCTTAGAGATTTAACTGTACCAAGTGTCCCTTTTCTATACCCTACACCATCCAATCTAGCACTAGGAAAGATGAACAGTAATATACTCTGAACCAAACAATTTCCTGTCCTTGGGAGAAAATATTATACCACAAAAGAATACCACAACAATACCACAAACACATTATAACCTGAAACATGGTAACAGAAACAAAACAAAAAAATCACAGGTGGATCATGAAACATCATAAAAAAAAAAAAGATGAATTTTTTGCCCGTTACCTAATTTGACATATAGGATATAACACAGTAATTAACTATTTAAAAATAACAGTGTAAAAACTTCATAATGAACCTAATCTTCAATAACAGTGAAGTGCATATGTTGTTTTCAATTAAAAGAAAGTCCTTTTACATGCCCACATATTTTATTTCTACTTGCAAGTAGAATCCAAAGCTACAGCTTCACTGCTAAATTGAAATTCACAAAAATGAGATGAAGTATTTACCTCCTCCTCTCTCACACAGCTTGAAAAGTCCACTCTGCCAGACTAACAGAGTGAAGCTTTCCCCAGCACATGAGAGCCTGCAAACATATACATTTTTAGCATGAATGCAAATATATCTATTCACTTCAAATTTCAAAGATTAACTAATGGAGCGTGGACTTCCTGAATCTGCAGCGCTTCTACTGTTGATCATTTGCTGAATAGCAACAAATTGAAAATAAGACCCTAAAACCATATTATTTCACTCCGTTATTCATAATCTCATGGTAAGAACTGAAATTGTCAAGAATTATGACTATTTCATGCTGCTACTGGACAAATAAAATTTGGGGGATGGGGACAGCTAGAAGGTTAGTATAACAGAGGCCTCTTTCATGTCCTTTCTTCACAGCAGCCAGAGACAAAATGTTCCTTACCATATCCAGCAACTAGAGAGAGATTACAAAACTCCAAATGTATTATGCATCTGCTAGATGTAGGAGGACACAAAGATGGAGTCCCCAAGCAAGATCAAGGGATAACAGGTGAACCACCCTTCCCCAATCTGGAAGCCCCGCTAGTGGGAAGAGGAGAGCTGGGATTCTCACCTGTGTGTTCCCTTTATAC
Source organism: Emydura macquarii macquarii (assembly GCF_026122565.2). NCBI lineage: Eukaryota > Metazoa > Chordata > Testudines > Chelidae > Emydura > Emydura macquarii. The sequence goes on from NW_027131500.1 coordinate 21,379,735, forward strand.
CTTGCTGGTGGGGCTGTTCCATGACATCTTTCATAGCTACCTCTGGAGAGTTAGTTTATTCCTCCTGCTAATAGGATTCTGGTAGCATTTTTCAAGTCTCTTCCCCCACAAATCCCAAATGTTGCTGTTTTTAACCGAGATGTAAAATTCATGTTATCTCTGAATATTTAAACATATTCTGCCAAAAGTTCTATACAAATACCACTTCTTGTAATCATTAAAAGTAGCAAAGGATTAGATTTAAAAGGCATTAATTCTATGTCAACATTTCATGACCTCGCAGCATTACTGTATTATCAATAGCAGCTCATGTGACCTAAACAGGTTTGCCACTACTTCACAAAGAACATCAACTTTCTACTATTTGATGCACTACGTAGGCAGATGTTAGGGTATGACCAGCAATAAGTATTCATAGCTTAAAACTTAAGACAACACAGCCTCACTGAAGTATTATAACTTTCACATTTTAAGTTGGCATCAGAAGGAATCAGATTGTGCTGCTGAATTTTACTGAGAGTTAGAGGGAAATGTTCATGCAAAAAACATGCCACTGATTCTGCTAAGAGTTCTTTCTTGTATCCAACATATTACATTGTGGTTTATAACAACAGTTAGAGAATACAGGCTTCTTGATTGTCAGGATGGATATAAATCTATGATGAATTAAAAAACCTGTTTTTTAATTTAAATCTGATTTTTATTTAAATTTAAAACAGGGTTTTTTTTTAAATTAATCTATTTAAAGTTAAATTTGAAGTTATGACAACTTATGTTAAGGCCTAAACTTATGATCTATTAAAATCATTTAAAATTAAATACAAAAAATAGTATTAAGCAATATACATTTGCAACCAAAGTTTTAAAGAAAACCAAAATCACTGGAAGTCACCGGCTAAGCACCAGAAACAGAGTTTTGATTAAATGCTAAACCTGTTTCTGATAGCAGTAGCCTCTTCTGCAGGTAGAGAGAGATACCTTCTTCATTTCAGTTTATTCAACTAGAACAGTTAAATGACTAGTTCATTCCAAGTTAAGAAACTGATTAGGAACTGAAAAAGCAGGAAAGTTTATTTACCTCTTCCAACCTAAAGAAAAATAAATAAATATGAGAGGATGAGATCTACTCATTCTAAAATCTTGAAGGATATGGTGACCAGAAACAAATCAGTTCAATTCACTCACTACTTTTTTATTTAATAAGTTAGTTTTAAATGCAAAACATGTTTTAATAAACTTTATTTTCTTATGTATTTTCTAAAAAACTAATGCTTTTTGTGCACTTTTAATTGATTTTGAATTTCCAAATGAAGACAAATCAAATGTAAAAAAAAAAATAAAAAAATCAATCGTTTAGTAACTAAGAAAGGCATCATTCACCATTTTCTAAACATAATAAAAAAGAAAAAATTAAGAATCCAAATACATGTAAATTAAGTTATATAATTGCTTAAATAAATGTGTATAGATACAGTGAAGCACCAAATTTAGTGTAAAGGCTATATTTAGTTGCAAATCAACATGTCTTAGTGACTATCAACCAATGAGAATCAACCTCTCTTTAGAAAAATTAACTAAATAGTAAAATGCAAAACAAGATTTAAACTGTTTATTTAAATCAAAGTTTCCTCTACTTGCTGGTTTAAATCAGGATTAAAATTGGTGATTTAAATTGCTTTCACTGAAAATCAATCCACCCTGCTCGGTATAGCCTAACAATGAAAGAATTTTCTTCATGAGTCATTTTATCAAGATGACTTGAATTGCAACACAAATCATGTAAGCCTGGTCTACACTTAAAATTGTGATTCATTTAGCCACGTCACTCTCCCAAGTGCCATATCTATGCCCACCTAAACTCCAGTGTGCATGCAGCTATGTCAATGGAAAAATATTTGGAAGGTGGATTACCTAGTACAATGGAAAAAACCCTTCACTCACTGTAGGAAGAATCTACACTACAATGCTACAGCAACATAGCTGCAGCACTGTAGCATAGATGTGGCTCCAGTATGGAAATCCTTCCAAACAGACTGGTTATTAACCAAGCATTTTTATAATACACAGATCTATGAAGTTCTCGTTTTTCAAAAACAGTTTATCACTTGGTGACAAATGCAATGAATCACAAATGCAATTTTTGTTAAACTGTCTTTATTTTTGTTTGTATCATAGTAAACAGACCATTTCAGTAAAGCTTTTCTTTTCCTGGGGTTCTAGGGAGGGAAAGATAAAGGACATTTAAACTATACACAACTGATCCAACACACAAAACTGGTTCTCAACCTTTCCAGACTACTGTATCCCTTTTCAGGCATCTGATTGTCTTGCATGCCCCCAAAGTTTCATCTCACTTAAAAACTACTTGCTTACAAAATCAGATATAAAAATACAAAAGTGTCACAGCACACTATTACTGAAAAATTGCTTACTTTCTCATGTTTACCATATAATTATAAAATAAATCAACTGGAATATAAATATTGTGCTTACATGTCAGTGTATAGAACATAGAGCATTATAAACAAGCCATTGTCTGTATGAAATTTTAGTTTGTACTGACTTCACTAGCGCATTCTAGGTAGCCTGTTATAAAACTAGGCAAATATCTAAATGAGTTCATGTACCCCCTGGAAGACCTGTGCATACCCCCAGGAGCATGCATACCCCTAGTTGAGAACCACTGTTCTAAAGGGAGCCATGCTGGCAGGCAGAGAGGAAGGGAGGCAAGGCACAACCATGGGAGTGCAACTTCCTTTCCTCAATAGATTCATGTGGGATTTGGAATCTGTACACACACCTCATGGACAGCCCAGTTCTAAGAAGGATTGTCAGAAACTCCAAGAGACTAACTTCACAGGATTTATCTGGTTCTGCTTGGATTTTTCTTAGGGGGTGTGATTTGGCTTTATGATATTATGTATCATAGGCTATATTCTGATGTGTAAGCATAATTTATTTGAGTTACACACATGCCTAAATAGGAAACTTCACCACGTGTAGCACAAGTTGTCCCAATGTAACAAGGCGTTTCATCCTTGAAATGTGATTATAAAAATAAACCTTCCTATTCAACATAACTGCTCCCTGCTCCCATATTCAAGCTACCTGCTTACTTTCTAGACAAACATTTCTACTGCAGTTAATGCTGTAATGCTAGTCCAGTAGTGAGGAAGCAAGCTGAATTCTCTTCTGCTTTGCATATCATCAACTAAATAATCAGCTACAGTCTAATAGCAAAATCTTTCCTGTTGGTAGTTAGATGCAAAAGGAAAACAGTTTGACTTTCAGTTTCCAGGCTGAGTTTAAGAGCTAGTAATTAGAAAGACAATTTTTAATTAGGCCTGGTCTACATTACAAAGTAAGGTCGATGTAGGTCCATTTGTGTCGATCTAGTTACGCATGTGTCTACACTAAAATTTGTCTCCCATCAGTGTAAGTGGCCTGGTACAGTGGTGCAGTAGAACCACCTCCCCAAGCAGTGCAGCACCACAGTCGACCTACTGAGGTCAACTGACACAGTTTCAGTGTAGATACTGCATTACTTGTGACAACTATTGCAGTCCTCCAGCACCTGTCACACACTGTCCTGACCCTGCAATAATGACCTCTCGGTTCCAAGTTTGAACTCCATTGCCCAGTGATCACAGAGACTGGAAGCCTGCCCCATCTTTAAAACCCATAGGGGTTTTTTTAAATGCCTTTTCCTGATGAGCCACCTTGGTCAACACATCTAGCAGCTCACCTTTGTTGTGTGTCCTGCCTAACCAACGCCACACACATACACAGAGCTGCCAGGAGTAGGCAACAAGTATTGGATTTCCTCAGATTGTGGGGAGAAGAAGCTGCACATGCACAGCTACAGAGCAGTCACAGAAATATTGACATCTACGAGAAGACTGTCATGTCCCTTTGCCAGCATCTCCATGGCAGAAATCAGCAGCAGAGCAGCATGAAAGCAAAGGAACTATACCAGGCAGACCACAAAGCAAGGGAAGACAACAAGAGATCTCATGTTTCCTTGCAGATCTGCCCTGCGACAAACTGCATGCCATATTTGGTGGTGACTCCATCAGTCCCCCACATACTACTGTGGATACCTTGAAGGAGCCCAAGACAGAGAACCCTGCTGGGAATAGCAACAAGGAGGAAGACACAGCAGGGGACTCCAAACATGCCATGAGCCAGGAACTGTTTGAAATGCCACAAGAGTCTAGCCAGTCCTGGCCGACAAGTGCAGGTGAGCCTAGTGATGAAGAAGGAGGAAGCTTGGGTAAGCATGTTAATTTTGTTTTTCCTTTCCTTCTTACCTCATCTCTATTCCCCCTCTGTTCTGCCTTTAAAAATGGTACTTGGACATTCGCAAGTTAAGACAGGTATTGACTTTTCATTCCTTTACTGGTATGATGTATGAAAAGGGAGCACATTCTAAAAAGGTTGTGTGGCAGTCCAGTTACACAATCCACATCAGATCAGTATCCTGTTGTAAGGCTTGAAGTTGTTTTCAGCTAACAAGTTGTAGGTCGAAACTCATGTAAATGGCTAACGAGCATACCTGATCCTCAAGGACAATGGCTAGTGTAAGCATCCCATGGCTCTGGAAGCCAGATGTCCTCTTAGTGATTCTAATTCCAATGAGAACAGCACATTTGCTTTTAGAATTTCTGTCTCATCTGCCACCTATCTGTAAGAACCCCAACCCCTTCTTCCTCCACCCTACCCTCCACCCCGAGTGTAGCCCTAGCATCCTTGATGTAAGTAGAGTGATTAAAATGTCTCTGCATGTATGTAACGACCATTATCACTGTTCTCTCCGGATGTGACAATGTCTGTATTTGTAAGTGAATAGATAAAGAATTTTAAAAGTACAATGTAATCGATAAGAAAGTGTATGTAATTGACCACTGTAACACCAGGAAGTTGAAGCTGATTTATCAGACTTCCCAGTATCGTGAATAAACCTCTTCAGTATTGTCTGTGCTGCCTGATTCTTGGAGAAAGAATCCTTCATGCTTTACACTGTGCTTGGGTAGAGATAGAACAGACAAGATAGAATTGGCGTCTGCATTTCATTTATGTGGCTCATTGCGGTATGAATGGGGGAAGCAGAAGACTGTCTGCATTACTACTCTGCTTATCAGACTCTCTTTTAACCTCTTGAGAGATCACCATGAAACTTTCATGAAGATACTCTGCACGCCTCTCCCAGAGATTTCTAGAAATGGCAGCCTTGTTTCTTCCACGGCAATCGTGGTGTTTTCCACACCACTCTATGATGAGCTTGACTGGCACCACAGCTTTTACCAAGCTAGCGGGATATAGGCCTGGGCGGCTTCAGGACACCAGTAGCAACTGGATTCTTTGTCTCAGTCACCACCAGGAGTGAGACAGCAGGCCTTCCCCACCCCCACAAAAAATCACTGCCTGTTAAAATAGTGCCATTCACTGTCATTTCACAATACCTGTACCCAGGGAGGGAGGCCAAACTATATAGCTACATGCAATGGAGCATCTTCCCTCTTCCCAGCAAGGTCACATTCACCATGGTTTGAGCTAGTTTGAGCTGGAGAGCAGTAGGTAAAAAGTCAACCAGCATTTCTTGTTAAGGGTATTTATAGGAATAATATTAGGGAGTTTTGAGACTTATCTTTCCCTTTTCATTGTGACTATAAATCTAATGGTGCATCTGTCTGCGTTTTTTAAAATCAGCAGCTTCTGACCTGGAGGCCTTGAGGGGTTCCTCTTCTACATCTGCTGAACATAAGACCCTGATCAAGAGAAGAGGATTAGGGAGGATATGTAAGAGAGGTCCTCCAAGCCACAATCACCTCAGACTATAAAGGTTTGAAGGGCCCTTCAGTATGAGACCATGGAGAAAGACAGAGAATGGAGACATCTGTTGCTGGAGTACAGGCTGAAGAATTGAGAGCAGCAAACCCAAATTTCACAGACCATGATTCATCTGCAGATCCAAAGACCAAAGCCTCAGCAGCCTTTGCAGTCCTTGGAGAACTTTCCCCACTGCCCTCCCGCAACCTTACACATGGCCCCATGACATTCATCCTTAGCCCTAGCACTCCTCGCTGGGGTAAGAGACATAGTTACATGTAATGATCCATAAAACCACAGATTAGTTGGTATGTATGTATGTATGTAGCCACTATGAACTTAAATGAGCTACTGTTCACAAACATGGACATAAATGTTTACTATTTACTTCCATTTTCACTTGGGATTGTAAACTGTGGTTCACCCTTAGCTCTGTATGTGTTTGTTTGCATGCTAATTTTGTTAATTGCTGATCTGCACACAATAAAGCTCTATTTCTGGAAAGTCAGAGTATCTTTATTGGTTCACACAAAGCATTGCAGAATACTTAGCAGGAGACAAAGACTCAACCACATTTGTAAATGTATACCAAGCATTAGAGAATTCAAAGAAACATACAGAATATTCTAAAATACACAAGACAAACTCTATTTCACGAAAATCAACAGAGAACTCTGCTGCTCTTAAAATGTTCTCATTAAGACTTCCTTGGGCACATATCTCCAGGGCTGGCTCTTCTAATAGCCCTCGTGTCTGGCTGTTCAGATTCAGTAGACTGGAGGTCGTCAACCTCACCCCTCCACCACTGGCAGCAGCTCTTCCCCCTTCACTTCTCAGATATTATGCAGAACACAATGAGCAGCTATAACCACTTGGATGTTTTTCCTTGATGAGATCCAATCTAGTGAGTAAACACGACCAGCATACCTTCAATCTACCAAAAGCACATCCAACAGTCATTCTGTACCTGCTGAGCCAATAGCTGAATCTTTCCTTAGCGCTGTAGAGGTGGCTAGTGTGTGGCTTTGTGAGCCAGGGGAGCAAAGGGTAGGCTGAGTCCCCCAGAATATCTAGGGGCATTACAATATCCCCATTGTCAATGCACGAGTTGGGGAAGAGTGTCCCTGTTTGCAGCTTTTTAAAAAGTCCTGTTTTTTTAAAGATGCAGTCATAATGCACCTGTCCAGTCCACATTAATATCAATGAAGCATCCCTGGAGATTTATTAGTATTCGCGTAATCATAGAAAAGTAGCCCTTTCTGTTGATGTACTCTGTGGCAAAGTTGGCCTGTGTCAAAATAGGACTGTGTGTGCTGTCTGTCACCCAACCACAGTTTGGGAAACCCACTGCTACAAATCTATCTACTATATCCTGCTCATAACCAAAAGTCACATTCCTGTGTAGCGGAAGATGTTTAATGGCCTTACCCGCTTCAATGACAATGGCCCACACGATGGATTTTCTAACTCCAAAATGATTGCCCACTAACCAATAGGAATTTGATGTTGCAAGTTTCCAGAGTGCAATCCCAACTTGCTTTTCCACTGTCAATGACACTCATTTTGGTATCCCTGCTCTGGAGGACTCGGGCAAGCTTGGCACACAAATCCAGGAATGTGGCCTTTTGCAGAAAGTTCTGCAGCCACTGCTAGTCATCCCAAACCTGCCTGATGATAGGATCCCACAACCAATTAGTGCTCATTTCTTGAGCCTAAAAATGATGCTGCACTGAGAGGAGCTGCTCCATGAATGCCAGGAGCAATCTGGCATTGTTTTTCCACTATGGCCATCAGCATCAACTATCTCCGCATCATCCCAATTCTAACAATACACCCTCAAGATGTGCAAACAATGGAGAATCACGCACCCTTGTAGTAGCAATGCACAAGAGAACTGTGCTGAGGCTCTGCAGTCTCTAAGCTTCTGTCACAGAGATGTCGGACACCGAAATGAGCCACACAGGACAGTGGGAGTTTTAAAAACAGGCAAATTTTATGGGATGTGGAGAATATTATGGGATATAGAAAGTAAAATGGTGGGAACTTAACCCCTAGCTCTCAGAAGTCTCTTGCCGACTCTCTACTATCCCACAAAGCACTGCCAAAACGTCCCAAAAGGCACTATGCCAGACTGCAGTGCGAGGCACACTAGGTTAGGATACCTATGCAGACTGTATCGCACTATGTGGCCTTGATGGAAGCACTCCTAACAAGCATGCACAGTGCTAACGCAAGCAGCCAAGTCTGCACACACCCATACAATATACAAATGTCAGCAGCTGTATGCTGACAATTTGTATTGATTGAATTTTTAGTGTAGACATGGCCTCAAACTGAGCAAGTCTTATATGCTCACTATGAAACCTAGAGCTACATAACTATAACGGGTGAAACCAAACAAAATGTTCACACTACAGATGGGGCCAGAGCACAATTGCTGAATGTTGATACCCCACTATAATGATTTCTCTAAAGCCATTATCCTCTTATATACGCACATATTTAAAACTATGCACCTACGTCTGTCTAGGAAAAAGTATATAGCTCCATTTGCAATAGTTATTCATTTTTAATACTGTGCTTAAGTTGTTGGACCCTAATATAAAACTTAAAAATAACCAAAACATTTAGTTATTTTATTAGTTTCCAGTGTTGCTTAATAGTACACACACTAATTCTAGTACACTGAAATGTAACCATTTCAGTTTAAAATTCAAATGCTGACCCATCTTCCACTACACCTGCTCAAAAGTACAGCTAAAAACATGCAAATTTGCTCTGACTTCATACAAAACATTAAATTTTATATGCAATCACTGAAACTTATGAAAGAATCAAAGCAGGTCCAGATGACATAACAATATCAGCAGTCAGACTAATTCTAACATTCCCACCATAGCTTAAATTTGAAGCTGGCGGTGTTGTAGCCTAGGAAAGAAGACTGCATCTTAATGGGGCTTCTCAATCACATTAAACTAATTGAGTTAACATGATTAAAAACACATGCCACCTCTTGGTTACTCCTGTACTAGAATTTTTACCTAGATATGCCACAAACTTGTGTGTCCTGGAACAAATGTTTGAGAAGTATCCATACTAGACATTAGCTGTGTTAACTGCCAGAAAGTTCCAGCTTCTTTGTTCTATTCTCAGTAATACCAGCTAGAAAGATCAGTGTTTCTGAGTGCAGCTAGGTTTGATTTTGGAGTAGTCCCAAGTCTTTACATTGTGCCAATTTGATTGCTAAGCAGCAATAGAGTCAGACCTTGTCTAAGCTTAAGAAGTTTTACCAGCAGAACTATGTCAGCAAAATCTCCTACAATGGACAGTTTATGCTGCCAAAAAAGTCCCTTTTCTGGTATAGCTTATACCATTTCCCCATGCGAAATAAACTACAGCATCACAGTAATTCTTTGCTGGCATAACTGCGTCTACACTAGAACTTCTGTTGGTATAAAAATATTGCTAAAAAAGCCATGTCCCTAACTGATATTACTGTACAGACAAAGCATGAGAGTGTAGACCAGGCCTAAAACAGTAAAGGCCTTAGCGTAGATGCAGTTATACCAATTTAGATTAATGTACTTAGAAAGTTGATATGACCCTGTCCAAATGCAATATAGTAGTGCATAGAATATATCCACTTTTAATGAGGATTAACCTAAATCAGAAAAAGGCATTCTTATTCCACAAGTGTGGACACTCTTATTGTGGAATAAGAGTGCCTTTTTCTGATTTAGCTTAAGAAGTTTTACTGGTAGAGCTATGCCAGCAAAACTTCCTGCAACAGACGCAGTGCCACTTTTAAAGTGCCACTGCACTTTAAAAAGGGTTCAAGGAAGTTCAAAACTGTACATAGTTACGATTCACAGAAAGAAAGGAACTTAAGCAGGTCAATGCATGAACATTTATTTGGCTGATCAGAAATGACTAGTAAGCCAAATATGCAAAATCAGTGGGGTAGGGAGAGTAGGGAGAAAGGGGAAGAGATGTTGGGGTTCAAGAAAAGACCGAAAGAGATAAGTAAAATATAACTGTGACAAAGCAACAAAACATGGGTCAGGGTGAGGACTATGGCTGTGTCTACACTGCACCACGTTGTGGACTACGAGGGTGTGAATCACAGAGCACACCAAAATGTTGTGCTCTAACTGCCCTGTGTGGATGTTGGTGGCGTGAACTAAAAGGTACTTAGGGACATTAATAAAGTCCTCTTGAAACTGGACTACGTTAACATGAACTAGGTACCTTTTAGTTCACAGCAACAGTGAACAGTGACAGTTAAGAGCGCAACATTTTGGTTTGCTCCACAATTCACATCCTCCACCACAGCATGGCAAACTCCTGAGACAAGGTGTCATGAGGACTGTGTCCTGAGAAAAGGGTTATGAAAAACTCCTGGAGTGTGTACCAACTATACTAGGCACTATGTTTGCTCTAAGTGTATGCCAATTCTCACGCAGCACAGGGATGAATTATGTTTGAGAGAGAATACAAGAGCCATAATAAGGTTATCTCAGGATAAGCACCAAGCCAAGTGATTAGAGCCACATGTTAAATATTGGAATATGCAACTCAAGTAACTAAGGGGTAACCCATATTCTGACAACCCCAATCAGGGATGAAAAAGCTCCTACTATAAAACTTTCTGTGAGAGTGGCTGAGGATATGTTTGTAGTGTAATAGTACAGTAAGATATTCAAGGTAAGAGCAGCATTTGTATACATAAATCCCTATACATTTTAAGAGCTGTGCTGTACACTGAAAAGAATTCAACACTTCAGAGGCAAAATTAGTGTTTCCTTTGAAAGGAAAAAGCAGACACTGAATTTTAAAATTCAAATTTGGTACCACAGACTCCAATAAATTAATGTCAGAAGCTGTTTTCCCAGTTTCTGAGTTCTCAGTTATTACACTGGAAGTCTAGAAAGGTTTGATGCCATTTTAAAAAAGAAAACAAATAATCCAGTTTTATTTTTAATAATTTGTAATTCAGCCAGGACCAAGATGGATGCAGTCAAATCCAAAGAATGTAGTTCACAAAGTAAATAAAGTAGCTTTTCCTTTATGGGTTTGGTGTCATCAACTTCCAAAGTCAAAACAAATTATAAACTCCCTTCTTTTTTCCCCATACACATCTCTCTTTTGTTCAATAAATGGATTTTTTTTTTTTTTAAAGTAGTAGAAAATGGTTGATCAAATCTATCTTGAAAAAAAACAGCAGAAAAAGGCATCCTAGGGTTCTGGCAACTCTGCCACTGCAACCAATTTCTCCATCACAGCAATGTATCACACAGACAGAGTTTCCCTTTGCAACGACTTGTACTTATAGAGACAAAGCCTGAAGTTTGGAAGTCTTTCCCTTTCCTCTCCACCAGCCTCTCTCTAACCTCCACATACATGAAGCCCAAACTAGCAAAGGACAAAAAACATATTATGTACATTACAGCATTAATCCCCAAATCTAAAATCAGTCCCAAGCAGGCAAGTAGACCCCCTCCCTGCACCTGTACATAGTTCCACTGAAGTTTATAGGACTTTGTGTAAACAAATGGAATCATTTGCACAGCTCCAACTGCAGGGATCTGGGCCTAAATCTGAAAATGTATCACCTTCCAACCCATAATTTTTCCCACTTGTTTTACAAGTTTTAGTGTACAAATTATATTAATATCACAAGATTAAAATCTACACAGAGCACACAAATCTAACACAGTTAGCTGAAGTACTGGACTGATGACCTAACAATATTGCTCTATTGCAGCGGTTCTCAACCTTTTTTTCCCCCCCCCCGAGAACCACTTGGGGAAAAAAAGGGGGGGGGAGGGGACTTTCGGCAGTGGTGGGGTTTCGCGGCGGGGGGGGGGGGGGGGGGGAGACGACTTGCGTCGGTGGCGGGGTTACATGGGGGGAACAATGCCCTCCGCCGAAACCCTGCCGCCGTTTGCATACCACCGGTTGAGAACTGCTGCTCTATTGCTTTGGCTTGGCAAGCCGGTCAATTGAGTGGTCAAATAAGGTCAATTGAACAACTATTATTTGATCACGGTCAAATACCATCAAACATTTCAGCAAGAATCTCTTGATGTAGACAGTGTCTTGATTGTATTATGTATACTTTCATTTTTCAGAATTTCATTTCATTTGTGTTTTGCATTTTCAGAGTTAAAATAACTTGGTTTTTATAATTAGGTATAAACATCTAAGACTTAAGCCTATTGGAAACCATAAAGTCTTACTCTCTTTTGTTACTGTTCTAATAAATCAGTTAAGATATATGGACCATTTTTTGACATTTTACAATATTTTAACAAATATTTGACTGGTCATCTAGCCAATTATTTTTGGGCCAGTCAAATGCCCAACCTTATATTGTATATTGCTAAGGAAGAGACCCAATTCTGATTCTGAATCTCTTACCTCCCTTGCACTTGTCAACAGCAACCCACTAGGTAAAGAGAGGCACTACCAGATATTGAAGAAGTCCATTGTAGCTCAGCTGAGAGGAAGAGGGCTATGATTAGGAATCTTAAAGGGACACACTCAATTACAAATTAGTCTTTTGTTCCAAGTAGTTTCAGATACAAACATCTGCTCCCAAGTTCCCATATCTGTTTTTGTGATTTTATGGTCACACTTATTGTTTTCCTGCTCTTTGTTGCTGTGAGAGAGATCCATGCAAATAAGAGAAACCAACCATAGAGGGAAAACAATGAAAAAGACTAGAATGCTGCAAAATGCACAAAGTTATAGAAATCATAGGCACTGATCCTGGAAGCTCTTCCATGCTGGCAGGTCTTTTTATCAATGCAGAGCCCCATTAAAAATAATGGTCCTCCACATGGATACAACAATGTATTTGTGCAGGATAGGTTGCAGGATCAGGACCTTACGTGTTACTTGTAACCACGGTTGACAGAAGAAATGTCACACATTAGTATGTTTTTTAACATTTTGTTAAACATTTCTGACAGCGTTCCTTTAAGGGTAGGCCACGCAGGAAACACTTTAACAGGACAGACCAATCAATTAGTCCATAATCTCAGGCATTTTAGCACTAATAGTTATTGTGGTCTGTGTGTTTCAATCTGGAAAGGGATGGAGGTTGTAAGACACAAAAAGAAAAGTGGGAACAGTCTGCTATAGAATGTGATGAACTACCTTAGCCCAAAAAAAAAGAAAAGTGATTTATAACAACATAAAAAACAAACAGAAAAACAGCTGTCCAGGGAGAAAACGGATGCAATAATCTCTTATGTAATTTACAATTAGTGTTATAAATGCACCAGATACATGCATAGTACATTTATCCGGTGACAGTGTTTTTTGCAATAAGTTAACATTTTCTTTACTCCAGTACTAGTGTTTTTGTAGGAGAATAGCCGGAGCTGACAGTGCCACTATCAGAGAAGTTTGCGGCTAAGAGTTTCACTGCCAAAGCAGGCGGTTTGCATTAGAAGAGGGAAACCTTTCTTCCCTTCAACCAAAAAGATAAAGGCGCTTAAGCTGGAATTATTTCCAATGACCTATATAATTTCATCAGTCCTCGGCTTGCTATTAGTAGAGGAGATCTAACTTCCTAATGAGATAAGAGTCGATAGCAGGACCCTTTCTGGGGGCAACTAGAGAGTCGATGCAATCGATGGGGGAAGTGGGACAGTTATTAGCACCGAGATGAGCTCTAGCGAGCAAAAGCGTCCTCTCAACATGTTGCGTACCTCCCTCCCTCCGGCACGAGCCTCCTCTGCTGACTGAAGGGGCTGGGCTGCGGCATCGCTCCTGTTGCCACACGCAAGGTCAAAACAGGACCGCCCCCCCCTCCGGGCTCCCGACACCTACAGCGCGTTGCACAACGCGCCTCCCCAGAGCCTCCGCCCCAGGCGCAGGTGAGGGGCTCGCGAGCCCCATGGCAGCGCGGGGGGGCTCCTCGCCGCCGCTCAGGTTGCGCGCCCCATGTGGGTGCGCGCGGAGGAAAGCGCAGAGCGCAGAGACCAGCGCCGCCTCCCTGCCCAGCTCGCGGCCGGGCGGGCGGGCGCCTAAGCCAGTGCGCTACCCCCGGGCGGGCCGGCTGGGAGTCGGGCCCCCTCCCCTGCAAACGCACAACCTGGCCGGCCCTCGGCCCACGCATCCCTCCCCAGCACCTGGCCCGCACAGGCGCGAGTGCAGCTCCTACCTGGCTGGAGACAGCGCTGGTCCCCCGCTCCCGTAATCCCCGGCCCAGCCGCCGCCGCAGGAAGGGGAGATGCAGCCGGCCCGGCCCGACCCGACAGACCGACCGACCGACTCAACAACTGGCGCCGCCGCGGGAGGGGCAGGAGGCGGCGGCTCCCAGGAGGAGCCGCAGGTAAATCCGCCTCTGCTTGTTCAGCGGTAATCCTCCAGCGCTGGGGAGGAGGCGCCGTCCTGCAACCCCGCGGCTGTGCTAGTGCTGGGCCGGCACCTCCAGCCGAGGAGAGGCGCGGGGCCTGCCGGTAGCCCCCCAAGCAACTTGGGAACAACAGGAAAGTTTCAGTTCGTGTCGCTAGGAAGGAAGCCGGGGCCCGGGCGCGTGTGTGACTCACCTCGAGAGCCCCAGGCAGGCAGGCAGGCTCCCGGAGGAGGAGCCGGGGCTGAGGTGGAAGCTGACCTACCGGCAGCCTCCCCACCCACCGGCGGCGGCAGCGCCCCCTTCAGGCTGCCCTCGTGCGAACCAAAACAAGCGGCTGCGCTGCCGGCGCCAGGTGTTTACTATCATGTTCCATGCAAGCGTTGAAAACGCGCAGGGCAAGTTGCTTTTGCAAGTGTTTGCGGAGCCCGAAGGATGATGCTTCTGGTTCAAGTGGGACCGAGGGGGAATGCTTGGCAGTTTAGATCATATTTCAGCGTAAATCCATCCATCCATCCCTACTTCTTTTCCATATCTTGGTTTTTTTAGTTGCGTATCAGAGCCCAGCTCTCTCCTTGATTCTCCTGAGTGAATGAAAACCAGACACTGAGGTGTTGATATTGCATTCATTTTGCTGACAACTGTGGCTTTGGAGACACAGAATTGTTTGTTGTGTTATTCTCTACAGCTCAACCCATTATCTCAAGTATTTCAGAAGTGCAACTGAAAGCACAGACTTTATACAAGACTGGAAACCAAAATTGGACCCATAGTCATCATACCCCCACTTTAAATGATTTAACAATCCACAATGTTTGTCGGTAACAGAGAACAAACAAGAGATCTCATTCTACAACCTGAATTCCCAGGGGGGGTTTGTTCTTATTCATGTGAGTAGTCCTGGCCTTCTCTTCAAGTAAGGGCTCCAGGAAAAGACCTATTGATTAGCAGGGTATGGAGGTTTCATTGTAATTGTAGGAAAGAATACATTTTTGGGAGGGGGAAATTAAGGCATAATAAATAGGCTTTTTTAAAAATAAATAATACTTACATTTAAAAAGATGGGAAAAGGGGTGGAAAATATTTGTATTGATATTGTTATGGTGGGAGTCACTAGATGACGCTGATACACATAGTGGTACAAACTCTGTTTCTTAGCCAGAGAAAGCAGTTCAATCTTAGAATGTTTGTACTGTTAGTTGTGTGATGTTGTTTCTCTCTTTGGGGAACTGTGGCAAGAAGCAATCAATGGTGTTTGCTCTCTACCTTAATATCTCTAACTAGAGTCAGTTCTTGGTGCAGAGTTCACTGGGAACCAGACACTGGTGTTTTGGCTGAGATTTGTGAAAGGGGGGGCCTATGGAATGTTTGACCCAGACCTCTGTGCAAAGACTAGTGAGCATAGTATAAGATAAAAAAGTAGCTCTAAGAAAATACTCCATGTCACTGATTTCTCTTCCAACAGGCAATGAATGTGCCAGGCCCCAGACAACTGCTAATACTCAGCAGAGAGGGGACAATATTAATGACCATTAGAAATCTGAAAGAGACGTTAGTCTAAGGTACTTATGTCTCATTGAGAGAAAATTCCACCACAAGTACCTTAATATAACAATGGTAAACTACCTTCTTGAATAGTTACCGTATTTACTACATATTATATTTTTCCTTTTAAAAAAAAAATGACTTCAGCTATATGAATTAGAACATCAGGATAATATTCCAAACCTGTGAATATGGCTTTACTTAATAGATCAAAATAGGAAGAGAAGGTTAAAATAAAAACTCATTCAAATAAAAGTGCTGTATAATTAAATAAAAATAACAAATTCAGCAAATTCCAGATGATCTATACAATGAAAGATTAATTTATTCATTTAGATTTATTGCACCTATCAGTAACCTCTAGATTCTTACAAAGTATTTTAAGACCACATACATTAATCAGTATGTCAAAAAGATAGTTAAAAGGATCTCACTCCAAAAACCTTTCCCAGTCCAAGGAGGGCCTGGCCAGCACCCAGGGGCATGCTCTCCTCCCCCGCTCCCTTCTCTCGGTATGCCACATATTTCCAGATATTTTAAAGTGTAGTTCCATTGCAACAATCCAAGAAAGATTATCCCAGTAAGGTCCATATCTGAAAGGAAAAGACTGTTACCAGCACACTAGGGCACCTCACCTTTACCCCAATCCGTAGGGCTCTGGGTGGGGGAAAAGGTACCTACCCTCAACCAATTTACACTCTAGGGCTCAGGGTTACTCATTCCCAAGCTGTAGGGCTCCGGGTATAACCTGATTAATAGAAGTACGCCCCCCATCCCCACCACCCCGTTTCCCAATTTGTAGGACTCTGGGCATAATTTTCTGCAGGTTTGCAGGATCTTTTACTAGTGAAGGAGCCTTATACAGTAATATCCTTATTTTCTATGTATTAACAATTACCGAAACAGAATACACACACTAAGCATAAAATGCTCACCACTACCAATAAGACAGACAAACTTCTCCTGGTGGCCAAGCAGGATTATATCATCTGGGGGCTCCAGCTTCTGTAAATACAGTTGGTAGGGTGTTGAGGTCTGGCAGCTCTGATTCTTCTTGGGCTGTGTCCTGGAATTAGATTCTAAAGAGCTTCCTTTTTGGACCTCAGTTTATATAGTGAAACTTAAATCCTGCTTAGCTATACCTTAACCAATCATATTACAAAATAATTCTTTGACCAATCATACTGAGCACTTTAATTGATTTAAATATTTCACACCTAGTTATGAAACAGTCAAAGAACCAGACAGAAATCATTCAGATAAACAATAGAGAATCGGGTACCATAAAAACAAAACAATAAGAACTGTAGGTTTTACAACCACAACTATTGAAAAGTGATTCCTTGCTAGACAGAATGCTATTAAACAAAGTTTTCTTTACACCTTTTAAGATATGTTTCTTTATCTGAAGGTACTATTAGGATAGTGGCACCTTCTTAATGGCCCGATATTACATTGTCTTGATGTAATTTCAGGAATGTGAAGATGTGACCACATAGCTAAACTAAGCTTCTTAGCTTACGGCTGCTGTCACTCCTAATATGGCTACTACTGCTTAGCCCAAGCACAAGGCCTCAGCTTAGCCAAAAAACAAGGCCTCAGACTTTACACTCCCAAAAATGTGCTCTTAGGAACAACTGCCACCTGAGTAACTAGCAGCAGCTAGGGATCCAACAAAAACCCCCAGGTTGTGAACATTTGAAACCGTGGGCATACTCTCAACTGATGATGTTGATACCCCAATTCTTCCACTTGCTTCTCCCATCCTATAAGCATTTTTCCTATCAATCCTGAGTTGAATCTCAGACAGCTGTCCCTTTATTATGACCCAATCTCTTAGTCATTGGGTAAGCTGTTCCATCACACAAGGAAGGTTAGAAGAGACAGAAGTACAGAGTTGGATCAAATCTTCAACATACAGAAGATAACACAATCCATATTTCCTCACTAGCCCTTCTAATGGCATGATAATTATGTTGAAGAATACGTTGAAGAAATTTCTTGTAGAATTTCATTTTATATACAGAAAAGATGGCTTACACCACAACAATGGGATGTAAATTTGAGCACACCACTGACTAGTCCAAATGACATTCCAAGAGTCAATTGCACCATCAGAAATAGAACCCAGTCTTCTGACTCCCAGTCCTGTGCTCTAAACCCTAGGAAATGCTTCCCCATAATATTACAGTAATGGGCATGGGATAAAGGCCTCATAAAATAGACTAGACTGACATGGGATGGCTATAGACCATAAGGATGGCGTATGAGTTCTCAGCAAATAGCTATTTAACCGACATAAATATTAATTTTTATAAAGAAACTTAATTCATCAACCAGGTTATGCACAGAATTGTTCCGAAGAGCTGAAGAAAATGATCCAGAGAAATCCCATCCTCCATGTAGATCTGTTTTAGTTCTACAAGTCAGTCATTAAAACAATGTGTTTCACAGAATCCCAAATCACGCTGACAGTAATGAATATAGAGAAAATGCAGTGTATGAAATGTACTAAATATCTGTTCATAGTTAGTAAAAAAAAAAAATTATGTTAATTGGACTATTTATCAGCATCTCACTTAGGAATAGTGGATCTACCTAATCAAGAAGTGCCTTCAGATGTAACAATCATTGGTTGCATGACCTATGACCAGGGCTTTTTTGGGATTAATGAGTGAATTAGTCATTATGTATTTATTACTATTGGTTTCTTCAAAAAAGAAAACTGGGCTATTAATTACCATACTTTGATTTTTTGCCATAGTACCTACAAAAACGGTTATATATGTATTGTCTGATTTATTGTCTGCACAATTTATGGAAATACACATGCATTGACAATAAGCGAAAATTTAAAAAGTAGTTATCAGTTAATTTGACATCATGACACTCCTATAAGGTGCATATTATTATCTAAATTTTCCAGATAAGGAAACTGAGGTACTGAGTTTAAACTACTTTCACAGGGGCTCTGTGACAGAGACAGTAATAGAACAAGAATATCCTTCCTCTCTCTAGAGGCAAGCTGTTGGTGTTGCTGTCTTGCTAAGGGAGAGTGACCTGGAGGTTGGTTTCTGGATGGTTAGGTGATACATGTGGGGGGGGAGGTCATACATTCTAATGTTGAATATGGTACAGTGTATGTGGATCATATTGTTACGTTGGTTTGCAGCGCAAACAGATTAGGTCAGGATTTTGGGTGAATGGTTACTGTGGATAGGAGGGTAGCCAGAAGGCCAAATTCTCTGCTTGAGTAAATTGTCACTGAGGATCTGGCCCAAGATACCTTAATTCTGCATTTCCCTATTTTAGACTCTTTGGGATCTTTTTAAGTATAGCTTTAACTTTGTAAATCCTGACTTTCAGATGTTTGTAATTTTTTAAATAAGATATTTGTCAATATGCCTAGCCCTCCTGCTGATATTTAGGATTTCCCTGACCTCAACCAGTGTCTCTCTAACAACTTTTGGGGCAGGCCCTACAATTATCTCACCTTAGCATAACTGCTTTTATTAAGATAGTAGCATCACAAAGCTGGCTGAAAGCTGTCTTAACTAACTACCCAGGAACTCCCGCACAGTAGAGGGAATCACTGGGTGACAGTGGCTTGGTCTATACTACAAAGTTAGGTCAACTTGCATCAACCTAGTTGTGCATGTGTCTATATTTAAAATTGTCTTCCACTGATATAAGCTCTCCATTACGCCAACATAGTAACACCACCTCCCCAAGAAGCATTGAGCCATAGTTGATGTACTGAGGTTGACACAGTATGAATGTAGACACTGCATGACCTATGTCAACCCTAACAGTCCTCCAGCAGCTGTCCCATAATACCCAACACTGACCGCTCTGATCACAGTTGTGAACTCCACTGCCTCGGAGTCATGGAGACTGGAAGCATTCTGCATCCCACTTTAAGCCCTGCACGTTTTTTAAATGCCTTTTAATGATTGTCCATCTTGGAGAGCACACCTAGCAGCTCTCCATTGTTGCATGCAACTGCCCACCAGACTGTGCCGGCTACAGCTATGGACCAGTCACAGAAATGTGGACATCTACAAGCAGATTGAATGATGGATGCAGGAGAAGGAATCAGGGATCAGCAGCAGTGCTGCATGAAAGCGAAGGAACCAGCAGCAAGCATATCAGAAGGCCATGGAAGCCAACAGTCAATCCAATGCTGCGCTGCAGACCTGGCACTTTCACAATAAGATGCATGCCATACTTGACAGAGACCTCATCACCACCTTGCACACCACTATGGGGCACCTTCTAGGACCCCAAGTCACAGGCCCCTAGCATGAACAGCGAGGAGGAGGAGGAGAAGGATGGGGGACGTGATTGGGTGGGGTCCAATTATACTGTGAGCCAGAATCTGTTTGAGACTACCACAGCCCAGTCAGTCAAGCACGGGTAAACCCACTGCAGGGGAAGGAATCTCAGGTATGTGCGTATATTTATTTCCCATTAAAGTGATGGCATCCCCAACTTAGCAGAACGCAGATATTGACATTTCATTAATTTACTTGCGCTACGAGAAGTAGTGGTACAACAAAGAGTCATCTGCTTTTCATTTCCTTGTAGAGTTTGGTAGCAGTGGAGAGGCATATGAACCAGCTTGTTTATGTACACAGGGATGTCCCTTGAATCCTTCTGAATGATCTCAATGAAACTTTTCATGAAAGTACTCTGCAATCCTCTCCCAAAGATTTCTAGGGATTGCAGCCTTATTTCTTCCTCCATGGTAGGACACTTTCCTGCTCCAGTCAGTGATAACTTTGGCAGGTACCATTGCAGTAAACAAGATAGAGGTATATGGGCCTGGGTGGCTTCAGGACACTAGCAGCAGCTGTGCCCTCTGTGCCTTTGTTATCCTCAGAAGTGAGAGATCAGTTCAAATCAGCAGCATCTGTGGAAAATGGTGCCAGTATCCAGTGCCATTGCCTTATACTCATGGTTTCATGCAGCTGAGCAGTTCCCTTCTAATTTCCCTCACCCCTGTCAAGCACTACTCAGCATAGCTGTACACAAGCACTCCAAAGCACAAGTGTTAATGTCCTGTCTAAAACTTTAGGGGAGCAAGGGACGGGAGTTGTGAATCTTAACTTTCACTAAACATGGTGACTATACTGATGATGGTAACTGTGTTATCTACAGCTGCTGATTGCAGCCTTGAGGGGTTCTCCCTGTGCCCCAGTGGAATGCCTGAGCCAGATAAGGAAGAGAAAGAAGAGGATTTGGGATGACATGTTCAGCGAGATCCTGCAAGCCAGTGCTGCATCAGGGCTTGGAGAATGAATATGGCAAACTTTATGGAGAAAGGTCCAGAAGTCAGAAAGGGAGATGCATCAGGACATAATGGGGCTTCTCTGGCAGCAAACACAGATGCTGCAGACTCCTGTGAACCTACAGGTTCAACAATCCTGGGCTCACCTCTCTTTGTTGTCCATGGAGAACTCCAGTATAGCATCCCCCCATACCCTCCACTTGTCATTCCAAATGGCATCATGGGCCACATCCCTATCCCTACCCCTACCAGTCCACACCGGGGGACATTAAAAATAACCATAGCTGCCATGGCTATCACAGATGAAGCTGGTATGTGTAGCCAAAATGGACATAAGCATTCCTTTTTCAAGCTCTGTTCCATACATTTATTAAGGTTTTAATATGTTTGCTTTTAACTTGCACAGAATTTTTTAAGTGTTTTTGTTACTTAATAAAACAGTATTGTTTGGAAAATAATTCATCTTTGTTAGTTCCCAACATATGCTGTAGAATGCCTGGCGGAAGTGAAATCACCCACATACTTATTGTACACTGTGACACAACTCATAGGATCAGTGACAAATACAGTGTAATAATTATAAATGTACAGCAAACACCACAAAAGTAATAGGTGCATTGTCAGCATTCATAAATGTTCACCAAGCACCACACAGTTCCTAACAGCCCATAAACTGTAGTGCCTGGTAAAGCATAGTATATCACAATGTATTACTGTGGCTTGTTGTTGAAGTACTTTTTCAAAGCTTCCCTGAGCCGTAAAGCCCTGCTTTGAGCTCCTCTGATGGCTCTTGTGGTTGACTGTTCAAACTCAGCAGACAGCTGCTCCACTTTCACCCTCCACCCCAGTGTCAACTTTTCTCCTTTTGCTTCACAGATATTATGAGGACCATTTGCAGTTATAATCATTGGGATATTTTTCTCACTGAGATCCAATCACGTGAGTAAACAATGCCAGCAACCATTCAATCTATCAGAAGCACATTCAGCTTTTATTCTGCAGCTGCTGAGCCGGTAGTTGAATATTTCTTTGGTGCTGTCGAGGTGGCCCACGTACAGCTTCATGAGACGGGAATAAGGGGTAGTCTGGGTCTTCCAGATCACCAGTGGCATTTCAACATCGCCATAATAATCTGCTATTTGGGAAAGAAGCTCCCTACTTGTAGCTTTCTGAACAGTCCTTTGTTCTTAAAGATATGAGTGTCATGTACCTTTCCTGACCAGCCAACATTGATGTTGGCAAAGTGTTCCCAGTGATCCACCAGCACTTGGATAATCATAGAAAAATAGCCCGTTCTGTTGACATACTCTTTGGCAAGGTAGTCTGGTGCCAAAATAGAAATAGGCATGCCAGCTATAGCTCCACTGCAGGTTAGGAACCATGTTGCTGCAAATCCATCCATCATACCCTGCCCATTGCTGAGTGTCACAGGCCCTCATAGCAGGAGGCTATTAATGATCCTGCATACTTGCATGACAATGACCTCTATGGTGAATTTTCAAATTCCAAAATGATTTCTAAGTGACTCATAGCAATCTGGCTGCAAGCTTCCATAGTGTGATTGCCACTCTCTTCACTGTCAGTACAGTTCTCATTCTGGTGTGTCCCTGCCCAGGAGGGCTGGGGAAAGTGTGGCACTCAGATCCAGGAATGTGGCCTTGTGCATCTGAAAGTTCTGCAGCCACTGCATGTCGCCCCAACCATGCATTATGATGTTATCCCACCAATCAGTGCTTGTTTCTTGAGTCCAGAAGTAGCGCTCCAAAGTTCACAGCTGCTCTGTGAACACCAACAAGCTTGAATTGGTTCTCTCAATGTCTCACAGAAGTCTGCTCTCCAGGAAATCGCCACACTCTCTGCCACTCTGCTTGCAACTGTGCAAATACCGGAGGATCAGGCATAAGCTCAGAACAATATTGCAAAGCTGTAGAGGCTCCGTGCTTCTGTCAGAGATGGCGTACAGTGACAAGTCCCATGTGGGTTTGTGGGATTTTCAAAATAGGCATGAAAATTATGAGAGATATGGCATTGTGGGGTGGAGAAAATTGCATGATGGGAACTTGACCCCGCAATGCTAGTCACCTCTGTGTGACTCATTTCTGTTCCACCATATATTGCCAAAACTTCCCAAAAGACAGTGTCCTAGATATTAGGATACCTACCCAGGGTGCACCGCACAGTGCATCGAAACAAGCAGTCCTGGTGAGTATGTCAGCAGTGCTGATGCAAGGAGCCAAGCATGCATGTGCACAAGCAATATACTAACTGCAGTGGATTTATGCTGATGTAACTTGCATAGGCAAAAGTTTGTAGAGTAGACATGCTCTTAGAGCCAGTGTGTGACCCTGAGCCTAAGGGGTGTGGCCAGAGTGCTTCTTCACTCCAGCTGTTCTTGGCTGCCTAAATGACCCTTTGGGAGTGTGGGCAGTTAAGTGTAAATTAGAGCAGCCTAAGGGCTGTTCTGTTTTACACTAGATATGTTCCCAACTAACCTCTGAATTCACGGAGCTGCAGAGGTGGCATACTGCTAACTTGCTGTTCCCAGTTGCACCAAGCTCAGCTCGGAATTAGAGTCTTTATCTCCCAGGATGCCTGACTGTGAGTATCCTCTAACTGAACTATCACTAATTCCAAAATGAGGTTGTCTCAAATAATTAGAAACAGGTTTATTAGAGAAAAGCAGTGAGGGAGTCATCATCAGAAAGGTAAATGGAATAACAATTCAGCTAGACTAAATAATGTGCCAATGTATAGTTAACTAGGCCAGTCCGTTTAGTTATGAACCAATGATTTAGCAAGATTCAAAATCTTGCATTTTAGAAAGCTTGCTTTCCTCTCTTTAAACGCTAAGGTTCCCAAACACCTCAGCTAGTGCTCTCCTGAAGCAGTGACCTACCTCAATTGGATGTCTTTCCATGGTCCCCTCTCTCCTGTAACTCAAGAACCTGCCAGCTGTGGCTCAGGTATGTGAACTGTTCATTAGCATGTTGAACAATTACCTCACAGATTAGTTCAATTTTTGAATATATACTGTAGTTTCCATAGCTCTACAATTTGATGTAATTTTCTCCCTCCTTGAATTTAGCACAGAATATAAACTTACTAACATCATCATATGAACAGTAACGGACAGCTAACACTTTGATGGGCTATTAGCACTTACATGGTCTTTCTCTAGTGTTACAGTTCTCAGTATTTTGAATTTGGATTCACACTTCACTGTTATGTTTATATCTTTCTATTAAACCATATACTATCATATAATATAGTGATGTGTTTGATTTTATTATTCTATAGTAGATGGGCTTAATATACCCTTTAAAAAAAACCCAAACCATAGCTCCTGAAATATGCACTCCAGTGGTTAAGTAATCCATAAATGCATTTTTAAGGTTTTTTTTTTCTTTTCATTTATGAGTAAGGATGCAATTTGGTCACAGAGGTTATGGATTCCATGACTTTCCAGGACCACTGGAGCAGCTGTCAGCCCCCGGGCTGCCTCTGTACAGCTGTACAGCAGCCAACCCGGGGCCCGCCAAACAGCAACCTTGGCTCAGTCCCCTGGGGCTGAAGTAGCAGTGGTCAGCCCCTGCCGCAGGAGCAGGGGTGGGATTGGAGCAGCTGCAAGCCCTGGCAGCTCTGTTTGTCCCTTCTCCTCCAGGGCATTTTTAGTAGAAGTCAGGGACAGGTCGTGAGGTTCTGTGAATTTTTGTTTATTGCTTGTGACCTGTCCCTGACTTTTACTAAAAACCTTAACCTTTGTCAAGAGTAAGCTTTTCCTTCAATGGAATTTCCACCTTTAGCAATTTTCAAAAGAGTGGTAATATTTGAGTAAACATTCTATTTTTGAAAGGGCTTTATGCATAGTAATAGACTTTTAACCCCGAGGAGGTCTTAGTTTTCCTAGCTGAATTTTGATTGTCAACAAACAGGGCACAAACCCCAAGTTGATCAGGAATTCTAAACTTAGATTTTACCAACTACCTGCATGCAGTGCAAACTCCTCACGCCCATTAACAGCCTTAAACTGAGTAACGGACAGTCCCTTTGGATACTGCGGTCTGTCTGGTCACCCAGGTGAGCGTAGGTCTATGACAGATGGCCCTCACGACCAAGAATCACAGCAGTATTCAGGTTACTCCTAGTCCCAAAGGACCAGTCACTTACCCCAGATCAGGTGTGCCTTCAATCTCACACCAGTCCTATAGAAAATGATATGAAGAAAGGTTAAAGCATGTTATAGACACATGGATGAGTTACAGTCTTAGGTAACAGAGGCTTCTATAATCAGAAAGGTCAATAGATGACGAGTATCATTGGCCAGGGGAGGCTAAGCCTCCCCGAACAACCAGGCGTGGCCCTGCTCCTGCTCCATCCCAAGGCCTGCTCGCTCCTGTTTGTCCCACTCTTCCCCCATGACCCAAGCCCAGGCAGGCACTGCTTGCTGTTCCCGCCCTTGCTCAGCCTCTCCCCCAAAACAGGTGGGGGCTGGGGCTAGGGTGGGCCAGCCAATGATCCAAGACTTGGTGGCTGGGGCCAGGGCTCAGGCCACCCAGTGCTCTAGGGCTGGGACTGCCCAGTGCTCCAGGGCTAGGGCTGCCTGGCCAGCACTCCTGGGCCGGGGCTGCAGTGCCTGATGCTCAGGCCACCCAGGACTGTGGTGGATCGGGGACAGTGGCTCAGGCCGGTGGGGTGGGTCAGCGACTCGGGCTGACTGGGGTGGAGCTCCCCCAGCTGTGGTAGGGGGTTCAGGGCTCCGGTGAGGAAGAGAGGCAGAAAGGATGGGGAGATGGGCTAGTTTCCCAGACTGGGAGGTTCATGCACCACGCATGGCAAGCTCTATTTGTCCTTTAGGGTTAACCCAGGCTAAGCAGCTGGGGATCTATTGCTTATGCCTAGAAAACTCTGCCCCCTCCAGAGTCCCAGCAACTTCTTTAGTTACTCAAAAGGAAAAAAGGACACTGCATGGGGCTAGCCCAAGCCACTCGCCTGAGCCGTGCCCTCCTCCTTATATGGGGCTGGCATTGCTGTTCACCCAACACTGCCTGCTCCACCCCCCTCATGTGGGGCTGGCATCTTTGTTCACTCAAGCCCTGCTGCCCTCTGCCTGAGCCCTGCCTCCCCCCATGCAGGTCTAGCATCTTTACTCCCCCCTGCACATTCCTCCACACCCCCAAATTTTTGACAAAACTGGGCATTTGTCCCGTTTGCTCTTGCCAGCTCAGCTGAGTTGGCAAGAGCAAACGGGACAAATGCCGTTTTGCCAAAAATGTCAGGAGAACCAGGAAAGGACTTAAAAAAGGGATTGTCCTGGCCAAAAGAGGACATATGGTCACCCTATCCTTAGTTCCTTTTGCGGTTTTTATCCCCCTCCTGCCATGTGCTCTCAACTGTAAATTCAGCTGGTGGGAGAAGCCCACTTGCATAACTCATCTTCATGGGGAGAAGAGTGGAACAATAATGAGAGCCTTTAGTCCTTTTGTCGACAGTTCCTCAGTCCAGATGTAGGGAGTTTCCAGTTGTAAGATCCAACTATAGCCTGTCTGGTATTGATGGGTCTCCTCTTGTGGGAGAGATGTGGCAATTTCTGCAGAAGAGCAGCAGCTCTTCACAATAATTAATATCCCTCTCCTGTATGGCGATTTATCCAGTCACAGAGGCTCATAGTACACTCGCTCAAATATTACATTGCAGTATTGAATACAGATATTACAAGTAAGATTAATGCACACAGCAGCTCACAAGCATTTGCTAGGGTCAAAACACTAAAGACTTCCTTATAATTGTAATACCTATCCTATCAATTGTAACCCACAAATGAGCCAGATAGATTCCAGCTATGCATCTGTCAGTGTCCAGCTGAGACATGGCAACTATGGCATGAGCAGTTGCCCTGTCTGCCGACCTCACACTAGTCAGTAGTAGAGTATTTATTATTTATTACGGTAGCACCATTGTACTGGCATCGTACAAACACATAATTTGTAAGATAGTTCTTGTTCCAAGGAGTTTACAATCTAAAGAGACAAGACAGACAAAGGGTAGAAGGGGAAACAGCAGAGAGGCACAGAGGTGATTTATCTTACCCAAGGTCACCCAACAGGTCAGTCAAAGCCAAGAATACAAGCCAAGGCTCCAGACCCCTGCCTAGTGCCCTATCCACTAGACTAGACTATCTCCTACAAGTCATACTGGATAACTAACAATGGACTTTCACAATCCTATTAATATTTTTATCCTTAATTTAAATATATATATTTACAGTCTTAGTTCCATTACAACAAACTTTTCTCCTGAGAATTTCCTTTGTTCTTGTGCTTCCCCAACTCTTTTATTAACAGTGTGACCTGTCCATGCCTAGGGTAGCCCACCTGAAAATGCCAATGTCAGGGCAGGCTGCAAAAAGGAGAGCAGATTCTCCCAAACTGGTGGCTAACACTGCAGTTAGATTCACCAACCAGCCACAAACAGTGCTTCTGATCTCCCACAACGGTTATCTAGAAGCTAAAACAAGAAGTTACACAGCCCCCTTTACTACATTTCAGTCTCTGGCTCCCAGTCAGCAACTAGGTCCAGTAAAGAGTTAAGTTGTTTAAGATTCTATTCCCTTTACACCATGTTCTCCTGATCCCAAAGGGTCAATCTCATTGCCAGATCAGTACAAGTTTGGATCTTATCCAAGATACCATGCTGCCAGCCAATCCTTCAGTAACTAGAACTAAAGGTTTATTATAAAAGGAAAGAAACAAATGAGAAATGTTATATGGTCAAAGCAATCAGATACATACAAATGACTGTAAATTACATATATATCAGATTCTTAGTAAAATTGTTGAGTTTGCAGGCTTGTACTGTCCCTCTGGTGTACATCCAGTACCTGGATGGGTCTCAGTCCTTTGTTTCACAGCTTCAGTTGCAGATGTGTTGATCCAGAGGTAGGAAGCAGGAATGAAGACAAAACGGGGATGGTGGTGCTTTGGTGCAACTGCCTTTTATGTCCCTTTGCCATGTGGCTTGCCTCAAACACAGCCCCACAGCACATAGCATGGAAAAGCCCCAGAGTCCCTTATCCCTAGGCATGTTCTTACATATCCTAGGGACTCATAAGATGTAGCCCCTGGGTTCTTTCATTGGATCCATAGTACCTTTGAATTCTCTTGATGGGCTATTAAGATGGCTCAGTGCTGCTGCCATCCTGTCTAGGGTGTCACCCAGAAACACAGCACAAGTGTTTGGATACAGATATATCATACATATTACATATTTCGAACTCAGTACAACACTGATACATACATATAAATGTGCTTATCAATCTTAGCAAATTATAATCTTTCCATTGGTACCTGACATGGCCTATCTTGTCCAAATTATTATAATTTTGCCACATGAATATCAATAGCTTTGTCATTCATATTGTGCATAACATCACAAAGAATGACACCCCTAAGTGCATTATTAGTTTGGATGCTCCACATCGGTTGGTCTGAGACTTGAAATATGTGCTGGTTGGTCCTAGGATTGCCACCTTTCAACAAGGCTAACACAAAAGTAAACTTTGCTCTTATACCCAGCCAAGCTTTGTTAAAAAATAGGTGAGTAGAAAGGGATGTGAAGCTAGAAGGAAATTGGACTATATGACATGATGCAGCACAAAAGGCACAGGTGGCAGTGGGGGCTGAAAATAGGGCAGGTACCTATAATCCCAAATGATATACATACAGCACCACTGAATTCCAGCAGCTTCTGGTATTGAGGGCAACAATAAATAGGACAGAGTACAACAGTGACATGAGGAGGAATTTGTACATTTAAATTGTGAAAAACCCTTGCTCTTACATTATGCATTATGAGAGAGACAAGGTACATGAGGTAATATCTTTTATTGGACCAGCTTCTAGTGGTGGAAAGTAAACATTTTGAGCTACACAGAGCTCTTCTTTAGTCTGGGGAAGGAATCAGAGTGTCTGAACTAAATAAAACTTGGGACACAGATTGTTAAGCAGAACAGGTAACACATGTTAGAGGTGGTCACTTGAAGTGAAATAAGCAATTAGAGGTTAGATTGTTATGCATAAAGGGTTTGAAGTAGGCAATTAAGGGTAGCAGGCAGTGTGGTTGTAATGAGTCATAAAACCAATGTCCCTTTTAAATCTCTGGTTTTTGGTAGCCAGCAGAATAAGTTTCCAGGCTTGCTTTTTAAAGGTGTTGTGCAGGTTTCCTTTGTGGACAAGTATTGAAAGATCAGATATGGAGTGATCGCTTTTTGATACATATTCACCCACGGGTGACATGGTGGTTTTGTCTCTTACCATTTTTCTGTGTGAGTTCACCCACATAGTTATTATTGGGGCATTTGATGTAATGGATGAGGTACACTACATGTTGTGATAAAGTATGTGCAAGACCCATGAATCTTGAAAGGTATGCTGTGGGGGGTGTTGATCATCATAACAGTGGAGATATGTCTGTAGGTTTTGCATCTGTTTTGGCAGGGTCTGGTGCTGCTTTGAGTTGGTGTGTCCTGGTCTGTGGGAGCTTGCTTCTGATGATGAGGTTGGCCAGGCTGGGGGGGAGGGGGTTGTTCGAAGATGAAAGTTGACAATCACTACACTCTCAAATGAACTCACGCAGAAAAATTATAAAAGACAAAAATGCCATATCATTAATGAGTGAATAAAGTGATCACTCCATATCTGATCTTTCAATACTTGTCCTCAAAGGAAACTTGTATCAGAATCTGCCCAGGCATAAAATCAGGCATATGCAATCTGAGGCAGATTGGTCTCATTCTGTTTTAGTTAGAGGATGGGCTTCATGTAAATAGTTCCAAGATTCTTACTGAAACAAAAGACTGATTAAAGAGCAGAGGCAGTTTTAAGGTTTTAGAGCCCCACCCATACCTAGCCACACATGGAACTCATACAGTATCTTCATTTTGCAACCTGATGGGTTTATAAAATCATCCTCTTTAGTCAATTTTCGATCAAAGACAAGGACATGTTTCTAGAGCACATACAATATGACCTTTCCATGGTATAGGAGCTTTCCCTTTCTCTTCTACTTTATCTTTTCCTTTCCTCTGCATGTTTTGAATAGATGCATAGTTGAGGCCCAGCCTTGTGTTTTAAATCCTTCAAATGGTGTCTGAGACTAACATATCATTTGATGGTTCTTTGCCTTAAAAACAAAAAACCTCTGTGGGGTATATTAATGGTCAGATTGACTTCAAGGATAGGAGATTCCCCTGCTTCTGGTTGGCTTTTGTCTCCACTTTGGATACTTCTAAACCATCCCTGCCAGGCAAGATTTATCTCTGGCTCACATAGATGCTTAATGGTAAGTTGTTTGCCTTAGGAATGCACTGAAGGGATGTTTTTAAAAACTTTTCCTACAGAGAGAATACCAGCAAGCCCTCTCTAAGGGCTCAGTCCTTCTCTTCAAATTACAAATTGCCCAACGGCCAAGGAGTTTTATCTAAGAACTATAGAATACAGTTCTTAATGTAAATTTGATTGGCAGTGTGTTGCCCTCCTTGTTAGTTATAGCATTTTATTTAAATGGATATGTGCCTGAGCCTGTCCTCCATCGTGCACATGTGATACATTGGGTTTGCTACTGAATACCTGGCTAAGTCCCTTATCCCTGCTCACTATGAAATTTTCTTCAACAAACTAGATTTATCTCTGAATTGTCTCTGATTTCAAAAACAAAATATTGTCAAGTCTGTCAGTAGGGAAACCATGATAGAACCAAGAAGTGTTCCTGTTAAATGCCAGCTTTAATACATGCCTTCATGGAAAAGACAAAGGTTTACTCCAGGCTGGTTACAATGAGATACTATGCCAGTTCCTCAGGGGAGGAGTTGCTCACTGATAGTTGCACAGTATGCTCCCTGCTCTGACACACACACACACACACACGCTGACAACTAGAAGGGGGATCTCCTTTAATGTAACTGGCAGGTGTGTCACAAAAATTAAGGAGACATACAAGTTTTCATACCAGAAGATAGTAATAGAAGGGTAATCTCAGGCCATCCATGACAGGACTTGAAATAAGAGTCACTAAGGCTTTGTCTACACTAGAAAGGTTTTGCCAGCTATATAGGCAAACCCTCCTAATGGAGATGCATCTTACTCCAGCAAAAGAGTACATCTAACAAGTATAGCATGTACCAATTCCCTGAACAAAGTAAGTTGTATTTGCTGGTATAAATGTACCTACACTAGGGCTTTTGCCAGCATAGCTAGGTTGGTTAAGAGTGTGATTTTAACTATTTTAAGTGTAGATCAGGATTAAGAAATTCTAGAATGTTTCCTGAACTAAAGCGACTTTGCACCTGCATGGGATTATTGCTGAAGGAAAAAAAACCCACGTGATGTTGTACTGGAGGAATCAACAGAATTCTCGTCAGGTCTGTCAAACACCTATGAGAGCTACTGTCTGGCAGTGTATCTGAAAAGAGGGATAGATGAAAGGGGTCAACTGCCAAAAAGTAGTGCTTATTTAAAACTAACTGCCACTGTTACAGCACTCTGAAAAGACAGTACAAAAATTATTAATCAATCCTCAAAACAACCCTCTGTGAGTGTATTAATACTGATCTTTAAAGGATGTGCCACAAGGGGCCTAGGGCAGGTTCTAAGCAGAAGCTCTACAATGAATCAGAGAGAGACAAAGTAATTTTAGGGCTAAGAGTATTTTCCTTATTCTAATAATCCTTATTTAATATTAGAAGAAGGTGACTCTTCACCATGGTCACAAATCTTGTCATGGCAGTAGATATTATCTGTTATGAGGATAATAAGATACTGAGAGGTTAAAGATGACTTGTGGAGGAAGAGAATGATGATTTGCACTTTTTTGTTTTGTTTTGCTTTACTTCTTTATGATGAATAAGGAAAACTGTATTTTTTCTTCCTCAGAAACAATGTAGTTTTTCTTCTCAGTTTTCTACATTGTAGATTAAACTGTTATCTACTCTGGTTTTCCTTAACAACTCTGTGGACAGCTGGCCAATTGGTAAGATTATGACATCAAAAAGTACTATGCAAGTAAAACAAAGGAAATTGAGAGGAGAAGTGATTTTTATTTAAACTATTTAAAACTCGTTGCTTTTTTTCTGCTTTTGCTAATACACAGTCTAATTCAAATACCTGGGGAGAAAAAGATGCCTTTGTTGAAGGTTAAGCATTTCAACTCTTCAGTTAAGGACTGAGAAAATTTGATACACAAGACCTCCAACATGTCTTCCAGCTAAACCAATGTACTCCAGACTTGACATTCTTGATTTTTCTAAATTAAAAACAAAATGGAAAACAACTTTCAGGTTGTCTTTTATATGTGATAAAAAAAAAACCCAACTGGTTCCCTTCCAAACAGACATATGGGTTTCATGCTCATGGCATACCAACAGAGAAGTTAGATAAAAACATACTATATTCTTTCAGGAAGGCTGCAAAGTAACACTATTCTTAAAATCCAGAACTGTAACACACCGGACCACACAGGAACCAAAAACAGACGGCAGCCACTTTGCTCTAGTCTGGCTCTTGGCAGAATGACTTCTGCTAGACTCCAAACTCATACTTCCCTAAAGAGCCCCCTAGCCTGCAAAAAGTGCCAGGAAAACCCAGTGAGCATTTAAAGTGGTAGTTTACAGCTTTAATACAGTTTTCAATACTACAATGGGATTTGCCCTTGCAAAGCTTATTACAGGTTTGGGACCTAATGATGCAAATAGGTGTTTTTGAAAATCCCACTAGTTGCCAAATAAGTTAGGCACCCACTGAGGTAAAGTATGAAGTCAATGAGAGTTAAGTGCCTACTTTGCTTAGGTGCTTTTGTAAATCTCACTAGGTGCTTATCTGCATTATTAGGCACCTAAATACCTTTGAATATCTAGCCCTTACTGACGTGACAAAGGCAAAACATAGAATCCGTAACAGAGTCAGTATTAAAATTCAGGATGTTTTGCCTTTCATATCAGTTTACTAGTGTTAATCCATTTGTTTTTATTTGCTTTTCCTCTTCTGTCCTGTGTGTGTCTTGGTGCCCAAATTAATTGCTGTAGTATATTATTTGAATTAAGGAGAATTTACTTACTTGTGATTTTCAATCTACCCAGCTCAAGCAAAAGAATAGAATATGTAATTAGTGCTCCTAATCAGTTTGCATTCAGAGTTAACACAATTTCATTATATAATCCACTCTCTTACTATTCAAGAAATATGGCCTATCTTTACAGCATGAACTATACAAAACTGTCTCTTACAAATTAAAATCAGATTTATATAACCATTATCTAGAACGATATATTACCAATGTCAAATTCTATTGTCTTGAGAATCTCTAAAGCAGGCCAATTGTTTTTAAAGCCTTATATTTAACACCTTTGTTTTTTAAAAAATCCATCAGTTTTAGAGACTTCTTCCCTTAAAATTTAGTAATTGGAGATCATAATTCTGATGGAATTCAGTGTCTTTCATTTGTCAGCTCTGTGCATTAGTAAAATAAATAAAGCAAATAAACAGCAACATCTGTTGCAGTCATCGAGGTTTATTGCTGAGTTCATCAGCATTTGATGTGATAGGAATCTTTAGCTGATCAGTTCTACTTTCCTTAGTAGATATGATTGTATTCACTAGAAATTAATATGGGGAGTTTGGGGACCTGCCAGTCTCACCTGCCAAATTATGATAACCCATATTTGTTCCCAGTACCAACATAAATCTTTTTTAAACCCCTACAAATGTGTGCTTTGTTACACCATAGCATTCCAGCTGTTCTGAAAGATGATATGTTTTTAAAGAGGAATTAATTTAAATGTTAAAATATGCAAATGATTCGAAATATTGTCAAACTTTCTCATAGTGCATTAGCATCTATTATATGTTATCCATATAAGTAGAAATTCCTTTTTATATAATGACAGGTAAAATGGTGTACATCTACAGCTGAAGAAAAAAGTCTGAGTTAGCAGTGTGTTTGAGAGCCCAGTCCTACAGATTTCTGTCTTTGTTTATAGTCCTTACTCAGACAGAACTCCCATTACCATTTATTTGGGCCCAGCATGCTTTATTTTATGCACAAACATATTGCTTGGAAACCTGGGTTTGTTCAAATAGAGTCAAATGCACAATTATACATAGAGGAGCAAGGAATGCAGGCCATACCTACAGAAGGAAGACTGTATCCTGGAAAGCAATGACCCTGAGAAAGATTTAGGGGTCAACTCAAGATGAGGTTCCGGTGTGATGCTGTGGCCAAAAGGATAATGTGATCCTTGGATGTATAAATGGGGGAGCAGTGAGTAAGAGAGGTTATTGTATCTATGTTTATGGCATTGATGAGGCCGATATTGGAATACTGCTTACAATTTCCGGTGTACACATTTTAAAAAGCATGTTGAAAAACTGGAGAGGTTGCAGAGAAGAGCCACAAAAATGATTCAAGGGCTCAACAGACAAAGAGTTCAATCTGTTTTGAAAACGTAAACTAAGAGGTGATTTGATTACAGTACATAAGTACCTTCACAGGGAGAAAATACTAGATACTGAAGAACTCTCTAATCTAACAGAGAAGGGCAACAAGAACCAAAGGCTGGAAGTTAAATTCAAGTTAGAAGTTAGGCACAAATTTGGTGATTCACCACTGGAACATACTACCAGGGCAAGTGATAGATTCTCTGTCTCCTGATGTCTTCAAATCAAGACTGCATGCCTTTCTGGAAGAAACACTTTAGCCAAACTCAAGTTATGCTTCAGTCAAACACATATTTCTAGGCTCAGTGCATGGGTAACTGGGTGAAAGTTAAGGACCTGTGATATACAGGGGGTCAGTTTAGATGACTTAATAGTCCCTCTGGGCCTTAAACTCTGTGAATCTATAAATTACATATAAAAAACTTCAAGAGAGCAGCCACCCTAAGGGCCTTCTGCTCACACAAACCTCATTCTGGCAAAACTCACTTTAACATAAATAAGAATATGTCTGTTCTACAGCTGGGAGCATGCCTCCCAGCCTGAATAGACAAGACACATGCTAGCTGTGGATCATTCTGTGGCATGGTGGTGGCTCAGGCTAGACAGCTGAGCTCAGACCCAGGTACGTGGGCTTGGAATGAGGGGGTCTAGCCTGAGCCGCTGCCATGCTGCAACATCCACACTGCTATTTTTAGCATGCTAGCTGGAGCAAAGCTATGAGAGTCTGTAAGGCATATCCTAGCTGCAGTGCAGACATACGCTAACCTAAGAGTTCTATTGCAAAACCAGTTCTATAATCAGCCAAATTTTGCCTTGAGTTCCATCAGAACAATCCCACTGATTTCAGAGGGGGAGTATGCAGATAGCTGTGGGAAAAAATTGGCCTTGGAAATAGAAATTATGATGCTTTTGTGGAAATCCTCAGGTACCCAGTGGGTGGTTACTCACCAGGGATGTAGTCAGAGGCAGATCAATTCACTTGTCTGGAGACCCTCTGAATTCAGTAGAATTCTGCACAAATACAAGGGTTTGCATATGCAAATCCGATTGGTTGATTAGGGCCCAAGGTCAGCCTCCTTTCCCTTAACCAGAATTGTATCTGGATAACTATTAGTTAATATACGTGTCATTGGACATTTCCTGCCACCATCACCTTGATGGTAATGTGCATTCAGAGACTCAAGACTTCACATTAACGATGCACATCAATCCCAATGCTGATACCTTCTAGTTCCTCAAACAGCTGTCTTTTTGTCTGATAACACTCAGGGGATAAGTTAAACATGTTATCAGAGTATGAAGTAATTGATGAGCAGCTGAGAAAATTACAAGCCCTGTGACCTACATTTATGACTCTTAAACTTGACCTAAGAAAATGAAGTCCTGCTTCTCCTCTCCAATTCTCCCCTCCCTCCCTCCCAAGTTGCTATCTTGAATCTGTCCTGAATTTAGAAAGGCTTATAAATAAGTGTGGGCCTCATTCTGTTGTCACTAATACCACTCTAATTCAGAACTAACTCCATTGAAACCAGTGGCTTTACACTTGTGTAAAACCAGTGTAAATAAATCAGGCCCTGTCGGAGTCTGTGGTTGTTCCTCCCCATCAGTGTCAAAGGGTGGCCATGCCCCCTTGCTACTGTGTGACTGTCAAAGCAGTGTTCAATGGGGAATTAGCAGTCTCAGGTCTTTGGCTCTCTGGGCAGGGCAGAGCAACAAAGCAGTCAGAGCTCCGACCTTCTGGCCTCCTGGCTCAGGCAAGGCAACGGACAAATGCAGGCCTCTTGGCCTAAGGAGGATAGGCGGCCACCTCAGGTGGGGCAGCCACAGGGGGACCTGGTTCACCCTTACTCCACTGGGTCCCAGACCATGGCCCTAACAGTGGTGAATGGTTCTGTCACTGCGTCAGTGGGGATCCCGCCAAAACACGCTGACCTGAACTCTGGCAACACAACCAGACTATTAGCTGGTGTTCTTGGGCTACTTCCTACATCCCTTTCTGAGTGTATCTCTGTCTCCTGGGATTCCTCTGTCTCCCTGGGGTACACAGCCAGCAGCAGCCCCAATAACTCCTCCAGGAACTAGTCAGTTGGCAGTCCCGGCACCTACTCTTGGTCCTTGGCAGCAGGGGAGAGATGTCTGCTTCCTTCTCTGGCTCTTGGACAACTAAGCTGCAGGGCCCACCTTTAAAACTTCCTGTCCCACCCTCTGGCAGGGGTGTGTGGCCTGCCCAGCTCTGCCCAATGGGGGGGCTGGGGTGGTTCCTCCCTGTCAGTCTTAGAGGGAGGCCACGCCCCTTCACTACAGGCCCTGGGTGTTAACATCTTTTCTTTGTGAGATTGTAGACCACTTCTGGTAATAAAGTTTCTCACCAGCACTAACGGTCAGGTTCTCCGCTCATTTATGCTAGTTTTACAGTGGTGTAAATCTGTTGACTTCAGTGGACTTGCTTCTACACTGAGATCAGAATCAAGCCCTATGTATTTAAGAAAATAATTATGTAATAAGTTGTTTTGTGCAAGCTGTTCTCACTGCTCTGAACCTGAACCTCCAACGTACAGAGAGTTCTCTTGACAGAAGCTGGATTACTGATAGTAGAACTGGCCAGTGGTCTCTCTACCACAGCTCTTGTGCAGTCTTGAGGACATCTCCGTACCATACTGTGTAAGTTCATTGATGTGGCATGGCTCCAGTAGGAGCTGTGGTGCTGCTCTGCACTTTGCAGGGAAGGAAGGTGACATTTATTTCTTTAATTTTAGCCAGTGGGGTGTCCCCTCTTCCGGGGGTTTGAGTGTGTGACCCACAATGTGGAGGGAGTTATGGAGCAGAGGGGTGGGTAGTAGTGGGATACTTCCTTCCAGGAAGCTGTGGCAAACAAAGTGGTCAGAAGAGTTGTGTTGGTACCATAGAGAGATCTGAGAATGGTTAAAGTTCCCATTTCTCCCTTTATCCCTGGAGACTACCAGGATCCTGCAAATTGCATGCAGAGAAGGGGAGGGAACAGAGAAGCGCACACTATTTCTGGTATCAAACGGTCCTGATGCTGACATAGCCGTTCCATGCTTACTGCAGTGAAAGCACTAGCTTGACGGTAGCTGCAGCTTCTATTGAATTGATTGAAGTTAGTTTCCTAATTTCTTTTTAGTCATGGCTCCAAAATAAACACAGAGCCACAAAAGTTTTTGGGCAGCACAATAGCACATATTTATACAGAATTGCAACAAGCAGATAGTTATTCTGTTTAGTGAGGGCAAATAACTAGAACTGTACATAATTCACATTGAAGTGTAAATCATGATGTTTTTAATCACACAAGTCGTATAATTCAATACGTTGAGACCAGAGTTCTTAAAAAGTTGCTGAGGCTGATTCTTCTCTTATACTCATTTTATGCTGGTGTAACTCCATTGACTTGAATCGAATTACTCCTCATTTACACTGACATAAGTGAGAGGAGAATCAGGCCGAAATAATATTTAGCTGAGATCATACTTTTTCAAGTTTGCTAAATCCACTAATTAGTTTTAATTTCTCACACAAATCTCAAAGGTAGACAACAGGGCAGACAATGATCTCTTGCTCTTTAACATTTCAGTACTGCAGTACTGTTCAAGACATACAGAGATTTCTTGAGCTTTATTTTTACCAATGAAGAATTAACTGGAAATTAGCTTGTATTAACATAATCCTGTCCACTAGCTTTTGTAGATGATGTCTAGCTGAATCAAAGGAGAGAAAAGAGTTTGATCCATCATCTGACTTTCAAGACTTAAATTAAGTTCTTGGCTTCTCATCCTTTGATCACTTTTGCTTATGACTGCATGTAATCTGACCCCCTTTGCCATCTAATTCTCATTAATTTTCATACATCAGACTCCTTTCCCCTCTTTCACTTTCATCAAGAACAGAATACAATTTTTCTCAAGGGAATATTCATGCTTCATCTATTTTCATCTCTGGGTTTTAAAAATCTGTTGCAAAGTTATAACTACACTATACCTATCATACTTTTCAAGAGTAATTCTTTTTTTGTTATTATTCTGCCTCTCAATGGCCACATATTGAACTGCAATTTTACCTTGACTGAAACAAACTCCATTGATATTAACTGCTTGCAAATTGAGTATGTGATAGAAATAACTCATCTGAAGAGTATTTCATGCCTTCTGTATAGATTGTAGCAAAAATAAAATTAACTTAGAGGAGACTAGGAAGGGGGGGTCTACTTGATTTACCTTTCTACCTGAGGACACCGCACAATTAGATATGTCAAATACCCTGGAAGCCATCTTCTTGATTGATAATACTCTACAAAGTACATACCCTAAAGTGTAATCAGTGTCTAATCTTTGGGCAATTCCACAGGTAGAACTTCCTAAAATAATGCCATTTAAAATAATAACTGCAAAAAGCTTTGAGGGAAAGAAGGGAATAATGAGTTTACCTATTGTCCCATTAAGACAATAAGCAAATACATGCATGTTGAGTATATAATTTAAACATGCAAGTGAGAAAATGCATTAGATGTTAAGGCTGGAACCTCATGTACTTGGGTATTACAGGGTGTGGTTCAGGATTTTAGATCCCTGCAATAACTTTACTAGTTATACAACAAGGTGTATTTTAAATACAGGGGGTCAAATACATGCTTGGTCAGTACTTTTACAAAGCATGAATTTGACACAGAGTTTTTATCTGAACTTTTAGCAAGAGACTTTTACTCTTATAGGCTTTAAGTAATGTGCTTAAAGAGTTATTTAGGCCCATATTATCACCTTTTCTTCTGCAAATGGAGAGGACTGAAATGTAATAAATATCTCCTGTGAGGCAGAGGGACAGGGACTTGTGGTTTTGGCCACCCCTGAGAACCCATGGAGTTTCTTCTGCTGGAGTGCCACAGGGTCAACACCCCACAGACTTAGGTGGAAAGGGACTGCCACTTCCCATATTATCCCTTGCTATTAACCAAGCCTGCACATTTCCATTCAGAAATCAGAAAAGGGGTAAGCTTGAAACAGCATTCATTCCCAGTTGGTCCTCTCCAGAGCTGCCACTGTCAGGGAGACCAGACCAGAAGGAAAACCACAGGGTGGGATGGACAGACAACCCTTCCCCACAGACCACAAGGTTGTAGACCCTGCCTCCTGTGGCTGGACAATTTGCTATCATATCAAAAAGCGTAAGATGAAGAGATAGCTCTTCAACATCAAGAATACACTGTCAGTACAAAAGGTGCTTGGGGTTGAAAACAATCTGGGAATGTGATCTCAAAACTATATCTTCCAAACATCTTTCAAAGTAAAGGAATTATACGAGTCCAAATGAGGGAAAGCACTTCGTTCTGCAGCAATAAGCCAAATATCATTCCCTATACTACAGAAAGCTTGCTGGGCCCCATTTAAACTATAGCGGGCCAAATTTAAAGAAAATGATTCATGATGGATCTTGTAAACAAGTTCAAGAATTTTAATACATCTTCCCTTTGAATGTTTCTCTGTACACAGGTTTTGGCTGTGAATGAACATAACAATTCCATTCTTATTGAAGTCCATGGCAGAATTCTGACTGACTTCAGTGGGAGCTTGATTAGATCCTTGACCCTTTTTATAAAGAAAATAACAAATGTTCCTGGAAGTCTTTCCAGCACTTTAGTATTTCTTGTTAATTGGGACTAAGATCAACTTACAAAACTAGGACCAAAACTGCTTAGAGTTTAATACTTAGCAAGTACAAATGGCCATATTGATTTTTAAGCAGCACTCCCCTTTCAAGGCTTTGGCAATTGTACAAATTCGATGGTGCAATATGTCCCAATATACCACGTTGTGAGGTATATTGTGAAGCTCAGGAGCTCCCAGTTGTACCCCACACTTTACAGATATTACTAGTAAAATCACCACTTGCAAGTGATTGAGAAAGAAGACGATGGCCACTGAGATAAATTAAATAACATGAACTAGGATTTGAGAGGAAAAGTGGATGAGACTCAACCTGGACGTAAGAACTAAATCAGGACGAGAGAAGAGAGCAAAAATAAAATCATTTTCTCAACATATCTACGGCAATCAATGCAGGTAGAACTGGTGGTAGGAGGAGGATATTAAAACCCACATGCTGAGATACAAAATGTTTTAAGGGGGAAATATGGAGGACAAATTTCTCAAGACTGCAGGGACAAAAGTAAGCAAGATTGTCTGAACTCTGATACAGGCAGTCCAAGCTCTTTAGAACGCAGCTCTACTCCAATTTGTTGCTACTGGCTCACTGATGCCCTTAGTGTGTTAGATGGCCGCTTGTACACTATAGAAGTCTCTGGGTTTGTACCAGTCTTTCACACTTGGCACAAAGGCAGCTGGGATTTTCAAGCCAGACAGCTGACAGACATGGAAAGCAATCTGCCATGCAGAGAGATGGGTTAGGAATGCTACCTCTGAAGCAATACCAGGGATGTTAAAGAGAGTGCTGGTCAAAAGAGAGAGAGGCATTCCATCAAGTTATGTGATTAGTGGTAGTGACATTGTGTCAAATACACATACAAGAGCTCATGGACACATATGCATACATAGGCAGCATAGGCCTAAAGTTTGCTACAGCTTTGCAAGAATTGGTTATTTTTAATAAAGTGTTGATTAAAGGTAACTTGCTGCTAGACAACCTGGAGGAACAATTTGAAAACCGAATTAGGTTATGTAACTTTATGACAGAGTATAGGGTGTGAACACCTATGGGGAATCTGGGGATGGGCAGATGCAAGCCCACGCACAGTTAAAGGGACCTAGCTTTTATTTAAGGGGAAAAGCTACCAGACCCAGATCCCAAGCATTTCTGGGCAACAAGTAATGAGAAAACAGGGGCGGGCATGAGAACAGTCATATGTTTAAGGAACCAGACTGGGAATTCAGTAGGTCTGGATTCAATTTCTGGCTCTGCCACAGACCTCCTGTTGACCTTGGACAAATCACTTCAGTTATCTGTGCCTTAGCTCCCATCTGTAAAATAGAGATGATGATTCATGATGTCGTTTCTCACACTCTTTGTCTCTTGGGTCTATTTAAAGGGTAAGTTCTTCAGGGAAGGGACTATCTATTACCATGTGTCAGTACAGCACCTAGCAAAATGAGAGCCCAATCCAAGTTGAGGCCTCTAGGTGCCAATGTAATAGAATTAATAAATATTAATAATTGCTGTGGCCGTACCTTCAGACAAGATGCCGTGGCTGGTCTCCATCTGGATCCCATAAATATAGTTCCTTGCTTCAGCCACAGTGACTGGAAGTACTCTGCCTGAGTGGGAGCAAGAAGGAAGGACACTACCTCCACATCTCAGAACCAGAAATCAGATGCTTGGATCCCTACTGTGACATCCTCTTTAGCTACCACTTATCTTTTGCCTTTGCCTTCCTCACAGCATAGCTTACAGCAAAATAGCCTCTGTTTTTGTGGTGTATTTGATTTTCTGTGTTGCAAACTGAATACCTATATGTAATCTCTTACCAGCCTCCTTCCTTTTTAGCTTGAATGCATGTCTTATTCTTAAATATTCATGGGGGCCAGTTAAGCCTTCAGGCACAGTGGATCTAAAATAGTATTTATAGCAGATGTTTTGTGGACACTATTTTATGTTCACAGTGGTAGTCATTTATTGAAGGGTAAAGAAAAGAATTGTTCTAGGAATGATACACTATTCTGGGAACACACAATGGTATATTTCTCTAGCACACAAACATGAAGTTATACTGTCTGTCATAAAACAATTGAATGTGATGGATTTCTGCGAGCAGTATATTAAATCTTATCCTTGAAAAAGCTAGTCATTTTCACTTACCAGCCCTAGAAAGCTAGCTGGATTTGCCTTTGGCCTTATACCTGACAAGCTGCCATAATTTTGTTTCATGTTTTTTCTTTTAAAAAATGTCAAGTGAATTTTAGAGAGTGTTGTCTGTTGGAATGTTCACTCCAGAATAGATTTAGTGATTCTGTCCATTTCATTAATGGATAAGTGTTTACTCATGAAAATATCGCCATAGTTGGCAGCTTTATTATCATTTTCAGCAGAGAGGCCTAGGATTGAATTGGAATGGCATTAAGCCATTTCACCCCTGGAGATGATCCCATGAGGTCAGCACAGAAGTACGTTGTCAGGGAGGCTG
The DNA here is from genome assembly GCF_026122565.2 of Emydura macquarii macquarii. Lineage (NCBI taxonomy): Eukaryota > Metazoa > Chordata > Testudines > Chelidae > Emydura > Emydura macquarii. The sequence continues at coordinate 21,422,394 of NW_027131500.1, forward strand.
TAAGAACTTTCACTGACGCGGCTCACACTAAATGTGTTCTGTGAATGAATTGAGAAGTTCAGGGCCTGATCCAAAGCCAAATGAAGTCAGTGGAAAGAATCCTTTGTTGACTATAATGACTTAGAAAGCATGTTCTCTTTTACTGATAGTGGATTAAAATAAAGTTTTTTAAAAATAATTAGTGCCAGGCTACTACTCCATTCCCACAACACTGCCAGATTGCAATACAGGGACGGCCTTAATGTTTGTTGAAATGAGACAATCCTATCCCAACCTAGAAGGGAGCTTGGAAATCTTTAAGGATGCAGCAGCTGAAAGACCAGGGGTGAGTTTCTGTGGTGCATCCATACAAGTCACAGCACCAAACTTGCAAAGTCAGGCAGAGGGGAAAATAAGGTAGCTTTAAGTCACAGTTGTGCCCTCTCAATTCTGGGTTGCTCTGGGAGCTGAAGTGTCCCCCAGAGCAGCTCAGACAGCCCTGAGGATCTGTCTAAGCTACAGCAGGCTGTCCTGTGGCCCCCAGCAATGCTTGGAATTTCTGCAATGCTGCAGGCTATCGCTTTGCCCGCAGTGTGCTCCAAGACTTGTGCGAGGGTCCTCAGAGGACAGCCTGAACCAAGGGACTCCTCCCCTTACCAGATACGAAATTTTTAGAGTCCCTTTAAGGCCTCTCTAGCCATTTGACATGGCCAGAGTGAAAGTGAGGATATCTCACCCTAGATAATTTATACACAGAGGAGTGAATGGAACATACACATGACTTTTATTGCATCTGACAATGGCAAAATGGGGAGTAGATTAGAGATGAAAGTGAAGGACTTGGAAAATGTATAATCAGAACAGATCAATCTTAACCAAATAGCTTCAACACAGTCATGGGAACCCTGATATCAAATGTAAAGCCAGAGTCCTGAATCACTGAAATAACTTGTGTTCCACAGAAGTCTTAATTGAGGCATCTAGTGTATTTATTTTTCTTAACTAACTAGTTGACTTATTGGTGTTTTTGATGCTCATGTAATCTATTTGTTGCAGCTCATATACTTGCATTGAAAAAAAAATCTGTTCTGCATCTGCTGTGCACTGTAATACTTTGCACAAGCCTACATGCAAGAAATATAGGCCAAGATTCACAGCAATGCTGGGGCTGCTTTGCACTGGTTCACTAATACAAAGCAGACATAAACCTGGCAGATTCTGGAAGTGGATGGGTTCTTCTGTATAGGGGAGTACACACACTGGTGGTACAGGGCTACTGTTGGCAATTCCTATGTCAGCTCTGTCCCTGACACACATGAGTGACCAGGGTGCCACTGCATCTCCAGATGCCAGAATAGGTCCTTGGGGTAATGGGCAGCCAAACATAAAGTAGAATGCCTGCAAGGTTGGCCTGACCCTTGTTCTTCTGCCCCCCAATTCTGTTCTCAGCGTACCTTGGCCAGATTAGATACCCTTAAAAGTGGGAAATTGGTCCTAGAAGATGCTCCCTTTAAATAGTTTCCAACTCTGCATTTATCCTGATTTCTCACTGAAAAAAGGAAAAAAAAAAGGAACAGTTCTGACAAGCTAAGACTATTGTGTGTGAAATGGGCATTAAATTAGCAGATTTGTACCCAGCCAGGCTGCAAGTAGACTGATATGTGAGAATCATATTTAGGAATGTGAAGTCTGCCAATTAATTTTTTTTTCAGTGTTAAAGGATTGAAGTGATAGGGCTCTGAAACCATTGTGTCAGACAGATTGGAGATTAAGTAAACTCCATTTCCAATGGACACCATTTTGAATCTCTATTTTGGTTAAATGGATTCTATTCAGTTTGCTTTATTATGTGCAGTGTGTACTCAAGGATTTTCCCTCCCTCTTGGTCCATTGTTTGTATTCAGATAACAGTTGCTACAGAAAGAGATTACCTTTAAAAAGGATTAGTTATATTTGTTGTTAAAGGGATGATGACAGGCTGAATAGTAAATTGTTCATCCATCGAATGTGTTTTGGATCACACTACACAAATTATATTTAATTGTGTCAAGTTGGACCATGGATATATACAAGAAGTGGAGGATTACATATGTGCATAACTCATGATTTTTCTTCAGCACCCTTCACTTTATGTGCCTGGTCTGTATTTATGCGCAAACAGTACGCTAGCATTTCAATATTCCTACAGCTCTAAAGCTCAGAGTAGATAGTCGCAGCAAGAAAAGCAATGCATATAAACATGCAATCATAGTGAGAACCTGAAATTTGTTTGGATGGATTGCCCAATAATTTAATTGTAATTTAAAAGTTGCAGTATTAACTTTTACAGGGGTTCTTGGGAAAGGGGAATGAAATTTCAGAGACCAATTAATTCATTAATTAATGTCAGTGTTAAGGTAATGAAGAGATTAGAAGATGACCTGCAAAATTTTACTGCAGATTGTAACAGTAGCCCCAGAGTCACTGGATGCTAAACACTATCATATAACATTTTACTTTGTGTAGCAATGGCCTGTGTCACATAACCAGTGTCAGGAAATAAGTCCTCCCTCTTACCACCGCTCTTGTGCATCACAGGAATGATACCATGCACAAAAATACATACAAATGTATGACACAAATAGAATTCCACTCTTGCAATCAGAAAGGAGAGAAAAGTGCATGCCTCCAATTATGCTTTACTTAATTATGAGTCCTAGATGCCTCAGCGATGGATGCTTTAGAAATGAACAAACAGGTAACAGCTTTCCCCCTTCTCCCTACCTCCTTTTTGACACACCACATTTTCACATTTTTTGGTAGATTAGAAAGTTATGAATATTTAAAATTGTTACTCAAAAGCTTTGCCCTGGTAACCCACTTGGAGACAGTGTGAGAGGTGGGCTATTAGAGGTTTGAGGCAAGGGCTAGTTGAACCCTGCTAGTGCAAGATGTTGCTTGGTGTGTTACCAAGGACTACTACACTCAGGGAAGGAGTTCACTTCTCAGGAAGAGCAGGTGCTGTTTTGAACCATTTTGGCTCAAACATTTTGTATTTATATTCACCTTCAGGCAGAAGTCAGGCCTGTAAAATTTCAGCCAAATAGATAAAAGTGTTGAGCAACTGAAAACAGGGGGTCAAAATGGAAATGTTCAAGCAATATTAATTATGGCAATTAACACTCCAACTATTAAATCTGCAGCTGGGAGCCTGTGCAGTTCTATATAGTTAATTGTTTCAAATCTTCATAATTTTTTTTAAAGTTCCAAAAGTAAAAAAGTCATGCTAGACTCAAGAACTTCCAGTTCAGCTAACATTAAGTCAACATTACTGGGCTGCAGTTGCTAAAGATTCATGAGCTGGAGAATTAATAACTAGTCTTAAGTTGCCATCATTTGCTAATGAGGTTGGTATGTGACCTGCACACCTAACTGGTCATGAAATAAAAGTCAAAAGCTCAAGGCTCATTTACTGTAACTGTCAAACTAATGTATTTTCCTTAATGCTAATCCACAGGATTGTGCTACAGCAGTATACAAACATTCAGCCAGTGTAATCAGCAGTTTATAGTTTACTCCAGAACAGCTTCTCAATATTTGTTTCATTTTCCTATAAATTCCTTAACTGTTCTGCTCTGAGACCAGATGATAAACAATATTAATCCCTTTGGAAATATATATATTTCTCCTAATTCTGAGAACTGGGACAAAGGTTTTATCTGGCATATTTTACATTGTCCTCTTCTAAATTTCTCCATTCCTTTCTCTTTGCTATAATATTGTTTTTGCCATATTGAGAGAGAGAGAGAGGGAGAGAGTGAACAGCGAAGATGCCATTACTTCAGCAATAGAAGGTGTTGCTGACATGAAATACTCTATGGAAAAAAAGATTAACCAGATATTAACCAACCTCCTCATGTGAACACCCCCAAATCTGGGAGATGCTTTAGAATCTAAACTGGGATCCAGATAAGATTTTGTCTTTCATCTCTAGTTGGCTGAACCAGAACCCCTGATTCAAATGCCCCTCAACTTTGAAGGGTCTGAAACTGCCACCTAGATATGAATTTGTGGCTGGTCCCAAAGCCTGTAAATTCTAGAAGCTGAAGGTGGTGTGATGCGTTATGACTGTAAAAGTATGTCTTCACTGCACAATCAACCTGGGCTCCTGCACAGGTTTTAACCTTAACTCTTCTCTCATCCACACAGCAAAACCTTTCTCTGGGGTTGGAGATGCTTTAAGATTGGGCTATCTTACTTGTTTTGGGGCCTATCCCCAGTCACCTATGGGCTGCAGCGCAGTCCCCAACATGCTCCCATCTCTAGCAACTCCCACTGCCAGGAGAGTTGCTGGAGATAGTTGTTCTGCAGAGAGTATCAAGACACGTTTACCCAGCTGCATGCCCTTACATGCCTCTCTTCAATTAAACATTGTGGAAGATAAAATCTAAAGTATTTAAGTTGTGGTGAATAATACAGTTTTGAATAAATTAGTATATTATGGTTCACATTTTCCTGCACACCCACATTTGTGATTTGTTATATTGTAAAGGTAAATGTGTGTTCCTGGTGTCTAATAGGAAATATGTGAGAATATTTGAGGCTTCAAAATTATGATGAATTCGATTTAGAGACTGTTTCACAGTCTTGCTTCCCTGAAGAGCGCTTACCAGAGCAGTTATAATCAGGCCACATCTACACTCCCAGCAGCACGAGGGAGATTGGAAGTTTCCTCCAGATGCGGGAACCTCTGGGGCTGCTGCCCAGTACTGGAGCTTCCTGCAGCAGGGGGAGGGACCAGAGGTGGGTTCGATTTCCACCATGCTGCTGGGAGCGCCCCAGCCAGGGGTCCCCTAGCTGCTAGTCCTGGCTGGGCTGGGGAGCTCCCAACAGCACAGGGGATATCTGACTCACCTCCCTGCTGCCTTCAAAGCCCAGCTCTGAAGGCAGCACAGAAGTAAGGGTGGCAATTCTGCCAGCCCCCTACAAGAGGTTTGCGACCCCCCCATAACCCCATTTTGAGTTAGGACCCCCACAGTTACAACACTATGAAATTTCAGATACAAACATCTGAAATCTTTAAACTGACCAATTTTCAAATCCTATGGCCATGAAATTGACTAGAATGGAGTGCGAATTTGGTAGGGCCCTACCCATAAAGCATGAGACTGAGGTTCATTACATTCAAACAAGAGGTGACAGGAGGCAGCCAGAGCCAGCCTCTCCCTTACTTGAATCTCTCACTTCCTGGCCTCATTCCACTCCAGGGTAACAGAATTAATCTCTGCTGGAGGCTGGGCCTTCTGGCAGCCAGGACTTCAGATCCACACATCAGTGGGAACTGTGCTTAATCTGCTACTCGTTGGAGAAGTCAGGGGGGAGAGGGTATCTTCCAGTTCCTGTGGAGACTAGAGAAAATTCTCTGTAGCCCAATCCAAGAATGATTATACTTTTCTTTTAGTTAATTTTAGGATGTTGGTTTGAGCTCTTGGTTCATCAGAGGAGAATGTGTGTGTGATTACATATGTGCTTTCAATTGTATACATTGCTCTTTTTGTACTTTAATATTTTGCTTCAGGCAAAGCAGGAGTGGGGAACGTTGTTTCTCAAGTTATTCATTGTCTACTTCAACACTCCCTCTTTATTTATCTCCCACTTATCTTCATATCTTTTTCCATACCACTTCTTATACCTGGAACTTCCTTCTGTCCCAGCTGTGCCTGGTGCAGCTTTCAAGATGAGTGCTATGATTGTATGCTCCTTGTGGCAGGAACCATACTTATTCTGTTTTGTATAGTATCCAGCACGTTGTTGGTGATGATCAATAATAAAATAAGTGATCTTTTCTTCCTCCCACTGTTTCAGATTTTAATGCTTTTTTTGGAATGACTGTTAGAGCCATTCTGTTCAATAGTTTTATCTTTATCATGTAGACAGGGCCTTTTATTTGTTTTTCAAATCCGTTTTCCTAGTCTAGGGATTTGGCTGCCTCTTTGTTCCTTTTGTGGTTAGCAGTGATATCAGATTTGTTTAGCTGAGTTTTCTGCATCTTTTCTGATTTTTCATACTGATGTTCCAGTCTGGGTTCCCTACTTCACGTAACATCAAAGTCCCTTCACAAGGCAGGGACTCCATATTTGGTAAATAGGATGGGTATGAATATATAAAGAAATGAGGAAATTGTAAGTAGAAAAACCTGTAGGGGGTTGAGTGTCCTGGCCACTCATTGTTATTGGAGGGTTCTGGAGAATAGCCAGGTAAATCCTGAAAACTCAGTAAAGGTGTGGTTAACAAAGTCCCCTGCCTGGACTCTTATCATATAGCAAATAAGAAATCTCTGGAATGCAAACTGCTTTCAATTCTGGCTCTATACTGGATTCTGTGTTCTTCTCTTTAGCAGCCACAAGTCGTTTCTCTCTTCTTTTGTTGACGGTTGTCCTCCTCCTTATCGGTAATTATTTTGTTATGTCTTTGATACAACTCTATGGCCTTGTTGGTGTTGGAAAAAATTCAAACTGTAACTTTCCAGTGGTGAAGACCCACACAGTATTCTGCACAGAACTGCACTGGTGAGGAATTATGGGTCCCACTTTGTCCATTTCGATACAACATAGAATCCTGATCCCACAACTTTGTGCGGGGAGAACCGTACACCCACGTCAAGACCCAATGGGAGTCCACCCATGAGGACCTCAATGGACATTTGGGGCTTTTATGAGTGCAAGCCTATTGAAGCAGAGTGTTTGTCCTTTATACATGATAACTATGGTACTAACTGAATAGCAAATTACACACAGTTACATTAAAAGAACATATTAAGCTTGCAAAGACAAGCACTCAAAAGTTAGGAAATACCAGAATGAAGGCTGTCTGTGCAAGCCTCATTGGGTGTATGTGTTATGACAGTCTTTAATTATATGATCATATACTATTTTGTCCACAGCACCCTTGCTTTATTCAGTGCACAGAATAGACAGTGCTCACTTAATGAGCACAATTCAATATTTAGTTTTTGCCTCATTGCTCAATGGGCATCCTAGGACATATTTACTGCAAATTATTCTGCTCTGAAAACAGAATTATTAAATAATTATTAATTTCTTCATGGGCTTTTCTCTGGCACATTGCTATGGTATCTGAGGGCTTCACAAATACTAATGAATTTATTTTCACAGCACCTCTGTGAGATGAAAGGGTGACATGATCCCCTTGTTACTGCTAGGGAAGTGAGGCACAGAATGGTTAATATAAAAGAGTCTACTAATTTTGGATGTGCAATTTGAGATGCCTAGTGTCATAATCCTGCTAAAACTTCCCCCTCTGGACACACACCAAGGCTGTTGTGTGTGGCTGAATCTCAATACACTGCACCTGTGTTCTTTTTAAGCTTCCTAAACTAAGCAGCATCCATACATTTTTTCTGGTTTTTGCTCTTTAGGCACACCCTCAAAGTGCAGATCCTGTATCACACCCTTTCTGCCAGCTGAGATCCACAGTTCAAATGTCTGGGCCCTGTGACTAGGTCCAGACCAGCTCTCCTAGCCTCCCCACCCTTTCCCAGAATTCTACCATATGCGCATGTTGGCTGGCTTTACAAAGCACCTCTTCAGGAATACCAGATAGTGAAAGCAAACAGGCACGGGCTATGCAAAGTATTCCAAAAAGCAAACACTTTACTTTAGATAGCACTAAATAAGAGTTTTTTCAAGGCTCCAGGTCCTTCTTCAGAACTCCACTCCTCCAGGTCAGGCTTCCCTTCCAGGTGAATCAGTCAGTCTGCATGTGCTCGTTCTTGCTCTCTCTTCCCACTCTGGAATCCAGCCAGCATCCTTTTACCTTGGCTGGTACTGCCATCAAAACATCCCCTCTCCCTCCAAAAGCCTGTGCCTTTGTTCCTCATGTGAGTCCTTTCTCTACATCTCTCAGGCTCCATAGTTTTAAAGACACAATGCTAACACCTGATTTCTTTGTTTTACTTCTGGTGAATTCCACTCTTCAGAGCTCAGTCCCTTGCAGAGAAGTTGGAGAAAACTGGTTCTCCCAGCTTGGGCCAACCCATTGTCTTAAGGTGCTCCCATTTGAATGGGTGACCCTCCTTTATCTCTCATCTGGAGATATGCCTGACAGCAGATGGTGGATCCACTGAGGCGTTCAATGATACAGCAAAAACAATGAGAGTTCTGTGGCACTTTAAAGACTAACAAATTTAATTTTAGCCAGCATAAGCTTTCGTGAGGCTCAGCTCACTTCGTCAGATGCAGAGGTACAGCAGAGATACAGCAATGTCATAAAATCAATCAGCATTCATAAATTGTGCATAGAGAGACAAGGGAGGTGAGGTAATATTGTTTTATTAGACCAACTTCTGTTCGTGAAAGTGTCAAACTTTTGAGCTATGTAGAGCTCTTCTTTAGATAGATATAGCCTCCTTCACTACATAACTGATTCATCCCCCCAGCACCATCCATCTGTGTCAGGCAACCTCAGTTATAGGCAGCACTATTTGTTCTGCCTATAATAACAATCTGAAGCAAAGACTATATATTCTAAGGTACCTATCATATTGGTACCTAAGCACCTCCAAAAATTTTTCCAGTTTACAACAGTAAGGTTTAACTTGTTCCACTTCTCAAAGTGAAAACTTTTATTACTTAATTCACCTAACCCATACTGAAACAAGTGCTAGTGTTTTTCTCAGCTGTAGTTCATATCAAGAAAGTAGAAAGGCAGCTAACCCCTCTAAAATAGGTGGGTTGTTTTATTTTAAGACACCATTTTTTTTTCTTTTGGTCGTGATTTACACCCCTGGTTGCCACCCAGGGCTCAGTGTAATTGTACTGGATATAACTCAGCACACAGTTTCAACAATGGAGCCATAAACCAGCCAAGTCTCATTTGAACAGTGGCTCTTGTTTTGGATTATTTAAGGCAGTTTCTAAAGCTCTTTCCCACTGGAAAAATTCGCTGCATTCTTGCAGGGACATTTAAGATCCCACTCAATGCGGCAGTACTGTTTACAACTCTTCCTCGCTCAAAAGGTTACCAGTTTGAGAGACAGCCCTGGAAACACTTGGATCCATAAGAAAAAAATCGTGTCCCTTATCCCTAAATAAGTTTTCAGCTGCTCAAGCCTCAAGTGCGAGTTCATCTCCCTCTCCAGCTAAGAGGTCGCTCCCTCTCTTGCATTCTGCTGCAGCCCCGACTGCTGCTTTCTGCTCCACATACCTCCCCCTCCTCCTTTTGTTTTAGTGGTAGGCAGCAGCGGAGTTTCCTGTTGACACCGGAATATTGTGAATGGGCAGGGAAAGCAAACGCCACCTTCTTTGACTTTCCTTTAACTTTCCCTCCCCAGCCAGGCTGGGTGTGTGCCTCTCTCTCCTCCCAGCCCGCCTGTGCCGAGCCCGGCTGGGGGAAGAGAGAGGAGAGGAAAAGGCCCAAAGAGGCGCCTGGGCTTAAACTTTACAGAAGGGAGGAGAGTGGAAAGGGGAGAGGCTGCAGGGAGGGAATCTCTGGTTGCCGGGGCAGGGCGCGCAGGCGGAAGAGAGCGGGCAGAGTTGCAGGTGCAGAGCGGGCTGGCTCGGAACTGCCGCCGCTCAGCCCCGGGGCCCCCAGCGCCCCCCACCCCGGGAGCCCTCGCGCTGGGGCGTTCGCTGCGCGAGACGACAGACAAAGCCCCGCGGCCAGCTCCCGCGCGCTCGGCCATGGGGGCGCCTGCTTTCTGAATGCCCTCCCCGGCCCCACGCGTGCCTCCTCCCCCTGATGGCTGAAGGCTGGAGGCTGGAGGACGACGAGGAGGAGCTGAGGGAGCTCGGCAGGCGGCACAGACGGGGTCACCTGAACTCTGCCGCGGGTAAGCAAGCGGCGGGCTTTCCGCTGAGCGCCGGGGGCACAGCCATTAACCCTGGCCGCAATCTCACCAGCGGGCGCACAGGGCTGGGGCTGTTCCTGCTGGCAACAAGTGTGTGTGTGTTCGGATGAAGTAGAAATACGTTCATCTGTGATCGATAGTTATTTAAAAAATGAGATTCCTTCCCTCCTTAAAGTTACATTTAAAATCCTACCTGCAAAGGGGGGGAGGGGGGCAGGAAGGCGAGTCAGGGCAAGGTACAGTCACTTAACTGTGTTGCTAGCTTGATAGGCTCAGCAGAGTGCTTATCTCCTTGATGAATCAGAGGAAGCTCATTATTAAAGGAAAAGGTGCAAGGTCCAGCTTCGGCCAGTTTAACTCCAGTGCTGTTTTTTGCCTAAATGGGGTGATTACATTATAAATTGTATTGATTGATGCTTAAAGTGCACTAAGGACCCACCACCACAAGAGGCAAACCCCATCCTGTCCCTGATTCTGCATGTTGTTCAGCAGTGGAATTCCTCCGGGGGCGCAAAGGTCTGCCAGTCTATGACAGGCTGTGGGATTGGGGCCTAAATGTCAACAATGTGTGTAATGCTGTATGAGACACAATGTTACAAACAGTCTCTGCCGGGAAGATCTTACAGTCCTAGAGAAGACAGGAGGCATTGGGAGACCCAGGTGAGGGAGTAACTTTTTATTGACTCACTTCTTGTAGGCATCACAGGAGAAATGAGTTGTAGAGGCCTTCTCTATGCATTAAAAGCTTTACTGCTTTAACTAGTGTAGACAGCTATACCCATATCGATGTGTTCATATCAGAATAGTTTATTCCTCTAGGGGAAGGGGAATAAATTATACCAGCATAAGGCACTTTTATGAGGTGATTTAAGAAGGGATTTGTGTAAGAACAGGTCTTGGCAAACAGGATTTAGGAGTTGGTGGTGTGAAAGAAATCCCGAAAACAGGAGTGAGAGAAAGGGATGACATATCTGGAAGGCTGAGGAGAGACAAGGATGAGAGAATGTGATAAAGGGGTCGGTGACTAGGCTACAATGGATTTATGTAGATCCTTGAAAGCAAGGATAAGTTTTTATTTCATGTGGTGGGCCTGGGAGCCAACAGAGCCCTGTCTTGAAGTATCCCCATAGCTTCTAATTCAATCATTAGTTAAAGATCACTTGTGATGAGCAGCTGTTGCTGGTCCTTGAGGTAGCTGCCTTATTATTTGCTCTTCTGTCCATATAAAATCCACTCTGTGCTGAGACAGCTTCTTAAACGCCCAGTTCCAGGGTGAATGTCATGTTAAAAAACATATTTTTAAAAACCAGCTAAACAAAAATCTTGTTACCTTTGTTTCTAATAACTATTTTATTAAAACTGAAAACTTAAAAAGTCAGTTTTGATTTTTCTTTGTTTGTTTACTTTCTGCCCTTCCCTCAGTAACTGTAGACAAATGGAAACTGACTAGTCATTTTCACTTGGCAAAACTAGCTATCTATAACATTGGTTTTAGGGCCTTCTCCTTGTTGTTCTGTGTAGGAATAATAATATTTTAAAAATTCTTTCCAATTGATTTTTTTAAAAACTAGTAGAAAACATTTATTTTGATTTTAGATTTTGTGGAATTGTGTTTGTTTTCTCATCCTGGAACTAAATTTGACTCTGGAGTTCACTTCAAGGTATGAAATTACTAGTACAAAAATTAAAGGGCCTGATTCTTTGTTCCTCTGTACTTTGTATAGTTGCTATTGTTGCAAAGGAAGTCTACATTGCTACTGTCTGTTTTGTGTCTGTTTCTACACCTACTTTGCACTAGTGTAAATGACTATACGCCTTGCAGAGAATGAAGACCCAGGCCATATATATGCTATGAGCACTTTACCGTTATAGCAATACCTTGTACCAGTAATATTTGGACTGTGGCTCTCAAGCAGCAAGTGGCTCTTTAATGTGTCTCCTTACAGCACTTGATATTAAAACACTGTGTGATTTAATTATTAACCAGTCTAAGTTATTAACCAATCAGAATGCTTTTCCTCTCTTATTAACCAATTAAGTGATCAACTTGCACCAAGTTATTAATTTACTTGCTGTGAGAATAATACATAAAAACTAAATATTTCTCCTGTCATTCACACTACTCTGGTTCTTTTTGGTAACGTTGTTTGCTAATTTGGCTCCTGAACCACTGAGCTCTGAATATTATTGTATTATACTATAACTATAACAGCAAAGTATTCCTAGTGTGGGTGCAGCTATCCTGGCAAAGCCATGGATTGTACCAGCATAGTAAAACCACCACCTTCAAATGAAATAAGCTATACTGATAAAAATGCAGCTTTGCCAACATATCTGTATTTACATTAGGGACTTCTGCTGGCACAGTTATGTTGGTCAGGGACATAGCTATGCTGGGAGAAGTCTCTAGTGTAGGCATCCTGAGGCCCAGTATTTTTAAAGATATGTTTGAGAAAGTCACTTGAGCTGTATATTCCAAGTTTTCTTCTCTTCCCCCACCTCCCAATTTATATATTTTTGCATTAAAAAATTAACTGCACCTTACATGCAAATGATAGAAATAATAACATAAGTAAGGGTAAAACAAACAATGGAAATGCTTAAATTATGAGAAATAGGGTAGTGAGTTATGCTGTATTTATCAATTTAAAACTTTACATTTTGTTGAATGTAATACATGCAACATGTGGTTTGCAACCTTAAATATGATGGATACATGGAGGCCACAGATATAAAATAATAGTTCAGTTCATATATGGAAATCAAGGTGGTGAATGATCACCCCCTCAGTCCCACATGTACAAGGTCTGGTTCATTCATAAGTAATGTTGAGAAACTAGAGACGTGGATATTAAGAGGCTAAACATATAAAAATGGAAGAGAAAAGGGGTGCGTGTGTGTGTGTGTGGAAATAAAGAACTGGTATGAAAGGTAAAAGCATAGTTATGCTTCCTAAGGGTCTGACCCAGTAAACACTTGTATCGGTGAGTACATGTGCTTTCACACATGAGTTTTCCCATTGTGTTTGCAGGACTGGGCTTTAAAAGAGTAACAAAGAGACAAGTAATATGTTACCATAAAACTACACTTCTTACACTGCATCACCCACATTGCATGCTATGGAGAACAGGGACAATCTCTTTTTTGGAATTCCAAGCAAGCCTAATAATAAGTGTACTGTTGATAGGGCAGGTAAAGATAACAAACAATTGGAAATTTTGGGAAATGCTGATTTGTCAAAACAACACATTTCATTGGAATGTGTCAATTTTTGATGAATTTTCAGCAGAAGCCAGGCAGGTTTCTAAGAGAGATCTGCCTGTTTTCCTGACCACGTACCAGCCTCCCCCATTTCTTAGTAGCTTGCCTGGCCAGCTGCTGAGGTGCTCTGCCCCCAGGCTCCTTGGTAGCCTGCCTGGGAGTCTGTCACGGAGCTGGGGTTTCCTCTAAATTCCTCTAGAGTTCATCAAGCAGGCTGCCATGGAGTAGGGGTGCCCAGGACTTCCAGGCTCTTGGGGAGTCTCTGAGCCTGGGCATGAATATTTTGGTGATTCTAGAATGAAGTATTGCAAACTTCCAGTTCTGTAAAAATGTATGAGTTTTTGGAGGTTCATCCCAATTCAAGCCAAAACCATTTCCCTAGGCTTAAAGTTTTTTGCAGGCCTGCAAGTCTGTTTCCTGGCCAACTCTAATGATGAATATTCTTTGAGGGGATGGGAAAAGACTCTAGTCCTGCAATGAGCTCCATTTGGGTTGGCCCCTGTGCCTATATGGACCCCCATTTGAATTAATGGAGTTACTTGTGGGATCTGGGGTCTTCTTGGACAGAACTCACTGCAGGAGCAAAGCTTTCATGTGGGTGGAAAAAAGGACAAGGAAACATGGAGCAAACTATGGGGGAACGAATGAGAATATGGACCTTAGAAGCCACAAATTATTTTAACTTAATGCTCCAGTAACTTACTGTGAGAAACGAAGCCTAAGTTTGATTTGTGACTTCTGGGAGCTACTGGAATATAAATAATAAAGAGGTTTTGACATTTTCCCTTAGGATTTTCTCCTATACTTTATTATTTCCAGTAACAGTGAAGAGCCCTAGATTCTTTACTTGTTCAGCAAACGTGTACGTGCGTGTGTGCGTGTGTGTGTACCTAAATGATTCATCTAGTCTATTTATACTTCCTTTATTACCTATAAAATTGTGAAATTCCCTCTTGGAGAGTGTTCATGTTACTATTCATCAAATCTCAATTCTGACCTTTTTATTACAAGAGGAATACTAAGGTGCATTTGCCAACATCAGAATTCTGAAAGCTTGAATCAGTTTTGATTATGTATCCTGTCCTGTGAGTTATAGGCTTGGAAGGATTAGTTGTTTTTTTTTTTATCAGTACGTGTGAGTAAATGTCAAATTGTGTAACCCAACAAAAATATTTCCATTGATAAGACAAGACAGGCAATGTAAGAATAATGCTACTTGAGAACTTATTAGTTTGATATAAGGGTATTACTTTGATTTAAGGATATTTACTTTGTATATTTTGACATATGATGTTGACAACTTGTGTTTTAGTGGCTATAAAGGTTTAACTTTTTGAATCTCAACATCTACGATAATTAAATCATTATTCTCTGAAATCCCCCTAGTGTCTGACCCCTCAATTGTCCACTACTGTGAAAATGTAAATCAGTAAAAACTGAAAAATGCTTAAAATAAAACTTGATCTGTCAAAATTAAAAAAAAAAAAAAAAAATCAAATTCTGCCACGCCTATTTATACCTGGTTAGGAATTTAATTTTGTGAAGTGATAGATTCATCTTGTCTAATAGTACGTATGCAAATTATTTTGATTAAAGATAGACTTTCGGAATGCTACTGAAATGCAATTGCATGGCAATTCCCCACCACTGTCACCACTGTGGAAGAGATCCCAGGCCCTCCAGAAGTCCAGTGGATTCCAATGGGGTGGATTCTGAGTGGGGAGTTCTGGAGAAAAGATAATACAACTACAGGAAATCTACATTGAACTGGGACAGTAGAGAGAGCAATGTGTTGCGCACCTGGCATGACTCACCTACTTCTGAGGTCCTTCATGCAGCATGAGAGAGCTTCATGCACCTCTCATTCTATAATCTGAAAAGCTGAAATTTGAAATCCCCAGCTACTGAAAATCTAAAAACAAGGAAAAATGCATATACAGAGGTTTTCAACCAGGGGTACACACCCCTGGGGGTACTTCCGAATATCTAGGGGGTACACAAGAGGATTGAAGTGACTGCCCTGGGCTCCGTGCTTTGGGGGGTCCTGCTTCAGACCTGGCGGGAGGTGGGCAGCTGCAGCCTGCCTCTCGGTTGCATGCTGGACCAGGTGGGTGTGGGGAGTTGCGTACCGAGACGGCAAGGCCCCTGGGCACTGGCCTAATTGTCGGGGCACCAGGCTGGCCCTACACGACACACAGCTGGAAGCCTCCTGTGCTCCCCATCCCCGCTGCATGTTGTGAAAGGCCGGCCTGGCTGGGGTGAAGCTGCCCTGTCCGAGTTGGTGCAGGGCTGCGGTGCTGGAGTGGGAAAGCCGGGTGCTACGTGGCGGGTACACGCGGGGGAGGGGAGGAGGAGTCTGGCTCATAGGAGGAGGTAAGCAACATGTTCCCCCCCACCCAGGTATAGACCGCCCCCCACAGGGCAGCTGTGGGACGGGGCCATCTTGTGGGAGCTGGGGATCCCTCCTGCCCTGCGTGAGGGGGTGGTGGGAATGAGGCCTAGGGGGGAGATGGGGGCTAAAATGCAGGCTTGGCCCCTGGGCGCCGGAGACCCAGGGTATGCCACTGGAGCCAAGAGGGAAAATCTTGAAAGGGTACTTCAGGTGAAATCTTGAGACCGTAAGGGTACAGTTCCTAAAAAAAGGTTGAAAACCCCTGCCGCACTTGATATTAGATCCGTGTTACATCTTCTGATGTGACTATAAAAGGTGCAGCTCTGCTTAAGTCTATTTTTACATGGATTTCCTCTGATCACGTGTAGTGTAATTACTGGAAAAACACATTTTTGTGAATGGCAAACTTGTTCCTTTTTCTGATTATCCTGCCTCCATTCCTTTCTCAGAATAGTACTGCTATACCATAGCTAATTTTGGACCTGAATCTGATACCTCTTCTGACGTAGTAAGCCAGTTGAAATAATTGGACCTGAAACAAAACTTATATCAATTACAATAAATCTTAACTATTTACTGTGTTGGAATGCAGAAATAACAACATATATCTCTGCTTATCTTCTTGGCTAATAATAGAATATGAGGATTATGAGACAGCCTCTATATTCTAATGTAGTTTGAAGTATGAGATTTCTAATACAATATAAGCTAACTTACTGTACTCAGCCTGAATTAATTTGAACTTCTAGAGAGGGAGGTTGGGTAGCTACAAATGTTGTAGACATGCCCTGACTTTCAAGAAAAGTTACCAGCTGTGGAAAATCAGTAACAAGGGTTATCCAATTCAAGTAAAAAGCTGTCATGATTATGCTGCAGTGTCTTGGTAATATTACGCGTGTTTAGTGATACAGGAAAGGCTTTTGACTTTTAATATTGCTCGGTTTTTGCCCACTTTCTAAACCACACAGTTCTGTAATTTACAATGTGTTTCTCCGTCATCAGTGTGGATTAAAGAGGTTCTACTAGAGTTGCTTTTGATGTTGGTGAGATTGTTTTAGGACTCATGATTTTATTCCCATGGGATGGCTGGCAGTAAATATGGCAAATAAGTTTCTTGCTATACTGACCAATAGTCTTTCTATATTATTTTTTCTTACTCTTTTTTTTTATTATTATTATTTTTCTTCAGATGTTTCAGACTGCGTTGTGGAATTTCTTCAGTTCATTTGTTCAGTTTTAGGATACTGAAAAAAATGCATAACTTTCTGCTTGCCTATTTTCTTCTAAACCAAGATCTAGTTCAGAACAACCCTATTTCCTTTACACTCCCACACCAAACTTATGCGGACTTGCTTTGGAAGCTGAGAACAATATGGGGGCCAGTATAACAAATCAAGATTGCATAAGAAGCATATCACCTCACCAGTCAATGTACAGCTAGGGAAATTGCTGGGGTATGTTTCTGTGGGATAGGTTGATCCAGCTCAGACTTGAGTGCAACAACAGTTTTGCAGGGGTGCGGCTCTTTCTCCAAATAAATTAGGAATCCGTACGAGAAGGCTCTGCATTCGATTCTCATTTTTTTGCAAAGTATCTGTTTGGTCCCAAAAGTAAAAGAATAATAAGCTATAAGTTGTCTTCTTGAAATTTAGGCACTTGATCTTGCCAAGTGATGAGCTCCTTCAGTGTTCGCTGATGCATCAGACAGACACGGAGGCCCTCAGCACCCTGCAGGAGATGTTCAGGCATTGGCAGGATCAGGTCCAATGATATTTGTGTCAGCAAAAAAAAGATGGTTATAAGAGGGAAAGGTTTTTTTATAAATAGACTTCACTAAAACAGAGTAAATGCTGGAACATGAAATCAGTAGTAGACATACAATAAAAAGTGAAAGTGCTGTCAGTGTTCTCTGTTTGGGACCTGTTGCTCCTTGAGTGGGTAAGGTTGATGTTTGTCACAAGATCAAGATTGGTAACAGCAGTGTTATTGCTCAGGTTTCCATTTCGGATGGGTACCCAAGTCAGCGATTATGACTGTATTACAGCAGATAGATCATATTAAATGTTGAATTAGTTTGCAGTATAAATGGTGATGGCACTTGCTCAAGTGTGTTTTGTGGACTAGCTAACTCCATGCCTTGATATATCCAATATTCAGTTTGCTTTCTGTAACTTGGTAGTGCTGTGCATTGGAGTCACTGGGAGTTCCCTGTGAAGAGGTCTCATAGAACTGGACACGATGCTTTATTCGTTATTTTGGCTAACCATATTTTTCTTTATTTCTAATGGAACAAAAGCCAGTCTAGATCAGTTTTGGTGACTTTGCTGTCTGCATCATTGACCTTCAGAGTCGAGCTTGGAACCATACTACACATGCCATTGTAGGGGGCAACTTCTTGCATCTCTTACAAATAAACTGCATTGAGGACAAATAGATGTGTTGTGTGTGTATCCTTTGTGTAATGATTTGCTCTGGTGGTGTCTTATTAGCCAGAACGCACAAAGCCCTTTCAGCATCTGTTATTTTCTCTTTTATTCCTTTCCTTCATTGTGTGGTTCACCTACTTCCATACATTTCTAACCTCTCATTCCCCCCCCCCCCGCGGGGTCTTTCACACTGCTCCCCTTTTGAGATTTCACCTATACTTAAATGTTATGTCAGAATAGCTACATTAGTCAGGGGTGTTTAAAATCCACACCCGAACTAGCATAGCTATGCCAACCTAACCCCCAACGTAGATGCAGTTGCGTCAATAGAAGAATGTTTCTGTTAGCATAGCTAATGTAATTCAGGGAGGTGGTATTCCTGCACTAAAGAAAAACTCTTCCCATCAGCCATTACAGAGGTACGCTGCTATAGCTACACCAACTGTATAGCTGTGCTGGTATAGTCTCTGTTGTGAAGACACAGTCTAACTTATCCCATCACTTTCTTTCTCTCCTATCCACCTATATCTACACAGCACAAAACACCTTGCCTCTTCCAGACACTTGTATGCCTTTTAGAAACAAAACAAAAATAAACTTATATTGAGATGCATTTAAATATATAATCACATCATCTAGGTAGTCCATTCTTTCCCTTTTACCTAGAGAAACATGCAAAAAGAGTCACTTAATTAGTTTTGTTGCTCCGAGTATAACATTTGTTTTGACTTTTAAGGGACTTTTTGTGCTAAAATTAAAGTGGTTTTAGTTGTTTTAAGAAGGCAAACTCAAATGTATCCTGTGCTGTCTGTGTCCCTATATTGAAATGGGAGCACTTTGTTAGTTTCTACTTAATTTGAAATATTAGTTTGGGGCTGCACAACTTATTAATATTTTGGCATATATTTAAAGCAAATGGAGCTGAGCTGGCACATATCCCAGCAATTTTTGGGTTAGACCAGTATCATTAAACGATCCACTTTTCTGCACGTCAGATCCTATGAGATTTGGTAATTTAGAGTAAGGTTTAAAATAAAGTGTGAGAGGCCTTAACAGTTTCCAATATAACCCACTCTTTCAACTAAGGAAAAATGCAATACAAATGACAAACTGTTTTGTTATCTGCAGGCTCAGCATCTTTTGTTCCCATTTGGGCAGAATATGGTTCCATTTCATCTTAGAAAACTTTAATGGACTAACTTCACATACAATCAGTACAAGCATAAGAATGTTGAAGTGTATTTATTTGATTTGGCTGGACAGTTTGAGACTCCACCTCTCAAACACTGAAGAGACCAAAGACTATTCAAATAACTACCCATTATATACTTCTGTGATAACGTTGAGGGAGAGAAATATTTTATTTGGATGCTGTGGCAGGGCAGACTCACTCCTACCTACTCTCTAGCCCATGATCAGCTTGAAAATGGTCTTCTGGTAGAACATCTCATTTTTGCCACCACTTTCAAAGACTATACAGCCTCATCGCAGCAGTAACATGGAGCCTTCAACTCCTGAGGCAAAAGGCCTCTGATGGCTCTGACTCTACAAGAATGCCTCACTCTCTTCCTCCCCTTCACCTCCATATTTCCTTTCAGTGCCTTTTGTACCAGCTGGACTAATGAGGTAATGAATGACTTTTAACTCCCTCCAGCCCATCCCTCTCTATCAATTGGGCACTCTGGGGAAACTAACTGGTTCAGCTGCTATTGCCCAGCACTCTGTCACAGATGCTGTATTTGAGGCCCATCACAATACAATCACTGGATATTATAACCCAGGTGAAAAAAGAAATGCTCCCGAAGTGGCTAAACAATTACAAAAGCAGACAGGCATTATACTTGTTCAAATTCTGCAGGAGATTGTAAAATTCTAGGAGTAAATTGACAAAAGCATAAAATGACACCAGTCTGTCAGTTTTAACAGTCACTAAGCAGTAATGGAATCTCTTAGGCTCAAAGCAATCTCTAACTTTCGTAACTTGGAAGTAACACATTTCCTCCTCTTCAGCAGGAGACCTAGTGGTGTGAAAAGAATGCATCTGCATAGGAATGCATTAAGGCTCTTTGGGTGAATATTTAGCTTGGAGACAGTTCCAAGTGCTTGCTAATCACTAGAGATTTTCCAGTTATCATGAGAAGTATATATTCTGTAGCTTGTCAAAGATCTTAACAGTGAACTACAACCACCTTTTTAAAAGCTTCTACAAGAGGTGTAAATTAAAAGAGGAAATAATGAAAGTTTGAGCCTGTCTCAAGCCCAGCACCTTGCTCTGGTTTAGCTGTCTGTCCATGAGTGACAATGAGCCAAAAAAGGACAGAGCTGCAGATCAATTCTGTCTACATTACAATATTGCATCATTTCAAGGTGAAGCATCACAGCTTAGTGTTTCTAGTACCATGTTGTTCCTAAACCTTTTTTTATTGTGTCCATACTAATATATCTTGTTGGAGTAAACCAATGAAGTGCATCCGCACACAGCACTTACTCTGTACCTATGTACAGGGGCACCTATTGTGTAATTCCCAGGACAGTTCTTACAGCAGGTGCACAGCATAGATGAAGACACATACCTGGCAATATATTATGTTATATCAATTTAGGTTGACTTACACTTTGCATCAGAAAAGATACTTGAGAAGCTCTAACATGTCAGTGTTTGCAGCTGGCCTTTGGAGTTTGACAGTTAGAAAGAACTGTGGCCAGAGAAGTGCTTATGAAATTCTGCTCAGGTTTGGCTTAGATGTAAACTTTTGAAAATCACTATTTCCTTTTTGTACCTTGTATTGTCAGCTAATTGAGCATTCTAATATAAGAGTGGCCTCACACTGTGACCAGTGCAGCAGCACTGGAAATCCTGTGACTAGACAGCCTTTCCAGGAAGGGGTGAGAGAGAGCCAGGCCAGGCTCCACACAGACAGCCCCTTCAGACTCAGTACATGGGCTCACAGGCCCCTATCCTATTCTAGGGGCACCACATGAGGAGGAAATTCTCTTTACCTCCTGAAGGAGAAAAGGAGAGAGAGAGAAACAACCTAGGCTCCCCTAACCACCCCTAGGGATGCAGCATATGGCCCCAGCAACCTATTTCTGCCTTTGGATAATAGCCTTTTCCTGCTGCCAGCAAATGTAGGAAGCATCTGAGCAGATTAAAAATGTGCTTTCAGGTAGTACCCATGCAAAGGGTCATACACATTTTTACAAATGTATGATTTTGCACTCTGAATAAAACATGGGGGGGGGGGGGGGTTGTTTCCCTTAAAAACAAGCTTTGTTACATACATTTTATAGGGTAATGTTGTATTTTCTTGGAATGTCACCCTAACTTGGATACCCATTGTTGTGAGGTATCAAAACAGTGAAAACTCCTGCAGGCATTCTCATGAGTAGCTTATAAAGCACTGCAGGAATCCATTCGAGCTGAAGAACTTCAAAGCAACTTTACAGAAAATTAATCTGATATTTAGAAAATTTTACAAAATTTTCAAAAGCCTGATGAAGTGTTCACACAATATGATGCCCATCACAGAAATAGAAAATATAACTCCAACAATAGGTACCTCAAATATAATCCTATACATGAGGGAGAAAATTTTCAAAACCTCATAAGTGATTTAGGAGCCTAAATCTCACTGAAAGTCAATGTGACTTAAGCTCCTAAGTGCCTGGCTCTTTTCTGAAAATGAGACTTAGGAACTCCTGAAAATTTTACCCTAGATCTTGTTGGAATTAAGTAAATTAGAAGTTTCTAGGCCAAGCCATTTTAGTGGTATGTGACAAAGTAACATTAGAAGGATTAAAATAGTAACTTTCCCAACCTCCATTTTTAAACCCATGTCAGAAACTGTTTCTCCAATTCACCTAATTTTTTGGCGAAACATGGTCCTCACACACAATGACAACAGAAGTGCACAGGGACATATTTTGAGAGAAATTTGAAGGGTGGAGGGATGACAGGAAACAAAAGTCAGCAAAGCTTGTTAAAACCTGAACTACAGAGGCTATCATCTCTCTGTAAAACACAAGAAGAAATACACAGGGTGATAAGTTTATTGCACATGCCAGGGATTCCTGGCATCCTTCAGTTTCCTCTCTCTGCTTCCCATCCCCCGCTGGAGTTGCAGTGATCAGAGGGCTTCTGTGTGCCACATTCCCCTTCATTCAACGTCATGCCAGGGGTTGTGTGCAAACCCCTTTCCTCCCTATTCTCCCCCCAAATTCATCTTTCTGTCTGGGAAACAAGTTATTCCGCATGTGAATATGTTAAACTATTGGGAGGATTAGGAGAGATGAGCAGGGATATAGTTATGTTGGAAGGTGTTAATGGATGCCATCAACCATCAAACCAGTTGTTTGATCCATAGAGAATTGCAGAGGTGCTTGAGGCTGTGGCTGTGCTAAACAGCTGGCATGGGCATCATATGTCCCCCATTTCACCTATTTCCACCCAAAATCAATAGGCTTCTGGCCATTGATGCCTAGAACATTCCCTGAAATTTTGGAATTGATTGGATGTGGCATTCAAATGTTAGCACATTATAGACAGATAGACAAACAGCAAAGTGTTATCAAATTGAGTGTAAAGCCTTCATGAGGTCAGCCAGTAAACTCTGATATTAGATTTTATTTGTTAAAAAGAGGTAGGGCCATATTCTGCACTCATTTATACTAGTGTAAAACGGGAGTCACTGCTGAAATCACAATTGATTGGTAGATGTGGTAGGCTTGGTCTACACATACCAACCTATTTTCCTTCTTTGACAGGATTACTGGCCCAGTGGATAGAGAGGAAGCAGTAAACATGATACATCTTGATTTTAGTAAAGCTTTTGACACAGTCCCACATGACATTCTCATAAGCAATTAGGGAAATATGGTCTAGATGAAATCATTATAAGGTGGGGTGCACAACTGGTTGAAAAACCCCTAGTGAGGTCCCATGGGGTCAATCCTGGGTCTGGTACTATTCAGTATTTTCATTAATGACTTGGATAATGGAGTGGAGAGTATGTTTATAAAATATGCAGATGACCCCAAACTGAGTGGGGTTGCTAGCACTTTGCAGGCCAGGATTAGAATTCAAAATGACCTTGACAAAGTGAAGAACTGATCTGAATTCAACAAGGTGAAATTCAATAAAGATAAGTGCAAAGTATAACTGCACTGGGTTGGTAGTAGTGCTGCTGAAAAATCAAAGCATAACTGCAAACTGGGTTGATAGTAATGCTGCTGAAAAGGACCTGGGGGTTATAGTGGATCCCAAATTAAACATGAGTCAATAATTTGAGCAGTTGCGAGAAAGGCTAATAACATTCCAATATGTATTAACAGGAGTATTGTATGTAAGGTCTGGGAGGTAATTGTCCCTTTATACTTAGCCTGCGTGAGGCCTCAGCTGGAGTACCATGTCCAGTTCAGGTCCCCACACTTTAGGAAATATATGGACAAATGAGAGAGAGGCCAGAGAACAAAAAAATGATCAAAAGATTAGGAAATGTGACTTATGAGCAAAGTTTAAAAAAACTGGGCATGTTTAGTTTTCAGAAAAGAAGGCTGAGTGGGGACCTGATAACAGTCTTCAAATTTGTGAAAGGCTGTTAGGAGGATGAGGATCAGCTGGTAGAACAAGAAGTAATGGACTTAATCTGCAGCAAGGGAGATTTAGATTAAACATTAGGAAAAACTTTCTAGCTGTAAAAGTAGATAAGCTCTGGGATAGGCTTCTAAGGGAGGTTGTGGAATCCTCATCATTGGAGTTTTTTAAGAACAGAGTGGATGAACACCTGTCATGGATGGTCTAAGTTTACCTGGTCTTGCCTTAATGTAGGGGCTGGACTTGATGACTTCTTGAGGTCTCTTCCAGCCCTACATTTCTATGATTTTATCGTCTTTGTACTGGTGTAACTCTATTTTAGTAAAACAAAAACAAACAAAAAAATCATACCACTAACCAAAAGAGTTACATCAGTGCAAAAATCACAGAAACTCTTTTTTGGTTAGCAGTGTGACTTTTTTTTCCTTCTGTTGTGTAACTCTTTTGGTAAAACCAGTATAACTTCTAATGTGGACAGAGTTATAGCTTATTACCCTTCCTGTAAGGGAATAAGCTGTACTAGTAAAAGTGCATCTGCACTAGGGGACTGAACAACTTTTACTATCCTGTTATTGTTGAAGTGGTACAAGTTTTATATGTGGATAGGTGTTCTTTTTGAAAGGTATTCCCATTATCACACCTTATAATTCCTCTTTGCTTTGAATATAGATCCCAATATTCATTCTACATAATTGTCTTTTTTTTTTTTTTTGGCTTCTGGGGTTTAGAATTGATTAATAACCTATATCTTGTTAGAAAGCTGTCATGTCTCCTAAGGCAAACAAATTATTTCTTTGGTGAGGAAAAAGTATCTATTACAGTGAATTTAAGTTTCAGCTCTTTTCTTGTAACAATACTGTCACCTAGCTCTATTGTATTGCAAAAGATTATTTAGAGATTTTAAAACTCTCGTCTGACAAAAAAGAGTCAAATGGATCTCATTTGAGGGCCCTAGTCCTGTATGCTACCCTGTGTGAGCCAGGGATTCGCCTGCAGGGGGCAGCACAAACATTGGGCCTTTATTTTGTTCAGAATTTTTTTAGAATCAGCCTTCTATTCTGTGCCCACAAATTAGATAGTTAGAGAGATCTAAATGGCATCAGCTGGGCCTGTGGTTATTTATAACAGAAAAATTGTGCCCAGAATTGCAAAATTATAGATACAAAATTGGAATCTAGGGTGAAACTCCTTTTGAAATCAAATTCTTTGTGACCGATTCTCTTACCACAAATGATGTTAAACAAAATTTATATAACCTCAAGAATGTAGAGTGCTTTATTATTTATATGCTACTTAGAAGTAGTACATTCCCTTGTTTTTTAAAAAAAATATAGTTCAGACGAGAATTGTGGTGGATGATGTTCTTTCTCTATTTTAAGCATTAAATAAAATGTGTAAAAACAACTGTACCATTTCCTGTTTCAACAAAAAATGAAAGGGAGAATAGAATTGCATTAACTTCCTGAATGACAGCATTCCATGAAAGATCTGCCAATCAGAAGTGGGCTCCAGAAGGAAACTCTGATGCTGTTGTTTACATGTTCTTAGACTCTTTTTTCCCCACTGTTTCTGGCACATTCACATTCATGTTGCACCAACTTGGAATGTCCTGTCAGTACATTGCTCTTAAATGGCTGCATAAATGGCAGGGAAACTTGGATCTCAGCAACAGATGGCAAGTAGACTAAGTGGGAACCTCTGTCTGTCCCTGAATAGCCACAGGTAAGGTGGTTACCTGGGAAAATTTCAGGATGGAATGAGCAAGCCTTTCTTTGTGTGTATGAGCAACTGCTTTTGTGGCTCTGGTTTGAGACATTACGTTTGAATTCTAGCTAGCAAAGGGAGCAGAGTGGGATGTGATGAAATGGAGAGCAAAGTACAGCAGAGATTTAACAGATTATGTGCTGCGTGGCTATGACAGTCGGAGCTGGGCACCTGTGAACTGAACGTGAGTTAGATGTGGAAATAAGCGTCATATAATCAATTTGATTGACAAACTGCAACAAAATAGAATCAAATGCAAACCCCTGTAAAAATTGGAGAGGGAAATATTTTTCCACTGTGCATTCATTACTTGTTTGTCTGTGATCTACCAGACAACAAATTGTTGCTCAAATGCAAGATTTTTAAATCTCAAAATACATTCCACAAGCGAGTGTGACATGGACAGGATATCCAGGGATATCTGTATTTCCTAGAGTTAGACAAGCCTTTCAGTAAACCAGCTGTTCGCTGACACAAATAAAGGTGCTTTGATTCTAAAGGGTGCACACAGAGAGTAAGAGGCAAAATTATTGTAGTGAGTGGTGATATAATCAGTAAGAACATGCTTCTAATTATATATTGGATCTCTTTTATAGATTGAGAGAGCTGTAACTTTGGAATATGTGTATCTGAATACCATATGAATCTCATTTTTTTTTTTTCACAGAGTTCAAGTTTACAATGCGGCCTTTGAACTCAGTCAAAAACATTTCTTACACTAACTACTTATAATAAATGAACTTTATTAACACTATATTAGATAAAATATTTGCCATCCTTGAATGATAATTCTAACTCTTTATATTAGACAGGACATCTATGTTTGTTTTTAAAGTAGCATATTCATTTTTTGCATGTAAGAACAAATGAAAAATTCATATTTTAAAAAAGACTGTGGATCTACATATGAAACAAATACATATATGTACTTTTCAGTACAATTTAGCAAAGTCCCTGACTGCACCTAATAGACTTTATTTAAATTTGCTGCTCAGTTTCATTAGACACCAGTAAACTCCCTCTTCTAATACTTCTCTGAATAAACAAAGCCCTAACTGAGAACATAAAAGAACTCCAAACATAAAACTCCAAGGAGTGCAAAGAGTTAATGATAGAGCAGCACTAAATTCAGTGTATTTGCAGATGTTGCAGCAACCAACCGCTGATTTTTCCCCCCATCCTGTCAGGGAACCCTGCCAGCTATGATTCATGGAATGATTTTTTTGCGCTGAGTAATCTGTGTTTTTTCTTTTTGTCTCCTCCTCCCCTCGCTTTTATTCCTTAAACTAAAGTCCTTTTTATTTTAGCAGGGAGCTTGATAAACAATAGATAAAAGAATAAGCACGCAAAATGATGTGTTTTACGGAGGGGAATTTAACAAACATTAAACTTACAGTTATTTTATCTTCTTTCTGGCAAACGAACCAAATGCAGACAAACGGTCCTGTAAAAGAGATAATCCAGCTTCTGTTTTTTGAATAGTCCCTTTATAATATCTAATAGTATGATGTGAGAGTTTTCAGATTTTTGTACAAGTGTTGCTAAAGAACATTAACATTTTTGTGCTGATAATATGTTTCCTGTCTTCACAGATCGCCCTGAAAGAAATAAACCAGACTACCGTTCCTCAGGGTAAGAACGCTATTCCTGTATTTATTTCCTTCCCCCCCCCCCTCACCCCCCCCCTTTTTTTTTCTTTGAAGGTGTGGGTTAGGAAATTTAGCCAATCTACTCTCTTTCTTTCAGTAATAGGAAGAAAACATTAACATTCACTTTGGATTAAAATTAGCTATTTTATTTTCCTAATGAGCTAAAATCTTAATAGATTTAACAGGTTTCCCCCATTGTCTTTTGTACTTTAAACACAAAATTATAAAAGGCTTGTTTATGAAATACATAGTGAATTGTTTGATAAAACTATGACTTACAAAATAAAAAGCTCCAGCAATAAATTGTTAAATGCTGAAACAGTGACTTCAGTTTCCGTAAGTTTCTGAGTGTTTGCTTCTGTGACAGGGAAAAGAACTTTCATTTCAGACACGTGAACATCCAGACTTTACCGGAGCTCAGTTCAGACACATGAACATCCAGACTTTACCAGAGCTCAGATGCCAGCACATCTAAATGTCAGTGAGCTTGAAAAGGATTATGGGTATTATGGATTGATAGATACCAAGGCCAGAAGGGGCCACTAGTCTGCCCTCCAGTGTAACACAGGCTGTCGAACTTTACAAAAATAATTCCTGGAGTATATCTTTTAGAAAAACATCCAATCTTGATTTTAAAATTGCCAGTCATGGAGAATTCACCACAGCCCATGGTTAATTGTTCCAGTGGTTAATTATCCTCACAGTTAAAAAATTACACTTCCTTTCCAGTCTGAATTTATCTAGCTTCAACTTCCAGCCACTGGATCATATTATATCTTACTCTGCTAGATTAAACAACCGATTATTGAATATTTGCTCCCAATGTAGGTACATATCAAATCTGTGATCAAATTGTCCTTTAACCTTCACTTTGTTAATATAAGTAGATTGAGCTCCTTGTGTCCATCACTATAAGG
The DNA here is from genome assembly GCF_026122565.2 of Emydura macquarii macquarii. NCBI lineage: Eukaryota > Metazoa > Chordata > Testudines > Chelidae > Emydura > Emydura macquarii. The sequence goes on from NW_027131500.1 coordinate 21,450,222, forward strand.
CATATTTTCTAATCCTTTAATCATTCTTGTGGCTCTTCTCTGAACCATGTCCAATTTATCAACATATTCTTATAAAAAAGAACTCATCAAGCATCTCTCGTTGATTCAGAATTCCCAGTGATAGGCAGGGCTCCAGTTTTATCATGGAGGTCATGATGATCACGGAAATCGTGAATTTGAATTAGGTCCGTCTGTGGAGTGGCAATGTGACCCTGAGCACTACGTCACAACGACAATCAAATTTGGCCTGTCTGCCCTTTTGTTTCCATCTGTGAAGGGGTGGACAGGCCAAACCCGAGATGCGCTGCAACCTTGTGTGCTAGGTTGCAATGCCCAGAGCGGGAGCTAAGCCGAGTCCTGGGGGAAAGGAGCTGCTGCTGTGCAGTGAATGCAGGATTGGTTTGCTCTTCAACCCCACCACCCAGACCTCACCTTTCAGCACCTCTCTTTAAAGGATATGTCTTTTAATGACTCCCCCCCCTCCCCTCCCCCCCACACCTGTTGTGAAATTCATTTAAAAGGTCCATGCCCAAATCATAACCTTAGTGATAGGTCATAAACTTTTAAGCCATTAGATTCTGATAAAACTCTGAAAAGTCTGATGCCCCCTGAAGATTATCAGAATCTTCTGGGGTCACCATTTTCCTCTTTTCCCCTTTCCATTGCTATCTTTTCATCAGCTCTATTTTTTCTTTCTCTCTATCACCTTATATCCAGCTCCCTCTCTGACCTTCCTGTTGCTGCCTGGCAGTAAATGGTGCAGTTGAGGATACAACAAACATAAACTCTTCAGGCCTATCAGCTACAACTGCTGTCTCAGTTCCATTCTAGACCCTGTCCAATCTGGTTTCTGTCCTCCACACTCCAATGAAGCAGCTCTTGCCTAAGTCTCTAGTGACGTCTTTGCTAAATTTTGGACAAGTTGTCCTTTCTCATCCTCCTTCACCAACTGTTGGTTGAGGCTAGGATTTACTCCTCATGAATGGACATGACAGTGAACACAGTTTGTTCCAGTCTACATTGACTGCAAAGTTTTAGACAGCAACATGTCACCAAAGTCACTCATTCACAACTCTTTTCAAACATGATAAATAGAGCGTGTTGAAAATTTTCTGACGGAACAGTTTTCCATCAAAAAATGCTGATTTGATGGACTCAAAATGTTTTGCTGGCTGGCATGCTGGCTGGCTAGCTTGCCTGAGTTCCTGCTAGCCCACCACCAGCCAAGTAGGCTGACAGGAAACGAGGCATACTGGCTATCTTGCCTGCTGCCTGGCTGGATGACTGGCTGGCAAGAGGACAGGCATCCCAGATTCCTGGGGGCATTAAACCAGGTATGTTAGAAAGCTTTCCTGCTGCCAGCAGATAGGCAGGTGGACTCCCTGGCTGTATGGCTGGCTTACTGGCTGGCCAGCTCACCGATAAGCTATACCATGTCATTTATATGTTTTACCAATAACCAATTGCCAATTTTTATTTTATAATTTAAAAATAATTATTAAACCTCAGTATAAAAATAATATAAATACAATATTATAATTTGTCATTTAAAAGCTGAATTTTTTTGACTATGATCATAATATAGTCCACTATATCAGTTGAAACATGCTGACTTTTATATTCTATTATAAATTACAATATAAATAATGACATAAAAATCATATCAGTAATGTCAAAGTGAAATGTTGCTGTTATGTTTTTTTCCTCAAATGAAGTTTTGGAATTCCAGTTCTGAAGAATGTTTTGAAGTTTTGATTTTTTTTTTGTTCCAATTTGGAATGAAGAAAAATTTGAGATGTTTGGATTTTGAATTTAATGTTAATTCTGATGACTGACGCTAATGATATGATGTTGTTGTTTAGACCTGACCTCAGTTTGATGAGTAACAACTTCAGAATTTTCACCTCCAAAGAGGAGAAAAATTAACTGTTTTAATTGCCCACCCATCTCCAACTTTCGGTTTTAAATTCTTCTCCCATTCTTTATGTGGATATGTGTTTTTCTTTGTATGCCTTTTCATTTGGATCTGATGAACATCAGTAATTTTTCACATTGATCACATAAACATTGATAGAATTAGAGGCTTTCCATAAAATGTGTTGTTTCTCCTAGAACAACATAAGACCTTGACTGCACTGTGGTTTGTCGTTTTAGCAACTAGATCTATCAGTTTTATTACAAGGTTCTAATATTCCTTTGCTCAAGTTGGTCAGGAAAATCCTGCTAACTTTCTACTCCTGTGTCATTCCAGGCACAGTCTGATTCCCAGCCATATCCGCTTACCATCTGACTCCCTCTGTTCTTCCTTTTCAGATATGGCCTATGGAAAAAGAGAGGGACATTTTTGAAAGACAGTGTTTTTAGCCTGTTTATCCTGCCTCTTCCTTTGTGCCTGCATTAGTCTCACTAGTCCATCTGGTGTGCTATATCAATTAGTATTGCTGTTTGCAGCAGCCTGGGTAGAATAAGGATAAAAAACACTGGGTGAGATTCTCAGCCTCGCTCTGGCCCTTTTATGACAGGTAAAAGGGATGCAGCAGTATAAAGGGCCAGGGAAGAATTCCCCTGACATAGGAACTAAGGAAGGCAGCGCTAGGCAATCTTTTAAGGACCTCCCTCACAGGCGCTGTTATAAGAGGTGAAGCTAGGAATGGGCAGGGCCACAGCACATGGTCGTGTGGTGATTCTAGGCAGCAGTGCTCCCATAATGTGGATAGCTCTTCAGGGCTCCTTTTGGGAGGGTGTAAAGATGGCTCTGTAGTCACTGATTTCTTCCCCTTCCATTGGGCTGCAAGTTCTGTGCTGCATCTCTTAGGAGTGCAGTACAGAATCTCACTCAGAGTCTTTGCTGGTGGACTGAAGAATTAAATAATTTGAAAAGATGTCAGAGACTGAAAGGGGAGGTTGTCCATGAAAGGGTGTGTCTTAGTTTCCCAGAATAAAAAGCGTGTTAATAGCTGATCTAACCAGAATCCAGTGCAATCCCCGAACTTCAAAACTTGAAAACAGGGTTGTTTTATAAATCCCTTGGTTGAATACTGGCTGAAATTTTAATTGCTACAGACTCAGTAGAACCTCACAGTTACGAACACCAGAGTTATAAACTGACCAGTCAACCATACATCTCATTTAGAACCAGAAGTATGCAATGTGGCATCAGCAGAGACAAATAAAAACAAATACAGTACAATACTGTGTTATACGTAAACTACTAAAAACACAAAGGGACAGTTTTTAAAAAAAAAAGATCTGGCATGGTAAGGAAACTGTTTCTGTGCTTGTTTCATTTAAATTAAGATGGTCAAAACAGCATTTTTCTTCTTCATAGTAAAATTTCAAAGCTGTATTACATCAATGTTCAGTTGTAAACTTTTAAAAGGACAACCTTTTGTTCAGAGTTGCAGACATTTCAGAGTTACGAACAACCTCCATTCCCGATGTGTTTGTAACTCTGAGGTTCCACTGTTACCTTCTTTAAAAAGATGCTCCATGATTTAGATAATAAATATGCTATTTTATAACACTCTTTTTAATGTGTCTTCAAGTCCTTAAGGTTCACATTTAATTATTTTCTGCAGTAGAAATAAGGCCTCTAACATGAATCTTGAGAAAACATCAAGATGAGAGAGGAGAGCAGGAACAAAAAAATTTCCTGCCTCCAACCAGGATCATATATAACATATTCAAATGTAGTTCTGTATGGCAGGACCACTTTAAAAGCAAACACATAATGCAGTGCAGTTGCTCAGGACTAGTGTTGATTGCCCAAAATGAATAGAGAAAAAGACCCAGATTAATATGCATGTTAAGCATAATACAAGCTTGACCTCAATTTTTCCTGGATCAGATTCAATTATTAATTTTATGTCCTTGTAAAACTTGCTTTATCTGTTCATTTTCAGTTAACATGATTTTACAGGAACAACTATTGATTAGAAAAAGCATTGAAGGCTGAAATTAAATTTAGATTTAATAATGAGTATGTTGGATATCTGTATAATTCTTAGAAAGATACATTTATCTGGTCATCAGTGAGTACCCTAGTGCCATTCACTGCCTCTTGGTTTTAAGCACATGAGCAGCCTCATTGAAGGGACTGCTCATGTATTTCTAGGTAAACTTGTGCATAAGTGTTTGCAGGATCGGGGTTTAAGGACCCATGCACAGTGAACCAGCAACAGAGTTCAAAGACAATTCCAGCTAAACATAGAGTAGAACATGGTTTTAGAATTGATTTCTAACACAGCTTGACTGCATTCCAATGGCTAGGGTATAAGAAACTGGTTTAAACTGCATTTTAACACCGTTACCTAAATGTATGTGATGAAGCCATAGATTATCCAGGAATGGTTCTTGATTTTTGTGGCATCATCCAGTACCAGATATTGTGATTTGGTATGGACAGGAACAGAATCAGATCTTAGATTCTGGGGAGGTGCTGGAGGAAGGTGTGTTCAGAGGAAATGGTACTGGGATCTGGGAGACTGCTAGGAGCACAATGAAATTGGCAAGAATATGGAAAAGACTTTTCAAGGAGGAAAATGATAGCGGGAGGAGGTGCTGAGGTATATATACAATGATCATGTTCATTTGTGGCGTCATTTTTGTGATTCCATATCTAGCTTTCTGAGCTTGAAAACTGGTACACTAGATTTCAAGATCTTATCTACCCAGGAAAACTCTATTGCAGCTGGATTAGAGAAATGGTGATATGATGGGAGATTTGAAGGAGGATTCTTGAGAGTGTAGGAACTGTTTGTCAGACTGTTTTTAAAAACTTAAAAAACACACATTTAACTCCAGTGGCTAATGAACACTTGGGAGAAAGGGTCTTTTGTTAGCAATTCCTTCCCTATACCATTCCCCACGCCCAGTTAGAGTCTGAGTGCTCATTTCGTACATCCCTAAGACACTCAGGAGTTCTATAACAAAACTAGGGAAAACAGGAATTGATATTCTTGTTATTCACTTTTTTTTCCTTTTGACAAAAGCCTTTTATGCCTTCTTTACTCATCATAAAGAATATTTTTTAAAAGAAAAAGCCTAAAAACCCAAATCTCTTGAGTCATCTTTCAGATGGTGCAGTTTTAGAAAAATCTATAATGCTGTTAGAAAAAAGGGCTTCCTTTCTTCCCTAATCTCAATAGTTTTCTCTTAATTTTTAAGCAGTGTTCTTCTCACATGTCTTTAATTCTGGACATGATTGTTCCCAAACATCAAGTCTCTTCTCTAAATGTGTCAGACTGTATCTGTGAGATAATAACACACTATCATTCTACTTTGCATTAATATGCATCAGATAAAGTGGTTAAATCTGCAGCATATCAATCATCTCTTTTAACAAAAAACCCTGGGACTGAAACATAATTACGGGTCAGTGTCTCTGTAGCTGGGAGGGGTGGTCCCCCTCTGAGAAGGACCCAGAGGGGGAGCCAGACCCACCTTGGCTGGTAGAGACCCAAAGGAAAACCCCTGACCGGAAGCAAGTGGGCAGGTCCAGGCCTTTAGAAGCCCCAGGGACACCACCTGACCGGAAGCAGGGGGCGGAGCCAGGCCTTTAAAACCCAGGCCTGCGAGCCCAGTCAGGAGAGGACGGCTGAGGGAGAAGGACGCCTCTCCCCCCGATCTCCCAGCTAAGGCCAGGCCAGAGACCCACGCCAACAGGGAGTGGCCGGTCTTACCCCTAGCCTGGGAGCCAGTGGAGGGCCCATCTGAGATACCCGCGGTCTGGGAGCCGAAGGAGGGCTGGCCGGAGCAGTACAGAGCTTGGGACCCGGAGAACCTACCAGCCCTGCCCACGGCCTGGGGGCCGGAGGACCTGGAAGAGCTGCCCTCCGTGGAGGAATCCATGGAGTTGCCAGAGCTGCCACCTGTGGATGAGGAGGGCCTCGTAGGACTACCACGCACCAGTGACCCAAAGGAGGCAGTACCGGAGGTTTCAGGGAGGAAGAAGCCCAGGGAGAGTCATAAGTTCGTGGCTGAGTCTGAGGCAACCCGGGCAGCGTGTTGTGGCAGGAGCCCCGCCGACCCAGTGGCAAACGCCTTTTGCCACTGCAAGGGCCCTGGGCTGGGACACAGTGGAGATGGGTGGGCCTGCGTCCCTCTCCCCCCTTCCCTAGCATCCCCGAGAGAGCCTCACCCTTCATACCACTCCAGAGAGCGGGCCTGCTTACCTTGCCAGTCCTGCCTGAGGGCCTGGCCCTAGACTGCTGACTGGCCAGCCCTGACTGAGGCCCTGGCACTGGCCAGCCTATTGGCCAGCCCTGCCTGAGGGCCGGACAAAAGATTGCTTGCCCGGGAAAGGGGTTTGAGACTGCTCCCGGCAGGAAATAGCCGGGAGGGGTGGTCCCGCTCTGAGAAGGACCCAGAGGGAGAACCCCGGACACTGCCCACTTTCACAGGGGTCGTCCACAGTCTCCTGCTTTGAAAATAACTGTATGCACTTTGCCTTAACATGGATGTAGTTGCAAGGAATTAAGGATGAGCAAATCAAATAGTAAATTAAATTTTGCTTGTGTTTCTTAAGTATTGGATGTATTTGGCCAGAAAATGGGCTCTTCCCTGTTCACTCCCTACCTCTGTTTTTGGAAGATGCCCAGCAGCAGGGCCTGTGGCTGATTCCCTGGCCATTCCAGGTGCATTCAATTGGTCAGCTTCCACATCTCACCTGTAGGAAGGGCTAGCAAGGTAGGCCTGCTCACCCCAAAGGTGAAGAGCTATTTTATGGGGAAGCAGGTCATTTGCCTGTCCCACTTTTTGCAGCAGATGTACCCTAAAGACTCCATCATTTATAGCTGGTGCAGTACCAGTGACCTTTACACTGTTCATGAAGAGAGGTAGAAAGCATAGGACTATCTCTTGGACTTATGACGAGTGGACCAGCACCCTAAGAATTCAAGAAGGGTAGGAAATAAGCCAGTTGACCACCCTCCAAAGAACCCAGGAGGTGATCAGCTAGCTGGTCCTCAAAGATTTCGCCGAGGAGGAGGAGAAAGCTGACCCCTCCCACTAATGATGGCTGGCAAGGATGCAATGGGGCAGCCTAGGGCCTGTGGTTTTTCTAATTCAGTATTCCAATTTATTTCCTAAATATTAGTACCCTCAAAGATCCTCGTATTCATTCTCAGAATCCAAGTAAGGAGCAGTTTGCTAATTGCTACAGGAAATCATTATTCTATAACAACTTTCCACTCCATTGAAATGATCTTTTATTATATTCCTTTAATTGTTAAACTTCAGGAAAAATTGAACAAATATCTTTTATATTGGTAACGATGATCTGTAATTATTGTAGTATCTTGAGATTAAAGGTTGGTTTGTCACTTATATAATTCCATTGACTTTGATGGTGTTTCCACTGATACTACACCAATGTGAGTGAGATCAGATCTAGGCCAAAAGAAACAAACTCCCTATATTTACTGTCTGTATGATTTTTGTTTTGAAAGTGTAAAGCATTTAGATAGTAATTGAACAGCTGATTCTGGGCATCCACATATTTATAATGAATCCCCGAACATGGATAAGCTAGAAAAAAATGGATTAATTTTCTCTCATTTTTCCTTTAGGGCAAGGAGTGGGGATAAAAATTCCTTTAAGTGTAATCTTGTAACAGGATATAACTCTTCCTTGTAATTATTTTGCTTTCATTCTTTACTTCTGTGAGAATGAGTTCTAATCAGTTTCATTTGACTCAGGGAGTCAAAGGGAGAAGCTTTTAATTAACTGTCCCAGAGGAAAAAACTGGCTGGTCAAATGGTGTGAAGATAGTTTTACCATTGAGCAAGGGCGTGATGACTCACATAGCATCCAGTTTTTAACAGCGAGGGTAATAAACCATTAGAACAATCCACCTAGAGATGTGGTGGATTCTCCATTACTTCTGTCTCTAAATCAAGACTTGATGTCTTTCTAGAAGACATACCATAGCTCAAAAAGAAGTAATGGGCTTGATGCGCAAACTACTGGGTGAAGTTGTATGACCTGTGTTATACAGGAGGTTAGATTATCGTCTAAGGCTACTATTTAGTCATGCAAATGTTTAGTCTGTTTAATGGTAGAGGTATAAGAGGAAAAAACCCATCGTCACAGGAGGTTCATGGCCTGGGAAGGGCGGGAGGTTGAAGAGCTTACTTACCCTGCAATGGTGGCTGCTTCCTGCTGGGTTGGCCCCAGCTCCCTGTCCAGGCATTGTGACCCTGTGCACTAGGTCATGGCACAGTCAGGTTTGGCCTTTCTGTCTCCAGCTATGGAGGGGTGGACCCGCCAAATCTGAGTGTCACTGCAACCTTGTGGGCTACGTCACAGTGCTGGGGGGAGGAAGCCAGGTCTACAAGAGCCACTGCTGTGAGGGTCGCAGACTTTGTTAAAATTCATGACCATTCTGAACACCATGATCTCTGCACCAGAATCATAGTTTTGATCATCATCATCCCTTTTGGCCTTCACATCCATGGAAATGTTGTGGAAAAATTAGTAAACAAAAAGTCAGGAAACAACTGGACATTCCCACAAACTAGTCCTTAACCCTCCTTCTGCTCATGTATAATCTGCTGGTTACCCAAATACATGTTACAGTCAGTATGGCCAATCCTAGGCAACCAAAGCTGTGATAGATTTAATTTAAAATGCATCTGGATGATCAGATGAGTGAACACAACTTCTTCTAGTTCCTTTTTAGAACGAGATGCTTGAAAAGGTTTAAAAAAAAAAAAAAAAAGAGAGGGGGGCGGCAAGAAGTTTCCTTTTCTCTCTTTCACAGCAGTGAGGCCTGAGATGAAAGTAAGGCTCTGACTTCTAAGAATGGGTGTTCTGTATAGCATTGTTTGTTTTAAATTCTGTTTTTATCTTTCTGTGTAACAGCTTTTAGTTGCAATCACAGCATTTTATTTGTCTGTTTTAGAAATGTTGCTGTATGTTCCACTTTTGTTTTGTTTTCTGTGCTGTATGATCCTGATGTTGTAAAACAGTGTGTAATACATTTATAATTCTCAGACTGTATCATATTTAAGGGTGTATTCCCTAGATGCATCTCTGAAGTCACCCACAAGAGAATCCTTCCATTATGAATACACATGTCCTTACTCCTTTAGCTAAGCAGGCAGGGAATCACTCAAACCACAGGCCTGACAGCACAGTGAAACTCTTCTCATTCTGAAGCAAGTTGGAGATACTGTACATCTTGGGGTCTGTAGAGCTGCAGACTGGAGGGACATAGTTTTGACGTGTCTGCGAAAGCAGGTTATGACAAGTACCATTACCAGCAGGAACTCTTATACTTAACCAATGTTGCCATTTCTCAGGCAGTCAAGCAATGCTATGAAAAGTTCAGCCCTCATGCAACTGGGAGGTGAATGAAAGACTCTTCCTCCACCCCCTAATGCCTTGTAACCTAGCAAAAGGTGCACAGCACTGTCAGCCCAGATTTCTAGTCCTAGGCTTTCTCAGACTGCTGTAAATATTTCTGTGTTTCATAAAACTTATGAGCCAAGTTTCATATCGTGAGAGAGAACTTTCATTCACCCATTTCACACATCAGATAACTGAGATCTTGCATGAGGTCACTTCAAGCAGAGCTGGGATTATAACCCACATTAGTATAACAGAAACAAGTACCTTCCACTTTGTCACACAATCTTTCATTAAAAACTTGTCAAATGAGGTGCTTCTGTAACCTCCTCTAACACAATGTGGCTCTGTGTCATCCTTTGGCAGCTTGATTATATGCAAAGGTTTGTGATTCTGCTACTGATTCCATTCTAAGAAATCTGATTCTTTAGCTCAAGTGGTAGAGGACATGCCTTTAGACTCAGAAGTCCTAGGCTGCTGGTGGGGGTGCCTGAGAAGGGAAGAGTAGGTCAAGTGTGTGTGGGGAAATCTATGCCTTCCTACACCCTCTGTTAAAGCACGCCACAGCCTCTGTTAAAGCCTTCTGCTTGTAGGTCACCGGTCTGAGTCCTGCTCAGATCAGCAAGAATTAAAAGTTGTTCCCATCTGAAGGATGTCTGGTAGCCTTGAGATGAGAGGAGTTTAGTAAGTCCGACTCTCAAACTCCTCAGGGCAGGAACTGTCTTTTGGTATGTGTTTGTACAGTGCCTCACACAATGGGGCCTAATCTTGGCTCTGTCCATGTCACTAAAATAACATGCTTTTCATAAAATGACAGAAATTAGAGGAAAGCCACAGTTGTAGAATGGTGGTGAGAAGGGAATTCACACTGAATATCTGTGAAAAGAAGCATTAAAAATATATTTAGAAAATGCTTTTTGTCAAGAAGTTACTCAGAGCTTGGATAAATTAGGAAAAATTGTCAAGGTAATTATGTCAACTCAGCCTTGTTAGTTTTCCCATAATACACTGGATTTCAAGTCCAAACATCCTTCTAGCATAATTGAAGTCCATAAATAGACTTCCAAGAGTACACAGAAATTGGTGAGATAAATCTTGTGTATACCATGACTAGCACAATGGGGTTTATAACTGTAATTATTATAATAATGGTAATAGCTTTTGAAGGTGAATGTTAGATTCAGTATACTCTTTGAATGGGGTCGGGGTGAAGTGAGAGATCAAAGGTAGTTTCCAATGACTGCTCAATTATAATGGTAAATTTAATGCAATTTTTATAATATAGGTGTAGAATGAACAAATACATTTGTGATTCTGAAATTCTCAAAGACCATGATAGCTACAAGAACAAGAAACTCTACATAGAGACTTCCACAGTGTGAATAATAATATTTAGCCTTTTAATCAGTACTTCCCAAAGTACTTTACAAAGGAGGTAAATACCATTGTTCGTCAGTGGCAGAACTCCTGACTCCTGCTTCAGTGCCTAATCAACTGGACTACAATAACTAAAGATAAAACCATTCGAATTATTTCATCTGAAGTCTGGTCTCAGTCATGCTGGTGAACACAGAGTAACTTAATATGGATTTAAACCAGTGTGAGACCAGAATCTAGTCAAGCATTTCCCTTATGGGAAAAAAGTTTACCTTTCTATTTCTGGTAATTAACATACATAGCTCCTCTCATCTGTAGAGTAAGTTAAATGTTCAGTAATCATAGAACATGGGGTACTACAACATGCAGCCCTCCATAACAACAATAACCTTGGGTCCCCTGCAAACCCCAGAAGTGTGCTTAGGTGGAGGAGTAGGGTGGAGATACTTGATGCAGCCTGGATGTTACACGTTACTTAGCACTGTAACATTAGTTTCCTTCAACAGTTTTTATCCATCTCAGAGGTGGGCGAGCCAGGTGGGCTGCCGGTGTTTGGGGATCTTATGGATTCCTGGCCTTTATGAAGGGATTTTTAAGCTGTGCCTGTTCTGCACTGTGGTTTTTTTGTCCTGCAGTTGGCTGGGGAGAGCCGTTGGATGGTTGTTGGGGAAAGAGCAATGAATTTTGCCTGGATTAGCATTATGTATAAAAAATCTGAATTTTTGTACTTGTCCTTGGGAGGGACAGACCTAGCCAGTGTTCCAGCTCTCTTTTTTTTCCCTGCACGTAGGAGGTTTGTTTAGAAAACGGTGTCAGTCTCCTGCCATTGTTAAGGGATAGGAAGATCTCTCTTGTCTGCTGGGCTGGCTTCCTAAATACTCAGCCTCTTGTACTGAAGGGGCCACTCTCTGGTCCCTATCTGCACCTGAGAGCACCACCATGAGCAGAGAACAGCCCAGGCGTTGAGAGCACCTGGGAGCATACAGCCCAGCTCCAAGCACAGGAGGAACATCAGAAGCCCTGATTTTCTCTAAGGTAACAGTGGGATAAATGCTTGGAAGGGGGGGAAGGGTGTCAGAAAGAGGATGAGACACCGGGGGACAGAGTTTTAGAGCTATGGAGTTGGGAGAAATGAGAAGCCATGAAAGAGAAGGAAAGTTGTGAGGGAGCCATTGGAGGAACAGGGAAAGAGGGATCACATTTTTTTTCCAGAGGATGACTTTTGAAATAAGCCAGGATCTTACTCAGGGCATTTACATACACTGGAGTGAATTTTCTGTCTTATCTCCCCCATCACCTTTCTGAGAAGAAAAATAAAATCTAGTTTAACTGTCCAACAACAGGGGTGTGGCAGCCCTCCGGTCCCTGCTTATTAGGAGAATTGTCTGGCAACAATGTTAATGATGGCAGCTGTATTTCTAGGCCAGGTGGTTTCATGGAAGACACAGAGTCATTTTCAGTCTACTAATGACCTTTTAAAATTGGGTTTGAAAAATTTTCATTGTGATTTCTGTAAAGCAGCACTCACTCTAAAAGCAACTGGAAGGTTTTTAAGTCTGCACAACAAGCAACTCTGAGGCTGATGAAAGCTGATATAGAGAAATGGAATGATCTGATTATAAATTGTGTATAATAATGGGCCAAATTAATCATGCATGGGTGTAACTTCAACTGTCTTTTTTTCCTCTTTATTTTATGAAAACATTTTGGCAATGGATAGAAAGTGAAATTCATCCAGTGGTTGGGGAGGAGGGATGAAGGAGCATTGTTTCCAAAGATTTTATTTTTAGTGTTCTTAGAAAAACAATAAATACCTCTAGAAAGAGCAGGAGGGCACTGTCTCCAGCAAGGCAGGGAAGCCTAAGGGCCTAATGATGATTTTAGAACTGAACTGGCAGGTCTAGCTAGTTCTAAATTGCCATCATAAAGGAGGAAAGCTCAGGTAATTCTTTGTTTAAAAGGATCTCCTGCCAACGTTATGGACAATGCCAAACTCAGTGCTTGAGCAGGCATCTGATTTATCATTTTAAAGTTTTTATGGTTTGGAGACTTCTGTTCTGATTCACTCAGGCTAAGGTTAGTCTTTGTGTTTACTCTTCTTGTTTGGAATTTCGATTAGGGTTAGATTTGCTGCTGTTGTAGCATATTACATAGGTTTCCATTGCTTCTGTTTTTGTTTTGCACAGGAGGAGGAGAGATTTTTACTTTTTTCTGTTGCCTCCCCCCTTTGGTATAATGCTTATTCAGTGTGCTAGTCTATCACTGTGTGTTGTCTTTTCTTGTGTTCGGCGCATACACTGTGAATTTAGCTTGTCTCCTTATCTAGCAACTGGGTTTGGAAGACTGAAGGCTGAAGCCACTGATATGAGTAGCACCTCCAAGGCAGCTATATTTACCTTACATCCATCTTATATCTTTGGGGTGAATATTCCTATTCAGACCTGTCAGGGACTGTCAGTTTTTCTTCTTTGTTGGAATTATGCGTATTGCCTTCTGTAGAATTTGTACAGTTGTGTCTTCAGCTCTGATCTTGTAGCTCAGCAAGACAAGTTATTGTTACGTTACATAGTCAAATCTTTCCCTCCATCCTATCTTCCAATTCAGAGGCATTTTGTGTGAAGTATGTCTGGTACTGTTTGGAGTTAGGCTTTGTCTACACTGGGGATTTGTCCCAATTTCGCCCATCTGTGATGAGACACCAGTGCAGCTGCACCAATGCAAACCCCTAGTGTAGACAATGGTAAACTGCTATGAGATCTGATATGCTCTGTTTCATCTTATCCTGGTTTCGAGAAGGGATAAGATTGAGTTGTACAAATAGTGGTTTTGCTTATCTATATTAGGGGTTAGCACTGACGCAGCCATACTGACTGCTGAAATTGGGGCAAATAGCTGTAGTCAGGGCAAATCCTCAGCACAGACAAGTCCTTAGTGTATATATATGCAATGCTTACTACGTACATACAGTGAGTATAGGATTTGACTCTGTCTAGATGCAGGGTGGTGTTAAGCTACTCACAAATCCCCATTGCTACAAGAGACTGCCATCTGTCCAGATATACAAATCTGAATCTGTCTCAGACCTGAAGAAGAGCTCCATGTAGCTCAAAAGCTTGCCTCTTTCACCAGCAGAAGTAGGTCCAGTAAAAGATATTACTCTACCCATCTTGTCTCGCTAATATCCTGGGACTGACACAGCTACAGCACTGCAAACAAATTGAAATATGCAGGACATTCCTCATTTTCACAGGTCTAATCTGCTTCCCTATCTGTTAAAACAGATCATCTCAAATTTTACTTGTGTGTCACAACACCATGAAGGTGCATCAATATGTCAACAGAAGTTTAGTGGTTGGAGAATACCCCAAAAGAAACTTCACTGGGTGCAGGGAAGGGTGAAGATCCTAAGGAATAAACATTTATTTAGTCATCTGCTATTTTTTCTGTGTTTGTGATTTGAGCATGTTATGATTCTTTTTTTTTTCTTTTTTTTTTTTTTTGGAACGGTAAACTGTGCAAGTAATTTTTATGGATTTTAGGGTTTTTTTAATCATTTTAAATAAAAATATATATAAAAATAAAAAAGCTTCATCAGACACAGAATTTCCTATTTTGCTGTTCATTATCAATTTGACATAAAAAGATGAAAGGACATAATTGTCATAGATATTGACTGCTAACTTTCAATAATGCACAAAATCCATTCAAAGGGAATAATGATGTTCTTAATGCTTGTACTTTTTAGTGGATGTTTTTCATTGCAAGTAACAAAAGAAAAAGAAAAAAATGAAGGAAAAAAAAAAGTGCAAAAAATGCTGTTTCCCCTACATTTAGCCATATGATTCTGTTTGAATTGCCAAAAATTGGTTTGCATAAAAATTATGGTGCAGTAATTGCAAAAATGAAAATGGTAGTTATTACTTTGCAGTTGACAGAGAGAGGTACTTCTTTGAGAATGTATTTTTAGCTCTAAATAGAGAGTAAGAATCAGCTGTATAGTTTGCAATATTGCCCTTGTTATTTTATGTAGCTGAAGTGGGCTTGGATGACTTCTTGTGCAGAAGACTGAAGCTCTGAGCAACATGTTTTTAAACACACTGTTTAAGCTATTTTTGATTTCTAAAAATACTATTTCTACACTTTTTAAAACTGTTCCTAGGAAGCTTGATTGTGGAATCTGTTCTTTTACTGCTTTTTTTCCATAAGTTTATTGTTTTATTTTAGGGCTGTTCATAAGTGCTTTAAAGTTTTTCTTTTAAACCCTTTAAGTCTTTTGTTTTGAGAAAGATCATAAGGAACTATATTCTCTGCAAACAAATGAAGAAGAAAACAAAAAACCAAAAGACTATGGTTAAATTTTAGACTTACTGACCTTGATAGTTTTCCTTCTTAAATGTAATTGCAAGTGCTAGAATTTGCAGCAGAGAAAAACTTAAATCACTTTTATTTCGAGTACATTACATTCTCTAAAAATTAAAGACCAGGTTAGACCAAACAATATTTGTAGTAATTTTACCCCCCTGTTCCTGCAGCTCTGTTTTATTATTGTTTTTATAGCACCATAGATGTGCATGGTGCTTAGCAGAGTAAAGAAATTGCAGAATTCTCTGCCCAGAAGAGTTTTCAATTTGAAGACTGGGCCCTGGAATTAGTTATTGCTGAATAGATGCTTACTACCATGGGGAATCCCCTTTAAAATAACCAGATTATTCTGTTCTATTCAGGGTATTAAACACAGCATATCACTGTGGTATGTGAATACCTAAGTATTATGCTCAACAATAAGTGCTATTCAGATCTGGTTCTAAGTTTAGATGAGGAGAAATGTGGGGAGAGGATTGGATAAAATGTTGTATGTGATGCAGTGGCTCACTACTAAAATAAATGGTGCGTTCTGGGGATCATGTCTTTTTTCTCCCATGGGTGTTTTATTTTATTTTATGGTACTTGGCACGTTATTAGCTAGATGAGATGACTTTCAAATCCTGCAGGTTTTGGGGATTGGTTTGTTTGTTTGAAAATAATAATAAAATAGGTGGAAAGTAGAAACATTGGGACGTAGGCAACAGGAAAAAAGGGAAGGAATATATTTCTTCCAAGCCAGATTTTCTCCTGCCAGTGCTTAATTTGTGCTAGGGATGCCAAGGCTCACCCCTAGCACCTCTAGGCTTAGCAGTTCATAGCCCTGGCACTTGTGGGCTTGCTGCATCAGTTATGAATATAACCAAATCGCTTGAGCTCTGGCACCTCCTTCATTGCAGATTAAGCACTGCTTCCTGCCCCACCTAGTACAGTATCTATCGTGACTTTTTATTGGGCTATTGTTTTCTTGGATGGTCTAATGACTTGCTATGAATGCTAGAGATTGGGGAGGTTTTTACTGACTTCCATGTCTTGAGTGAAAAATCTTGCTATTAGAACTGATCCTAATTGTTTTAACTACATTGTTTTTGTTGAAAAATGGGATTTTGACAATTACATTTTTTGCAGGAAAAGAAAGATTTTTGTCAAAACATTTGACAAAAATTTTGAATTAACTTTTGACAAAAATGTTTTTATTGTTTCAAAGTTATGAGAAAAAAAATCCACTTTCACTTACTTTTAAAAACTTCTTCCACCTTTTTCCAATGGGGGAAAAAAGTAAAATGGTAAGAGAAAGTGGTTTTCCCCCACTTTCTCTCACCTGTTCACTTTCCCCCTGTTCCTTTTTCTTTCCTGTGGGGGAAAAGCTCCAGAGGGGGAGGGGCAGTTAAGAGAGAGGGATTTTGAATTTTTTGTTTACATTCTTATCTCAACCATTCATCAAAAACTTTAATTAAAAGAATACAATCCTTTTTTACTAGTTCTATTTAAGATGTTCCAGCCACAAATTTGGCTTACCATACATCTTGAGGGATTTTTTGTTGCAGAACCTGTTTTTCAGATTCCAACCATATTTTATTAAAAGTTTAGTTTTGTAGTACTGGGAAATGAGGAGATGAGGGAAACAAACATCTTAGTTTTTACATCTCTCCCATTCCTCTATCCCCCATCTCCAAACATACCTTTACACACAGCTTGTATGTCTTGTTGATAAACCTGAGTATATTTATATAAGTAGACTTCAATCGAGGCAATTTTCCTTTCTCCATAGAATACACACCATTTAACTTGCTGAGCAGCTTTTGAGACCTTGTATCAAATTAGCATCCTCCGCAGGTCTACTATTTGTTTAAAAAAATAATCCCTAGAGGATTATTCAGTGCTCCTTTCAAGTGCTGGTTTGACCACCTGGGACACTGAAGTCCTCTGTCTGTCCACAGAACGAGTCCAATATGGACAGCAGCAGTACAAGCTTTCCTAGCACATCTCTACTGTTTTGGGTAACAGAGAAATTCAGTCTTCATACCTGATCGATCCCTCTTCTCTCTGGTAAGATTGGTAACAAGGCTACCAGATCTGTTGGATGGACACCTGTTCACAGTGAACTGGATTGAACCATCAACTAATTTCCAGATGGCTGTCCAACACCTTTCAGTAAGTAAAGGTGCTTAATTATTACTACTTGGGACAGCTTTGAATTGGTTACACAGATCTCTAGCATTCTCTTATCTACCTTTCCACCTTCCCATTTTTTGTGATGTTTATTTAAAATGTTTCTGCTTTTCAGAGCTGGGACTTGCCTTTTAATGTGCGTATGTAGTGCCCAGCATAATACGTGCTCTGATCCTGACTGGGCCCTCTGGATACTACTGTAAACAAATAATTAATAATCCTGGAGGTGACTAAATTAAAATAAAAAAGAAAATGTCTATTAAAAAGCCATTAAGATTCTTAAATGTTCTCTCTCTCTCTCTCTCTCTCTCTCTGTCTCTCTGTATAACTCAGAACTGAGAGAGAGAGTCTTTTTCTGGCTGACCTCATTCTCCAAACAGCTGAATCTTCATGTAGGAGAAGCAAGCAATAGAATATAAACAGTTTTCAGGAATGCATTTTAACTTGGCTCTAAATGTTTTTTGCAACTAGAGTCCTTTGTTTTTTCTCCACAGTAGAGATCATCGCTGATAAACAGTTTGTTGAATCTCTAATATTAAACTGTTAGCGTCCTACATGCTGTGGGAGAAATGGCAGTGATTTGGGAGAATTATTGTAGGCGACTCTGGCATTTATTTGGCAAAACTCTGCATACAGGAAAGACAGGTTTGGTTCAGAGTGGGGCTGTCATTAATAATTTAAAATTTCTGTGCAGTGCACATTCTTGAGAGGCCACTGTTAAAAGTTTGTGTTTCTAATGTACTGTAGGGCGTAACTGAATGAGTCAGCAGTTACTTACAGCAAGTTGTGATTGTATAAGAAGATAGTTTTGTTTTTGTAAGACTTTAACAAGTTAAGAAATACTTTAAAATTAATATTTCTACTACCTGGAAACTGTTTTTTTTTTTTAAAGCATATAAGCAACTAATTTGAGAGACACTGTGAGTATGTGTGTGTGTATTTATATTATTCTCACAACTTTTTTGCTTCTTGGTTTACATTTACTATGTGATAAGACTTTTTTTGGGGAAAAGTGATTAGATAATAGGCTTGACCATATTAGAGTTATGGTACATATGGACTAATAAATCTGCTGTTTTATAGACCATTCCAGTGATATATTAACATGAGTGAGCTGAAGGAGAGTAAACATACAGTTTAAAAAATTAGGAAACCAAAGTTTGCCTTATAAAGCCTCAGTTCCCTTTAGGAATACTACTCCTTTACCTCAAGTTAGAAGGTCCAGTTTTTTCACATTGATTTTTTGAGTGACACATTGTGAATATAGATTAATTAGGTTTAGGGAGAGAGGGTCACTTGGGGTGGGATTTTCTAAAGCTCTTCGCTTTGGCCTAAATCTGCTCCCAACAAAATCAATTAACTTCAGTGACGGCGGAGTTAGGCCAATGTGGAGTGCTATAGAAAATCCCACCCTTAACATCAATTAAATGCTAGTTAGGAGTTCTTTAGGGCTTGTCTTCGCTGCAGTGTTAGCTCAAGTGTTGTCCTTAACCTGACTCCCATGCATACTCTCTAGGTTGAGTTAAATGGTGCTTTAAACTCAACTAGCTGGCCCATCACAGAGTATGGGTTGAAGCTGATTGCTGCTGATCCTGGAACTAGTAATGCAGGGAGGACTCAGATATTCTGTGCAGTTTGTGTGTTTTATAGTGTTATCTTGTTTGAGCTTGGCTAACTTGAGAGGAGTTAACTCAGGTGTAGATAACTTGAGCTAAAACTGCTGATAAGTGAAGATAAGCTATCAAGCAATGTCTACACTACAGACTTTTGCCAGCACGGTTTCAGTGAGGGGTGTGATCCCTGACAGACACAGCTGTGCCAGCAGAAGCCCCTAGTGTAGGTACAGTTATACAAGTAAAAGCAGTTTTGTTGGTGTAAGCTTGCATCCACAGTAAGAGTGTTTGCTACTGTAATATACAATATTCCTATACCAGTAAAGTGCACCTAATATAGATGTTGATTCTTGGAGATCCAGAACTACTGACTTTCCTGTATGGGGCTGTTTCTTTATATCTAATCATGATTCAAAGCAAAATCCATTCAGCTGCTTGCTGGATTTGATTCAGCCACTTGGCCCTGGTCTACACTACAAACTTATGTCGGTATAATTATGATGGTTATACCGACCTACCTCGCAGTGTAGACAGCACTATGTCAATGGGAGGGCTTCCCTGTCGATATAGCTACCCTCTCTTGGGAAGGTGGAGCACCTGTGCTGATAAAAGAAGCTCTCCCATTGGCATAGGTAGTGTCTTCACTGAGTGCTACAGCAGCGCAACTGCACTGATGCAGGTGTGCCATTGTAGCATTGTAAAGGTAGACAAACCATCAGTCTCATCTCAATGCACAGGGATATATATGTCAAGATGAAAGCATACTATAGTGTTTTCAAGCTGTTTTGGTTTATCCATTAAAATATTTATGAAAATAGTACTACAAGCAATTGGAGTAATGCACTGTGCTGTCAGAAATAAATTTCATTCTATATCTTTTAGCTGCACCAGTAATTCTTGCACAGTCATGTTGCCCTGCCTGTAAATGAGAGCCTATGAATAGTATTAAATGGTAAATATTTTCCATCAGTCTAGGTCAGTTGTGAGTGAAAGTTGTTACCATCTGATGACCAATGGGCTGGATGCAGGAATTGCTGGATGAGGTTCTGTGGCCTGTGTTATGCTGTAGGTCAGACTCAAATGGTCCCTTCTGACCTTAAATTATATGAATGTGACCCAAATATAGTTCTGAAATAATCCAATGCTAGTCACACAAGCAGTACTAAGATAAATAGTGAACAAATGCCCTCAGTTGGAAAAGTAGTTACAGAGAGCTAGCTTGTTTCTCAGAGTGTTTGCCTCTGCTGACACACTTGAGTTCTGTTTTGCCTAGACTGAGCAGCTGGATTCAGCTGCTTTTCATCCATGTGCCTACTTTGTCCAGACAATGGGATATCACAGTTGCTGCCTTTGATGAGAAAGAGATGTAGAACTGAGTGTCTTCAGCATATTGGTGACATAGTAGAAGATATTGGCCCCACTTCTAAAATGGCTGTTTCCATGGTCACTTCGTCCATTTTCTAAAACAAAAAGTTGTACCCAATAGATTCCAAGAATTTATTGAAAATTTTGTGGTTTGCTGTATTACTTTTCCAACAGATGTCTGGGTAGTTAAAGTCCCCCATTACTACCAGGTCTTGTGTTTTGGATATTTCTGTTGTTTGTTCTAGAAACGCTTCATCCACCTCCTCTTCCTGATTTGGTGGTCAGTGGTAGAAACTCGTGTGTGTGTGTGTGCGCACACGTGCGCACTTAAGTGACTGCCAGTATTTTCACCACCGTGTTTTCTAGACTTGCTCTGAACCAGATGAGACTATAATGGGAAAAATGCCAGTGTTCTGTCTACACTAATACTCCCACCACTGGTACCACTTGTGAAGCTGCAATGGTGGAAAAGGCTTGTGTAAACTCAGCTGTTTGTATTAAGGACACTGTATTAAATATACTGTATTTGGTACAAATTAGTCTTTAACCTTTCATGTGAATATTGGTTTTCCCAGAGGATTCTCACTAAGAAGTTGGGCCTTATTTTTTATCTGTAGTGTAAAAAACATTTTGGCTTCAGAATAGGGTTATTGGTGAGTGATTTTTAAGGCTTCTTGTGGCTTAAAGTTTTGCCAGATTCTTATCATGTTATTGAAGTTAATATAATACTTTAAAAACAAAAATGTTCTCTAGGTCTTCTGGATTGTGGTTGCAGAGGAAGGAGCACTGCTATGATGTCTAGATTAAATAACTATCTCAGAAGGAAAGCATCAGTGACTTTAGCCCTACTAAGAAAACAAATGAGTAGCCAAAAAGAAACAGATTTGTCTGTCCTTGCATATCCACAAATTTCCAGTCATGGCTTTTCTCCCTTAAGCTGTTAGTGAAAGCTGCAAACCCAGCTGAATGCAAAGATGAAATCTGTTTTTAAAGTAGCTGTTGAAAATGCTTAGCAAATGAAGTGTGGGATTTTATTGTTTGTATTTTTACTTATATTTACAAGAATGTCAGGTCATAAAAGGCTAAGTAATGTGATAATAGATGAACTGTGATAGTCTTCCCAAAGTTTTCCAATCTGACATGTGATGAATCTGAACTTCAACACACTATTCAGAGAATAGGTTAAAAAAAAAACACCTTGCAGTTTTTGCGTGACCGTGCATTTAAAATCATATATTGGTTTTCATTAGAAGGAGCTGGATGTGGGTGGATATATTAAAGTTTGAGACAAATTTCTGTAGCCTAGAAGATGTGGGGAAACATGACCTGTGTTATAAAATACAAAGCTGCCCTTTTTATTTTGGTAAAATACAACCAGGTACTGTACTGAGAGTTTGTGTGACAACATACTTTCCATCTGGTACAGAAGCTCTGAATAATGTGAGCTGCTTCACTTTTTTTCCCTGTGGATTAGTAATGTGCCTAATTTTCTTTCTTTTTTTTATTAAGCCAAGGACCCCTGTCATCCATTAGAGCAGCAATCAGGAGAAGTAAGTCTGTTTTTCTTCTACTCTTGGGTTTCTTAATTTCAAATTGCTGCGTCTTCATTTCCAGCAAGTGGCTACTTTTTATGAGAAGATTAAATGACTAAACAAAAGGAAGTTTATAGAATCTGAAAGACTGTAACAGTTTTTGCTTTGCCTCATTTTAGATCACGTCTCCAGTTTGCCGATGAGTTATTTCTTTTTGCAGAATACTAGCATTTCTCTTATCTCTGCATGTGTGCTGAACTGTGTATGTCTGATTCTGAAGAATCTGGGTTATAGTTGCCTACTCTAACTTGATTGGTTGGTTAGAGCATCATCTTGCTTCCGTTGAAGTCAATGGCAAAACTCCATTGACTTTAGTGGGAGCTGCATTTGGACCCATTCATTTTGGGATAGAGATTTTGTTTTTAAACCTTGAATGAAAGTCTTCTCTGTGCCTCTCCTAATTTCTCTCTTTATCTTCTCTTTTTGCCCTCTGACCCCACCCATAATATTCTCAGGTAGAGATTCACTTCAGTTGGAATCATCCAAAATACTGTTTTCATCCCCATTTCATGTTGTTTTTTTGCTGACTATAGCTGGCATTTCAGAAAGCTCTCTTCTCTTCAGCTATGTGTACACTAGTGTATTTTTTCCTGCTAAACTTCTCCACTCTGCCCCCAGTGACAGCAGTCATGGGATCGCTATATAGACAGGGTGTGAAGTAGTCAGCAGCACTGTACGCATTGTGTTGATAACTACTCAAAACAAGTCTTTGTGATGCTATGCTTAAAAAGCAGCACCTTGTATGCACTAGTGCTACCGTTGTTATTCTCATTTTACAAATTGGAAATTGAGGGACTGAAAGATTGTGACTCATCCAAGGTCACACATGAAATCTGGCAGAGCCAGGAATTGAATCCAGATTGTCCGACCCCAGTCCTTTATTTTACTTAGAAAACCATCTACAAGATCATTACACAATTAATGACTAACATTTCACAAATCCTAGACATATAAAGGCAATTACATGTATAATATTCCCTTAAAGAGAAATCAAGCAAATAAAAATTGTTTTCCTAGTCCTGGAAGCCCTAACCTCTGGATATTAGAGCAATACAATTAAGAAGTAATGATAATATAGTACTAGTATATGATCAGCTGTGATAAAATATTCATGTCATGGGAATTACTCAAACCAGAGAGACATGTCCCATGATTTAAAAAGGGGTGAAATACCCATTATATATTTATGCAGACGGACTGTATAAAAACATAGCTACCTATATATCAATAAGTTTATTATATATAGGCCTGAACTAAAACTCTAGATCTGGCCACTTCCCAATTCATTCTAACATTAATCTCAAGAATGTACAGTACTTACTGTAACACTATTTCCTTATTTGCATTAGAAACCTCTTTCTTCTTCTCAATTTACATGGTTTCATTAGCTTAATTTGCAGGCCTCATATAACTCTAGCTGGGGAGATAAAAACAGATAATTTCAAATTGCTAGGTAGCTCAGCAGAGTCCCTTCTTCCTGAGATTGATTTCCTTAGTAAAGCTAGGATGTCATGCATTAGGACGGGAGAAATAGTGGTAAAGGGTACAACCCCCAATTTCTTCTTCTCCATTACTAACATTTTCTAGCCTTAATAATTGCTCTACCAGCTTCTACTTAAGCCAGGGTTCTATGCATTGTACGCTCAGCACAATGGGGTACTTATCACGATTCAGGCCTCCAGACACTATTCTAATACAAACAACAGTAATAATAGAGCACATGGACTATTCAGAAAAATTCAGTATTTATATATAAAAATAAACATGTATGATTACATGAACCATAAAGAAATATTGACTAGTGAAGAGCCAGCACAATATGTCCTCCAGTTTAAACAAAACATCTTTCTGAAAATAAGACTTATATCAGAGAATGAAAAAAACAAACAGATTGGTGAAAGTTTGTAATAATGAGCTGGAGGAGAGTGGGGTTCATGCCTTGGGCGAGGATGAGAAAGTGTACCAGTATAGCAGGAGCTAGGTATAGTAGTGGCTGGTGCTGGAAGAAGTTTTATGGCTCACTCCACTGATGTTATCTGCTTGATAAGAATGTGGATGGAGATAAGAGGAGCAGTAGTAACTTGTATTGTGGATAGCAGGTTTGATAGCTCACCCTTATTGACACCCTTTCATGGGCGGGGTGAGGAAGCTGAGTGATTGACAGCAGCTGGTGGTGGAATGTCCCTTTCTGGACAGGCCCATCCACAATGGTGGTAGGGCGGTAGCTAGATGAACCGGAAGCCGACAGTTGCCCTTTTCTTTGGGGCAGCAGATGTACAATTTGTGTCTTGAGCTCCTGAATTTGTGCTTTTACAACTTAGTTTATCCTCTGGAGTAATGTCTGCCATGAACATTTCTGCACATTGATTACCTGCAAGCAGTACTTTCTGATTGTATTCATTTTAGCATTCCTAGTGCACTTCAGAGTTTATCAAGTAGACTTCTGCCTTAATATGACCAGCTGGCAACTACAAGGGCCTAAAGTTTCACTGTCTTTCTTTCACAGATACACTATTACATTTCAATCCCAATTAACTGAAATACTAGGTTTGACCAAAAATTGGTTATGTTCTCTGGGGCTGTCTTGACTGTCTGACTGGAGAATGCCTCTCATGTGGAGCTTCAGGCTTCAGTCCTGTAGAGCAGTTATGTTCTGCATAATAGGGACTCCTAAGCTCTGCTTGAGTGAAGTTTAGGAGCTTATTGAGGTGATAGCTTCAGCCCTCCAGTTTTAAAGGCTTCATAACAACAAAGCTTCCAATTATCAGAACCTCTAGTTTTATGAAAATTATCCCGTAAGGCCATTGTGAAATCAGTTTCTCTCTCTGTTTTTAACTGGTCTCTTCAACTTAGCTTTCCCATAATAAGCACTTCTCACAGATGCACACCAAATTCAAAATTACACAGACACACAGCCTGCATGTGCTCTCTTGTCCTCTCGCCTCTCTCTCTCTCTCTCTCTCTCTCTCTCTCTCTCTCACACACACACACACACACACACACACACACACACACACACACACACACACACACACACACACACACACACACACACACACACACACACACACTGTACTAACTATTCCAGTATACTCCTACAGATAGGGGAAGGAACAGAGAGAATATGGTTTGTTCTTCTCTTTTAATTCTTTGGAGGTGCTCAGATACTAGTGATGGGAGCTATATAAGTACCTATACAGATATACAGACACAAGAATAATTTCTTAGAAATGCCAATATATTGTATTTTACTGGGCTGAGGGCAAGAATGTCTGACCCATGGTGTGAAAGCACTGAGAGTCTGCAGTTAGTATGATTAGCACGTACCCTTGTTGTCTGAAATAATTAGTATTGCTTTAAAATCCATTGTATCACATTAGCTAAGGTTATTGAAAAATTTAATTGACAACTCTTTTACTGAAACTCTGATTGCTAGGACTGAAATTGATTAAAAATATAAGTCTGGGTTTGAACTTCTCCCAAAGTCCTCCTTAGTTTGATTTGATCATTTCAGGAAGGCTACAGTCCAGTATGGTGCTGATTAATCTGACAGCTTTGAAATCTGCTGCAGTGTCAAACAAGGATGTGTTTTGGCACCAACACACTGGTATATTTTTCGCTCTGCTGATTCATCATACTTTCTCATCCAGCCTCCAGGGTATACATCTCCATACAAGATCAGATGGAAAACTCTTCAGCATTGCCTGAGCAATGAAGAGAACTTCTTTTTGCCAGCAGTTTAAGGCTTGTCTCACATAGGCACTCCAGAAACTTTGCAATAGCGTGGTGTTAGCTTGTGATGATTTGGACTAACCGTCAGTCTAAAGAGGACATTGATTATGGCAAAAGGTGTGTCCTGAGCATGCTGCTGTATGGTGATGAGACCTGCACTACCAACAGCGGGCACAAGTAAAAGTTTAACAACTTCCACACCTGCTGCTGTCTTTGTTTGATTTCACATATAAGTTCCTGATACCCAAACATTTGAGAAAACAAAATCGCCAAGTCTAATGGTTATTCACTATTCTTAAAGACAGACTAAATTGCTAGATACTAAATATCATGGACTGAACAGACACACTGGATTTATGGCTTATTACAACAATCAATAACCTACTTAACCCCTCCCCCACCAGCCCTCTCCCCATGACTGGAGAGGTGTCAACAGGTCACTTCACCGTGAATGGTCCCTTGAAATGTGTGTTAACTACTTATACTAAACAATTTGTTCCACTTTGTAATTACACTGAGTACATTTCCCAGACCTGAAGAAGAGCTGTGTGTAAGCTTGAAAGCTTCTCTCTCTCACCAATAAAAGTTGGTCCAATAAAGATATTACTTCACCCGCTTTGTCTCTCTAATATCCTGAGACCAACCTGGCTACAACAACACTTATTGCTAATAGGCGTTTTATACTAGTTGAATAGATTTGCCTCTTCTCTCTATTCTGAGTGAAAGTGAAATCTTAAGAAGGGGAATGTGTGTTTGTGCATATGTGGGGATAAAGGACAAGCTAGCAGAGTAACACTCACTGGGATAGGTAGGTAGCGTTCATGTTATTGAAGAATCTGATTCGACTTCTTGGAAGTTGGGTCAGGCCCTCAGTGTACATATCTTGTATATCATCTGTTTATAAAGTAAATAAAACAAGAGAGTTTAAATCAAAACAGACACCAATTAATACATACCTAAAAACAGCATTCGAAGTATACCGCTTTTCCCATTTGAAATTTATGGTACAGAGGTCCTTTCCTTCTCAGTTTTCATGTTTGATTAAGATGGCATCCCCAGGCAATAAGTAAGCCTCTGTTGTTAAATTCAGTGTGAGAATGGAAATTAAAAAGTCAATTAAATGGGTTCTGATTTTTTAAAATTTTATTTTGACCAATCACTATAATTTCTTTTAAAAAACTGAAATCGGCACTATTCTTGTGCGAATAACAACACAAATCCAATTAATCTTGGCTATTGGCATATAGGAATCTTGGATTGTTATTTTTCTTCCTCACCCCCTCTTTCTCCACTGTAATCCCTTTTTTTCCCCCTCCAGCACTCATGAATAGTGCACATCAAAAATGCCCCGTAGAAGAGGTATGTCTGTGACAATGCTATGCCGTTCTTTTTCAAGTAGCGCTTTGCTGGTTTCAGCTATCAATCTGTGATGGCATAATAATGGTGAAATTATCAGCTTTTACACAATAAGACCTTATTTCTCCCTAAATCACTTTTGCTGTGCTTAGATTCAGTTGGGAGTTAATTTCTTTTCTTTTTTTTTTTATTTAATCAAATTTTAAAAAGTTAGTGGGGCTTTTTTAAAAAATTATTTGAATGTAAGTATGACAAAAATACAAGATTAGAGAGCTGAGGATTTAATGAGCTTGTGAAACTTAAAATACAGTGGATATAAAAATATAGATAACTGCTGGCGCATAAATTGTCTCATTATTTGTTACTGTATTAGTCCAGATTAACTTTTTTTTTTTTTTTTTTTAAACTTTAATAGCTTCTCGAGCTTCTGGTCATACCGAACAGCAGAGAGATAGAAGGTATGAGGAGGTCATTTTTATTACAACTATATATCATATTAATAGTTGGTTTTATCTGATCATATCATGATCCTACTTTTGTCCTTTTCTTCTGTTTTTTTTTTCTCTTTTCTTTCTGTTTTCTATCTGTTAAAACAGTAATGATTGGAACCAAAGAAATAAATATGTACATTTTAAAAATCATGAGATTTTAAAATGGATTTTTTTGGCCTGAAATATTTTTAAAAACTTTATTGGAGCCCACAGACACCCCCCCCCCCCAACTTCTCAGAGGGGGTGCCCTGATTAACCTGTCGTAAGCCGTGGCCTATCCCTCTTTAAAAGTACCCTTTATCCCTGCCTATCTCTCTTTAAAAGTACCCTTTAAACATATATTTGTGCACTATTTTTCTGAAAGCAAACTGACAGAAGAAACTACCATAGCAAATGGTCCATGTAACCGGATATCCAGTGGCCAAGAAAGGCATACAAATAATTAATTAATACACCAAAGTGTTCTCCAAGCTTTTCAGTCTATTGACAGCTTCACAATAGAAAGATGTTCTGGATCCGACCCCCTCCCAACACTGTTTGGTTCTCAGAATATTTTATTATGCAGAATATCTTGAAAGGTTCCACAGACAACAGTCATGCAATACTGAATATGGGTGTTGCAGGATAGGGAATATATCCTTTAGGCAATTGATTTTCACTCTGAAGCATTATTATTTATACTGTGGGAGCACCTAGAGGTCCGAATCAGGGATTGGGGCCCTATTGTTAGAGCCCTGCAAATCCACGGATATCAGCTTTATATCTGCGCATGTGAATGCGGATATCCGCAGATCAGTTTTTGGCAGATGGTGGATTGGATGTAGATCTCAAAGGCGAGGAAGCAACTGTCTGCAGCTCTTAGCCTTTGAGGCTGCTTCCTTGCCTTTGAGATCCAGGGGCAGGGGCTGGCCTCTGATCAGCTGCTCCATGGGGCTCTGGCTGGCAGGGGAGCCCTGCAGAACAACTGATTGATTGTTAGCCAATAGGGGAGTCCCCTGACCCCCAAAGAGCTGTTCAGCGGGTCTCCCCTGCTGGCTGCCGATCAGTTGTTCTGTGTGGCTTCCCTGCCAGCCAGCAGGGGAAACCTGCCAAACAGCTGATTTGAGTCCAACAGGGGAGCCCCGGCAGAACAGCTGATCAGTGACCACCAGGGGAGCCCCGGCAGAACAGCTGATTGATGGCCAGCAGGGGAGCCCCCGTGGAATAGCTCTTCGGGAGGGCTGCCCCACGGGCTGCCAATCAATCTGCAGTTCTGTGGGGCTCCCCTGCATGCTGATCAGCTGTTGGGCAGCTGCCTGGAGAGGCTTGTGGATGCGGGTCACTACACTGCAGATGGCGGTCCATGGTAAGATGATTGGGGTGGATGCGGATCCACATTTGTGTATCTACGCAGGGCTCTACCCATTGTTCTAAGCACAGTTCACAAATATAACAAAAGGACAGGCACTGTCCCATAGCGTTTGAGGCTTCATTGCCCTAGCTTTAGCTCTGGTGGGAGATTTCTCTAAAATTATCCATGTAGACAAGCCTTTAGATATCAAAGAACCAAACCAGGCAGGGCTTTCTAAGTCAACACATTGATTTCCCCCACCTTCTCCCACTGGTTAGTGCACTGTGGTAATATTTAGTATTATTAACGATGTTGAGAACTGTCCACTGCCAACCAGATATTCTGAAAAATGTCTAAACTGTTGATTAAATGTATTTAAGAAGGGCAGCATAAGTGAGTCTAGAATCACATTTGAACACTGGCATGCACAAAAGTAGAGAAAATGGCAGTAATTTGATCCATGTCTATAAATTAGAACAAATTAGTTGGTTGAAAACTTTAGCCTCTATTTCTCATAATTTCCTTAGATTTGGTCTTCACTCCAAATTACTTGTAATCTTTGAATTTTTAAACTCTGTGGGATTCAATATGTACAATTTGCCACGAATATTCGATATTCTCTATTCAAACTAAGGGTAGTTGTAATTGGTCAGATAAATCACATGATGTTATTTCTGTTCCCTGACTAGATTAGTACAAAGTCTTCCAGCATGTAAACTCACTCGTGTAGCCTTGCAATTAGCTTTCTGTGAGCATTGGTGTTAGTTAAAACTCAGTCTTGTGAACGATCACAGGAAATGAACACAAATAGCATGGCTGAAGCAAATTCATTGAAAAATCAGCCTAACTATTCACAAAAAGTTTGTTGCAGTTTTCAATGTATTCTACATGTAAAGCTGTGCCACAAAATAAAAAATATCAATACATATAAATAAAAAAATCATGACATTAATATTTCAGTTTGTTTTCTTGGTGGACTGAACAGGTGAAAAAGTACACATTCAGCCCAATCCTGGCACCATCTGAGCTAAGACATGCTCATTTAAAAAAAAAAATCTTAAATTTGTTTTGTTGCTTGCATTATTCCTACAAAGCAGTTAATAATAATACTTTGCATATATTAGTGCCTTTCAACCCAAACCACTTTAAACCATGAGAGACAGAGACCCCTGTCTAGTAAAGTACTCAAGCAGATGCCTAACTTGAAGTACATGAATGGTCCTGTTGTAGTCAATAGACCAGTGGTTCCCAACCTGTTGCCCAGGGCCAGAAGTGGCCCATGTGGACTTTCAGAATGGCCTGTGGCTCTCCTCCTGCTGGCTGCAGAAGGGAGCTGCTGCCTAAGGACCGAGGTGCAGCGCTTTGCTGCGAAGCTAAAAGACCAGTGCAGGCTCCTTGCTTCAGCCAAGGGGATCAGAGATCAGTGCGCCATCCCCTGACTGTAGCAGGGGGCATGGCACTGCCCTCTGTCTGGGTCCCTAGGCACTGGGGTCCCTGCTGGAGTCAGGGGGAGGGGAGCACAGATCTTCTGTCCCTCTGGCTGCAGAAGGGAGCTACTGCCTAGGGACCCAGGTGGAGTGCATGGGGCTACAGGACACGTGCGGTTTCTGTGCTGCAGCCAAGGAGATGGGAGATCAGCGAGGAGGCAGCCTCCTCGCTGAGCTCTTTCCATCTGGCTACAGTAGGGGGGTGGGCCTGCTGGCAGAGACTGGTGACCCTTCAGAGTTGTAAAAATTATATCTGTGGCCCTCAAGCCAAAAAGGTTGGGAATCACTGCAATAGACCTTCTTGTTTGCTTAGACTTAGGCATGTACCTAAGTGCTCTGTTGAATGGGGATCCTAAGTGATTGCTAGATTGGGGCCAGAAAGGTTAAGTGAGTGTATAAAGTCATACAAGACATCTTTGGCAAAGTCAGGAATAGAACTGGAACTACTAGGAAAACCATATTCTTTCAGTATTTATTTAAATCATTATTGTAAAACTTGCTAGTCAGTTATTCCCTCCCTCTCTGGCACACCATCTTTTTATGTTTCTTTGCAGACGTCCTGAGATTACAATAGTTGCTGCTGAGCCTCTCAGACCATCCTCCTGGTTTCCAGGTGGAAATGTCACTCCACAGGGATTAGGATTCCCATCTTCTCCATCCCAGGCCAACTGGAGGATAAATGAGCTTACTGCTGCTGAGGTGAGCAGATAATGGTTGTATTTACATTACATATGTATTTGATGTGAATTGTAAAGTGTAAAGAGGAACAATATCACCAGAACTCATTCTCCTCTTAAAAGAGAAATAGTTTTTTGTTTTGTTTTTTTTTTTAAATTGAACATGTCAGTGTAGCATGTCTGAATTCATATAGGGTTTTTTAATTTTCACATTTGGACACATTAAAATTTTTACCTTTATTTTGTAGCTTCCACCATCTTATGAGCAGGTGATAAAAGAAATTAACCAAGTGCAAGTCAATACAACAAATAACAATAATGCTGCTGCTGCTTCTAGACGCACTGCTACATCTGCAACACAGACTGACTTTCCAGAGGAAATAATCAGCCATTTGCCAGGAAGTAATGTAAAAAACAACCTACGTGTTCTCTCTGAATCTGAAACTGTTCCAGGTGAATGCTCTGTGGACTTCATATGATCATAGATTTTACATATTGTGTTCTGGTGATTCATTTAAAAATCAATTTAAGCCTTTCTTCGTTCAATAAAAATGTTTCATTTATGGACTTAGGTGCTGTTATGAATTACTGCGTTTACTTCTTACCTCTAATGACCTGATATTCCATTCTGGTCTGGGTCAAAAGTAAAAACGTGTTGTTCTTTATTATTACCCTAAGCTATAATGCATTTAATTTTTTTCCCCACAAAACCATTGAAAGTATTTTTCCACTCCAGCTCTACTGGCAATCTCTTTTGGCCAGAGAAGCTGAAAAGACTTGAGTGGAACAGCAGGGAGCTTGTAGGTCAGAACTGAGATGTATGCAAATGTGGTTGGAGAAGCTACAGTACTATTCCTTATTCTAGCCACTGCTGGGAAACCCTGTTTCATGAAACATTAAAAAAAATGTTTTTAAATGTATTTGATGGTGCTTTGAATATGTTAAAATGAAAGTACTGCAAGCCAGCAAAGTCATTTTGGACTTCTTATTTGTAAATTCTATGCATCTGAGCAAAGATCAATTCCTTTCTGAACTGTAATAGTATTTTTGCCCCCTTGAGAAAGGGAGGCTGACAAATGTAATACAAGCAACAGTGCTAAGGGGAAATGGTGGATTTCCAGTCAGAATGTTAGAGAGGCCAAATGACAAAGTAAATTTGTGTTTAAGATGTGTCAGAATACAATTTGAAAGCTTCTCTTTTCTGTCAGCAGTGCAAAGTCCTCTCAAACCTCCCAGACCTCTCTTGAATAGCAATTCTTCAGAAAATGAGGCTCCCTTAGTTGCCTTTGAAGCTTCTGAAGAATGGAAGTGCCAAGAAAATCCCAGTGATGTGACAGGTCCAGTGCCAAAACCAAGATCAAAAGGCAATCTCAAACCTGTGGTCAGAGATATTCAAAGTAAAAAACAAGACAATCAGGAAGAAGTGAGCCAGCCTAGAGCTGAAAGGGAGACATCTCCAAGTCAGCCTACATCCTTCTTAGATAATAGCTTATTGGACAATCACATGATGATGCACAGTATGAATTCAGAAAAAAACCAAAATAGTATTGGTTCAAGGATCAAAGCTTTTGAATCCCAAGCAAATTCTGATATCTCAGGATTATCAAAGAAACCAGAAATTGCCCCACGATCATTTGTCCCAAGACCTACTGTTTCTGCAAAGAAGCCAATAGTAGCTCCAAAGCCAGGGCCAGGGACCAGGAATGCATCAGGAGAACGGATTTCATGGACAGAAAACTCACAAAAAACTGCATCCAGGGAATGGCACCCTCAACCTCAAGAAGCCGGGAGCAATGTCATAACCAAACCTGAATTGCCAAAGAAACCAAAACCTACCCTTGTAAAAAATACTAGTAATGATTTGTTTGATGCAAGGAATGGGTCAGCTTCAGAGAACAGTGATGGACAGAAGAAATTCCCAGTACCTGCTGCAAGGCCACTTGTTCCCAAAAAGTCACTTTCTGTAGAAAGTCCTGTCTCTTATTCAGCCTTACTAAAACCAGTCGCTGCTGCTCCCAGACTCTCTGTAGCTGCCGAAGCAACAGCTTTCAAATCCCTGGGAGAGTCATTGGCTCCAACCAACCTCTCAGCATGTACTTTGCAAAGTAAACCAGTTGGGGAAGGAGATCTTATCAGTTTTGATGATGACATTTTGCCCCCTCGTTCAGTTAGTGCAGTGAAAGAATGTACCAATTCTGAAGCAGCTGCAGGTAAGAACAAACATAAAGGAAATAAATAATAAACATGGTTACAAATCTGCATGCATGTGATATTGTACATATTTATAGCAGTGCAGGTATATGTGTGTGTAAAATTCCATGCTTGTCATTGTATTAAGTTTCCTTTGATATATGGAATCA
Source organism: Emydura macquarii macquarii (assembly GCF_026122565.2). NCBI lineage: Eukaryota > Metazoa > Chordata > Testudines > Chelidae > Emydura > Emydura macquarii. Next base: position 21,483,484 of record NW_027131500.1, read on the forward strand.
GAGACCAATGTGATTGACCAATAAGGTTCCCAGGCTGTGTAATTCTGAGAACATGCCAGCTGGATTTATAACTTAATAGCTAAAATAATATACAGTAAGTGCAATACTATATTCCACTCGAGAATGCATCATGATCTCATGTCTTCTTTCTGGAGACATCTTGCTTTGTGCTGTCTAATCTATCTAGTACTAATATTTGAGCACCTGTAATTCATAGCACATAGCTCCTGGGCCATGCAGTAGTATATGTATAGGTATTATAAATATTTATTCCCCATTAAGTCAGCAAGAGAAGCAGCAGTGCACATTGTGTTTTGGAAAATCATGACCAAGCAGACTAAAATACCGTGCACCATGAGTGGAGGACATGAGTGCCATTATTTATTTACTTTCACAGTTTCAGTCTCCAATGCACATATTAATTTGTTACATGGACTGTGTGTTTGTTCATATAACTGTAAGCTTGTCAGTTAGTACATCCATTTTTACTTAAAAGCTACTATGTAAAGTTTGGAAAATTTGGTTGATTCAGCTAAGCACTTAGGGTGAGAGTTGGCTGAATAATGGATTTTTTCCGTTCACTGGCAATTTTAAAAAAATCAGAAAAATTTTGTTTTGGATCAAACTGAAAACTTTTTTATATTTCAGCAACTCGAAATGTCAAAAAATTTCAAGTCAAAACAAAACGTCTTACTAACATTAAAATAAAATGTTAAAATTTGACAGGTTAAAATGTGTTTAGACTTTTAGATGTTTTGACAAAAGGAAAGGAGGAGTAGATGGATAAAAGAGGTTGTGGTGGTGTTGCTAACTCCCTTATAAACTTTAAGCCCAGTGGGTAAGCACTCATCCGGGATGTGGCCATTGTCATTTATAGTGGCAACTCGTAGTTAGGCTTGACAGAATTTTATAATTTCAACAGATTATCAATGTTTGTTTTTAAGCATTTTTCCCTGATTTTTATCAATTGAAATTTTCACAGGTGTGCCAAATTGTGGAGTTTAAGCTTCTTAAAAATATTTATCTACTTACATTTTCATAACTGTGGGTCAGGCAATGGGAGGGGTCAGACAATTATTTAATGACAGTAGACATTGAGATGCAAAAAGTTAAAAGTTTACAATTGTTCAAACACAAATTGTCAACATCATGTCAAAATAGTCAGAATAAATATTCTTAAATTGAACTTTAAGAAATTCACAAGCAGAATTTTTATAACTTTGCCTATCTGTAAATTTTGATTATCATTCATGGAAATTTGTTATTTTTTGTTTATATGTACAATGAAATAGTTGTTTACCAGTAAAAATCTAATCTTTGCACGCCTATTTGTTGTCATTCATGATGACAATGGATAGTCTTTTGGCCAGAGATAGTGCCAGGTAATTAGGGAACTCACCTGGTATGTGGGAGACCCAAGTTCAAGTCCCTGCTCTGATGACTACTTATTTATTTATAAATAGAGGAACAGTTTCAAGAGGAGAAATTAAGAGACCCCATGTCAGAATGTTCTATAACCTTTTGGCTAGGGCATTCACCTGCAACACGGGAGACCCAAGTTCAAATTCCTTCTCTTCATCAGATAGAGGGGAGAATTGCACCTGGGTCTCTAGATGAGTGCCCTGATCATTGGATTAAAGTTTATTAGGAAGGGGGTACCACTACCAGCAACCACCAGAAAACATTTCAACTTTTCCAGTTCAGTTGAAACTGACCAAATTTGCAAATAGTTTTGGTTGACCTGAAACTTCATTTTCTGGCAAATAATCTATTTGTCAGGAAAATTTGAGGCACTTTTGAAAATCACATCTGGTCCCTATCTGTATCTTTAGACACCTAAATACCTTTGAAAATCTGGCTTTTAGAATTTAGCTCATAGGCCCAGTTCCTGCAATGAGTTCTTAGAGGATGGAGTCTGGTGCCCACACAGAGCTCATCACAGACTTGAGAACTTAGATTATAAACTCAGTGAGGCAGAGACTGTGTCTTTCTATGTTTCTGTATAGTTCCTAGCACAATGGATCCCTCAGTCCTGACTGGGGAAAAATTGCAATATATAACTTCTTATAATACATAGCTTTTTATTTGCTAAATTTCTCTTTCCGGAACTTTGGTAACCTTACAAAAACAGGTTTTTCTTGATAAGAATTCAAGCATTAGCTTATTTAAGCCTGTTCATGGGCCATATAATACTGTAATAGCTTTTCCTAACATAAAATAACATACTGGAGGCTTTTAAGTACAGTTTACTTAACTCATTTTTGAGAACTTTACAGATAGCTGTTGCTGGCTGGCTCCAATTACAAGCCATATCCTTCTGCTGATAAGGCTCATTACATACAACCCTATGGTAATTTTTGGTTCCTGCTCCAGAGTTCCATCTATCATTACAATACCATCAGTTTTTAAGCAGAATTCCCAACTGCAATCCATAGGGAGTGCCACTTAAAAACAGATGATACGATAGCATCCATGGTGAATGAAATACATTTTTGAAAATGTGAAGTTGGGAGAGAGTATGTGTGTGTGACTTCATTTAGCATTAAACATTTTCAGCTACTTGGGAACAGATACGTAAATAGTGCATAGCTGTCACATTACATTTATATTTATTAATGGTAATGTGTTTCCATTATAACTTGTGTTTTGAATAATTGGATGGAATTTTGATTTACTACCTCTTCCTTTCTGTATTTACGTAATAACTGCAGGGTGCATTTTGGAAGGAAACTGTAGAAATACCTTGTATATTAAATTCAGTACTATTGATAATGATACATATATTTTCAGAACTGCTTTGATGCATTGGCTAACAGACTGCTTTTAAAAGAAGTGAAATAAGGCTGACCCAGCATTCTGTTGGCAATGAAATATGCTGCAATGTCATTGAGCAGTTCAGGATAGACATGAGCCCCTTTCTTTGTGGACTGACGGGGTCTGAACCACTGCAGAAGCAGTATCATTCCCTGGGGGAAGAAAGAATTTTTGAATGACTTGAGAGATACTTCCTAGTCCACTCCCGGAAATGTAGTGGGACTGGAAATGACTGGCTGTGACTGGGGTTAAGTTTAGCTCTTTTTGTCCAGAGGGGTGTTGCTGCAATACAGAGCAGAGCATAAAACTTGTTTCCAAACACTCAAAGTAAAATTTGTACTTTCGGTGGTTAAAGAAAACAACAATCAAAGAACAAATATAAATGCTCTAGAGCAGTAGTTCTAATGGCATATTTACCATTGTGGGCCGCATATGCAGTTCTCTGTGTTATGTGGGCCATATCCACACTATATATACATACTACCTTTATGGCTCTGAAGCTGTCACATGAGCCGCAGCTATGCACTGATTGCACCACAAGTGGCCCATGGGCTGCGAGTTAAGAATCACTGCTCTAGAATCCAGCTGACAGGCAGTCCGGCAGAATTCTTATATTTAAAGTTCCAATACAAAGAAAACAGAGTCATAGCTACATACACTACAGACTACCCCCACTGATCCACGAGAAATTAAATAAATATTGAACCAGAAACCCTGTGTTAATGCAGAGAACTGCCAGATAAACCAACTGTCCACCAGAAAACAAGAAGAGCACCACTCTGTTCACCTGTCTGATAGCTTAAGTCATCCTATGGATACATATGTTTTCGTGGTGGACATTTTAATTACAAACTCAAAAATTGAGTATAAAAGAACCAGATTTTAGTTGTCTGACTTCTCTTGTCTGTCAGATGGTAATGATTTTGTTAATCAAGTAGGCGTGTTTGCTCACCCTACCTCTTTTAAATGCAGAAGACAAAAGGGTCTGTCTGTGGTCTCAGTTAACACCAATGTAAATCAGGATTAACACCAATGAAATCAATAAAGTTGCCCAGGTGTTGGTGAGATCGGAATTGTGCCCCCATCTCTTGTTACTATTGGCAGCACATGACTTGACAAAGGATCCACAAGAAAAACTCTTGCGTGCTAAAAAATATGGTGCCATATTGCACTAACGTGAGGTGCTTGCCATGTTCCAATAGGAACAGTTTCAGGTTAGCAAGATGAATCCACAGTAAAATACTTTGTAAAGGCATTAAGAGCAGCTATAATCTGCTCCCAATTCCCCAGACCTTTGCATTTGTAATGAATAATGACATAGCAAAATGCCAGGGCTCCACACTTGTTGCTGTGGCAATCCTAGAATAGAAGAAAGGGCTTTAGCAGGCGACCCTTGAAACACAGCACTTACTACTTGTTTGTAAAAGAACAGTTTAAATCACAAATTGTAGTGTACAAAAATTTAATATTTCTGAAATGCAGCTAAAATATGCTTGTCTAGCGACCTATGTATTAGGACTGTACAGATACATCACTGCTTTAGTTAGAGCCTGCTGCAAATATAACACAGCAAACTGTTCTACAGAAAGAGTGAGTCACACACAAATGTAAGCACATGTGATGAAACAGATTTGGTGGCATTACAGCAATTCAATTGTCTTGCTAAAAGCTAATATAAACATTAATGAATTTATCCTCATAGCATCTCTGTGAGGTAGGGAGGTGTATAATCCCCATTTTGCAGGTGAAGAATTGAGGTACAGAAAGTTTAAAGCCAGTTGGATTCTGCATCTGACAAATCTATTTTTATAAAGACATAGGATGGAAGTCCTAGTCTCATTGATGGGGCCAGGATTTCACCCATAACTCCTGAAATCCTGCCTGCCTGCACAGCTGAACTGCACTGGATTCCGCTGTGGATTTTACCTGCAACCATTGTGGGGAGAAGTGTGAACAGAACTTGTCCATAGCACCTGTCATGCTGGAGGATTGCAAAACACATTGAGAACTGTGTATATTAGGGATCACTCACCCACCAGTGAAAGGCTAGTGTGAACTATGCAGCCATTGGATGACAGGAATGTTTTTAGAAACAGAAACAAACACACACCTTCTCCAACTCAAAATACATAGGTAGAATGCAACTAATCAAGCTGAAATTTAGGCAGGACACCTAAGTTAATAACTCTAATCTTGCAAATCAGGGGGGATTTGCAATGTCTAAGCGATCAGGCCCTTTTTGTTTAACATATCATCCATCAGGCAGTACTTTCAGCAGCACTGTGCCACTTATCACCATGCTAGTTCACTATTGGTTCCATTCTGGTTTGGAATTCTGTCTATTAAATCTCCAACCCTATTTCGAGCAGCATCTAGGTTTATCCTTGAAGTCTCCCTAAGTCTCCCTAGATAGGCATGATCCTTGAAGTCTCCCTAGATAGGCATGATTCTACTCAGGCTGTGAAGTGGTTTCACCAAGATGAGATTTTAATAAATCTCTGTGTTTTTTAAAGAGAGTGGATTAATCCTTACTTCCTAGAAGGCCCAGATAGCCATCTTAATTTTTTGCCTCTCTTGGTCTAGTAACTTATTTAATATTTAATTAAACATTAAAAGTAGAGACAGTACATACTTCTGTAACAGTAGTGCATGTTATGATTCCCAGTGCTGTTACGTCATTCTTGAATGTATTGAGAGCACTATTTCCATGACTTAGTCAAAACAGGTTGGCTTTTTCAAAACTGCATAATAAATATTACATTTACAACTTTCCTCTCCTTACCTGTTCATCTTACTGTCTCCTAGCAATAGACTAACAATAACAGCTTCAGAAAGATAGCCACCATCTTCCCCTGAATAAAGGCAAATATCTGCTATGTCATCCCTTTATTTTTTGGTGTGGGGCAAGGATGGAAAAATGAGACTGAGTGAAAAATGTCTTGTCTCTTCTAAAATAATACAACCAAGAGAAAATATACACTGTACTCCAATACATGCTACATTTCCCCTAATTTAAGTACCTATGTAGGGGAATATGTTATCAAACTGTTTTATTTGCAGCCACAGAAAAGTCAAACTTAAAAATACAGGCTGTAAAAAGCATATAAAAGGATTATTAAAGAAAGACGATAGTAGTCGATTGATGAATGCCCTAGAAGATTAATTTACTGGAGATGAGAAGCCCTAAGTGAGTGTTACCAATTCTATTTTCACACTTTTCTGAATCATGCGGAAACATGCCCAATTGTTGTTAAACACCATCAAAAAATTCATATGCTGCCAGTCCCATTACGCAAAACAGCATAGTAGTTTACCAGCCAATTTCTGCCACTAACACAACTCTGGGGAAAGGAATGACACAAACAAGTTAATGAGGTTTAAACTAATTATGAGGTGACAATAGTATCATTGAACATAAGATAATGAGTGGAAAACTAATATTTTCATAAATGCTTTTCTTTGCCTCATGATGAATAGCACAGATGAAGAGTTAACAGTGACTTTTTTCTCAGGGATTATATGTGTAGAACAGTAGCTGCAGAGCAGCACTAAATATTGGTAAAAGGGATGGAGGGAGAAAAATGGAAACTGTTGACAACTAGGGGCTTGTTACAACCTAATGTCCCCATCCTATAAAAATGTAGGCATGTGCTTCACTTTAAGCGTATGAGTAGTCCCATTTGATTTAACTGTGCATATATCTTTGCAGGATTGGGGCTTAACTATACAGTTTATGAAAATTCCTTTTTAGTGTCTTCAACAAAATGCTCCTTTACAAAGACAGCTCAATGTACAGATGTAGATAGTTGTATGAGATCCATAGTACCAAACAGTAGATACTGGGTCTGTTCAGCTCTAACATAGAAACTGGTTACTACCGTAAGGAGTATTCTCTAAGTGAAATGGTCTTAACTGGGCCTATTTTTAATGGAACGATGTAGTTAGAATATATTTCCTCTCCCTTCCCACCCATAATCCAAATTTGAAAGCTTTTAAATGAAAACTCTAAGTGATTTTTAACAAGGTAAACACTATATATTTTTACGTTTAAATTAGAATTTTTAAATCTCCAAATATAAAATATTTCAATTTCTTGGTAAACTGCATCAGATTCTGTTACTTGCTATTGTTTATAAGAAATTCTGTCCTCCTACTGTCCTTTATTAATGTAAATTCTGAACAGTTAATTTAAAGAAATTATTTTATATTTTACCCGAGGGAGCCTGTCATTTTGTGCAGTGTGTATTTACTTTAGTTCTACTTCGTTGTTTCCTGCCTTCAATGAAAAGAAGAAAATGGAGAATTTAAAGGAACCACCCACTGTGCTGCCTTATTTAAGTGTGTCTGACACTATTTTAATCTAGCACACATTTGAAATGGCCGCCACATGAAATAAGTGCTTATTTGCATGGGCTTTTATGTGAATGGTGGATAGGAGTCATGGTGAATTTGTTGGCCAGAATACATCTCCCATTTCCATCGTATGCAATTATGGTGCAGTAATTGTTTGCATATTCGTGTATGGGGATGGATACTGCCAGAGGAAGAAATAGTAATTGATAATATGGAGTGGACACAAAATAGATACATGTTCCTTTGCATGGAGGCAATCAGAGTTCTGCTGGAGTAAGGAGTTACTTGTTTATCCTAATACATTTCCATGGCTGCCTTCTGCATGGTATCTGAACATCTCATAAACCTTAATGAATTAAGTGTTCACTTCCTATTAAGCATGGGAAGTAATCCCATTTTACAGATGGAGAAACTGGGGCCCAGAGAGGTTGACTGACTTGCCCAAGGTCACATAAGGATGTCTGTCACATAGCCAGGAATAGAACCCAGCTCTGAGTCTAGTCTTGTGTTTTAACAAGATGGGACTTCCCCATTACTTGGATTATGATGTGTAAAAAGGCAACACAAATTTCAAGGAAAACCTGATTTAGCCAGTTATTAAGAGATGGAGGGGGCACCAAAAGGACTTGATAACCAGAGCCTAATATTTGCAGTGGAATATGTTACTTGTTTTCAGTAGGTCTTTTATTTTCTGTGTGATGACTTAGCTTTGAGAAGGTTTTGTTGAACAAAACTTTCTCTCTTACACATTCACAGCTATGTATGTATATCAGAGCAATTGCATTGCAACATGTTTTTGTGAAGCTGTACGGACTTCAGAAATCCCTGTTATCCAGAGGAGCACTTGCTATTGCACAATGACTTGAACAGTTCTGGAAAACATCTGGAACCTGGTTTAAATTAACTAATTTTTTAATCTTTTCTCAGGGCAGATCAAGGAAAAGTGCATTATTTACAAAGGGCTGAGTAATCTTTCATTAGCTCTATATTTATTGTCTCTATACTGAAATGGTAATTTTTCCCTTAGTTGTGAAATATACAAGTGTTTTATAATGACGAGGTTATGTTTAACGAAGATATGCTAAATAAGTTGTGTCTTTCATTAGATCCCTTTCAATTCCTCTCCAAAAATGAGCCTACAAAGGAACAGACAGTTCAACCAGCTATAGCACGGAAGCCTACAGTGATCAGAATCCCTTCTAAACCAGGGAAATGTAAGTTCTTCATACTTTTATTTTTTATCTGAAGTTTTCAGAGAGACTTAAATAAAGAAATCATTTTATCAGAATTCACTACTGAAATACTGAATTACCTAAAGCTAGTTACATTAACTGCTAGAAAAATCTTACCCAAAATAATTTCATATTAAGCAGTGAAGTCATGTTTACATCTTTCTAGAAAACTGTAATTAAAGAATAGTTTAATACAAAGGTGATAACTTTGTTTCTATAACAAATATAGACCCGTCTGTGGAAAATCACACCTTTTGTATTAAACTGTTCTCTAAATATAGTTTTCTAGAAAGATCTAAGTATGACTTCATTGCTTAATATTGCTTTATATTGACAGGGATAAAATTATTTTGGCTCTAAAATCCACGACTGGTCAAGTACTGGCATTTTGCAGGTGTTTATAGGAATTAAAAAGAACAAAAAAAACACCACAAGTCTTGGATACCACAAGTGGTAACTGCAGCCATTTTTGTCATGGTCCTATCTTGACCTTTAACCACAGTGTCTTCCATCTCCCAACCCATACTACTGACTAGCTCTCACAAAGCTGAAAAGCTGCAGAGGAGATGCAGTAGAGGTCTTGGTGTTGACATCTTCAGTCTATTGAGTGCTTTATTGCATGTTGCCTAGATTCAGATTTTATAAACTACAAATGTTAACCCTGGTGTACTCCCAAAGTAGAGGAATTGACATTCCTATTATATGGGCCCGAAAGTACAAGCAAAAGAGAGAAATAACACAAGGCAATTATTATAAGTGTTTAAAAACACACATTCCTTTACACTGGTTCAAATTTGTAGTAAGAGGCTGGCCTGGTGGTGGTGTTTTAGCATCTCCTTACTTTTACATCATTACTTCCAGAAGAGTGTTTAATTTTCCAGTGAAATGCTCTAGTTTTTTAGGTAAGAAATGTAGTGGAAATGGTTAGAAAAATACAGAGGAAAGATTTAAAAAAAAAATCTATTTCAAAATACATAACAACCTTTTTGGTTTGCACAATCACATGTACCCTCAGCTGTAAGAACCTGTCTGATGAAGGCAGAGAGGTATGTTCCACCTCCCCAGTGTAATTCTCAGGTCTCAGTTATTAATATGCACGTCCAGGCAGATTTTTTTTTTCTTTAACTGCAAGACAACGGCCTCTTGCTGCTGTCTAGTGGCAAATGAACTATCCTTAGGGGGCTGCTAGTCATGCTCTGTCAGTTTGTAGAGGGGTATGCAGGACCACTCAGCAAGAGACTGCAACTGGGAAAGAGTTGGAGGCAAAGGGATAAAGTGGAGTTTCCAGTTAGCAGCATAGCCTGTGAAGGTGTTCAGATCCCAGAGTGGATCCAACTTCCCTATTGTCAAATGCAAGCTGTTGCAGAAACTAAGGCTACATCCACACTGAGCTAGGAATGTGATGCCCCTGCTCACATACACATATTTGTGCTAGCTCTCATTGAACTAGCATGAGTATAAGTAGTAGTGTAGCTGTGGTGACACACACAGCAGTAACAGAGGCACAGCTTAGCCATATCGAGTAAAAAACTGTCAGAAGCAGGTGAGTATGAACTCAGTGTGTCTTAGCCATGCCTCTGCTGACACTACTCATGCTACCACAGCTACACTGCTACTTATACTCACGCTAGCTCGATGTGAGCTAGCTCGAAAATGTGAACATAGGTTGCCAGGTGTCCGGTTTTCAATCGGAAAGTCTGGTTGAAAATGGAACTTGGTAACTAAAAGTCTGGTTACATGCACTAACTGGCCTGCACCACTGGGAGGGGGTGGGAATAGCAGCAGCTGCTGAAACCTGGAGGAACTGTTTGGCTTAGCAGCTGCTGCTCTTCCCGCCCCCCAGCCTGATGGAGAGAACTGGCTGGCTCCTAGACCGGATTGCTGTGCCCTGATTTCCCCACCTTCGCCCCTTGCTGCAGCGACCACCCTCCACCCCCCATGCCCTGCCGGTCTCTGATTTCCCCAGCCCCTTGCTCTGGGGACTGACCCCTGCCATGCCCCGCTGTGCCCCGATTGGTCAGGCAGGCAGGCTCCACATCAGCTTCTCCCAGCCTGGCTTTGCAGGCAGCAGGTGAGTGCTGGGTGGTGGGGTAGTGAGCAACAGGGGAAGTGGAGAGTCAGTGATGGGGGGAATAGGGGAAAGGTGGGGCAGGAACGGAGCCTCGAGGGAAGGGGCGGGACAGGGGCCTTTGGTTTTCTGCAGTTAGAAAGTTGGCAACCCTATGTGTAGTGAGCTGGGAATCACACTGCCAGCTCATAGGGCAGATACAGCCTACAGTCATAGAACTTAAGGGCAGAAAGAACCATCAGATCATCTGTTCTGATCTGGCCACCAGTGCCACGCAGCTGCCCCTATGCCAAGCCCAACAGCCAGAATTGGACCAAAGTATTACAGCCTTCAGGAGACAAAACTATTATGTGTCACAGACAAAGAACAGGAGGGACTGAGGTGCACCAACACCTGAGACCCTTGCAATGGCAGGGAATTAATTAGAGAGAGATACTCAGATGATCACATCAAATGAACCACACCCACTTTCTGCAGAGAAAGGCAACCGTCCCCACTGCCCACAACATCCCTGCCAGTCTGACCTGAGAGAAATTCCTTCCTGACCTCTTGTATGGCAATCAATTAGACCCTGAGCATGTGAGCAAGAACCAGCCAGCCAAGCCCCCTCAAGAGACAATACTCTGTACCACCTCAGAGCCAACCCCTTACAGTGACCATCTCTAGCCGTGGCCATCCCTAAGGCCTCAGAGGTAGGAGACAAAAAACAAACAAACCAAACCATCCTAGGCTGTCATGGGTGTCAGTTTGACACAGTTGTAGCTGCACAAAGGTCTTGTTGTCATGAGGGGATTGGGTTGGGGTAAACCTATAAACCCTGCCTACAGAAAAGATCAGGTGGCAGTGATTCAAGGTGGCCTCAGCCCCACTTGCTATGGAGGGATATGGCTCCTGTAAGGAGCCAACACAGCACAAAAAGTGAACAGCACTGTCAAAAAAAAGGACAGGATGCGGGTGCTTAGGAATTTACTGAGTCAGCACCACTCTTCAGCAGCTCCCAGCCACAGAGCTTGTGTGGAGGTCCAATTGGGAGTTAAAGCTGTCCCCCAAAGTGTAAAACCTGAAAAGGAACAGAGGTGCAAACATCGCCTGTCTTCTGATTTTTGAACTCTTTGGGTTGGCAATATTGTTTGTGTAAGGGATCTGAGTGGAAAACTAGGCCATCTGTATCTGTATCAGGTCCTGCCATAAGTGCAGTGGACTGGAGTAGATGACCTCTCTAGGTCCCTTCCAGTCCTACAATTCTGTGATTCTATCAGGATTTGAAGGAGGTGTGTAAAAATATATCTCTATTGCTTTTTTAAAATCAGTGAGGTATGTTAAGAGGAGATTTCTCTCTTGCACTTAAGCCTTTTAGCCCCCATCACTCTGGCTTAGGTAAGCGAGAAAGCTTTATTAACCTAGCTCTTCTTTGCTTAGTCACCAACCCTCAGTGTCTAAGGGATTGATTCGCCTTTGGGATTTTTTATTTATATATTTTTCTTAAATTCCAATCCAGACTTTCAGGTCACTGAGACACAATTAAATGTTCTATGCTAAATAAAATAACAACCCCTCATTGTCTCCTGAGAGCTCCCTTCATTCAGTGAGCAGCTGATTCATAAGATAAAACTCTAGGCCTTCATTTTGATGGCAACTTCTCAGATCTCTATAAAAATAACTTTAAAAGATGTTTAAATTTTTAGACTGATGTCTAGGCTGATAGTAAGCATTTTTACGTGGTTCTGAGCATGGGTAGAAGCCCAGTGGATTTAAAGAAGTGCCTCAGACTTTGTTGTGAACATCATCTGAATATACAAATACCCTGTAGAATAAATTGAAAAATGTACCAGTCTGTACATTACGGGTAAGTGCATTGGCAGAATTTGTGCAAACATTTAGCAAATTTCAATCAATTAAATTTGCATTGAAAGCAAATGGTGTGCAATCATTAAATCCTTTTCTAGTGGCTTTTATTGATGGACTAGAAATGAACCTCTCCATCTTGAAATAGCAGGAACCATACCTGCCTCTTTTCATTCATGGTCTCTCACCTCTACCACATTAGACTTCCTCCAAACTGCCATAACCTCACCCTAATTGAATAGCTGAGGAAAAAGCCAGCGTCCTAGGATTTAAAGGAAAATCAGTTACACAATAGGAGAAGTGCTCCTACATGTTCCTCAAAATGGAGACGTTTCCTACGTGCCTCATCAGTATTTTCCAGTGTTCCTGTTTATATCCCACTTCCACAGGCTAAGGGAGTTGTGTTCACGAAGAGATGTTGGGGGATCCATTTTGATTGTTAATATCTATCTTTTTTACACCCCTTTTTGGTCCCTACAGAGAACTTACTAGATTTACAATTTAACACTTTTCCAGCTTTAAATGAAGTTCCACATATCCCTCCACCACTTCCTGCCGAAAAGCCCATTGGGAATACCTCTGGAATTGTTGCTGGAAAGCCCAGTAATGTTAAACAAACAAGAAAAGTGGTAAGTTGTACCTGTTTTCCTGAATTATATCCTTAGGTTAGCAAAGCAAAACAGTCTCTTGTGACAAATTGCTCATTGTGATATAAGTCATTTTGTGGGGTGGGGATTTTACTCACAATTATAAGGCATTTAATATGCTTTTCTTCCATATTTTATTTTTTAATCAGGCTAGATCATTTAGGTTGTTCTCTGTGCTGGGAAACATTTGGTTGATTTACATTTACACTTTGCTATGCTTTGATCATGTTTATCTTCTGTTTTCTATACTTTAGCAGTTGTAGTCATGCTCCCTGCAGTAAACTTTCAAAGCCCTGCAGAGAGTGTTAAACTGATAGGATTGACATGGCCAAATTCCCCCACACACTTTTGAAAATGCATCCTCTGTCTTCAGGCAGGAGACACTTCTGTCTATATGCCAGTCTCTGAGAAAAAAATTGCTTCTGACATTAAAGGGGAACTTGGCAGCAGCCTTTTCTCATCTACCCTTCCCCTACTCCTCATCTCTGGCTGCATTATGCAAACATATTCCACTAGTTTATCCAGAACCTGAGAACAACAATTTATTCTCAAATACAGCTCGTTTACTTTTCACTTGTGATCAGTGAAGTGCTAATAGCAGGAAATATTAGTACATCCCACAAAGCTGTGGAAATGGGGATTCTGCACACCCCACAGCTGTGAGCCCTTTGACTCAGATTTATTCAAGAAAAACTTTGAAAATGCAGGGAAAAAGGTCTAAATCTAGAGTCTCAATGGCAAAAATAGTAGAGAAACCAGCTAAAACAATGAGCAGAAAAGAGATGAAACCAAAAAGCCCATATGGACACTTTGCCTGAATGAAAAGCAGCAGACAGAGCACCATCAGGCATGGAATTCCTGTTTCCCTGGGAATGAGTTCAAAGTATCATAAGCCATTATAGCAAAGATACAAACCCTCAAATTACAGAGATGACTTTAGCCCTGAGCAGTCTGTCAAAGCAATGGGTTAGAAAGGCAAAATAAAAAGTGATATCTTGCCTTTCTCCCCCCACTGCCTACTATGATCCTCTTCTTCGTGTAGACGTTTCGCATCTGCTCTCCTCCTCTATCCTCTCCACTTGTCTGAGTGACCCCATCCCATCTCCTGATCTCCTTCATGCCTACTCTCATCCCCTTCCTTACTCCTCTCCTTAACCTCTCAATATCTTCTGGATGTTTCTCTTCACAATACAAGCATACTTTAGTCTCTCCTCTCTTAAAAAAACCCAGCCAAACCCACCCTTGACCCCACTTGCCTCTCCTACTACTGCTCCTTCTCTCCTTTCATCTCTAAGATAATTGAACGCACTACTTACAATCACTATCTGGAGCTCCTCTCTCCCAGTTCCTGCTTAGACCCTCTCCAATCCAGCTTCCGCACCTTGCACTCCACTGAAATTGCTCTCATCAAAGTTTCTAAAGATTTCTTCAGAGCCAAGGCTCAGAACCAATATTCCATCCTCATCATTCTTGAACTGTCAGCTGCCTTCAATACAGTGGACCTTCTTGAAAATTTTTTCTCACTTGGCTTCTGTGACTTGGTCTTCTATTAGTTCTTCTCCTAGTGCTCCTTCAGCAGATTCTCCTCATCCCCCCTCCAGCTTTCCATGAGGGCTCCACAGGGCTCTGTTCTTGGTTTCCTTCTCTTCTCACTCTGTACTTTATCTCTGGGTAATCTCATCTGCCAACACAAATTCAGTTGCCATCTCTATGCTGACAACTCACAGAGCTACCTCTCTACTCCAGACCTGTCTCCTTCTGTCCAACTTAAAATCTTGGCCTGTCTCTCTGACATCTCCTTGTGGACATCTAGCTGACAACTCAAGCTCAATATGGCTAAAACAGCTTTTAATCTCCCCCTCCCACTCCTCAGGCCCTTTCCGAAACCTCCTTTCTTGATCACTGTGGACAATACCACTATCCTGCCTGTCACTCAGATCCAAAACTTGGACTTCAGCTTAGACCTCTCTCTAGGTGTTCACATCCAGGCTGTGACTAAGACTTGCAGGTTCTCTCTGCATAATGTCTCTAAGATATGGCTTTTCCGATACATCCACACAGCTAAAACTCTCATCCAGGCTTTCACCATCTCGTATCTCAGTTGCTGCAACATCCTTCTTTCTGGCCTTGACAAATGCAGTCTTGCACTCATATCCATTCAGAATGCTGCTGCAAAATCATTTTCCTAGCCCATCACTTTGACAGTGTCATCCCTCTCTTTGTATCTCTCACTGGGCACCCCCTTCTCTATCATATCAAATATAAGATACTTGTCTTCACTTCATCCATCCCCACCCTGCCTATCATCTCTCCTGCTTTCAGTCAGCCCATGATGCCAGCCTCCATTGCCCAGAAATTTTTAAACAAGCATTTTTGTGCTTTCTCCCATACTACCCCACTCACTTTGGAGTAGCTCCCCATAAACACATACAAAGCTAACTCATTATCCTCCTTCAAATCCCTCCTTAAAACTCTCATTTGCTGTAATGTCTACAAAAAATTTAACAGTTAGGCTGAGCATCATGCTGACCAATATTAATAGACTCATTGTTTCCTTGTACTCCCCCATCTGTCTGTATCCATCTGGCATCTATTGTCTGATACTTAGATTTTAAACTTTTTGGGGCAGAGACTGTCTCTTTGTTATGTGTTTGTACAACACCTAGCATTGTGGGATCCTGATCCATGATTAGGGCTCATACACATTATGGTAATACCAATAATTAATAATAATAAGATGAAGAAATACTCACCACCATGGATGGCATGGCAAACAGAGACATTGTCTGAAAGAGAATATAGAAAAGTCGAGTAACTGCAAGAGACAACACAATTCTGATTTAGTCTATCCCCTACCAGTGCAGGTTTCTTCCATACAATATTTTTTTCTAATGCATTGTCGAGTCTACTTTTTATATGTCCACAATGATGATGCTCCTGCCACATTTTTTGAGACAGATTATCCCTCAGCCTAAGAGTTACCATCTTTACAATTTTCCTGATATTCAGTCTAAATTTTCCCCTTCTTAAATTCATCTCATGGCTCCTATTGATATTTCTTTGTACAGCATTGCTCTAAAGAGTTCCTGTTCATAAACTTCTTTTAGCCTCTGATTTGATGTTCTTCTCTGCCTAGTATAATTTAAATAAGAACGTCATCTTTTTAAACAGTAACCTGTTAATGTCTCATACGTAAAGTGAAATAGCATTGTTGTGTTCTTGTAGGAATCTGAACATTCAGATCGAACAGGTACTTCTCGGACAGAGCCTGTGCTGCCACCTAGGTGAGTAGAATTTCCAAGTAACAATTTCAGGGGTCTGAGATTTGCTCCTGGGTTGGTTTGCTTGGTCAGTCTAGTATGCATACTTACCAACTGTATATTATTAAACAGTAGGCTTGTGTCAGATTTGCTTTTAATCTAATCACTAATAATTAGGCATGCACCAATAGTCAGTTAATGAACACCACGTTGTGGCTAGTTCGTATGGTGGAAAAGGGAGACCTTTAGAAAGATTGCAGCTCAGTTCTTCTCTTATTGATGACAGCCATTGCTTTCCTCAGTTTTAGCCCCTTTGCCCGTAGTTGAAAGCAGATGGAGCTGGAAACCATCCTCTCCTCCACAGGAGAGATCATCAACAGCCATCTTCACTAGCATTTGTGGCTGGTCTTGGACTGTGGGAGCAAAGAGGTGGCAGTTGCCCTTTTAAGAATTGTTGCTGAAGAGGAGAGGTGCCAGGTCAGCCGCCTTTTTGAAGCCCTAGCTGCCTTATGTACTACTGTTTGCTTACTGTTCAGGCCCAAGACCCCAGTAGAGCTGTGGGAGCAATGACAGTCTGTTCTCCCTAACTCCTTCAGCAATAGGAAGAGGAGTAGCATCCATATAGGCAAAGGGAAGCAGGCCAGCCCTGGACCAGGGCTTCAATGACTGCCAGGGACAGGTTGGTGAGTGGTAGAAGATCTGCTGCTTAGACCATGGAGGACATTATGCCATCTAGGCACTGACATCTATGTATGGATTTTATAGGTTTGTATTGTACCAAAGCACAGTTTTACTCTTATATCAGGAGGCTTGAAGTGATCCTAGAAGTGAATTTACTCTGCTTAGGGTATCGTGACAATAAAGTTCTATTTCAGTTATGAAAGTTTAAGTGCATATCTTAATGTTAGAGTGATTATAAGAAGAGTTGTCTCAAGAGCAAATGACATGACTCATTGTTTCTCTTTATGTGTGTGTCAGCTTTGCCTTTATTTAGTTTTAGACTCTTGATCTCTCCCTTATGTTCTCCACGAATCCAGTAGATAGAAATTATGTCCCCTCCCTTTCCATTCAGGTTCACAGAAAACCTGTGATGAACAACAACCCAGTGATTTTCCAGACATGACATCTTTTAGGCTGGATATTTGATAACTCCTCACAAAAAGTGGGCAGAAAATCTGGTTATTTTTATGGTTCAAATTTGGAACAGTCCTAATTGTGTTTTTCTTTTGTTTTAGATTCAAAAGCTTAGATTTGGGGAGGTTAGGAATGGGGAAGGGGGAAAACTGAACACAGATGGAAAGATTTCTCTCATTCACATTATTTTACAAAAAAACAAAAAAAAAAAGTGAGTTAAAAGGGGCTGTAGGGCCATTAACTGGGGCTGAAATGACAGCTGGGTTTCCAAGGGACAGGAATAGGGAGGTGAAGGTCCAGGAAACCTTGAAAAAAAGAGGGAAAGGGTTAGAATAAATATATTCAAAATAGTTGGGAAAAGAAGTGTATAAACCTTTTCTACTGTGTTCACTCACCCTTTTAGAAGGCTGATTTCATAGTGGAACAATATCTGGCATAAATTCGTACAAAACTCTGTATTGTATTTTTACAGTGATTTTTTAATATTATGTAAGACTTAGAGCCCAAATTGTGATAGCAATAAAGAACACCTGGTAGGTGCATTAATAAGTTTATTAAAACTCTGAGTGGTTGAAGACACTCGCTGAACACACCAAAAGCACAGACCAAAAGCCTATTAAAACACACCTTGTTGTGGCTTATTGTTATTAAAGACCTTTTGAGAACTCATGCTAGTAAATACTTGTTTGTGTTGAACTAATGAACCTCTTATAAAAGGCTAGAGAAAATTATAGAGGAAACTTGAATTATTATGATGTTTTATATCAAGGTCACTACATTCAAAGTTGCATGAAGATTTCTCCATTTTTTTAAAAAATGCATCCTGCGTTAGTGCCTATACAATTAGGAATACAAAGCTGAAATTTGACTGGAAAGCAGTCCTTATTTAGAAGAGACTTAGCATTGAGTATTCAAGTTATTGATCTGACCACATTCTGAGCCTTTGAAAATCACACTCATGCACAGTACAGGCAGCACCATTTTTTTAGCTGTTTTTACCAAAGTTTGTACTGGTAGATTTTCAACTATCCAAGTTAGGAGTCTGAGTCCTATAGACTTTCAATGGGACTTAGGCACTTTTTTATACCTAGACTTTAACCAGGAAGCCTGGACATTCTCAATGTAGCTTTAAAGTTTTAGTACAGAATAATCTAATTGCACAAAGTGGCAAATGGTTCTATTATCTGATGACACCTGCCTGTTATCCAAAGTAGGGTCATGTCCCATCAATTAGCTGGGGACATGACTCAGTTCACATGACAGGAGGTTTCAGATAAAGTGAGATCTGAAGAAATGAACCAGACTGATTCCCAGAGTGCAGCTGAATCAGTGATGCTCAGCAAGTCTTCAGCTAAAGCACCTCGTTCAAAGCACTTCAGTCCTGGGTGGCTTCAGACAAAGCTTTTTAATGGTGGATGGCCTGGCTGAAGTCTTACCTAGTTAATGGGCTCTGGGAAAGCCCACCAGCCAGCTGCCTGTAATTGGAACTGGTCAGTAGGATTTGAAATCTGCAGTCAAGGAACCCTACGTAGGCATCCTTGATTATTCAATTCCCCGAATTATGCAAAGGTCTCGGGTGTCCCACAAGAGTTCAAATAATCCAGATTCTACTGTATTGTTCTTCATGTCTCAATTGATCACGTTTCCCTGTTGAATGCTGTATGACTGTCTGAGATTAGGGGGGTATATACTTGTTTAAGATGCGCACTTCTTTTGATGATTCAACCAACCTCTAGGCCTGTGCATGGAAAAATCATACCAGCTCGACTGCCTCCACCTAAAGGCATTCCCAGAAGGCCACCTCCACCAAAACACTCTGGAACCAAGACCTCTTCCCAAAAGGACCCTTTTTGCCGTTCCTCATCTGATATGACACTCCATAAAAGACATGACATGTTTGGAACGGGAGTGAAGAGAGCAAAAAGTCAAGTCTTGAAAAATCAAGACCCAGCATTACCACCTCGACCTAAACCAGGGCACCCTCTCTACAATAAATACATGGTGAGAGTGGAGATACTGTACCTGGCTTTTGCATATAGGATAGAACCGATTCCAGTACAGAGTATAAGGTACTTTATTGTGATGTAGCTATAAAGGTGTTTTTATTAACAGACACATGCGGTTTATTTCCTTAGAATATACTTTTAAAAATACTGTTTTAACCAACTTGATCTTTTGACAAAACACAAGGTATCAAAAGGAAAGTGTTCTGAGTGCTATTGATAGAAGTATTTTTCTAAATTGCTCTAGCATCCAGAATCCTAGGCACATACATTGCATCTGAGTTACAGCTAACACTCTGTGAAATATAACTTCACTGGGAAAGGCACACATTTGATGTGATGTGTCGTCTATTTTTAACAATTAGATGTGTGTATTATGCAACCATGCTTTAGAATTCCAAACAAAATGTCTATTGCCTGACTTCCAAGACTTTCTTTGACAGTACTCTGAATTCAGGCTATTATATTACCACATAAAAAATAGACACATGATGCACTTACATATTGCTCATCACCTATATATTTTAAAGTGCTTAACGAAGGTGGGAAAGCATGGTAATTCCCATTTTACAGATGGGATAACTTAGCCTGTACCTTAGTTAAGTGACCCCCGGTCACCCAGCAAGTCTGTGATAGAATCAGGACTAGAACCTCAGGTATCCTGACTTCCAGCTCAGTGTTTGATCTACTAGAACACAGCTGTGTCTCATGGACATTTCACTGCATTAACCTTCCTCTCTTCATTATAAAAATATGCCTTTTAATACTCAACCTAGTTTCCACAGATGGTAGTACAGTAGAATCTCAAAGATACAAACACCAGAGTTACAAATTGACCGGTCAACCTAACACCATGTGAAACCGGAAGTAAGCAATCAGGCAGCAGTGGAGGGGGGAAAGAAAGCAAATACTATACCATGCCTGTATTGCATCTTAAAGGTCAGCATGCAGAGCAGAAACAGCCTGGAGTCTACGCTGTTTCCTGTAAGCCAAGGGCACTGTTTCACCCCCTCCCACCTCACTGGGAAGGGGAAGCTGTTTTCACCACCCCCCCCTCCGAGCCGGGGAAAGAAAGCTGCTGCAGGAGCTGCTGATGCTGCAAGGAACTGAAGGTTGCAGCCAAAGCTTGGCCAAAAGCTAGATTGGGAGTCAGAGTCTGAGGAGTTTTAAAGGTCCACAGCCTGTGCACCAATACGACCGAAGCTTTGCCCACGACTGCACTCCTGGATTCTGCCAGCACCTCTGGTAGTGCAAGGGGCAGGGGAGGGAGGGGCACTGGCAGCCAGCTGGCACCAACCCCCTGCCACGTACTGGTTCTGGAACGTGGCAAGCAGTGCACAGAGTAGAGCGAGCCCTGGGGAGAGGTGGCTGTAGGATGGGGCTCGTAGTGCCAAAGGTGCAGGGCAGGCCCCCCCCAGTTCAGCCCATAGATAAGAAACAGGAATAGGGCAGGGAGCTGCTTGCAAACCAGGCAGTGCTGCCAGGTGCCACCTTTGCAGAGATCTCTCCCAGCATCAGCTGTAAGACACTGACTGCAGGGTACTGTACCATAATGTTCTGTTCAGAGTTATGAACATTTCTGAGTTATGAACAAACTCCATTCCCGGGGTGTTCGTATCTTTGAGGTTCTACTGTGTAAGAGATTGAAAGCCAAAGATAATGGAACAAAAACTGATCAGTGGGGAGAACTTTCCAGTTTTGTTTATTTAAGGATCATTTGTGCCCAATGGGCACAGCGGCCCCACATTGGGGAGAGTGAGAAGCCGCACTACTCCCAGGATTATTGTAGAGGAATTGTACCTCAGTTATGCAGAAAGCCTCCTGGATGAGCCTCAGCATCAAGGGGGAGGATCTGCACTCTAGGGTGAGCAAAGACTGCAGTGAGATAAGGGAGCAGACTCTTGTCCCCTCTAATTTTGCACCTTTATTTGATTTTAAACTCTGTTTGACTTTCATTGTATAGGTGAGATTTTTTCAAAGGCACAAATGGCAATTAGGTGCTAAATACCCATTGTCTTTAAAAAAACCTTTGAAAATGTCTCTCTAAATTGTTTGTCCGGTGGCCAAATGCATAGGAGGGGAAGGTGGGTGCATCTATATTACATTGCATCACTGTATAGGTTCTTGCATACATGCAATATGAATTTCAGGTGTTCAGTAGTGAGAGAATTCATTTGATTTGTGAATAATTCACCTGGTTTTCTCTTTAAGCTGCCTGTGCCTCATGGAATTGCCAAGGAAGATTTCTCTCCTAGAAACCCTGGAGAACTCTGCTGCAAGGTAAAAGAAATTCTCTCTCTCTCTCTCTGCAAGTACACACTAAATCATTAGTCTTTTATTATGTTAAAGCATCAACTGCTTTAGGTTACACTCCAAAAAACATAATATTGGTTTATTACATCTCTTGGTTTCAAAAAATGTTGTCGTACCTTAAAGCGCGGGGATGTTCTTGTGCTGCTGGAGCAGAGCGACAGCAATTACTTTGAGTGCCAAAAGGGAGAGGAAACTGGCAAAGTGCACTTGTCTCATATGAAGATAATCACCCACCTAGATGAGCATCTGAAAAGCAAGCAAAAGGTAAAAATTAAGAATTAAATCTTTTTAGATGGTAAGATCATCTGTGCAGGGATTGTGCCTTGCTATGTATTTATACAGTATTTAGCACATTTTAGGGCACGACTGTAGTAAAATGATTAATAGTAAGAATAGTCATTCCAACCTCTCAGCAGCATATTGATTTTATCAGACATGTACATTTCGTATTTAATACATATTAAGAATACGTTTATTTTCAGTACATTGTAATTCACATTGCTCAGTTTTGGCACTGTTTTCATGTTATGTACTCTTTGTGTTGCATTGTATTACATTGAAACAAAGCAATTTTTATCAGCTTTCATTATCAACTAAGGCAGCAAACTGAAATCCTTCTACCAGCAGGTGGGAAGTAGATGAACACAGTTTTTGTGATATTTCCCTTATAAACTTACTCCAGTCTACTCGGAAAAGCCAGTCTCTCAGAATTTTTGGATCATCAGCTGAGACTGTCTCTGCCCTCTGCCCCCTATGCCATCCATGCTCTTTCAAGACATGCTCCCTCCAACTCCTATATATGCACATCCCCCCAGCAATGTGCTGCTCTTTAACTGGTGAACTACTGATGGGCTACCAACTGATGATCTCACTCTGATGAATCACAGGTGGGCTGAGGTAGTCTCAGTTTGCATTCCATGGCTAGATTGCTGTGTGAGCACTTGTGCTGCAGGGGTGGGGGGATATTTCTGAGTGGACAGGGATAACTTGGGGTGCATTGCTGAATGCGGCAGACTGGCCATTCTTAACTGATGGACTAAGGAGGTTTGCCAACTTTGAATGCTGGAGCTCAGACTAAATGATCACAATGGCTTCTTCTGGCCTTAAAATCCATGACATTTATTAAATAATTTTTGACAGATAGCCCCCGCTAATCGGTTTAGGACTGATTTACTATGGACTTAAGGGTAAACGTTAAAATGGTTGAGGATCACTAGTATGGAGACACTCCATCACTGTGCTTCAAGTTGGTGCAGTACAAGCAATGCCAGTTGAATGCTGTCGTGTAGACAAGCCCTGAGAAAATAAGTCAGACTGAGTTCTGCTAACTGTGATTTAAGCTCTTGGGAGTGCTTAGCCAATCAGGAAACCAGCAGAAATATCATATGACTACAGCTATTTGACTTTAACCATGCAGCCAATCCCAGATCAGAATTCACCAGAAATTTAAAATGCATGAAAACATCTTGTTGCCATAGGGAAACCCTGTTTTTGGTTTTTATTCCACAACAGCTCTGAGCATAATTGATGTGCTATTTAATATGTGGACAGTTGATATACTATCTTTACTAAGGCTCCCAATGTTGCCAATATTTGTTCAGCTGAACTGATAATAGCAATAGCAAGAAATTTTTTAGAAAATTTTTCTGATGTGAGAAAGGGACTAGTTAGTGTAAAACATGCATCTCCAACTCAACCAAAATTTTACTGATGCAGTAATATTTACATGAAACATCACATGTTCATGAAATCTGCAAACTCAAAAAACTGCAAATATTGAAATTTAATGTCTATGTTTAGTTTTAAACTGAATATCATGCACAGCCCCAACCAAATCTTATCAGTAGACTATCTTTATTTGCACTGCAGTGTAGAAAACTCTGTAGATTAACACTTTATGAGACAAATGTATTATGGAGATGACATAACTGATGGCCAAGAATAAAAAGGGGGGGGGGAGGCATAAGTGCCACTGAGCAGCAATGTCTGGCACTTCTGGAAGAAGAAAAAGTTACTGTCATGGTCATTACTGTGACAAAAAAGGGATATAGAGATTTTAAGGGGTATAAAGGAGATACCATTAGAATAACATGGCAACGGTTTCCAGATAGTGTGCTGCAAAACTCAAAATCAAAACTGTTGTAACACAGTCAGATAAGAAGTAGTGATATGAATGCACAGTGTCAGTTCTCCTTTCATTTAAATTGATTCTACATCAGTGTGACTGCATTGATTCCAATGGAATAATTTTCTGATTTAAACCAGTATAAGTGAGAGAATAATTAGGCCCATTAAGTTATACATAAAAATATTTCCTTTCTTTAAAGATTGCAGTTTGGAATCATACATGTATGATGCAATTGTGTCCAAAACCAGAAATATCTTTCAGAATGAATAATAGAAAGTTCATGTTAATATCTTTCATGATTTCTGAATTACTTGTGGGTTTTTTTTGTTTTTTGTTTTTTTTGAAGGGTTCAAACAATATTCAGAAGGTTTCTGACAAAAGTGCTCCTCATGCTCTAGTGCTGCATGATTTTCCACCAGGTGAGTGCACATAAATAATACTAATAAGTATATAGTTTGACTAATAGTGTAACATATGCTTCCAAGGTCGAGAAGAAAAGAGACAAAACTATTTTCTTCTGTGCTTTGGAACACTGAGGTTTAAAGGACATGTAGCATTTTGATTTTCACAGGAATTTGAAATGTGATACAGTTGCAGAGCCCAAGCTGTTAAATTTGGATCCAAACTTACCCTGAATGTGTGGGTGTTCTGATCCACGGTTTTAACTTGGGCCAATTTTGAGAAAAAGCTTACATGCCTACCCATGTTAATAAAGACTTTTTAAAACTTGTTCAACTTTTGGTTATAATGTATATTTAATAAGCTTTTACTTAAAGAAATTGACTGCACGTGACACTGACTGTAACTGAAATTATGCTTTCTTACAGAGCATGCTGATGATTTGGACCTCCGTTCTGGAGAGACTGTTTATCTTCTGGAGAAAATAGATAATGAGTGGTACAGAGGAAAATGCGGGGATCGCACAGGAATATTTCCTGCCAACTTTGTTAAAGTGATTGTATGTAGGCCATATCCATTTAAATATAGTGTGTTTCGCTCATGTTCATGCTGAGGTCCTAATTTACCTTCTCTCCTGTGCATTTTATTCCACTTGTTATCTAGATAAATTTTGCATCAGTGCACAGAGATTGGTTTGTGTGATATTAGAAATCTACTTAATCTTGCAACTTTGCCCAGTCATTATAGGTATCATTCTCATGTTAATTTCAAATCAAGTGAGAAAATCACAGCTGCTACTTAAAAAATGCTCATAAATCACCCCTGACCAGATTCTATTCTATCTCATCTGGGCAATTTCCCACGGGAGTTTCCCTGGTGTTACAGAGGAGACAGCTACACTTAAGCGAGAAGTCCCAGCAAGGATTTGCATTAAATGGTTTGAGTGTATTGGGATGCCTTCAACTCTCCCAAGATGTACACCCTGATGTGACATGTTGATATTGAAGTATGTTTTTAAAATTACAGCAGATAAGCTATTACATGTTAGTTTATTTTGGAAAAAAAAAAAAACCTCCCAAAAGAAAACAAATTAGAACTTTTAAAAGGAAGGGACACTTTGTACAATAAGGGTCATAAAACCAGTGGTGAGGAAGTATCGAAGAGATAACATGACTGTTAATTTTTATAATATAGCCTGTTTGGTGCAAAGAGATCTGGGTAAAGGAATCTGAGACACAGGACATAACAGACACAGTTTTTCTAAAGGTTTGTCTACACTTACAGTGCTGCAGCGACGCAGATGCATCTGCGCCATTGTAGCACTTGGTGAAGATGCTACCTGCGCCGATGGGAGAACGTCTCCCTCAGCATAGGTACTCCACCTCCCTAAGAGATGATAGCTATGTCGACAGAAGAAGCCCTCCTGTCAACATAGTGCTGTCTACATTGGGAGTTAGATTGGTATAACTTCAGCGCTCAGGGGTTTGGATTTTCCACCCCTTTCAGAGACATAGTTATACCGACATAAGTTTGTAATGTAGACCAGGGCCTTTTGATAGTGGCATAGAAACTTTCACTTCATTTACATATCTTTTCAGTCATCCAGTGGATAGTGCAGTGATCAAGGAAGTCAGGAGATCTGGATTCTATTCCCAGCCCTACCACTGTCAACATATGACCTAGGGCAAGTAATGTATTGTGGATACTTAAGGTGTGATTTTAAACCAGGTTAGTTAAAATGGTGCCAAAGGCTTTGTAGACATGGTTATTTTGGTTTAGCTCAAGTCAATTAGGAATCAACTTAAACTAGACCAGAATAACCCACTTTCATACAGTTGTTTACACTGGTTTAACTAAATTGGTTTAAAAACACACCTTAAATTACACATGCACAACCTACTTGTGGAACTGCTGCTACATTAATAACTTTGGTTATTTTCTAGCTCTTGCGAGGGAGTTGAACACAAGAGGCTCTGATTCTGATTTTTAACAGTTTAGTTTAGTGAGTTTTAAGATGTTAAATACCATAACTGAATGAAAAATATTGTCAGTTTGGAATAATGGGACAGTCCCACACAGGGCTAATACTGAGATTTGTTAGTTAAACAGACTCCACGCTTTACCGTCTTCATTTTTCCAAACAAATATAATGTAATTCACAATTTGATTTCTGTTGATGGCTAACTTTGAATATGAAGTTTTAATCTATTTTAAACAGTGAAGTAAACATCATGGGCCAAATTCAGCACTGGTGTAAATTTGCATAATCCTGTTTGAAGCAAGATTATGTTAACAAGAACTAGGTACCTTTTTAAGTTTGCATCAGTGGGGTCTACACAGGCAGTTAGAAAACTCACCCCTCTCTGATCTGCACTGGGTCACCGTATAGACAATTCCAAAATCAGTAGAGCTGCATTGGCGTGCGCCAGGCCGGCATTTGGCTCACTCTATCAGAAAATACTGGAATTGTTAGAGAACATACTGTGGGATCCAGTGGGTAATAACTTAGGTGATGAACCTAGGTGTGTGTTCCTGAGCTGCTCCCATTTTAAATTTTTCTGTGTACACAGGAATGATTGATTTCTACAAACTAATATTTAATTTTGAAAGTTTATTTTAAAATGTGAATTAAACTCTTTTAGTGCTAAAATATTTTCTTCACTGTTTGGAAATGTTAAAAAAATCTGTTGAGAAGAGAGAACACTTTATAAAAAAAGCAGTTAGAGATAATCAGCTCATTGGTGCCAGAGATTCAGAACTGATACAAGGTCAATTCTATCTCTGTCTCATAATGTTAAGCTGGATATCAGCATGAGGTCTAGGCATCAAATAATAATACTGTGCGGGAATGGTACACTTCAAACATTAACTAATTAACCCCCATGATGCCCTTGTGAGGTAGGCATTATCCCAAGGTAAAGTATAGCCCAATCCAGCATCCGTAGATGTTCAATTAAAAGAATCCCTTTGATTTCTGAGGGAGTTAGGTCAGGCCCTCAGTGAATAGTGACAGAGCCAGGACTACAAACACGGTCTCTAGATTCCCAATCTTATGTTTAATCCACTAGGCCGTGCTGTATACTTTGCAGCTCTCTTGTGTGATAAGAAATCAGATGCTGGCTCTGATATTTTAAAATAAAAACTTAAAACTGTATAAATGTGGTGTGCTTTAGTTAGTGCACAGCCTACTGCTCCAAATAAGATAAGGAGCAGGGCTTTTGGTGATACTTAACCTATTTTTACATTCTGTCTTTGCATGCACACTGTAGTACAATTTGAGACGTTTGTTTGTTTGGAGTACAGATGGCAAAATCTGGAGGATCAAAGCCTGGAATGGATATGTCTAAACAGTAATCTTGACTATTGTGAACTGCTTCAGCAGATAGTAGACTGCAATATTAATTATGAGCCTGGAGCTAAAAGCAACAGTGTGCAGTAGCATTCAATTCCATTTTCTGCCAGTCAACAAAGAGGCAGACAACAAACAGGACTGTTGCTGATAAAACACACTGTTAGTAATGTAAAATATGAAACATTGCTTTTTGTTTCCATAATGCTGCATAGCACTGATGATGGGCCTTTGGCACCAAGAGTTAAGTGATTATACCAAAACAAATTCCCCAAATGTAACCAACCATTGGAACATTCCAGTGATGATGTACTGCCCTGTGGAGGCCACAGCTGAAACTGCAGTGTAATTGACTAATTTGAATGGAGAATGTTCTAGCTTTGACATTAAATATGCCAAGCTTATGCCATTGTAATTTTAAAATTGATTGTGTATTGTTTTGTTTTTTTGTTTTTCTCATTATTAGATTGATGTTCCAGAGGAAGGGAACAGGAAAAAAGTGTTCTCGTCACCATGTATTAAGTGAGTTTCATGCATATTTGTTGTTCTTTTTTTCATCTTGACATATATGAAAAACAAATAAGCAGAGAGATGACGTTTACTTCAGATTTACAGAGGCACTAGCGTTAATTTAGCCAAATTCTGATGCATCAATACATATTTTAGTTCATGCTGTTTAATTTTTGCAAAGTAGGAATATTTGAATAAGAATCTTTAAATTTTTCCTCATTTCATTCATACGAAATTAAGCACTAATTACTGTAAAATAGAATAATTATTTCTGAAGGAGTACTTAAAAGTTATGCAATTTTATTTTGACTATATAATAAATATAAATAACAGACAAATTCACGGATTAAAGAAATGGCAGATGAAATTGACTTTGAAATAAATCTGTTTTGAAATCTACTTTTCTGAGCTACTGAGAATAGCTACTTCTAGGGCTTGATTCTGAGAGAGTCTGTGTACCGACATTAATTGTAGGTGCTCGGCACCTCACATAATCAGGCCTGAAAATTATTATAGACTATTGTAATACAGAAAGATTACCAGAGGCAGTATCGTAAATGGCTATAACTTGATTGATTTAAGTTGCATTCAATGGTATCATTTTTGGATAGTGTTAGTTTGTTGACTAACATGATTGTTCACTTGCAAAGTGAAAAACAAAATGAAGCAGAGCTTGGTTACATAAACCAATTTGAGCCTTAAAGATAAATTTAAAAATACATTTTTAATTTCAAATTATTAGTAGAACAATTCAAACTTCACTTTTCTGGTAGCTTTGAAAGCTACCAGAAAAGGTCAACAGTAGAAATCTGATTTTAAAAGTCCTTCCATATCACACTCTTAAAAAAAGTAACTTTTAACGAAATACCTTCGAAAATTTATAATTGTGAAGAAGGGTGACCAATTTGTGATCAGGATTCAATTGATACCACAGAAAGAGGTGGAGATGGAGCAGAGATTTCTTTTTACGCCACTGTGACAATCTGCTGGGGTTCCCAGAACTGTACATTTCTTTGTTACCCCACTCAGCCTCAGCGTAGCAGCAAAGTACCCACTTGCTATGTGTCAGCTACCTGACACACTAGTTTGTCTACCTTCCTAGCAAACCCTTTAGGACTCGGCCAGTTGAAACCTTGCCTAGCAGGTAACAGTCAGTGAGCCCCAATTCCCGAGTTTCTCAGAGATGTCTTTCTGCAGTGCAGAGTTTCTTACTGTAACACTCACAAAACCTTATCAAGTTCGCTGGTCCTTTAACAAGACAGTACACAGCAGTTTATTACCTTAACTAGGGTTAACCAACAGTGTATTTCAATCAAAGCACTGAGGTAGTTTATGGTAAAAGTGAAACAGGTTTGTTAACAAAAGAACACAGGTTTAAGTGATACCAAGTATAAGGAATCAGGATAGAAATGGTTACAAACAAACAAACAGTAAAAATATGCTTCTAAGTCTAAAACTCAACATACTAATGACTTTTGTTCAAAGCAATTTTTCTCATCATAATCCTTCTTCCTGCATGGCTGGAAGGCTGCACAGCCTCCTTCACCTTTGTATTTCTGAGGGAGGTACAGACCTTTAGACGGGACCTAACACATGGAGCTGAAAGCACTTGGTTTCTTTGATTCCTAAGGTGAAGGATAACATCGGGGTTTGCTCCGTCTTTCTTTATAATCCAGTAAACTTTTGAAATGTATTATTTTGAAATGTATCCCCAGATAAAGTTCCTTTCCCCTGCCGGTGTAGACGCCATGCTGTTGGGTGTAGACTCCATGCTGGTTCCTCCCCACTGCTGATTTTTACAATGCAAATGATCCCATCCTGCAATCTCTCATACAAGCCCATTGAATTTAGCCAAACTTGGTCTGAGGTGTTGGCCTCTTACCTTTGTCTGGAGAAAACCTATTTATGAACTCTCCCTGACATGCCTGGTTTAGACATGTTTTAGTCAGATATTTCCAGCACATCTGTAAAGTTCTTTGTGGGTTAATCATACGTACATCTTAGAAGAATATTAATAATCAGTGAGTTATTAATTTTCCAATGATATATTGCACACCATCTTTTGAGTAAATATCATGACAATAGAGTGCCATCCGGCAGTGGGGTGCTCTTAGGTGTCACAGCCTCTTTCACCTTTGTATTTCTGGAGGAGATACAAAATGATAAATGATTGGTACAATCAGCGATTGGAATATTGCCACACAGCAACTTTTTGTTCCAATTAAATGAAAAAAATTGAATTCAGCTCTGTAGTATCTTCCTGTAAATTGTAAAAGTGTCAGATGCATTGATCTCTTTTTTCTAGATTAATACTTTATATTTTCTGAAATCCACCATAGAAGAATAAAACTTGTCCCAGTAGAGGAAAATTGTCTTTTCTGATACAAAATATTGTGATGCATTTTCAAGATTTTGGGAAAGGGTGGATGAAGCTTGCTATACTACTTAAAATAGTATTTCATAATGGCTTATCTATCAAACAGACTAAATAAAAATGTGATTGCAGCCATTTCTGATGTTTTCCCCCACTGAAGATGGACTACTTGCTGTTAGGCACCTATTTTTAACCATTTTGGCCAAAAAAGATAAATATGGTGGTTTTTGCCTATTGCTAATTATTGTGCGTATCCTGTGCAATTTGTTCTGACTACATAGTGGCCAAGACAAGAAGTGCAATGACAAAAATATTAAAATTAATATGTAAAGCCAACTCATTCTTTTGTGTTTGTGCAGGGGCCCGAGATGTGTAGCTCGGTTTGAATATATTGGAGACCAGAAAGATGAGCTAAGTTTTTCAGAAGGTGAAATTATTCTTCTTAAGGAATATGTAAATGAAGAATGGGCCAGAGGAGAGCTGAAAGGCACATGTGGAATTTTCCCCTTGAACTTTGTGGAAGTTATTGAAGATCTGCCTGGATTAGGTACAAATATATCAGCACATGCTAAGTGTATAACAGGAAATCTTCCAAATGTATATCATTTAGTATTGCATGTAGGCAGCATGACTATGTATGAGGAGTTGGAAAGGAAAATGCACTTTATTTATAAGGACTAGAAAAAAATGAAGAAAGGAATTAGAGAAGACAAGAGACAAAAATGAAAGAGGACAAATATGAGAAAATTGAAAAGACAATCAGCTTTTTGAAGGGAGATAAGTTCTTGAATAATATGGTATCACAAAATGCTGTTCTCAATTATCACTTCCTCACAAACATGTTGAACTCACGTCACCAGTGAAATTCTGAAGAGTCAGAGCAAATATTTAAATTGTTTATACTTTATTATATAGGTGTAGGAGCATTACTGAAGAACAAGAGGGACAATTCTGCTTTTCTTTCTCAGGTAGGCTATTGGAATTTAATAGACAATGAACTTTCATAATGATGCACAGGGAGATCAGCTGCACAACCTTATTCTCAGTTCATTGTGTGAATAATTACTCATAGAAACCTAAATTACAATTAATCTCAATTGACGAAATTTATCATTTAGTAGCAAATCACCAGAAATCGTTCCCACTCTTACTTCCCTTGTTTAGGAAGTTTCTTTTGTTCAGTCCATTTTGATTTGTTGAGCTACTGTAGTTTTGTTTAGTCTGCTTTTAATTTGTAATGGCAATTAGATAATTTATTTTGTTGCTGTTATCCCCTCCCACTAAAGATATTAAAAGGGGGAAGCAGACAGTATGAGACAGGAGTAACCCATGTGAAAGTTTCTCAAACTGAGTGAAAAGTTCTGTTTCTCTGGTGATCACTGAAATGTTGTTCTAATTTACAATGGTATAGACCACATATTGTATAGTGGTTAACACAGGGATGTCAGACTCATTTGTGGGAAGGGATTAATTCTTTGCTTAATTAAGGTCCATGGGCTGGGTTATAAATTCAGAATCATATGCCCCAAAACACACAGGGGAATACCCATTGCTTTCAGCAATACGTTCAGACTGTTATCAGGGAGAGAATATGGGCTGTATGTAATATCTAAAGATAGCTATTACTGGTTCATTGCCTTACTGTAACATTCATCACTCAGTAAGAAAGTCAGCCACTATCCCTGACTTTTGTTAATCTTCTTTCCCTGCCTTTGTGAGTCTCCTCTGTTCTTTCTTCTATCTTTCCTTTCCTATAGCAACTCCCAAATCCCAATCCAGTGGACTCTACTTGCATTTATCCACTGTATGAAAAAAAGGATCAGTGATTAAATAGTTAATGTTGGGAGGAAAGTTTCATCATTGGGTTTTGCAGGTGACACTCCAATCAAATTAATAAGGGACACAGCAGTTTGCTCTGAATCGTTAATACACTGTTCCCATTTGGAAAGTTCTTCTTGCAGCTCTGAGGGCTGGAAAGTTATTCGTTTTATGAAAGCTTACATTCTGGAGAATCTGAATAAGCCAGGCAGGTCCTAGCAATATATTCTGCAGGCTGTACATTTCACGCCACCAAGTTAAAATAAGAGAGTATGTGCCAGGGAGATTGTGAGGTTTTAATTCAGTTGAACCATTGATTGTGTGGCTTTGGTACAAATCACACTTCACTTTCCTGTGTTGCTGTTCATTCAGCAGAGCCTCACTGAAAACCAGGCTCTGGGTGAGAGTGGCGTTTTCCTGAATTAATAAGTTACCTGTGGGGGACAAAACAACATTTTCAAAATCTCCTTTTCAGGCCTCCAAGTTAATATGTCTGATATGAGTGTGAAACATGCACACACAAAAGATCATATTCAAAATTTGCTTGATGCTTTCAAAGCACAGTGCCAAGGAAAGGCGCCTGTGCTTCTACAAGCAGTGTAAATCAAGTCTGTGGATTCACTATCTCTTCTGTACACTTTGAAAGTCAGGATTGTTACAAAGCTTTCCCCCCCCCCCCCCCCCCCCAGTTAACTTCAGTACTCTAATCTGTGTTGAGCCAATTAAGCGAATATAATACTATAAATATATAGATAGTATTAATATGGGTTACCCTGCCTGTCTAAATATATGGCTTCACCAAAGTCTCTGTTTTAAAATAAACTTCACATTTCCTGCCAACTGTCTTGTGTTTATATTTACTTTGACAGACTGATAGACGTTCTGGAGAGTGGTGTGAAGCACTTCATGATTTTACAGCAGAAACTAATGAAGACTTACCCTTTAAAAAGGGAGACTACATCCAGATATTGGAGCATGTGGACTCGGAGTGGTACAGGGGGAGACTAAATGAAAGTGAAGGCATTTTCCCAGCAGTTTTTGTTCAGCCCTGCTCTGGTACAGTATTTCTAGTAGAAGGGAAATTCTCAATTCTTAACCCAAATTCCCAGTAACAGAGACACTTATTTGAAGTGCACATAATGATGATTGGTGTTCTGGTTCTTAGAGTGATGTAAGTAGCTAGGCATAATATTTACAATACTCAGCAATACTACAATGACATGCTGTTGCCTACAAGGCAAACTAAAACATTGAACCAAAATTTACCAAATAATGGCACAGATCACTAATCACTGCAGTTGAAGAGATACCATTAGAGATGAGAACTTTGCTCTGATTTAGTTTGCATTTGAAGCTGATCTTCATATCAGGAAATATTGTCCAGGTTTAATTAATGCTTGGAATGTTTAAATGTTGCTTGTACTCTAAAGTAATACTAAAATCTGAGAGTAAAACCAGGATAGTTCTGGTCTGAGCCTTATCACCTGTGGTAAAACCATTGTCTTTAAATTAAATCCACAGTTACAGCTGTCCAATGCTATAGCCTTCAGTGGGGTTTCACAGGCCAGGTTGGCAGCTGAAGTCACTAGGCCAGGTTGGCAGCTGGTGTGAATGAGGGTCACTCCATTGAAGATTTGGCCCAGATTTGTGGACAGTGGAGTTAGTTTCTTGTACAGGGCCATTAATGCAACCTACTCTATTCTAGTTAATTGAAGAAACATGAACAAGAAACCAGTCTAGTTCACTCTCTAAGAATGGTGTTACTTTTTTTCTTTTTTTTTTTTTTTTTAAACATAGTCACTTTCAGATTTGAATACTGTCACCTTCTATTCCATTATTGTATACAATACATCGGGGTAGTCATTTATTTTTTGTGATGGTCCAAACTCCAAAGAAAAATAACGATAAGTAAATAAAAAGATTTCAGGTCCATTCAAAAGCATCTGGTGGTCTGGATTTGGCCTGCAGTCCATCTATTGACTACCCCTGCATTACATTTTAAACCTAGTGAGCCTCCAGTTAGATGAGGAAAGTCCAACTCTCTGCAACACTCCCATTAGTGAGAAGGGTTGGGTAGGTAGGTAAGCGGTGTGACAAGCTTGACTCAGTCTTTGAAATCCCATTCCAAGGAAATGAATTCCTTTCTAGGCAGGCTAGTGTTCCAGAGGGAATACTGTCTGAATGAATATCAACAGCAGATTTTAAGTGAAAGAGGTTTAGTTTCTGTAGTGATACAAGTTCATTTATTAGGATGATTATTTTATGCCATTAATGTGACACATGCAGTTAACCCTACATATAGGATTGATTGCAGTTAAGTGTTCCATATACCAATAGTGCACTATTTGTGAATTTTAGGAAGAGAGAATCCAAACATTGAAAAGTTTCTTCTTGTGGAATTTTCTCAGAAAATGTTTGGTTGAAATATAATAATTTTTAAACAACTTGTGTGTTGTCCATGTTATACAGCTGGGGTAAAGACCTCACAGTCTCTAGGATGGAAGAAAGGAAAAGCCAAGGCTTTGTACGACTTCCAGGGAGAGAATGAGGATGAGCTCTCCTTCAAGGTAAATATCTTAGTCATGTCTGTTAACTCACAAACCTCTAAGGGGTTAGGGCAACACAGTATTGAGAGCAGGGCCCCCACATTTGGGGAGGAGGAAGGGTACACTTTACCTGGGCCTGGAGGCCCCGGGGGACCTGGCCCAGGCTACATCTCCCATTACCATGAGGAAAAAAATGAGGCTAAATTGTAGATCATGCCTGAGAATATTTATAGAAACTTATTTCCCTGTATCTATGGATCTGTTGTTCAGATTTTGGGAGATTTGCTGGAGCCAATCAGAAGCAGTGTTAGAGCAGTCTCAAGCAACCTTCTGAACAGCGAGTTGTTGGGCCTGCTGGCCCAGCGCAGGCCTTTCTCTAGAAGAGAGTGTATGCTTGTGCAGTTAAACTAGGACTTGTAGTTTGAGACAGAGAGATTTGTGCTCTTCTCTGTGACATGGTCTATCATATCAAGATCAAGACCTACCAGTCCCAGAGTTCCTTGTGCATAGGCAGAAGGGAGGGATAGCTGGTGGGAGGGGCAAAGCAAAACACCATAAGACAGTGGGAGCCAGGGCTGCTGCTGCTTCTGGTAGGATTTGCAGGCCCAAATGTGAGTAAGTGTCTAATTCACTCACAGTCTCACACACACTCCATACTGCCATGTCTGGTGGTAGCTATAAATACAAATCAGGCAGCCAGAAACATAAGGAGGTAAAAGAAAGGGAACTAAAAGAAGCTAAAGGACTAGCCCAGTGAGGTGTAAGTTTATAAGAGATAGAATACACTGCTCACTCCACTCTGTTAGACACACGCAGGAGTGCGTGTGCTGATGCTCTCCGTCCACTCACAAAGTATCTTCAAGGTAGTCTGGAAGCATTGGAATGTGCTCTTGAATTAAACTTGACACATAAAGCTCAATCATAAGTAGAAGCACTGAAAAGGTACTTCAGCTCATTTTTATGCCTTTTGATGGCTAGCTTCTGGTACAAAGTTCTTTCAAGTATTGAGGACAGAAACAAGAGTTTACAAACCAGCAGAATCTCTCTTGAATCAGAGGTAGTTCTCATTTCTGATATTACTGAAGAAATAAAACAACTTAGAAATCAGTGGCCCAAAATTCTACAGGAAGCATGTCTTGTAGCAGAAGGCATGGGAATTTTGGCACAATTGCCAACGAAGAGAGGAATGAAACAGAAAAGATTCCATGATGAGACATCTGAGCCTGAGAAATCATGTTCTTCCGTCTCTGAAAATGAACCAGACTCTTTATTCAGAAGGAATGTTTTCGATGCAACTTTGGACAATGTCATCTGCGAATTAGAGCACAAATTCAAAGCAACCAATAACATTTGTTTGACATTCCATTCAGTCCTAAAATATGTGACACTAGAGCCTGGGGAACTAGAAGAAGCTTCTAAATGTCTATTTCACAAATATCCTACAGCGCTTTCTGAGAATTTTCCTTGTGAAATGTTGCACCTGAAAAAAATCTTCAAGTCTACTGTTGGGAAAGAATATGAACTACCCCCACTTATCTTATTAAATGAGATTTACAAAAAACAACTGCAACTAACTTTCAGTGAAGTGTGCATAGCCCTATGGATTTTTTGCACACTGCCAGTGACTGTGGCAGAAGCTGAAAGAAGTTTCAGCAAGCTAGCATTCATCAAAAACTGCAAGCGTTCTACCATGAGGCCACCTAGCTATCTTGTCTATTGAGTGTGAACTTGCAAAAGAAATTGACTTTGTGGGGGCTAAGTCCTGATTTTGCACTGAAAAAGACCAGAAAAATAAAGCTTTAATTAGTGGCCTAATTATAAAATGTTTGCAGTCGCATTGGTCCATTAGAATAAAAAAAACAAGACATTGATAGGATATAATACCTTTATAATGACCAAAAAGTTACAAAATAGTCAGCAAACTTGTAGGACTCTCACATTGGGTGTTATGTTAAACAAAAACAGCGAAGTGGGGGCATTTTTCAGATATGTAGAATATGTAACAGTAATTTCAGAATTCAAACTTTTTTCATGGCTCATGAGATAGTATTTATGGGATGAAGGATTGTGGTATGTGTGCAGGAGGGGACCAGTGTTACAATTATGCTTGGGCCCTGATTGAGAGAGTGCAGTTTGCATGGAGCAGCCCATTGAGCTGGACCTCATCTACATTAGAAACAAGATTGGAGTGGGAAGGAACACAACTAGGAAAGGTAAGCTTTTACTACTCTGGAAATAAGCAGCCAAATCCTAGGACACAGAGTGAAAGGGGCACAAAGATGACATAAAGCCCACCTTTGAAATGTGCTGATCCTGAGCCTGCTCTGTTCCATGGCAAAAATTAGAGCAGGTTAACAACCAGCCCCCAGGGGTTGAAACAACACCTCTGTGAATCCATGAACAATAGGGAAGCCAACTGTGCCATCTATGCTCCTATGACAGCAGTAGGGAGGTTGGCATGGGAGCTGTTTCAAAGAATTTATACCACATGAAGATACCCTTGCACTGAACTGATCATGTTAATTTTGGGGCCAGAATATCAGCGTGCTGCACCGCAAGCTGTGGTGCAAGAGTTACAACAGCAGCTACTACCCTCAGATTTGCAAGTTACAAGGTAAATAAAGTAGCCGTTCATAATAGCCTTATATCAAACATCTACACTGACTCTTTATTGCTAGAGCTAGCATTTCCACCTTTGCTAACAGTGCAGATATATTTGAAGCGAATACTAAGAAAGCCCAAATCCAGGTACTCTTCCCATTCATCAGCTTTCCGGTAGGATCAATAGAATGTTTGATGAACCTGAGACTCAGCAACCAAGAGTTTGCTGAAAATGAATCATTATTTTAGTACACTTGTAATACATGGACTGACCACAACATGTCTGTTTCCAAGGAGAAAGTTGAAACTCAGCATGTTAAAAATAAGTATTAAGAAAAGTTCAATATTTGGAGGGGCTGTTTTTACAGTATGTCCCAGCAGCATACCTGACATCATGAGGACGTATCACTTAGTCAAACTAGGATTTGCCCCTGGATCTTTGTTTACTGGGGATCTTTCCAAAAAGTTCACTTTTTGGTGAGTGTTCTAAGGATAAATAGTAGCAACCATAAGAAGCCCCAGATGTTTGTCTGTATCTCTGTTTGTGAATGCTTTTGTCTTTTCTATGACCTTATTGTGACTTCAGTCTGGGTACAGCAAATGTGAAATGAGATAAATATGAAATGAAAAATCTTGAACAAAGTCAGATTATAGTTTTACTTTGCCCAATTGATCCTGTTACCTTCTCACACTTCTTAGAAAAAATGGTGAAATGAAATTTTCTGAACAGATGCATTTGTTCTCAGTTGCATTAACAAGTAGGGATCTGATCAAATAATAGGGTACCATAGAATTTATCCCAGTGTGCCTAGGAGGCAGAAGACATGATGAAATATAGGAAGGGAACAGTAGTAGCAGCAGCACCTAGACCCTATGGTATTGGGCTCTTTAAAATATATTTAGTGTGTGTTTGGGTTTCTTGAGGGGTTTTCACAGCACAGCATGCAATTCTGACATAGAAAATCAAATGAAGTACAGCTTGCTGGATATTCAGACTATTTGAAAAGGTAAAGATGTTAGCAAGAAGCAGAGGGTCTATAGTATATCAGAACCAATGACCTAGATACTAAGGGAACTTAAAACTTAAGTTGGCAAGAATGGGCTGTCAACATCCAAAGCAAGATCAGATGAATAGTAATCTCAAAAATACTACCATTTACTGTGCCTTAAGCAGAACATATCTGAGCACTTGGGTTTTATGTTCTTGTGAGACTACATGAGCAGAGCTTTCTATAACAGGCAAAACCCATGTACGGGAAGAAAGGACAAGGCTAGGGGAGAATATTTTAGATGAACAACAAAATGGAAATAGGAACAAGGAGTAGTAGATCAGATAGGTAGTACTAATTCTAGGCTACTTCAGGCAACTTGTTAAATAACTTATAGATCACTGTGCCCCACTGCTGGGAACCAGAGTATGAGAAAAACCTCAAGGAGTGAGTGTCCAGGATGGATAACCGGAACAATAGGGGGTAAGATGCTTAGCTTGTAACAAAAATCTGAGAAGGAATTGTGCTTACTAGAAAAAAATAGTTAAGTGAAAATATACTTGCTGTCA
The DNA here is from genome assembly GCF_026122565.2 of Emydura macquarii macquarii. Lineage (NCBI taxonomy): Eukaryota > Metazoa > Chordata > Testudines > Chelidae > Emydura > Emydura macquarii. The sequence goes on from NW_027131500.1 coordinate 21,522,436, forward strand.
AAAAGTGTAAGTAGCTCATCAGCATATACACTTGTTTACATATAAACCAAGACTCAAGGGGCTGGACCCAAAAAGAAATTTAGGTGCTTGTTACTTTAGGCACCAGAGTCAAAAAAAATTTAGATCCTCAAAATCCCTGCTTGGCCACTGTAACCCTGTAGGCACCTAAGCGTCTGCTGATAAATTTCATTAGGTGCCTAAGAATCCACTGCTAGCCAGGTACACAGTGACTTCAGTCCAGGCACCTACCTCATGCCTAAGCCACAGTGGGATCCTCCGATAAGGCATTGCCCCACTTAACTTGCTTAAGAGGCCCGATCTGGTAGACATGCTCAGAGGCCTGGCTGATTTGGAGCAGGAATTTGAACCTGCATCTACCACTTTTCAGAACCATTGGCTATTCTGAGGTAGGTATCCCTCTCGCTTTCTACTTTGAAGATGTTCTACTGTGTATAAATGTCAAGTTAGCAAAAGCTGCCAATCTTTCATGGTTTGTTTTTTTTCCTCTATATAAATCCAAGTTTTATGGAGGTGAATTTTGTTACTGCTTCTCCCTCTGAAGTTGATAAATGATCACATATCACAAGCTATATTTGAGCAGAGAGGATTCATCATTGCTCATTTTCTTACAGGCAGGTGATATGATAACAGAGCTGGAATCTGTAGATGAAGACTGGATGAGTGGAGAAGTACAAGGCAAATCTGGAATATTTCCCAAGAACTTTGTACGGGTTCTACAGGCATCATAAGGGTAGAGCCTAGTTCTGCTCACTAGGCATACGGAAGCAAACGCTTATCCAGCACAAAGGCACATTATATTTCAGCAAACAAAGAACTACCGTCTTTGCTGTCACTTGAATTAATACTTTTACTATCAAATATGATTTGCACTATATTCTCTAGAAAGAGAACCACAATGTCATATATTGTCATAATATATTAATTACCTGAAATACAAATGTTAGGAAAGACCAAATTTTGCCATGATGACAAAAACTTGCTTAGTCATACTTTGTGAATGTGGATCAAACAGAATTTCCACAGGAGTTTTAATAGTTTCCACCTAGGGAAATTAAATGTGGTACAATACCTTACAAGTTAAGTAAACTGCATTCCAGTACTTGACTTGATCTGGTGTTTCATTTATCTTGTATACACTTTGCATAAATTAAGCTTGTTTAAGAGGCTTTTTAGAAATGCATTTATTTGGCAGATTTAAGTATTATAATATGTTAAATATGTATGCCACATTTTTTATTTTCAGATTTCACTACTGCTTGTGTTAATATCCTCATTAGCAGTAGAAACTGCTTTAGGATTGAAAGGAAAAATGTCAAGCCCTAATGTAGGAGATAGAATATTCCATATATAAACAGAAAAATTCTACCAAGTGTCTATCTGAAACCAAACCCCTAAAAAGCAGGAGGATCGAAAGGCTTCACTCACTTAATAGTTTCTTAATCTCAGTCCTTGGATGTAGGGCTGAGTGAGCTTGTGAAGTTCAAGGTTTTTGTGAATGTTTCATTTTTTGAAAAGTTTATAAAACTAGAGTGAGGTCATCAGTCTTTTTTATTGGAGTTATTCTCCTCCCTCCCCCGCAAAACAAACAAACAAAAAACACATTTTTCTAGTTAAAAGGAAGCCTGATTTTTGTATTAAGGAATAGATGAGAAGCCACCACCATTTAAAAACCAAAAAAACCCTCACTTTTGGGTTGGTTAAAATTAGTGTCCCTGGGAGTGTTTTTTCCTTCAGAAACTCTTTCCCTCCCTGATTCAATCTCTGGCTTTGTTGGTCACTCTAATTGCTGTCTGTTTGGTTTTTTTTTTAAACAGAATATTTTTCCTTATCCATTTTTGTTTCTCCTACACAGAAACACAACCCCAATTCCGTTGAACATTCAAACCTGACAGCATTTGAAATGAGCAAAATAAGTTTACCCATCCCTGCTATATACTCCCAGCATCCTTTACCCAGGGCTGCCCTTCTTCTGTTTTTTCAATTAAATACCTCATTTTAATAGAAATATTACACAGCCTTATTCCTACAACTGAGAACAACTAATTGATGTACTCACTGCAAGTTATTTTCTTTAAATCACCTAAATAATGTACAAGATGTAGCATTATAAATGATCTGTTAAGGCAGAAAGCAGCAGATGCCAAGAGAAATTAACCTAATAGGGACAAAAATTTTTAAACAAAAACTATGCAAATTATACAAGTTAAATTATAGACTAAAGTCTGATGTTAGACATAAGGATAGTGCATTCAGGAAACCTACATTTTCCAGAATGTTTCACTTTTCAGAATAGCTTTGCATTAACAAACAAGTTAATTGTTAACCCACCTCCCATTCTGGGCCGATGTGTATTTAATCTTCATCATGCTGCAGTTTGTTCTATACATGTTCAATGGCATCCCACTTTCACATGAGCAACTGGCCTTTTTTGTATTCTCTGAAGAACAAGGAGACTGAGCAAAGAGTGTGTATATTATATCAGAGGACTAGCAGGTGCAGGTGATCTCTTTAATTAGATGGCAAATAAAAAGAGACAGACTTTTCAGACTCTCTCTCCATCAGGCCATAAAGAAAAGCACAGCATAGAATAGAAGACAGAGCTGCAATGTGTTGATTCAGCATTGATCATTTAAAGCATGGAGACTATGGAGATCTTTTTTACCAAGTTCCATCTTTGATATCTTGATTTAATTTTGAAGTCTGAAACATGCCTCTCTACTTCTATCTCCTATCCTACAATGCTTCTTTCCCCTGGGTTTATAGATGGGATGATCAGCTGCTATAGCACGGGCTAATATCAAAACCTTGATTAAAATACAGTGGACTGTGGAACTCAAAAGCTTGCCTTTTTAATTTTGTTAGGGGACTAAAAGGATGTGATTTTTACTTAATGTGCACAAAAGTAAATTCTAATTCCACTTAAGAATGATAAAGCTGCACGCACTCTCTCTTGGAAATGTCTTCTCCTCTCCTTACACTTTGAGAAGAAACTTGTGTTGCTTTATAGTGTGGGTACCATGTCAAAGATTTAAGTAAAATGGACTCCTTTCACCATGACTCCATGCCAAAGCAATTGGTAAATCTCCTGTAAATATTTTGAGTAGTAGAACAAGTAGAAATTAAAGAACTTTATAAAAAAGACAAAGACTTACTCAACTTACTTCCTCCAAAAGAGATACCTTATCTGCCTCCTCAATTATTTAGGTATTAGTGTGCAATGTTTACTTACTATTGACTTAAGGCAGGTCTACATGGTGGGGTAATGAACTTTATAGGAATGTGATTTCTGAAGTGCACTGATGTGTCGTGCATTAATTAGTACTTGTAGACATTGCTGGTGCTCTTTAATGTAGTGCTGTTTATAACCACACTAGTGAGCCTTTAGTGTGCACAGCAGGGTCTATATGGAGAAATGAATATGCCCATGTTACTGTGCTTTAGAAATCACACACATACCCATAGTGCACATTACCCTGCCATGCAGACAACCCTTTAATTATGTCAGTTTTCTAAAGCTTTGATACAAATATTTTTGAACCAATAGTGCTGAATTTATAGATGTATAGATACTTATAAAGAAAAAGGGTGTAGGGAGATTTGGCTATATTGGCCTTAACAATTTTTACCACTTTAATTAAATGAATGACATCCATTACATTTCACACTTTTTAAATAGGCATCTTTTTAATTGAATAATCCACATATTTTATTTTGTAACTCCTAATACTAAATCAGGAAACATAGCACACAATAACACTTGCATATTATATTTAATAAGTCATAAAAAGATAAAATTGCTGGAAGTTGCAAATTCAGAACAATAGTGCCATCTAAGGGCTTTTTTACATTATTGTAGTTTTGCCAGTTCTGACAAACTTAAAGCAATTACTTTCGTTAAAATGAAATTATCTGTTTTGCAAAAAGATCTGCTTTATTGTTAGACAGTATCTGTGACCACAAAGGTTTATATAGAAAATAATCTAAAATCCCTATTGAATACAAGGATGTAATTCAGCAGAAAGTGGAAATGAAAAGGGAAAGTTCCTGTGCAAATCCAAAATTACATTTTAAATGAATAAGAAAGATTATGCGATCTTGAAATTCAACTAGGGACTATAATTCATTAATATGATATAGAGTGGTTTTCATAAGCTCCAGTCTGTTAGTGTTTTGTTAAATTATCCACAGTGAAAGTGGCATCTTTATAACAGAACACATTTTTTTCATAATTTTTATATACAGTGAACATAGTAAAAAATAAACTTTTACATTCTGCAAGTCCATCAAATTTGTCTCCAACATTATGGTACCAGTATAAATTAAATTTGTATTTAACCAATAAACCAATAAATTTTTATATGTACATCTGAGTTGCATGTGATTCTGTGTTTACCTTTAACACTCACTAATTCTGATTATATGAAAGGATTGACTGATATCTTTAAATACCTGGGGTCAATGTTTAGTTAATGTGGTCTATAATGTAAAAATTGCTTCATCTGGTGGTCTGTAGTTAAGCCTGATCTACACAGATTTTATACCACTATAACTCTTTCAGTTAGGGATTTTTTTTTTTAAATCAAAATAGTATAGTGGTATAAATGTGCCTTACACCAGTAATCACCTTTTTTAAATTAACTGCATCTTTGTCCCTCCATGGTCTGCTCAATAGATGGCCCTTAGGTCTCTAGCCATCACCTCTCTATGGGAAGAGTCCCTTGACTCTCATTCCAGACCAGGGATTTAAGCTGAAGCTCTCCAGGGCAGTGGTCAGCCAGCCTTTACAAAGCAAAGTACATTTATGATTTCTTTAATACCTTAGTCCGAGAAACAAAATAATAAATTGTCTAAATAAATGCTAAGTTTAGCAAATGTTACCCACTCTGATAGGTTCTAAACTCCTTCAGAATTTGCTCTCTTGGTTAACAGTTTGTGTCAGTTTTTAGATCAAGAACTTCTCAGTTGGTTTCAGTTGGCCTCTGGAACTCAGCCAGAATCAGTATATGCAATTCACCCCAGCGTTCAGTAGTTTTCTGGAGTTGCTTACCTGTCCCAGGGCCTGTAGTAATAACCCCCACACTAGTTTAAATTCCTGGAGGGAGGTTAGCAATCCATGGAGCTAGCATACAAATCCCTGGCTCAGAGATACAGGTACATTTTATAAAGTTGAAACAATGCTCTCAAAGATATTGCATGTGTTGATAGCATCTGTAACACCTGCATAGCTTATCTCCCTTCCTGTACAGGAATAAAGCTACATTGCTAAAAGCACTTATAATGGTGTAACTGCATCTATACTAGTGGGGTTGTACAACATTATCTGCACTGGTATAGTTAAAACAGTATAGAATTTGAGTGTGTAGACAAGTCCTAAAAAGCAGTCACAGCAAGCTCAGCTGTAGTTGGATTGTTGTAAATAGGTAAGAATACAAACTGTGATCACTCTTATGTGCTTGAACATAACAGGTAAAAAGGCTAATAGTAGGAGCACTAGGTGGGCAAGGGGATTGATAACAGGATATACAGTCTTTTACTTCTAAGACAGAATATAACCAGGTTGATAGTAACAACTGGAGATTACTATCTCCTGAGTGGCATATATGGAATTAATGGAGAAGTTTCACTCTAATTCTCAGTAACGAGGCATCTCTAAAGCCATTACAATTAGCATCCATGTTAGTAGCCCACACAGCAAGGCCTGGAAGGGTCAGGGCAATTGGACTAACTTAAACTCCCACTTTCTGTTCTATTTAAACAACTTTGGTCCGCAGGACTATCGATCTAGCGCCTTACGAACACTAAATTCACACTAGCATTTTTGTTTTGGAAAGAAACAAATAGTTCCACATAACTGACAAGACAACATCAGGGTCACAGCTCTTATTAGATTATTTTACAACCACTTCTTTATAGTGGTATCTAGACATTTTACCAGACTAGCCAAAGACTTTTGGCACACTTCAGATTTATTGTGAAGAGGCCTGCTAGCACTCAACACATTTTGGTATTCCAGACACTATATCCTGTATTGGAGCCTGAAGAAATTCTATAACAGTACCCTCAGAATTCTCTGAACTTCCATGATGCAGCTGTGGAGATTTGTGAACAATTTTTAAGAGCTAATCTGGCAAAGACCCTTGCCCATGTCAAATTGCCAAGTATCCTGAACGTTTGCAGCTTCAATTCAACTTAGTCTTCAGATTCAGACAGACAGGTCTGAAGTCTATCAATTCTGGTATCTGTAAGGTTACCCATCTACTCAAAATTTTGGCTGGTCCTGCTTTGTGCCACACAAGGAAATGAAGTTTATTTTAACATTGCTATAGCATAATTAAATAATACAGTTGGATGTCTCTTCCTGCTTAAGGGTACTCTGGTTTCCCTATTGAAATATAATTGTTGCCCTTTTAAAGTATTTAGTACAAATGTTTCTACCTATGATTGCAAATCAAGCTGCAGAGCTCACTCAGCTCAGTTATGCCACTTCAGGCTTAGTTTTCAGTCACAGAAAATCATGGAAAAGTAGGACTGGAAGAGATCCTGACAGGTCATTTAGTCCATCCTCTGCATTGAGGCAGGACTAAATATTATCTAAATCATCCCTGACAGGTGTTTGTCTAACCTCTTCTTAAAAACCTTCGGTGATGGAGATTCCACAACATCCCTAGGTAATCTATTCCTGTGCTTAACTACTCTTAACTCAGGAAACTTTTCTTAATGTCTAACCTAAGTCTCCCTTGCTGCAATTTAAGTCTATTGCTTCTTGTCCTGTCCTGCGTGTTAAGGAGAACATTTTATAACACTCCTCTTCATAACAACCTCTCATGTATTTGAAGACTTATGTCCGCCCTCAGTCTTCTCTTTTTCAAACTAAACAAACCTAACTTTTTTCAATTTTTTTTCTGATCAGATTTATCTAGACCTTTAATCATTTTTGTTGCTCTCTGGATTCTCTCCCATTGGTCCACATCTTTCCTGAAATCTGATGCCCAGAACTGGACACAATACTCCAGCTGAGGCCTTCCACTCAGTAGAGTGGAAGAATTACTTCTCGTCTCTAGCTTACCACACTCCTACTAATACATCTCAGAACAATGTTCCTTTTCTATGCAACAGTATTACATCGTTGACGCATATTTAGTTTGAGCCACTATAACCCCCAGATCCTTTTCTGCTGTACTCAGTCATTTGTGCAGTTTATTATTCCTTTCTTAGTGTAGTACTTTGCATTTGTCCTTACTGAATTTCATCCTATTTATTTCAAACCATTTCTCCAGTTTGCCAAGATCATTATGAATTCTAACCTTGTCCTCCAAAGTATTTGCAATCCCTTCCAGCTTGGTATCATCTACAAACTTTACAAGTGTATTCTTTGGCCTGGTCTATACTAGTTATAACTATGTCTCCCAGAGGTGTGAAAAATCCATACCCCTGAACAATGCAGTTAAACAATCTAATCCCACTGTATACAGTACTAGGTTGATGGGGAGAATTCTCCCAATCGACCTAGCTACTGCCATGGATTACCAATGCAGAAAGGAAAACCCCTCCCATTGGTGTAGGTAGTTTCTTCATTGAAGTGCTACAGTGGAGGTGAGTATCAAAAGAAATGTAATACTTGTAGTACGTTGATTCTTTTTACATAGTTAGAATCAAAACAGTCTCATGACGTGTGGAGCATATGCTATATATTGTTCCACAGCAAGCAAGCCCACTTCGCTGAACTGAGGGGACTACTACCCATGAATCTAATTACCATATGATTTTAGTAACCCTGCTATTGAAGGCACTGAACAAAGACATCTTTTATCTAAAAGTGGCCAGGTTTGAGATTAACAGTGCCACCTAATTCTAGAGCTGACTGACGATCCAGTTGGGGTTGCAATCCAAACCAGTGAGGGGTTGTGTGACCACTTGCCCTGCAATCCTGGATGCCTTCCTACTGCAGATCCAAGCCAGAGACAGTCAGAAGCATGGAGGTCACCTCTCGAGTGTCTGTGTGCTTAAACAGCTGTGATTCAGCAGCTCGGACACCAACAACCTGTCTTCAGCCCCTACTCTGGCTTCCACCAGCATTTGTTACAATCAGCAAGATAGCCCCAAAACACTCCCAGTCCCAAATTTCCCCCAACTGTGCGCCCTGCAGTGTCCAGCCCTCTCCTGAACAGCTCAGAGAAATAAAGTTTCTTGTTTTTGTAAAGAGACAAAACCCACCAGTTTATCGCTTGAACTGAAGTTAATACTCCCAAATTAAACACAGCACTAGATTATTTTTCACTATAAACCAAACAATTTTATTAACAAAAGAGCATGAATTAAGTAAATTCAAGGAAATAATGGTAGACAGGATTACAACAAAACAAAACACACTTTCTAATGGCTAAGACTTAACAAACTACTGTCTTGGTTCAAGGTAAAATCCTTACCATATGTCAGCAAGGTGATTCAAAATGGCTGATCACACCTTTGGCCAGGACCTTTTCACAGAAAAAGAAGAGCTGGCTTCCCTTGTCTTCCCTAGTGAAAGATCTTAGGGGCTCTCCTCCCCTTACACTATAATCTAGTTCCCAGAGACTCCAACCCCCTCCTTGGGATGAGGTTGTATCTTCTCAGCTTGCAAAAGGTCTCCGCTCCTGAATCTGTCCAGTGATGGATGCCTAAATGGCTTTCTATCCTTGCTTATGTCTCCCAAAGTTCAATGACTTTGAGCACACAGGAGGGCTTCCTGCCTCCTGAAGCAGCTTGCTGTGTCCATAACAAAGCTGACCTCATGATGTTCTTCCCTTCCTGTGGGCTTCCCACCCCCCTGTATGTAAATTAGGCTTCCAGTGTTTTGATTCTATCATGCTTAATTTACACAGGACACAGGTAAATAGCTGCCCCCTTCATGTCTCGGCAGGAACTGTTTCTTTGTTTGTTCAGCCACACAATTTTATATATATAATATCAATGAGTATTCATAATTCCTTCTATAGTGTTAATGCATACATTTTAATGATATTAATCACCAGCATATTAAAGGTATTCAAAAAAGACCTTACATGATACACTAACATTGTAGTCAACTAGTTGATTCAATTGCTTATTATTTGAGGTTTAGCCCTTCTCTGTCTTTATAGCTCAGATAATGTTTCTTGTCCATGCTAGGGTGTAGCCACTCTCTCTTCCCACTTGATTGCAGTTACATATCAGATAAACAAAGCTCTCTCATAGCCTTTCACAGTACTTTGGAAATAACTGCCCAGCGGAGAAACCACATTCCTTTGCTTAGCACGGGGTATCTCCTGTTTGATCAGCAAACACATTTTAAGAATTATAATTTCAATTTATGTCCATAACTTTGCATCAGTTGCTTGCACCTACATTACATGGTGATATTAATCATGAGTTATGAACTTTCTATGGCATATAACACTATACCTTTTAGATACAGCTTATAAACAATAGAGAGTCGGGGTACACTGCAACTCACTGCTAGATATCAGAGTGCTCTTTTGTCTTGTGCTACTGGGCTGTTCTAAATATCATACTGCACTTAAAATGCCCTTCCACTGGTCCAACTGCAAATTACTCTCGTGACCATCCTCTGAAGCATTCATGACCAAAACCCAAAAGCGGGCATAGTGGAGATAGGTGAACAGGTCCTAGTTTATAAGGGCTTTTCTAGAGAATAATCTACACCTTGAATTGAGCCCCAAAATGAACTGGCAGTGAATAGGAAGCATGTTATATTGCTTTAAGACTTTTAATAACTCTGCCCGAAGGACAACTTGGGCAAGCTGCATGCTGTGTATTATTTAATGAGAGGCCCCAAGGAAAGTAAATTAGTTAGGTCTAGCCTTGATGACCAAAATAAGGATAATCAGGGTGAGGTCCATGTCTGGAAGACAGACATTAGGAAAAGCCCTGCTGCCCCAGCAACAGGTTCTTACCTTTCTCTTGTGGCTCCTGGATTTCCAAACTTACCATTGCATAACAATTTACTATAGGCAACTTGTTAAATTTCAACTCTACTGTAGACAAGTGTTTTCCAAATGAGAGGATAAAACTGACCAGGAGATATTTATGCTTCAAAAAGAGAAGATGTGCTTCTAGTGATGTCCCACAGCGATCTGTTCTTGGCCCTCTGCTATTTAACGTTTTTAATCAATGACCTGGAAGACAACAAAATCATCATTGATAAAGTTTGTAGGTGACACAAAATTGTGGGAGTGGAAAATAATGAAGAGGACAGGTCACGGACACAGAGTGAACAAGGTCATTTTTCGTAAGATGGATATAAGAAATTTTTTTTTCATGTTTTACTACAACTAAATGTAAACATCTAGGAAAAAAGAATGTAAGCCATACTTACAAGATGGGGGACCAATGAACCTGAAAAAAATGAATCTAGGAAGCAATAAATCTGAAAAAAAAAACTTTGGGGTCATGCTGGATAGTTAGCTGAAAATGAGTTCCCAATGCAACACTGTGGCCAAAAGAGTCAATGTGACCCTTGGATGCAGAACGGGAATAGTAGTGTAAGGGGTCAGAGCCACCCCTCCCTGCCTGTCTGGGAGGGAGGCCACGTCCCCCGGCTGTGTCATCTGAAGAGACAGGCTCGAAAATGGGGGAATTAGCTGCCTCGGTGCACTAGCTCAAAGGCTGGGCAGGGCAAGAAGCAATCTATGGCCCGGGTCCTCTGGCAGGCAAACAGTCTATAGCCCCCAGCCCTAGGTAAACAGATTATAGCTCAGGTAAGGCGTTACCACCACCCCAATGGAGATAGTGGTGAGGAAGGTGGGAGACAGGGACATGGGCCTGCCCAACTCCACCACCTCCCAGCCCAGGACCCTAACAGTGGCAGAAGGTTCCAGCACTGCATCAGCAGGGTCCCATCCGAAGTACGTTGACCAAGTACCAGGCCATAATACAGTCAGACTATCGTCTGCTTTCCTTGGCCTATTTCCTACCTCCTCATCATAGTGTACCTGAGCTGCAGAGTCATCATTGGTCCACTCAGGGTAGACAGCTAGTGGCAACCTCAGAAGTTTCTCCAGGTCCCCAGCAGCAGGAAGTTCCCCCAGCAGCTTCACCCCCTTTATACTTCCTGTCCCACTCTTTTGCTTCCAGCAGAGCAGGTGGCTGTTCTGGTTCCACCCACTAAGGGGCAGGTAGGTGTCCTCCCTGTCTGTCCCAGAGGGAGGCCACACCCTTTCACTACAAGTAGAAAAGTTATTTTACCACTGTAGTGGCACTGCTGCAACCCTGTGCCTTATCCCTATGTTCACATTTTAATAAGGACATTGATAAATTAGAGAGGGTTCAGAGAAGAGCCATGAGAATAATTAAAAGGACTAAAAAACCTAGTTGGAGTTCCTTTCTTGTGTCTCACTACATTTACGATTATCAAGCAGAAAGCTAAAGGGTGATTTGATCACAGTCTATAAGTACCTACATGGGAAATAAATATTTGATAATAGTCTTCTAATTTAGCAGAGAAAGGTAACACGCTACAATGGCAGGAAGATGGAGCTTAAATTCATACTGGAAATAAGGCATACTTTATTATTTTTTAAACAGTGAGGGTAGTTTACCAATGACTGTGATAAATTCTCCATTACTCACAAAGCTTTTCAAATCAAGATTGAAAGATAAGCTCTAGGCAAACAGGAATTGTTTTGGGGAAGGTTGTTCTAGATGGGGTCACTGGGGGCCGTAAAATCCATGAAAGGGCATTGCAAACAACCGAGATCTTAAAATCAGAATTATGAAAGAACTGTGCCTTTATAAAGTCACAGGGAAAGCTTTTCATTGAGTAACTTCATTGAGTTAGAATGTAGAGATGTCCATGCTGTCTGTTGGATAGAGGAGCCACAGAGCAAGTGGAAACCTGTGAGTTAATGAGAATGAGTGCTCAAACTCTGCTGCTGTTTATGTCATATGGAAGAGTTCCTGAGATTGCTTTTCTTTTCACTACATAAAATCCCAGCAAATTGAAAAGGTCTGTCTATGTTTACTTTCTACCACACAAACATGTTGACAAACAATGGGCCAAATTAATCCCTGTTGTCAGTCCTCCAGTGACATCTTCAGAATTATAGTAGGAATTAAATTTGGTCTAGTGTGTATACAGATTTCAGAGATGTAAGAGTGCTAATTTATTAATGACTATATATATAAAAACCTCAGGCAGTTCTGAACAGCTATAACAACAGAACAATGACAAAGTCCTAAGTGATGAGTTTGTGGCAGCAAATGTTTAAGACATAATGCTGAAGACATTTCTAATTTTTAAAAATTCATCAGGGTTTCAAACTCCATTAGTACCATTTCTCTACTCAACAGTACAAGCAGGACACATATTGGGGACAAAAAATTAACTGCACACCCTTCACAGATCCTAGCTGAACTTCCACACCTCATATTACTACATATGGTTAGCAAAGCCATACGTTAATCAGACCCACTGAAATGTCCTGTGTGAGAATTTGAGAAGAGGTACAAAAAGTTTGAACCCTCGCTTGTAAGTTGAAAATTCAACACCATCTTAACTATGGACATGTGCGAAGAGCCTCCATAGTGAGTTTATATACTCAAGACTGCTTATTCTTAGCTTAGTACAATATATATTGGTTGTACTCTTTGCTGCAAGATTTGCATGTTTAATTTTATTTTTAAATCTTAGAAGGGAAAACATCAAGAGCAGGTCTACATTTTAAAATGGTGCAGCTGCACCACTGTAGTGCTTCAATGAAGATTTCTCCCATCAATGTAGTTAATCCACTTCCACACAAGGCAGTAGCCAGGTTGACAGGAGAAGCCAGAGACATAGCACTATCTATGCCCTGACTTAGGTCAGTATAACCGTCACTCAGGAGGTGTGGATTTTTCACATCTCTGAGCAACATAGTTACACCAATGTAAGTTTATAGTGGAGACCTGGCCTCCGTTTCTTTGGTTATGTTACTTCATTGGTTTCCTTAATTGGATGTCAATGCCTATGTAAGGCAGCATCCACAGCACACTAGAGCTAGCATGACGGGTATACACATTTCACCCAAAATCTGCATTTGTTTGTCTGCCAAATCTAGTATTGGCTCTCTCTAAATGCTATGGCACCTCAATGCTTATCTATACCCAGATATCAAATAGAACAACTGGCAAAATGGGAGCATTTATGACCAACTGAAAAAAATTACTCCCTCTTTAAACACTTCTTGGTACTTTATAGGAGTTATTTTATCAACTCAAGCATAACCAAAATAGGACATTTCACTGTAAGTATCCACTCACTCTTGAACCAAAACAGGTGAGAACACAGGCTTGATTATTTTCAGCGTAAGTTTAAATAGAGTAGCCTGTATCAAACTTCGGAACACTCACTCATTGTATAGGAGACCAGTACAAAATCTGGTCATTAAAAATGATATTGTAACACCAGAATTAGATGTTAATTATTAAAATAGACAAGGATGGGGTAATAGAAAGGGGACATAGAACTTAGTCCAGGGAATACAACTCTTTTATACCTCAGTGTAGAATACCCACCCAGCTCTTATCTAGTACTTTTCCATATATATGAGCATTTCACAAAGGAGTGTCATTATCCTCATTTTAGACAGGGAAATGGAAGCCAAAAGGGTAAAGTGACCAAGCAGCCCAGGGTTGAACTAAGTATAGAATCCTGATCTCCTGAGTCCTGGTCTAGTGCTCTGTCTATTAGACCACACCGCCTCCCAGAAACAGCTGGCCAAGTCAACAGGGTATGAGATTTAGATGTACTGTAATCCCAATGACAAAGGTATCTGCAACCCTCTATGCAGGTGCTGAGTTCCAAAAACTGGCCCACTTCTTCTCCTTGGACATACTTGCTACAGAATCTTTATGTGGCTATTCTTGAACTTTCACAGGGATGACCATTTCTTTACAGGATCTCTTGAGCCACTTTCCTTCCCCTTTCCAAACACAGCATGTCCCTCTGCCAACAAGTGATCACTTGTATTAGTTTTCCAACAGGATCATAAGCAGCTAAGAACAAGAACCAGAAGCACATAGCCCACTTTCTGGCTCAGTGGTGAAGAGAGGTATGTCAATTCCACTTTGGTTTTAATTTAAAAAAATTTATAAGCAGAGCTAAAGATTAAACCAGATTAACATTTTAAAGATTACTGTAAATGGAAGATATACCCTTGAAGTAAGGCATACCAATATAGAAGAGCCAATCTTTGGTCTAATTTCTATCAGATATTTGTGCCATTTGCCCAAACAGGAGCGAAGCTGGTAGACATACTAGCTTGCTGCACACTGAACTACTGATACACCCTGCCACAAATACCTTGTCTATTGAAGTGTCACATTACAGAACTATACTCTTAGGCTGTCACAAATAACCATAATGAAGAGTTTTTAAAGCATGCACTGTTCTGAGATGCAATGGCAATTTTTTTTTGCTCATTTGTGGATATTTATATGGTTACATTAAAGAACTATAGTGTAAGCTGAGCATCTTGCATATTAAGAAATTGGTAGTCTAGTCTTCAAAACAGAACTAAGTTATCTTCAGATTTTAAAACAAATTTTGGAACACAAGATTGGTAAACCATACCTAACAATGGCCTAATTCCCTCCCTACTTTCAGTCTAAACTGCTTGCAGTTATAGCATGTAACTTGTAGACTCATTTCACTAGGGAAAAACTCAGCTGCATTGAAGGAGTTATTTTTGGTGTGCCACTATCAGTCAATTCTACTGTTTAAAGAAAAGTACCAGAATTCAGAGCATTGTCCAGATAATAGTATAGGGCTGAAGGAATTGGCAGCCTTTACCTATACCTCATGTTAAAAAAGCTAAAATTGTACCACTACATCATCCTAAAGAACGAAGCTCAGAATTAATTAGTTTTAAGGTTCTTTTTGTGTCTTGTCACCATTAAAGTATTTCTGTTCCAAATTTATTTCATATAATGGGAACTGCATTCTATGGTATTTGTGAATTGACATTGTGACTAGTACTATTTCTTGTAATGGGATAAAGTAAAAAATCACTTTTGTACACTATTCTTTGAAAACAGCTAACATTTTGATTCATAATATGTTTTCACAATAAAATAGTTGTAAGACATTTAAATCTTTGGGTATCAGAAAGCAAAATTGCTGAGTGGAAAAGGTTACTCTAAAATATTATTACCAAAAGGATAAGTTTAGGATCTAAATAAGTGTAAAGGAAGCAGAAATAAGATTTTAAACAAGAGTCCCCTCTACTCTGGATAATCCTTTAAGGTCTCCATGGAAATTCAGGTTCTTGGACAACATCGCCTCTCCTCTGCTTCTCCACCCTCCCTCAATCACCACTGCCAAGGAAACTGTGCACCAGGTGGCTGGATGCCACTTCAGACTGCTTTTTTGAAGTGCTTGGAGATAAAAGGTACTATTAAGTGTAGTTAGTACATGTGACCAATGATACATATTCTGTATGTAGACAAAATATTAGCCTCATTTACTTCAGGATCTCATTAGAACAGGTTTGGGTTTTAGATGCTCAATTCTTTGAAATTCAATCTAGTTCTTCTAAAAAGGACAACCAATCTGCTTCCACCTAACCGTGATTAATTAAGAGGCAGACTCGATACCAACTCACATCTTTAGCATGTGAAACAATAGCAGTGAAGTGGCATATATAATAAGGGTAATAGGTGTAAGTATTCAGTATCTTATATCACATCTGACTTAAGTGTCTAGTATCACTGCATTAAACCAAATACTACTACTGTATATTAAATTTTTTATTTTTTGCATCCGTTTTTTATTCTAGACAGACTCTTGCACAGGAGGCTCGTATCCATCAGCTCGTTCTACTTTAGCGCCTGTCTCATCCCCAGAAGGTTTTCCTGTGCCACCACCTTCACCATGCAGTTCCATCAGCTTGCCCACTAAAAAAGCATAATATTGCAATTGTTAAGAATACAGTAGTGATATTTAAGAATTTTTAAAAAAATTATGAATTAGAAAAAAAAGTTTGTATTATTAAATTCCCTGTCATCTATACACCTCAAGACAAGTTAAACATTTAAATACGCCTTTTCCACACTTCAAAATCAGTACCACAGCTAAATCAGTAAGACGTACCCAATTTAAGAGTGTACACACAAGGAGGTTGCACTGATTAGGTAAATATTTGTATTTAGACAAATCTTTCAAAGATGCCATTAATAACTCAGTCCTGCATTACATGGGAATGTCAGAAAGTGGCAAGGAGTATAATCACTTAGTGTCATTTGGGACCGAAACATGTTGTCATCATTCATTCCCAAACCAAAACCACCAAATGTTTATAATTGCTTCTTTTCAGCATCTTTATTTGGTTTCTTCGAGCAAGAACTCAAGAATATTCCAAAATTAAGAATCATTTACAGGAATTCAGATTTGTTACTGAAGTCTCAGACTGTTAGTATAAGCCATTTATGATGAGTCTTAAGCATTGAAACATGCAATGCTGCTTTCAGAAGGCTCTTTCAGTTCCAAAAATCACTGAACATGATTTGAAAACATTATTTTACTTAGCATACTACTACTCAGTTAAACTCAACATTTAAGCAGAAATTAACTTACATTCAAACTTGGGCTTCTTAAGCATCTTCACTTTGCGGACGTACACATCATGAAGAGGGTAGATGGACTGACAAGCTTTTTCTATGTCTTTGCCAATGCTGTCTGGAATCCTGGGGGGCAGGAAAAAAAAAAAAAAAAAGTTTTTCAGTGTTAGATTTTCAAGCGATAAACTACTGCTTGATCAATATATATAAAGTTCAGACTATTCAGTATTTTAACACCCTCAACAGCAATCCACCCCCACACCTTCCCTCCAGAAAGGTGTAACAAACTACATAAGTTCCTTAGTGTCAGTTACTCATCTTTTGTGCATAATGCCCTATTATACAAGTGATATAATTTCTGCTTGTTTCTCAGATTCAACTACCAAGTCAAACATCCCTTTCAAACTGCTAATTCTACCAAAAGAACTCAACTCTTCATAACTAGACATTACTGAAGTCTGCAAAAAGGTGTGTGGATCATGCAGTCTCTTCACAAATTCTTTTTTTAGATTTCCATAATCACAGCAGTCAACGTCAGATGTGGTGCAGGTGGCAAGAGTGTAGGTGTGGGGGAACGGTATGTTAAGCTTCCCATACTTTTGTCGGGGAATGTTTAATACAAGTAGTTGTTGAGCACTCAGCCAGGAGTGAAAATGACAGATAAATTGTTGTACTGGATAGTAAGTTAGTTATTTAATTAGAAAATAATTAATTAATTAGTATGTCCAGATACTCTAGCATTCGGATTCTTCACCTTACTTCTCACACAAGTGCTTTAAAAACAGATGACAGCGCTGTCCCCACAGAGATTTAAACTAGGTTAATACATGAAGTGCTACAAAACTCTCTCTGAGACTATGTAAACCAAACCTAATTAAACCAGACTGTTTCTGAAGTTAAAGCTTGTTTAAGGACAGCCAAGACGTACAGCTTATTGACAACTTCTTTCAGGTCATTAGTCTGCACCTCCCGGGTCATGATCTCCATCATCTTCTTGCGAATTTGGCGGACCTGCTGGTGCTGGGCATACGAGGTCTTGCGAATCTGGTTATTACGCTTCTTGGTAAAACCCACGCAAAAGAGGCGCAGTAGATAGCCATCTGTAGTTTTGACATCAACATGGGCTTCAATCATTGTCTAGAAAAGAAGTTATAGAATACATTTGTCTTTTCTAGTACCACAGAAAGACACCACAATGCAAGCCTCTTAAGTATTTCCAGTAAGACCTTCCTTAAACAATACTCTAGTGTTGCTGTCAACTTGACTCAACTTTAAGGTGTGAATAGTTAGCCCCTAAATTGTTATAAATTCTACCTAATATTAAACTGCCATTGACACTTCAAATTCCTAATGGAATGTAGGGTTTGGGAGGGCACTAACTGATGACACAAGCATCACCACTTCTCACTCCTGGTCCCCCTAATAGGGAGCAAACTGAGTGAAGGAGAAATAATTCAGCTAAATTAGTATTAGCAGGGAACACAAAGGTGTTGATTCATATAATGCACCTTCCCCATCCCAGATTGGGATTTTATATGCCACCCTTGCAATTAGTGGGAAATCTCTCCTTGCAAGTGGTTTCCAGGTTGCCAATACCAACTCTCTCTCCTTCCAGCCCCTATTCTTGTGTTGGCACTTCTACTGAACATCCCAACTCCCTGCCTCATACACAGTGGCAACGTGAAGCCAGTAAAATCCAAACTTGTTTTTAGTCAACATCCATTATTTAACTAACATCCACCGATCAAGAAATTTTCTGTGGCTTCTTAAGTTTGGGATAGGGATGATGCCTGCATACTATATATTGAAAGTTTGTATTTAAGTGTAACCTAAAAGTATAGTAACTATGATATGTATAGCAAGATGTCCTCTTTTCTCAAGCTGCCCTCCCAAATTCTGCCCTTCTCACTAATATAGTGAGAGGCCTTACGGATTTGCTTCAAATAATCATGAAGTACTTGAACCAGTGGGGCCAATGACTAACCAGAACATAAATAAGATCTCAGAAATAGGTTTGCTCAGTTTTTTTTGTTTTGTTTTTAAACTAGGCTTGAAGTCCATGTGCTGGAAGTATTCTGCAACTGTACATGCACATTTTTAGATACCCCTCTATAGGCAACAGCAATTGCTTCAGATGTTAGTCTTTAAAATCTGACCCTTAAACTTTATACTTTACATTCAAACTTTATCTTACTGCTATTTTTAAAAAACCAAACATCAACCCAAAGAAATCACACTGAAACACAATGTAGGTTGGCCTGACCAAGGCAAAGATCAGTCTACAACAGTATTCAAGATCAAGTTGTTTCATCTCTATTTTTAGAGGCAGTTTCCTATCAGGGTAGTATTTGTACAGCTTCACAGATACATGTCATTACTACTATTTACCTGCCATTTTTTGACCATGGAGCACATTTTGTCACGGGTGAGGTCCATTCCATGGAAGTTGGTCAGACAGTTTTTGCCCTGAACATCCTCTGTAATCAGTTTGAATTTACGGAAGGCAACTTCATCATTCTGCAGATCAGCAAGACTCACTTCAAATACACGGCCCTTAAGTCCATCAGAGGCAATTTCTATATGCATATAAAATAACATTTGTTGTTATTAGTAATTAGAAGGAATAGCTGAATCAAATTCTGAACCCTTATAAATTCATATCAAATAAGTAACTGCCTTATAGAATATTAGAGGCCACATGGACTATTTAGAGCAGGAGTGGCGGACCCAGTGGCTCTTTGATGATACAACTGTAGCTGGTAGCAGACTGAGAAGTGAAATTGACAAGCTGCCAGGGAAATTGACAAATCAGTGATAATTTTTCTGTTGAGGGTCAGAGACTGAAAAGTGAAATTGACAAGCTGGGTAAAGTAAATGTGGCTGTTTGCAGCTCTTCCTCTCTCACTGGTTGGCCACTCCTGATTTAGAGGTTTAATCTGTGCCTTATAGCCTCACACTTGAACAAATGTATGTAAGTTAAGACCTACAAAAATGTAGTCAGTTACACCTTTTTAATTTAAACTGTTGCAGAGAAGTTCTTTTTGTAATAAAACTAGTCAAGCATCAATTCAAAGCAGCCCTGTATTTTTGACACCATGCCGTGCACCATATTTAATATTCAAAAAATAAATTCTATGTACAGGCCTGAACATACAGTCTAGTTTTGAAGGCCCAGATTTTAAAAAAGCATTTAGATGTTGCTGCGCTCGGTGTTGCAACACCTTAATACCTTTAGAAATTAGAGTCAAAGTGTTTTGAGGAACAATGCTGAAAAGCAGTATATATATAAAAATTTAATATGTTTTTTTAAAATATACATAATATAAAACATGCACACACAAAATAAGAGCTAAAAATATAGATGATTAAGAACTGAAGTTAAGGAGCAGAGCAAATTACAAGTCTAATTATGTCACTTAACAGCTATACATCTGCCAATGCATGACTATCCATCCTTGCAGAAGGTTCTATGTTCAGTTACCATAGCACGTTATTCTATAAGCTACTAGATTTCACTTTTATGAATCATATATATTTAGCCAAAAGTTCCCCTTTTCTTAATGTTGTTCCATTGCTCCTAGCTATATCAATGTACCATGCTAAATAATTCATGCCCTTTAGTATTTAAAACCTGTATTACATGTAAAGATAACTCCCTCCTAATCACATTGGCCAAGTTACACACTTCAATATTCAGAATATTTTGTCACTCTTATCTAGATTCCAGTGTTCATTTCTCAATACAAGAGGCTGAGGTTCCCCCTCACCTAAACACTGCATTTTAAATGTGGTCTCATCTGATCACTACTCCCTCTACTCAGGGATGCCTCTGCAAACACACTGCCCAAAAAGCTAGCAGTTTTGCTACCCTATCGCAATGAAACCCCACATATATAGATCTGCTCATTATGTCCTTCCCCAAGATCTTTCTGCAACACTGCTTTCCAGATCTTTCTCACTTATAAAAGATACTGATCATTTTGTCATTTCCCCCAGATGCATCTAAACACATTAAAGTAATTTCCAGTCCAAAATTCTAATCTTTATTGGGTCTTTCTTCGTTTTTTGGTCCAACCGGTATTGGTCCTACCAATAAAGATCAGTTTAATAAGCTTAAGAGATACACATAAGTAGGCCTTCTACTCAGTGGTCAAACAGCCACACTAAAAAAAAGTGCTACAGGACTCTCGTTGTTTTTGCTGTATACAGACTAACACGGCTACTCCTCTAGAAATAAAAAAATCCTACACTTCCATAGTCTGTTCATCTTCTGTGGATAAGAACCAAACCATGTTGATCTGTATGCCTAACTTGATTCTTTGTCTACTGAAGTCAAAGCCTTAGTGCTACCCAATAAACAGTAAGGTCAATTAATAGACATCTAGTGTTACCTCAATACATTAGATACTCACTGGTTCCTTGGGTCCTGGTGACGAGTGTCTTCCCAATGTTTCGGATATTAAACATTGCAGGAGCCTTGACATCGTACCAATCCTTCTTTGAGAAGGGATCGACCCTTAGTTTACAAAAAAATAAAATATATTTCCACTCATTTTTCAGATTAAAGCTGGCCTTAAATTTGAAAATTTGGTCCTCTTCTTCCACGTTTATCACATGAAACTGAACTCTTGTAGAGTTACCAAATACCAGACAAAGCCATTAAGCCATATTCTTATGTAGCACTACCACATGCCATAATATAATGGCTTTAACTGCAGGTATCACCCATTTAAGACAGCAATAGACATCTGCAGTTTATGCATTTTCTAATTAAAATGAACATGTTTTCTTATCAGCATAAGCTTGCAAACATCAACAAGTGATACGTTTCTTTTTGCTTGCCAAGGTTCAAATCCATTAGAGCTACTAATCGAGAACTTTAATTTACAAGCATTTCTGGATAATAAAATATGGCTGCTGATTCAACAAACCCCCAAAATACATCTGAAATATTAACATAATGTTAACATTAATATTAATGTATGTCTCTGGGTTTGATATACAACCTTTACGAAAGCGTCCTCTGGACGTCCATTGCACGAATATGGTGAGACCGACACGGGACCAAGAGAGCAGGAACCGACCCATCCCAATGTGCTGTTCAGCCGTAGCCCTCTAGGCCCAGCACCGCCAGGAAGAGTCAGAGACCGGAACCCAGCACAGTACCTGTCCCGGCGGCACCGGAGCTGGCCAGAGACGGCTCCGCACAGCACGTGCACCAGCGACTACCCGGCTCCCTAACTCCCGGCTGGCCCCGAGAGCCGCAACCTGGTGCTGAGGCGGCTCAGTGCGGCCAGGCCCCGGCCCGCCCGCCTCGAGCAGGGGGATTCACAGCGCAGCCAGCCCTGTCCCGGCCGCAGCTTCCCCGTCCCGTGCAGCCGGGGTCCCGCGCGCTCTCCTAGTCCCCGCCCCTACCACTGGCCCAGCCGCCGCCGCCATGTCAGCACCGGCCGCGGCCGCCGCTCCTGGTGCGGGCCGCCCCCAATCCGCCCGGCATCCGGAGCATCCTGCCGGCCCGCAGCCCGCCTGCCCCTCCGCCGGGGCCCCTCGGCCCTGCCCGGCCTCACTCACACTTTCTTCTTCGCGCCTTTCTTGCCTCCCTTGGTGAGGCGCTTGTTCTTGCCGACCGCCATGGTGCAGCGCTGGAGCCAAAGAGGCCGAGACCCGCCAGCAACGCGAGATTATGCGAGAGGGTCACACAGTCACGCGAGAACTCCGCTTCCCGCCCTCTCGCGAGAAACCACTAGAGCCGGTTGCTCGCGCGAGGGAGGGAGGCAGAAGCTCCCTGGACCGAACCAAATAGTGCGGCGGGAGAGGAAGGAACATAGGTGACGTGAGTCACCCCTGGTGATTCCTTACCAGTGGGCGGGGTGCCGGGGCCCTCCCCTTTAGTCTCCTTGACCCCAGCCTAGCCTAGCCCCGCCCCAGTGGTGACGATGCCGTAGTTACCGCCGCCGGCTGACTGCGTCTGCTGCCGCCCAGCGCAGCGGCGCTCTCCTGAGGACGCGGACCACGCCCCGCAGGTGCAAGTCCGGACTCAGGCGCGAGACAGAGACTGGCAGCAGCCGCACCCGCCCAGCCCCGCCACGAGCGCGCCCCTCCCCCCGGGGCGGACTGGATGGACACGGACAGGACGGTCTGGAGAGAGCCGAGGAGGAGCATTGGGGCTGTCTCGAGCTGTGTGCCGCCGCCGCCCCTCCCCCCTGCGTGGGTGCCTGGTGCCCAACTGCCACTCCTTAGCAGCTCGTGTCTCTGTCTCCTCCCTTCCACCCCCCCTCCCCCCATCCCCGGACATCCGTTGCTTTTGCTCGTTGTTCGGGGGCAGAGCACGGACGGGGACTCGGAGGCGGCAGTGTCGGCTCAGGCAGGTTGGAGAGCGGGCTGCCTGCCTGCCTGCTGGGCGAGGGTCAGACTTAATGCCTGGGCGGGGGCTGGGCAACGTGGGGCTGAGCGCTCCTGGGGCGGCAGGGAGGGGTTGACGCTAGCGAAGTGGGGAGCAGCAGCAGCAGCCCTGGCGTGTCACCCCTCCCAGCTCTGTGGGGCGGCAGACCCGTCCCAGCTGCATGAAAGAGGGAGGGGACAGGTCTGTGGAAGGGGGAGGTCCCATTCGGCCCAAAGAGGCAGACCTAGTGGGAATGGCTGTTGTGTGGGTGTGTAGGTGAGGGCCTAGTATGGGGATAGGGCTATGTGGGGCTGTGGTTAGGTTCCCAGGCAGCCTTAAGTTAGGTGTGACTCAGATGACACCCACCCAAATAAAGGATTTAGGGTCCATGGGTTTCTTGTCATTTGCCACCCCAAAGGAATGGCAGCAGTAGGGCTCCACATACACAGAAACCGTACTGGGGTGGCAGTGCCAGTGGCCTCCTTGCACATGAAGTTTCAGAGTTAACAACCCCTGGAGATGAGGAAAAGGGCAGTTCACACCTCTCAGATCTATTGTATGAGGCTTTCTACAAGTGCTGTATGCAATACTCTAAGTTCACACTTTCAAGCTTTTCTTCACAACCAGGACAGCTAGAAACGTTATTTTAAAATGAAAGCTCACATGACCGCAGACGTTGGAAACTCAACCCTTGGCACACATCTATGCCTTAACCTGGCCCTGGGCAGCAGCACCTCAACAACTTTTTTTTTCATAGTATAAAATCACATTTTTGTCACTAGGTATCAACTGTTGCACAGTTGTTGCTATAATGCAGGACAAAGAAAATCGTGTAATTGATAAGGCCAGCCTTTTAAATGGCTAGTTGTCATAAAATGTAGTATATAGCAGTGGTTCTCAACCTTTCAACTGTACCCCTTTCAGGAGGAGTCTGATTTGTATTGCATACCTCAAGTTTCATCTCACTTTAAAACTATTTGCTTACAAAATCAGACATAAAAATACAAAAAGGGTCACAGCACACTATTACTGAACAATTGCTTACTTTCTCATTTTGTCTGTATTACATTTTAATTTTAATTCGCTAGTGCTTTTTATGTAGCCTGTTGTAAAACTAGACAAATATCTAGATGAGTTGATGTACCCCCTGGAAGACCTCTGCATATCCCCAGGTACATGTACCCCAGTTGAGAACTGCTGGTAATAGCATGGTTCTCAGAAAAGATAATCCCTATCTATGCTAGCCTAGCAAGACCCAAATCAAACCCCCAGATATGAGCACCCCACTGTCCCAAAAGCTGGGGAAGTATACATCCCAGTGCACACTGACATAGAAAGCCTTGTTAAACACACTTGCTGCAAGCAAGTACAGTTTCATTGCCATGAGTAAGATGTTCAAGCAGTATTTCTCATTAGTTTATATTATCATTTACTAACTATATGAGGACAACAGCAGTTTGTATTGCTTCATTGCTTATTTCCACCCCTGCCAGGAATTTCTCACACACACCTAAAATCATTGGATTTTACCACCACCCCACCCAAAAGGCCAGAGAATGTAGTCAAACAAGAGATGGAGGCAGGGACTCAGGAGCTCAACTACATTTCCCTCAGGGATCAAGAATGAGGGAAATGTTTAGTCTTCTCCCTTGAAAGATAGGATATGGGGGTCCAACAAGGGATCTGCACTCCCCTTGTTCCAGGCTTGGCTGTGGGGGAGGAGAGGAAAGGGGCAGTAGCTGGGAAGCCATACAGCAGGGATCTTTTTTCTGGTTCCCAACAGTCAAGCTAACTTCTAGAACTCCTACTCAGTTGTTACTGATTGAGGCTTCCCTAGTGCAGCCTGAGGTTACTTTAAACTTCCACCTCACACAAATAAAGAACAATGCACAACTCCTAGACAAAATACATTTCAGTCCTGGTCAACATCCTGGGACTGTTGAAAGCTTGCTGCATCAAGTTCCAGAAATTATATTCACCTAGCAAAAACTTCCTGCTCTCTCCTGCCAGCCAAGTATCTGTAAGAGGCCAGCATCCAAATCTTGGCAAGACTCTTTAATATATGTTAAGGCTGACTGCCTTGCAACTCCTTCCCCAAATGGGATTGGAATCAATTTTTAAAGAAGGGAGCTCTGCAAAGAAATAAGTGACTCAGAGGAGTGAAGAGGCAGTGGGAGCCCTGAGCAAGCCGTCTGTCAGCCTCACCTCTTTTGTTAATAAGGGCTTGTCTACATTTTCAGCACTGAAGCGGTACAGCTGCACTGGTAGAGGCAGTAGCTATGACAATGGGAGAAGCTCTTCCGTTAACATAACATTATCTACACCCAGGGTTAGGTCCGTATAACTATGTCGCTCAGAGGTGTGGAAAATCCACACCCCTAAGTGACATAATTATACTGACATAAGTTTGTAGTATAGATGTGTGCGGAAGTCAGAATTTCAAAGGAGGAGTACTGATTGAATCCTGAAGCATGAAAGAATAATTGGATGGACAATCAGAATGTATAACCAGTCTTTGGCAGCTGAGAGACTGCTACCTCTCAACTACTTTGGGAAAAATTCCCTTTAATTTATTTTTAATTATTTATGTATTTTAATATTGGCTAGTAGCTCATCAAAGGGAGCTTTAAGGGAACCTAAATGAAACATATCCCATTTGCAGGTGTCAGCCAGAAAATGCAGGCAGATTAATAGATTTTCTTGAAGCAAAAATACCTATCTGCCACTAATTAATAAACTTCTTTAAACTCTAAATTCTCAATCATTAATAGACCCTAATCAATATAGAATTAAATGATATTTAATAATAGCCACTACATTTAACAAGACGTTTACCTCATAACTATTCTCAATGTTCCTATCCAGGGCTGAATAAATTGCCTCCTTACTATGCTTTCAGTGGCCAACTCACAGGAAATCTATTATTGATGTGTCTTATATAATTCAAGCCTCTCCCTCTCCCCCTTCTTTTCTTTACTTTCATCTAGTCCATAAAAATCCATGCCCTCAGACTTCAGGTGTTAGCCATCCAGCTGCAGTAAGTCCTGCTGTGTTTTCCGCTTGAACTTATGCAGTATACATAGCACCCCAGGGAAGAGTTAGCAAGGTCAGCAACATCTATTTTTAATTTTAAAGGGTCCTAGTTGCAAATGGTGATTTGTTGGAATGATTTCATCTGCCCTGCTGTGTGATTCCCTTCCTGGCCCCTTCCATATTGAGATCTAGAGTGATTGTGCATTCTTGAATGTTTAGGCACGTCTTGCTTTTCAACACACATCCTGGTGTCTTTGTCAGTTTTACAACAACAACAACAGTTTTGTCCCACGTTTTGCCAACTCACCTTCAGACTCTGCTTGAGGGACCCAGGCACCAGCAGAGCCCCGGAAATTAACAGATGGGCAGAGCCCACATTTGAATCTAGGATCATTTTCAGTGGACTGTTTACATATTCCATACTGCCTTTCGTCTTCCCAGATCTTCTAGTGAGCCCTTTCGCTCCCCTTAACCCAACCTTCCCAACACACAGGTCCTGATTCTTGGCTCTGCTGTGGCTATGTTACTAATAGCTCCAGGTACCAAAGCGCCTGTTAAGCCAGTGAATCAGGCCCTAAGAAGATTATACTTGTGTAATGAGTATCCCCAAGTGACAGATCCAGCAAAGCAGCCCATTGGCACACTCCTTTCAGCATCCAGTGCAGGGAAAATTCCTTGGGAAAGAGGATGTGGCCAGGGTATCCCTACATTCTAGCAATCCTCTAATGCTGGAATGGCTTCCTGGGGCCACAGGCTTGCAAGTTTAAATAAAATGGTTTTTAAACAGTTATACTTTGCTTGCCTTGGCCAGACGAAAAGTATTTAAACAGTTTGCAGGAATTATTTTAAAATGATTCTACTATCATAGTTCAAGTGTTACTGGAGTTGGGGCCCAGTGTTTTGGAAACATAAGCAATTGGTATCTACTGTTCCTCTGGCTGTAACTGAGTTAGTAGGAGACAACACACCTAGCCCATGAGCTACTACATTGGTCATTCAAGCAAATGATATTATAAAAGTACTGTAAGTGAACTCTGCTTCGATTCTCCCCAGTCAGTTTCTGCGGAAGATCTCTTTAAGGGCCTGATTCGCTACTGCTTTGCACCTCAGTTAGCATTTTATACCTATTTTGCACAAGTGTAAATAGCTACACAAGGTACAAGGCAGCACAGCATCAGACTCTAAGTGTTCTTATTGATGAGCAGAGCTCACAGGGTCTTATTTGTTTGTTAGTTTCTTCACCTGCAAAAAAAAATTATCCATTTCTAGGGAATACCAGATACCAGCTGTATTGCTGTCTGATTTGGGGCATCAAACAGATCTCACACATTTTCAGGTCCTTGTTCAATTCCCTGTGAGCTGATTCTGCATTCCCTGGATATGACAAATGTGTAGAGGAGGGTAAAGGGTGAGAATAAAATGAAGAAAACTGTATCCTCTTTGCTCTTCCAGACAGTTTGGTATTTCAAAAAAGTAAAAAGCACTTCTCACCATGACTATGTTGCAAACAGAACAATCAGAGAGAGACCTCTAAGTAATACTGCTTTTTGTTAAACCAGTATAAAAGTAAGATTTAAGACTTGTTTATGATCTCTTCCTATAGGGTGCTCTCTTTCCAGGGTCACAAATAAAGTCACTTTCATTAGGAAACTAGCTGGAATCAGCTGGATGGATGGAAATAAGTGTCCATTGTAATTACAGAGGTCCAGCGCATTCCCTCCCCTAGGGGAAAGGAAGGATTCTGGGGGACATTTTAACGAGTTGCCCTCCGTGATGGTGGAGTTTGCCCTCCCCACTGTGGAATAAGTTCAAGTGTCTCCTCCAGAATGTAAGTGATTCCACCAAGATCTGTGTAGGTCTTTGGAGATCTGCAGGAAGCAAGCTCTCTGCCTTCATACTGGCTCTGGGGCATCTCCCCCTCCAGTTTTCTGGCACTACTCTTGCAGTGAATTTTCTCTATAGGTCTTCCTCAGGCACTAGTACCCTGATAGTTGGAATCTCTGGGATTCTAAGGTAACTTTTTCTAATAATTTTCCTGGGGCAGGTGACTGGATAATGCAAGTACCCTAGACTTACCACTTCCAACCCTCAGAGCCACTCAGTCCCTGACCTGAGATCCTGCTGTGGGTTACCAGAAAGGGGATAACTATACTACAGAACTGGGTTGGTGGCCCCTCCCTGCACAGCACAGGTGGGTAAGTACAGGGAAGGTCCTTTCCACACAAAGCTCTCAAGGACATAATCTTGCCCTTGTGTACAGCATTTTATTTTTTAAACATTCATCTTTTTTCAAATTTAACTTTCCTCCTCTGATAATTTGCTAACAAATCTCTACAGTGCAGAAGTTCCTTTTCTCCATACTCTGATCTCTTTTTGGGCTCCAGTGTTATTCTCAGAATCTCATTCTTGAATAGAAATCCTCCTCTCCCATAGTTTGTGTTGACTCCCTAAACTCTGAAGTCATTCCTGTTACAGCTGTTAAATGCTGCTTTTTTTTTTTTAAAGTAACACTGTTCAGAAACATTGTCTAATAAGTTTCAGCCCATGGTGAATTTTTATTATAGGCAAGATAAGAATTTGTGAAAATAAAGTTCTTAATGGAAGTGCTAGGAGAATCTTAGCTATAGTGGTGGGAGTGGTGTATAAATAGACAAGAAACTTTTCTGAGGTTAGTACACTAACCAGTAGAAACCTGGTTTGTTTAACATAGGTTTGCATCTGGGGGGCTGAAAATTATTACTGCTGTTATCGTACCTTTTTGTATCTTGCTTATTCACTAAAAAATAGAAATATTTCTTACTAATATGAACAGGTCATGGTCCCTACCCATCTCTGAACACAGCACATGTATATATGCATAAACACATACAGCTTCTTCTAGTTTCCCTTTATTCTGAACTTAAGAACAGTGGAATATAAATCTGATCTGGCTGTTTGTAAAGCTTCCTATTTCATAATTCAGTCCCATTACCTCAGACAAAACCATAAAAATCCTTTTATGCTTCTGGATTAGTGCTAATGAGACTCACCTGGTCTGATTGATTGCCAGGGTGATCAGCAGAAAACAACTAGTCCAGGTGCAGAAGACCTCTGTATCTCTGTACAAGGTTCCAGAACCTGACATTCTGTTTACTTTAAAGAATGGGTACATGGCACATTCACCTGGGCTAGCATTGTGTGTGGGAGGTATTAATATTAATAGGATTTAGGAGTGAAATGTATTGGTATTGTGCATCTGCTATCTAGCTCAGTATTTCTCAATCTTTTTGATACCAGGGACTAGCTTGCTGCTGTCCTAAACTGGGTCAGGGAAATCTCAGGAACTGGTGCCAGTTCACAGACTAGACCTTGAGAAACACTGATCTGGATGGACAGTAACATCTCAGATATGACTAAAACCATGAAAAAATAAATGTTCAGGAAAGCATACGTAATTTGAAATCATTATAAAGGATCCTTCTGCCACTGCTATAGACTATTTATGGTTCTGTCATTGCCTTCATTCTAAATCCTGATTTATTTAGTTGACTATGAGACTTTACTATAATTTTGATGTAAAAAAATCTTCTTATCTTTCCTGTGGTGAAATTCTCTTTTAGTTCCTTGGGCTGCTTTGGGAATCTCTCTCAGTTACATCTGAATTTTCACATCTCCTTTTTGGGGATATAGTTTATTACTTCCGGCATGAGTCACCACTAAAAAATTGCCTTTGAATTCTGCAGTGATAGAATACTAAGAGAATGTGAACACCAAGTATTGGTAGAAGTGCAGTGCTATGTCAGGGCTCCTTTTATCCTACACTCTTTGTACTGTTCATACTGACTCCAAATGCAGTTTTTCTAAACTAGTCATATTTGATGATTTTTTGTCCATCAAGATTAGGAATGTACAATACTAGTAAATGACTCCTAAATCCCATTCACATAACACATCCTATGTGCAGTGCTAACCCAGGTGAATATGCACACACTTCACATCCTCAGAGCTGTATAAGTGTTCCGTGTGATTTCATTTAAGTATTATTGCTTATATGATTCAACTGCTTAAACAGGAATCTTCCAATGGAGCAAATGTGTTTGTGATACAGAACACGTTTTCCTATCTCCTTTTTTTATACAGAATTTCCAGTGATACTTTGCCATGACTCTGCAGCATTCAGTTAAGGGTCATTTCAGGCGTGCTAGAACAATGTTTATAGTGGGGGTGTGGAGAGCCATTGAACCAAACTGAAAACCCTGTATATAATGGAAACCACTTCAAGCCTGGGGGGGAGGGGCAACAGCACCCCCTGCACTCCTAGTTCCAGCACCTATGGGTCACTTGCCAGGATTATCTGGCTATATCACGTAGTCGTTTCCTTGCTATTGCAGGGGCTTCAAGCACTGGTGCACTTCAGTCCTTTCTATTCTTTGCCTGTGGCACATAATAGTCTATTCTCCTGTGTGTTGTAATACTTTGGTCTGATTTTGGTTGTTGGATTTTGGTGGCCTGTGATATACAGGAAGTTAGACTAGATGATCTTGTGATCCCTTCTCCAGGGCCCACACATGGTGGGGAAAAGGGTACACTTTACTGGGGCCCGGAGGTCCTGGGGGGTCTGGGCCAGGATGCAACCCCCATTACCATCAGGAAAACATTTTTCATGGCTCATGAGACTGTATGTATGGGATGAGGGATTGTGGTATGTGTGTGGGAGGGGGCCCATTTTACAGGTTTGTACTGGGCCCAAAAAAATTATGCTTGGGCCCTGCCCCTCTCACCTTAAACTCCATGACTTTATTGAGAGTTAGATGCAAGATGCTGATCTTGCAACTGCCTTTAAATGGAGGTGTATTCTTTACATCCATTTGGAGTCCCACTTATGACAGTAGGGCTCTAAAGTGGGGTAGGTATACACCTGCATTGAAGCAATTGCAGGATCAGGACCTAAGTTATCTATGTGCAATAGTTACAGCAGTATATATATATATATATATATAAACACCCTCATTTCAAGTGATTGCTCTGCCCCCAACTTCCTGTGGGACCACAGACAAGCCATTTAGCCACTCTATGCTTCAGTTCCCCATAGCACTTCCCTACATCACAGGGGTGAAATGAGGATAAATACGTTAAAGACTGTGAGGTGCTCAGGCACTCTGGTAACTGGGGCCTAAGATAGATAGCTTTATGCCAATTTTGTTAAAGAAAACAGCGTTCCCAGGTATGCTGGAAAAACACTTTTTGTTTATATCAGTTTTAAAATAAAGTTGAGCAATACATTATGAATTTGGAATGCCACACAATGTTCTGGTATTGTTCTAAATACAGACAGTTTAGATACTTGTTCCTTTTCTGCTTTGTTGCTGGAGTTGAAGTGTTTTGGAATGAGCTGGCACAGTATTTATCCCTTTAATTGCAAAGCATTGTCTCCTTGCACGTTCTTATTCTGATTTTTAAATGTACTTGGAAAAAAGTGTGTTTTAAATAATGCTCCACAGGGAATGGATACATGCTGTTTCTTAATTGTTACTTCTGACTTGTTCATTGATATGCAAATTAAATGGGGGTGGACATGATTGGTTCCAGTGGTGTAGAATCTTGTACCAATTATAAATTCCACTTCAGTGCTTGCTAATATGCAGATTTTTCTTTTAATTTTTTTTTGTTCCAAATGATTTTTTTTTATGTGCAATATTTACACTGGAAATTTTACCCCCTCTGACGTTCTATTTAAAAAAAAAAAACATGCTTGCAGGATTTTGCTTTTGTTTTGACCAAATAATTGACATTTGGTGTTTTATCTAGTGCTTTCACTGGAAGAAATGCAGTGTTTAATATTTCTCAGTAAAACGATCTGTATTTTTTTTAGATGACCTGAAGAGGTTCTGCTGATCACATACATATCTTTTTACTGCTGTGAAAGTTATGTTCTACATTTCCCTTAAAGCCTCATTCTACTCCAAAGGATGACTATGAAAATGATACTGTGGGGCACCCGTTTATTGTCTCTCACTGATTTCATATCATATTTGCTGACTTTACAAGCTAAGAGCTGGGGTTTTTTTTTGTTTGTTTGTTTTTTTCCTAATAGCCTGCCCAGGTGGAGCTAAGGGTACAATTTTGTCTCATGATGCTTTATTACTGGTAATGATGCATGAGATGAAAAGTACCCAGCTTGACTGTATGAGCCCAGGGTGAATTTTTGGGGTTGGCAGTTAGTTAAATGTCTTTTTACTAGCAAACACAGCAAATTTTATATGGAAATCACTAAGCCAAATGAATATGGAGCCCCCCAATGCTATTTTTACAGTCACTTTTGATGGCAGAATCACATTTAAACAGTCCTGCAATAGCATTGATTATTTAACCTATCTCTATATGGGAATGGTTTCCAACATACATCATTTGGCACAAAAAAATGTTTCTGACACTTTTCATGCTTATCCTCCTTTACCCCTTCAAACAGAGGGGAGAGGATGCGGCCTTCCCCTTTTCTTTTTTAAAAAAAGAAATGTATAGATGATACCTATTTGCCTAATTGCAGGTTGTACTGTTCAGATGTAATGTAAACATTGAAAAGGAATATATTAGTCACCACAGTTAATAGCATTAACATATTTCAATGACAGTAATTGCTTTTTTTCATTTGGGAATAAATATTTCAAAAGAAAGTGCTGTATTAAGGATAATATGTTTCTTCTCAATGGTCACTAATGGAACATAGTATCTCTTGCCAATGTAACTAGTTAAGTGATTTGCTAAGTAAATCCAGAGGGTTATTTCCTCAATGAGAGTTCATTCTCAAATAGCAGAACCAGGGACATGACATTGCACTAACACAGTATCCAACACTGGCAATCAATCCCAGAATCATTAACAACTTTGGGCTAACAAACCAGGTAACAAACCAAGTATATTTATGGAGCAATGCAAAGTAAAGTTATTTTCTAAGGGCCAAATCCCAAAGTCCTTACTCAGTTTTTAATCATTCCTT
Organism: Emydura macquarii macquarii; assembly: GCF_026122565.2. Taxonomy (NCBI): domain Eukaryota; kingdom Metazoa; phylum Chordata; order Testudines; family Chelidae; genus Emydura; species Emydura macquarii. The sequence continues at coordinate 21,555,420 of NW_027131500.1, forward strand.
ACTTTGGCAAGAGTCCCATCAAAGTATTTAAAAATTGATCAGCAAATGTATGTGCAGTTAAATTATAAAATCTGTTCTAATTCTGTATCTGAGGAATACATATCTGTTAGACTACAACTTTTTTAAAAGGATAAAGACAGTTTCCACCTCCACCATACTGAAAATGTAATCCGAACAAAATGCTCAAGACATTTTCATCTAGGTTTTATTAAATGGCCTGTACAGGCACATCCCTCCAAGTCAGGATCTAGCCCTTCATTAGTGCATCATCTTTATCTAAATGGAACCATTGTAATTGAAAGATTCCTGTGCATAGTAATGTAACATTAGAGAGTACTATGAATGTTGTACCAAAGTACAGTACTGCCATAGCATACTAATATTCTTATATCATGATTCTTTTGATATGCCATCATCCTTAAATTTTTCCTTGATTTGGTTATGAATTTACATCTTATATCAGCAAATGTATGTAAATCTCTTTGGCTAATAACACAATTCAGTAAACTAGAAATTCTCTTTATTTTACTCTTTGGACTATGCTACACTTTCCAGCTCTTCTGTTACTGGTGGAACCCACCTAGCAGACTCCTTGTTGAAGACATCAGACCATTGTAAACTGAGACAACTTACATCAGGGCTAAATTTTGACCTTATTGTCTTTGGGACCTTTGGGTACAAGCTAGATTGTAAGGAGGGAACAGTGGAAAGATCAGAGACAGGCATCTGGAATTGCAGAAGAGGGGTGGGAGGGGAGGAGGGAGGATGAGTTCAACCCTTTACTTCAAAATTTAAACTCAGTTATGTCCCTGCCAACAACAGTTCTTACAGCACCTTGGGTTCTCCTTAGAGCTCCTTGGCTTCTCCCTCAGCAATAACCTGGTCTGAGTTTGTATGGCTGCAGGTGGTATTATAACATGTGGAATTACCTTGGTCACACTAGAAAATTCTACATTCTTGGGAAAAAATGAAAACAAACAAACAAAACCGAAACAGGAACTGGCGTATTTTAAGCCAGCCATCAGTATAACAATATATATTAGTCATGATTTCTTGAAAAGAAAATATAAGATTTCATTTTGCCAGGAGGAAATGAAAATGTCACATACTGTAATATAACAGGGGCATGGAATTTACAGTAGTGATGTCTGTTTATAATCACTTTACCTTTATGTGTGTAAATGCACAGAAAGCAGAACACAGGGGAGGCAGTTTTACAACAGATTTAATCAAGAGAACATCTAGGCCTTCTATAAACTTAACAACCAACTTAGAGAGGAGAACGGAGTTGATTAGACATGTTAATGGGGTGATGTCTTTACATATGACAGATGGCCATGTTAGAATAGAAAGTTGCTGATTCATTTTTTAGATTTTATTTATAGAAGCATTGCTCATAGCATTTTGATTAGCAATGTTTTACTTAAAAAGAAGCAATTTCCACTGAAATTGAACTTTTAACGAGCTGGATTTTTAAATTATGGCTATGTGGAAATAATAAAAACTAAAATACAAACTGAAATTTTTGGACCTGGGGCTCTCTTATAAACGTCCTGAACTGCTCACGTTGGGCTGCAAATGGCACAAAGTGCTTACTGATTTGCAAGCTCATAAGAACATAAAGTAATTGAACCATACAGAAGGAAGCAAGCTGTGTTTTATGATCTAGAGAGTCCTTTAGTATTTATATTTGACAGAGTAATTGTCCAGAACATTTGAAGAAATTAAAAAGTTAAGAAAGTGCTAATTAAAACTCTCACCTAACAAATCTATTGTTATATTACAATGGTAGCTTTGTTTGGAAAAAAAACCTCCTTGGTGATACTTCCCTCTTTCCCTCCTCCCCCTTGATTTACAGAAGTGTAAAACTTGATACAGTTCAATATCATTTATCCGTAGCTCACTTATATGAAATCTCCTGTTATCCAGATCTGAATCATGTAGCTGGTCTCTAATGGGGATTCAGGTAAATGAGGATTTGATGTGTAAGGACTACTACTAGCTAGTGTCCTTAAGGTTATCTGGCCCAGAAGACATAAGAGAATGAAGCTGTAGCTGAAGTCCTGCTGTGTCCTTTTGAGCCAGACCAGCACCCCAAGTATTACAACCCTTTTATTATGTAAAGATTTCTAGTGCCCACCAAGCCCTTTAGATAACCAAAGCTGTACTATATTTTCATTCATTTCCTCTCCTCCCCCCAATGAAAAACTTCTGCTCCAGGATACCTTATAGGACCAGAACTAACGAAAACAATTCGACTCTGCTAACCTCTGATTTATCTTGTTCTTTTGGTGTCCCCTGATTTTTTATTGTTATTATTCTTATTCCCTTGGAATCTGTCTATCCAATGATTTGAAGTGTATTACATCTCTATCTGGTACAGACCACTGGCTAGAAGAAAGCTATAGAACACCTCACTGGCCCATCGGAGAGCTGGGAACCCATGAAAATACAAGTTAGGAATAGAGTCCCCCAGAAACATTTTTTTCTTAAAACCTTTTGTAGGAATTTAGCATTTATGAAAGGTACTAGATTGATGGCCCTGGAAAAACCTTGAACCTGCAAGGCTTCTTGTAATTGCCAGTGTTGCAGTACCAATGAAATGAAGGTATCCTGACCTACCTAATCTACAATACCTGGCACAGATTCTTGGACTTGGGGTTTGTAAAAGAATATGCAAGGTTCTGTGGGAGCAGAAAAATATTTTGGAATACTGGGTGAATAATCTAGCTTCCCAAGAATCTTTGCCATTTTCTGTGCTTACCCTTGCTCCCTCACAGACATGCTGTTGGGGGCATCTTTGCTGTCCAAAGGCAATGTTTTGAGGCTGAGAACATGTTCTAGCTCATTAAAGAAGGAGTAAGCATGCCTTACTGACTGAGAACTCTAGTTATTGTGCCAAGACTTGTTAAATCTCATTTTCAGGTTCTTGATCTTGTTCCTGTTTGATTAGGGACTGTGATTAATACAGAATGCTACCAGATGCTGGGATTCCTTGCCATATACCAGGGGTGGCCAAACAGTTAAAATGCGGTTCGCAAAGCCTCCTGTGGTCCCCCCATTCTCTGCCAGGAGCTTCTGCCCTGCAGCAAGGTAGTGGGGATAGAGGATTCTGCCCAGCGGGAAGGGGAGTCTTGGGGGGTGGTGTCAGTAATTTTGGCCACCCCTGCCATATACCATGCCATCCTGGCTGATGGAGTTCAGTTAATTCTGGATCTTTTAATTGCCCCAGGCTCCCAAGAAAGTTTTGGATTCAATAGTGGCAAGTAACATGTCCCAAAACACAGTAGTCTCACAAAAGTAATGCTGATGACAAGCTATTGTGACACAAGATGGGTGCAGGGCATTCTGGATGGTACAGGATTTTATGGAGAGCTGCCCCATAGCACAGCTTAGACTCTTGTCTAAGTGGTTGCTGAGGGGCATACAGGAACATAGTGGGACTGTTCTGGGAGGACTACATTAGTGTTAACATTTTAATGCTTGTGAAATGTTTAGAACACTTTCATATGTGGACACTGTAGGTTGGATTCTGAACTATACATGAGAAGAAGTTGGGTGCTGGTATGTTTGGGACCACCAGGGAGTCAGCTGCAGTTTTCCGATCCTATGTCACTGGCCACCAGCATAAATTAAAGCTGCTGAGGAGCAGCTCTGATAGGCACGATTGGCATATAGTCTCCCAGTGACTTTACACCAGTGGATGATCAGGCATAAACAAGCTCTGATCTGCCATGCCCCTCACAGCTCCTTATCTGTACATCAGGGTGGAGGGCTGGCTAGGACAGCTTTGACACTTGTACGCTAGCAAAGAGCCCCCTGTACAAGGTAACCTCTCCTCTGGCCACCTCTGGCTAGAAAATGGCCACTTTGAGACATCCGAGCAATGCAAAGTGATTGTAGTAGAGTGAAGAGTCTGGTCCATTATGTTTCACAAGTCTTCCAGGTGTTCACACAGTAGTGGGAACACCAAAATTCTGCAGTGTAAACTGGCCTAGCCTGTCACAAGTCTAATTTTCCTTCTGTGTACATTTTCCAAAGATTCTGTTCAATAGCTCTTGCTGATATTCACTAATGGAGCTGGTTCAACTGAACCCATAAGTCTGCAGGTTGGTAAGTGGCAGCCTTACCAATTTCACAGTTACTTACTGTTGTTCTCATTTCTGGTAATAGCATAATAAGTATTAGCTTTGGGTGACTGACAATATGCCAACATGTCATTTGAGTCATGGAGTCAGTCAAATTACCCCAAAGAAATGGGAAACTGGAACATCTCTCTACTCATATATATGACACAAAACTGTACACACAATATTGACCTGGGTAATTATTGAGATTACTTGGCAGTGCCAATAAGGAGTACAAAAGCATTGGCACAACAGAATTTGACACTCCCTCACCTCATGACATTAGGCTTAGCCTGGGCCAGTTTCTGGCTCTACTCTAACATCTCTCCAGAGACCTCATGTTTCTTGTTTCCTATGGGCTCCCTGAACCTCACACTTTCTCCATAACTAGCTAGACTTTCAGAACATGCATTTTTCTTTTTTTAGTTAATCCCAACTCAATTTACCAGATCACCAGTGGACCTATGATTTCAGAACTGGGGTGGAGGTCAGTGGGACCCATATATAAACAATTATGTAAATGAGTTTTGTCTTCATTAAAGACAGTGAATTGCATAATATCTAATATTTTACACAAGCAACCATCTTCCGGATCCTGGTTGCCTTGCAAAGTGGCCAATTATAATTTTCCTATCTATTTTATTAGTGGCTTGAGTAAATGCTCAATAAACAAAGTTGGTCCGTTCAGATGATCCTTAGTCAATTTAGTTTGACTATGTTTTTTTCAGATATAATCATGGAAGTGGGGGAAAAGAATTTCCTCAGCAGATATAATCACAGGCAGAGTAGGAAATATATGTGATGATTATAGGACTGAAACAAAGGACACTATAATTTGGGCAGAGCCAGGCAACACCTGCTCTTCTCTTGCCCTCTGCCTCTTTGGTTCTCATTCCCCTCGTACAACTCCTTGATCCTCTCATTTCCTCCAGGTCCTCTCTCTTTCTCTCTCCCACCCTCTTATGTTCCTTTCTTTCTCCTGTCTGCTAGTCCTTGTCTCTTTTTACTTCCCTTGTGTTCCCCTTCCCCTTGGTCCTCATCACCTAGGTCTGCTTATTTGCTTATCAACCTCACCCCACTGGAGCAGCCTCCTCATTTCTGGAGCCTCATGATCTCCTCCCCCACAGTGCTGTTTTTCTCCCCATTCACAGAGCCCCAATGTCTCTTTTCCTTCAAGCTTAATCTCTCTCCCATCTGAATCTTACTCATGCTTCTTTCCACTGCTAGCTTCACTGAGAAGGAACCAGGTTGTAGAGTAGGAAATAAAATAAATAAAAATACATTGTTAACTTTTGATGGACTAATCTCCATAAATTTGTGAAAGTTTAAAAAAAAAAAAAAAAACCCCAACTAACAAGAACAAAAGTTCTCAAACCTTACCTTTTCCTTATTTTTTCTTAGTCACTGGCTTTTGTTCCTTGTCTGGGCAGGCATTTGCTTGAAGTTATTCAGCTCCTGCTATTCAGTCAGAGGGAGGCTAAGGGAGATCAAATGGGCTATATATGCTTTTCAGAGCCACCAATAATCTCTAGCTGTATCTAGACTAGAGAACTGAACCATTGGTAAGTGAATTGATAGTGGACCACCATAATAAGTACCAACAATGCAGTGTTCCCATGCTAGCCATGCTGTTTTAAGTGCAGTTTTGTCCCACATCCATTTTTTGATGTGCCATACTATTATAGTTGCACTGCCCTTTAGACACCTACCCCACAGATCCCAACACACCTCCTGAAGCAGCAATTTGGAGGAGACTTAAAAAGGCCTTCTGAGACCAATTGTGGTAGAAGAGTCTGAAGACAACTCCCATAGTCCCCCACAGCATTCTCTAAAAACTTAGGAGCTGGTGTAATTTCTAATTCTCTTATTCAGAATGGAATCCATTAACTCTTGCTCAGCAAAAGAAGTTTCTACTAGAGCTTTTGAAAAGTAATTGTGAAGTGGTTGTGACCAGCTGCATTATAAGCCAGTGTAACCATATGCATAACTCATTGAAGTTTATAGGAGTGTTTCCCCAATTTAGCAAAGCATTTTAGCACATCCCTATTTGGTAACAATTAATTAAGCATGTACTTAAGTTCTTTGCTGAATATGGGACTTAAGCACATAATTAATTATGTTGCTGAATAGGGATGGACTGCTTAATGAGGGAACCTGGTCTGTGTTGTTTCTGTACTCTGATGTTTTATGTCTCCATTTTGTCTGAACCAACCACACTGAGGAGGCACCAACATGCTAGAAAAAACAGCTTGAAGGGTTGTGTTGCTATAGGTTGTGTGCTATAGGAAAGCAGATTCTTATGTAAACTACTGGGAGAACCAATGGATATATCAGTACAAGTGAGGGGATGGGGATGGGTTAATGAGACACTAGTGTATGACTCAAAGGAAGGGAAAATAAGGAGGGATGATAACACTGATTAAGACAAAATGGGTTATGGAGTATCTTTACTTAAAATATATTTTGGTAAAATACAGATGAAATTTTCTTTCTTTCTGATGAGGATGAGGTATCTCCTGACATGCCTTGGAGTTCGCAAAGAATTGTGGGTGACATTGAAAAAAGATATCTCCTAAAGCTTAAGCTAAAGAACAGTTGAGCTAAATCAGCTTCTTTAGCTCAATATCAGCATAATTTCCTGACAGACTGAAGATTCAAATTCTAGTACCACCAATGAGAAGCTCTCATTGTAAATTCATTTATTAATTCAAAGATGTTTAAAAATATTATATCAGTAATCCACTAATCGTGAATAACAAATATGTGACGCAGGAAAAAGAAAGAAAAATACTCAGATTTCAGTTATAAACAAAAGTAAATAAAATGCTTTAAGTTGATGAAAAAATACCTTACATGCTCATTTAAAATTATACAACATTTTGAAATATGAACCAAAATCAAGTTACTATTTAAGACATGCTGCAGAAATCTCCTCACCTAATCAAAAGAAAGTCTTTGTCAGAAGGAGACTAATCTGTATTTCAAAATCAAATTGTTCTCTTGGAGTATTTTCTTAGTAAAAATCTTAGTAAAAACAGAGAGGCACTTTCATATCAGAGGTTAACAGTACTTATAAGCTGCTTTTTTATTTGGATTTTAATTTCTAGTAAAGTGCTTCCACAGCTGTTCCTCATACTGGAGATCTAAAATAGTTTGTGACAACTATTATATTTGTGATAAATCTTTTTCTTTTCTTAAAGAACTAATATTCTATAGTTATTAATTGAGGTCCAAATCTTTACCCATCTCTTTGCACGTATGGTGACCAAAAACACTGAATTGCTGTAACAGAGGGCCATTGGTGCCAGCTGGCAAAAGGCTCACTGTTCTTTACAAGCAACAATCTGTCTCAGATTTGAAACTCAGTACACCTAATACACTGCTTTCATGGTATTTATCCATAAGGGCATGTGAGGTCTCTACTGAAAGCTTGTAACTTATCAATACTAATCATTGCAAGATGTGTGTATGGGTAATATTTAAGGAATAATATAACTATATTGAAAATTATGCCCTTATGGTCTTGTAATAAAAGTTAGGAATCGTATGTCTCAGTGATAGCCCATTCCAGGGGAAGGGAGTTGTCACCCCATGCTAGCTAGCCGATTATGTAATATATTGCTCAATTGTCCACCATTTCAACAATCCAGAAAAATCAGTGGAAAACCATCAAAGGCAAACTATCAACATCTAAACCACATGAAAGTGAAAAGAACTGATATGACAGTGAAGGTATGACCTTATCTGTAAAGCAAAGGACCACAAGGGTAAATCTATGGCTAGCAGAGTTAAGGACAATAAGAGGGAGTTTTAAAATATATTAGGAACAAAAAGAATCCTGACAATGATATTGGTCCATTACTAGGTTTGAAATGGTAGAATTATCAGAAAAGGCAGAATTGTACAATTGTACAATAAAATTTTTGTTCTGTATTTGGGGAAAAAACAGGTGATGATTGAGTCTTCCCATATGGTGATGATAAAAGTTTATCTGGAGAATGTTAAACAGAAGCTACTAAAGTCAGACATTTTTAAATCAGCAGGTCCAGATAACTTGCATCCAGGAGTTTTAACAGAGCTTGCTGAGGAGCTTGCTGGACCATTACACTGATTTTGAATAAGTCTTGAGGCACTGGGGAAGTTTTAGAAGACTGGAAGAAAGCTAAGGTTGTGCCAATTTTAAAAAAGGATAAATGGAATGACCTGAATAATTATAGGCCTGTCAACCTGACATCAGTTCCAAGCAAGATAATGGAGAGGTTGCCAAGGGACTTAAATTAATTAAATTAAATTAATTAATTAAAGGTGGGTGTAGTAGAAAGAGAGAACCTGAGATATGAGGCCTTGTATAACAGGCCTGGCCTGAGGTCTACACTGCTGATGTAAAGCAAAGTTAGCAAAAGTCAGGCTGTGAGCAGAAGTCAGGCCCTCTTACAAAACATGCCTGCTTGCAAGTGCACAGAACCTGGCAAGAACAGGGTTGGTATTGCAAAAACACAAATATTCCTAAGAAGTACTAGGCAGAAGACACTTGTGCAAACACATTCTAGAAGGGTGGTACCAGAATACCCCAATACCAAATATGGTATAAACACAGAAGGATATGTTGAGCCCTCCTAAAGATAAGGTCAGGATGGCAGTATGATGGATAGAGATGTTTTGATTGAACCAACATGTACAAGGTAAAGGGTGGTAATGAACCATGGCAGAGGGGCAATATGTAATTTCTTTGTATCAGTGTATAAAAGAGGGTCCCAGAAGGAGTGTCTTTGTTCAGCTGAGGGGGGAATGGAAAGTCCTGCCATTCACTGAGCTGAGTCCATTGTAACAGGCATGCATGTCTTAGTATCCCCATAGAATCTGCCAGGTGCTATTACCGTGCTTTGTTGACAATAAACCTGGTCAAGTGCCTTCGCTACAGAAGCCGAGTCTGTGGTCTTCTTGTGCAGTTCAATCGGAGCCTGTTGTATGGGATAACTGGTCAGAGACATTGCAGCATGCAGAGAGAACACACTCACAATCAACAACTAGCAACAGAGGGTAATATAATAATGCAAATCAACATTGGTTTATGGAAAATAGATCCTGTCAAACTACATATCTTCTTTTGATGAGATTACAAGTTTGGTTGACAAAGGTGTGACCCATACGTGCCTAGGGTAGCCACCTGAAAATGCCAAGGTCAGGGCAGGCTGCAAAAGGAGAGCAGATTCTCCCAACACAGGTGGGTGACACTGAAGTCAGACTTCCCAACCAGCCACAAACAGTGCTTCTGATTCCCCACACTGGCTTCCCCACAAGAAGCCAAAATAAAAATATACACAGCCCCCTTTACTGCATTTCAGTCTCTGGCTCCCAATCAGCCACTAAGTCCAGTAAAGAGATCAGTTATTTAAAACTCCATGCTCTTTACCAAAAAGGTTTCTCCTGACCCCAAAGGGTCAGCCACAGTACCAGATCAATATAAGTTTGGATCTTACCCAAAATACCACGCTGCCAGCCAATCCTTTAGTAACTAAAACTAATGGTTTATTATAAAAAGAAAGAAACAAATTATAAGAGAAATGTTAAAGGATTAAAGCAATCAGATACATACAAGTGATTTGAAAGTCCATATATATCAGGTTTCTAATATAATTGTGGAGTTTTCAGGCTTGTATAGTCCCTCTGGTATACATCCAGTACCTGGATAGGTCTCAGTCCTTTGTTTCACAGCTTAAGTTCAGTTCAGCTGTAGCTGAGTTGATCCAGAGGTGGGTGAAGACTGAAGACAAAATGGATGTGGTGCAGCTGCCTTTTATGTCCTTTGGCCTTTGCCATGCTGCTTGTGGAAATTTACAGGAATAAGATGGAGTCCAGGATCACATGAGTAAGTCCTGGTGACTCATCAGGTATATCCCTGGCTTCTCCCCCTGGGCCCATTGTACCTGTGAATTTCTTTAATGGGCCAGTAAGCAGGCTAGTGCTGCAGCCATCCTGTCTGGATTGTCGCCCAGACACAGCACAATTTGAAATACAGATATATCAACCATATCCATAACTTCCATTACACATATAACACATGAACATAAACATTATAATCTGACTTAGCACATTATATCCTTTTTATCAGTACCTGACATGGCATATCTCATATAAATTATTATGATTTTGACATACTGATGTTAAATAATATAATAAATGCCCCCTCCTCCCCAATCCAGCCAGAGTGACAAAAGGTAATAGTGTTGATGCAATATACTTAGATTTGTGTAAGGTATTTGACTTGGTACTGCACAGCATTTAAAACTAGAATGATATAAAATTAACTTGCCATTCATTTAAGGGATTAAAAACTGGAGGGAATGGTAAACTGGAGGGAATGGTAAATAATGAAGAGGATAGATCATTGATACAGCACAATCTCGATAGCTTGGTAAACTGGGCACAAACAAACAATACATGTGTTAGTATGGCTAAATATAAATGTATGCATCTAGGAACAAAGAATGTAGACCATACTTACAGGATAGGGGACTCTATCCTAAGAAGCAGTGACTCTGAAAAAGATATGGGTGGATAATCAACTTGAACATGAGTTCCCAGTGTGATGCTATGGCCAAAAGAGTTAATGAAATCCTGGGATCAGATGTGATGTTGTGGGGGGAAGAGGGGGACATGAGGGGTCATGTGCCCCCCTCCCAATTTGCTGCTTGGCTTTTACTGAGCATGCTCTCATGAACTAAGCATGCTCAGTAACACTGCTGAAGCTGGCTGTCCTCACCCTGCCTCCCCACTCCCCACCCCCATTATTGGCAGGCATGAGTTGTCTCCTGCCTGGGATACATAAACAAAGGAATCTCAAGTAGGAGTAGAGAGGTTATTTTATCTCTGTATTAGGCCCTGGTGTGACTATTGCTGGAATATTGTGTCCAGTTCTAGTGTCCACAATTCAAAGATGTTGATTGGAAAGGGTTCAGAGAAGAGCCAGGAGAATTATTGAAGGATTAGAAAACATGCCTTATAATGATATACATAAGGAGCTCAATCTATTTAGTGTACCAAAGAGAAAGTTAAGGAGTGACTTGATTATAGTCTATATTAAGTACCTACATGGGAATAAATATTTAATAAATGGCTGTTCAATCTAGCAGAAAAAGATATAACATGATTCAATGGCTGGAAGCTGAAGTTAGGCAAATTTAGACACGAAATAAAGTGTAAGGTGTTAATGGTCAGATTAATTAACCATTGAAGCAATTTACCAAGGGTCGTGGTGGATTCTCCGTCACTGACAATTTTTAAATCAAGATTGGATGTTCTTCTAAGAGATATGCTCTAGGAATTATTTTGGGGGCAGTTCTATGGCCTGTGTTATACAGAAGGTCAGAATAGATGACCACCGTGGTTCCTGCTGGTCTGGAATCTATGAATCTATAAATATAGACAAAAGACTCATTCAGCATATCACAGGGTGGAGATGCACTGAGATATCTTGAAAGAGCAGGGTTACATGCAAGATTGGGTCTTGGCTCCTTAGAGCTAGCATCCCCTGCAAGAGATTGAACTTTGGGGTAAGAATCTACTTTGTTAGATAGGAAAGGTAACTATTAGTCGGTGTTGGCCCTAGTTCATGTTTTATTATTTTGTTTTGTATATTTTTATATGTAACCATTTATTTCCATCACTCTGACTTGTTTTGATTTGAACCCCTATTCTTTTCTTAAATAAATTTCCTTTTGTTTTACTGTAATTGAACTCAAGTGCTGTGTGTGATACTGTAGTGGTGTTTAAAGTAAAACTAGTACATTGGGGTATGCTGTTCCTTTGAGAATGGAGGATCTCGGATATCTGTAGGTACCACGAGCTGGATACCACTCTGGGGCACTTTCAAGGGACTCCGGGGTTGGGATGTATCTATTATCAACTGAAGGGGCATAAGCCTCATTTCCAGCCCACACTTCCACTAGTAAAGAGAGGGCAAGGACATTGAAAACCTTGAGGTGAAGCTAAGCCTCATACAAAGGTTAAGAATTGGACTGAATGGTCTCGCTTCTGGAAGGTGAGGCTGGAAACTGGGCGTGCTACCCCTAGACCAGTGTTTCTCAATTTCTTTCCGCCCCCGGAACCCTTGCGCGCCCATGCCATACCCTCGGAACCCTTGCCCGCACATGCCATACCGTCCGCCGAAAAGTCAAGGAAATCTTCCTCTTTTCGGCGGTGCGGTGTTTGCTTGATTCGGCGGTGCGCTCTCAGAGCTGTTTTCGGCAGCCCCAGCAGCTGCTCAGTGGCACCAGTTTTTTTTAACATTCGGCGGCACGATACAGCTTTTTCGCGGAACCCTTCCGCTCAGCCCATGGAACCCGAACACCATTTGAGAACCACTGCCCTAGACCATCTGGATCTCCGAGGACTCTATTACATCAACCTGCAAGGGCAAAAGCAGTGCTGACATAGCCCAGAAGAGAGTGCTGAGTGCTGGGAGGGAGGTTGTGTTAGGGTGCTGACACCCAGCCAGTATAGTCAAGACTCACGCTATAAGCGGAGGCAGCAAAGTGACTCACAGCCTGGAAGCCCTGAAAAGCGTCACAGCTGCTTACATCCATTTACTTGGACTTTGCCCACAGAAAGAGCATATGAGCTGTGAAGGATTATGAACATTTGTTTTCTCAACTCTGTTTGCAGAACAGTATTATCTTATGTGCACTACATTCAGTTTTCTCTAGCTTGTCTTGCAGACTGAGTTAAAATAGAATATTGCATACTGGAGAGTCAGAGATCAATCAGGACTTGCATGGTTTCCTGTTCCCAGAAGTGGCCACAGAAAGGATAACTGTCTGTTCATTGATTTTAATGGAAATTTCCGATGCTCACATCCAAGGGGCTGAATTTAATCTTGGTGCAATTTTAAGAATCTCAAAGACAACCACAGCTTCAATTGGCAGCCAAAATCATTTTAGGGAATGGTTAATGACCCAAAACACAGATATTTACATCGTTTTCCACACTGCTTATTTATTTGTATATTTCCTTTGCTGTTCCTTTTCTATTGAATAAGGAGGGAATGATGGATTGCAATGTGGTCAATGTTACAGACAAATATTTTGGTAATTTGTGAGATGGGCCTCAGCTGTGATATAAGAGGTCTGTCTGTCTCAGAAAAGTCTTTAATTTAAGAGAGAATTATAACCTTTCTACTGAATTTCTGGACCTATCAATAGAATTTCATAGAAGGGATATAATTCTCCACAAAATTCTCTTCTGTAGGGTGATTTGAAAATCCTATAGAAAGATACCATTCTTGATTCAGTTTTATAAGGATTTGGGTAATTTCTGTAGGATATTATTGATTTAATCCTTAATACACACTATTTTTCTACTAGGGCCTCAGGACATCCTCTTTTTAAAATTCTTAGGTTTAAGGATTTCCAGTGAGATTGTGGAGGATATATCACTTTGGATAGTTTTGTTTGCTATTATCATACTGAAAAATCTAATAAATATCATCCTAGATCAACCATTATTGCATTTTCTCTAGAACCATAAACTGGCAAGTTGATAAACATTTCCTAACTTGACTGCTGTACAGTCCTGTTGCCTTTAGCAATCAAGGCCAGTCTGGAAGTATTTCTTTAGCTCCAAGAACTCAGTGGAAAATCTGACAGGATTCAGGATGACACTGCTGTCCTAAATGGAAAACTGGATTAGCTGCTGACTGGCGTATGCAGGTTGGAGAGGTGAAAAGGAAATGCACTTGAAATCCATTAATGACACCAAGTAGTTGGTTTTAGCACGTAGTATCCGTTTCTTTTATTGGTTTTATTTTGAAGATACCTTGTGTTTTTTGTTGTTTTTTTTTGTTGGTTTGTTTTTAACAAAGAACAACAAAACATAAAAGCATTAGCAATAAATATTGTATTCCACACAAAGAGAAGAAGACTAAAAATAAAGAGCACTCCTTTAAGTCACAGTGTATGGAAAATGTCCCAAACATTTATTTCCAGTTGCAGTTTATTCTCTGCTAGTGGTAGTGCAGACATATATAACTACCGATGAAGAGCTAGGAGACAACTGAAGACCATGGAGGGTGATGATATATAAATATGGGTAGGCAAATCTGACGTGAAGGTGTGCTCTAAGCTTATTTGGAAGCATAAGTGTATCTTACTCATGATAGAGTAGACAATGCCTTAGGAGCTCAGATGAGTCAAGAAAAAACAAGAAAATCCAAGCAATGATTAAAAAAAAAAAAGTGGAAAATATATTCATATGTGTCATCAGTGAATTTCTAAGATTAAGACTTCAGGGCTACAGCATGTACACAGCCATACAACAAGCCAGAGACTGAATGTCAGCATTCCAGCTGTTTAAAACCCCTGGTAACACCATAGAAGAAGTTGTGAAAATTTGCAACTTGACAGGCAGAGTATCATTCCTTTCCACTAATGTATGTACCTAAGGAAAAAAAATAGTTTATTGGCAGTATTGAATTTATATGTGAATGTACATTTAAAATAGTCTGTTCCTGCTGTAGATCTTGTAATAGAAAAGGATAAGTTAATACAAATATATAGAAAAGGAACTGACAGATTTTTTTTTAAAAGTGTATTTTGACTTCTGCACAGAAGAAGTTGGAGATTTAATATTAAAACAAAAAGCAGTTGAATTATCATTTTTTCCATATCTTGGTCACAGACAAAATAAAGAAGAGACCTTTGCTTAACTGAAGTGAGACTTTCTTGTTAAGCACATGAATGTATGTATTTTATTTTGCAGATAAATTAAGAATTTGACATGAGAACAAAAACTTACATTTTTTGGAATTTAAAAGAAGATCACTTCAGTCCACTGAGCAGGATGTTTTATAAGCAGTTTAGATATACACTTACTGTTCGACAGAATGTGGGAAAGTGAAAACTGTGTTTGACCAGTGTTTTATATGTAATAAAATGTCAATTTAATAATCCCTGCAACTTCATCATCAGCACCATATAGGCAAATCTCAAAAGTAAGTAGCTTCCTTGCAGACTGAGTATCACTCAGATCCATCTCTAGCTACATCCTTAAGACAGTTTGGCTTAAAATTCAGTCTGTCTGTCATGGATGGTTTTATCACATCACTGCAGCTTTTGCCAACCATGTGATCACCAACCAAGTTGCTATATTCACTTGTAAACATGCTTTGTAATTCATTGGTCTTCCATCCTGATAAGATATATCTGTACCAAAGAAAGCTGTCAAAACCAAACCAGTGCTAGTGGAGGTAGTTGCTGGGTCTAGCCATAAATATATATTCTCATTGCTCATCCTCCTACCACTTAATTTGGAACAGCTGATGAAGACAACAAGAAAAATAGTATGAATGTGCAGCTTTTCAGCCTCCCTCAGCACCCACATTTCACTGCTGTACAACAAAGTTGGTACAACCATAATTCTATAGATCAACAGCTTTGAAGTAATTTTGATGTTCTGACATCTTCATAGAGGCTGCTGAAGGGTCTGGACCATGGCAGTGGCTGCTTTTATATGAGCATCCACATCTTTCAAACTTTCTCCACCAGCACTGTCTATGGGGCTTCCCAAGTGTTTGACAGTTGCTACTTGCTTGATATCCCATCTGAGCAGTTGTAATCTGGAGTTGGAGGCAGCTTGATGGTAATGGCTAGGGACTTCATTTTGTCTGGATTAATAACCGGACCAATGCACGCCGCTGCTTGCCCGACCAGACTGGCCATCAGCTGCAGCAATTCACCAGACTAAGCCAACACAACAATCCAGTCAATTGTCCTTGAAGCTACAATGGCCAAAATGACCCTCAATTTGTGCCCCTTCTTCTCAGAAAATGAAACAAAATCAGTCCTCTCTGAATGGAGGAGGTTATGAAACATATTTTGGGATATATATTTTTTTAATCTATATATACAGGCCACACCTACAAATCTGAAATAATCCTTCCTTTGGAAGACTTACATGCTGTTATTTTGCTATGCTGCATTGTAAACATATATAAGTAGTAGTAAATACAACATAATTTCAAGTAGCTTTGGTACTTGTCATAACTACATCAGGTTAACTTTATACCCTTTGATTTATAATTCAAAATACGTTAGTCATGTTAAAAAATGTTTCAAGAAAATTGCTAAAAATGTAATTTTATAATCAATTTTGAAATATGGTTATGTCTTATCCAGACTGGGATTTTAAATGGTGTTAAAACCATCTAGCTAGAGCCATTTATAAACATGGTTCTGGTTAATATGGTTGATTTTCCATGGCTGAGTCTACACTGGCTTTTTTTTTTTTTTTTTGGCCAAATAACCCACTATTGCACTAGCACTGGTGGAAGGCCTCAAGTGCTATCACTGATGGTAGGACAAGCGCAGACAGGCTATCAGTAGTTTTTGCCACCGTGTTCTCTAACGTTCCTTGGTCAGGCAAACTCCTACTGAAATAAATGATATATTTGTCTGTACAGAAAAGGCCTGAAATCTACAGTTTCAACTGTGAGGATTTTACTGGCAGCCAACGGGAGGGAAAACACAAACCCGTGGAAAGAACAAGCAACATCAATCTGCACACAGCTGCTCTTCTGACAAAGAAGAATTATTATTATTTGTATTGTGGTAACGCCTGGGGTCCTCAGTCTCCTTCTGCTAGACTCTACAAACACATAACAGCCAGTCTGAAGAGCTGACAATCTAAGGCTAAGATGACAGACAAGAGGTGGATACAAAAAACATATGGGGAAAGTACAAGGAAACAATGAGATGATTCTGAAATGTATGATTAGCAGTGGTCACAGCACATCAGCTGCCTAATCACAGTCAAGTTTTTTATACACATCACAGCAGAGAGGAATGTTAAGAGGAAACTTTACGAATACACTGACCTCATGTGAGTTTATTAGGACTCTCCTCACCATACTTTAGGGGAAACTGCAAGGCACATCCAAAAAGGCAGCATATATATATATATATATACACACGTTTATATATATATATATATGTTTTACAGGTTATATATATATATATATATATATATATATATAAAATGTTCACCTGTAAAATTACTCCCGGAATATCACTCCTATGGTTCAGACTGAACATACATTTCCAGACAAAGCTTGAGAACCACAATTTGCTTTTTCCTCAGCTTTATGAGAATTTCCTTTGCAAATGACAAATCTGTACTTACTACTTCCTAGCTCCATTCACTGCAGCACTGCCAGATTTCTCAAATACAATTTCCAAAATGTCTTATAAAAAGTAATACATTTTTTGCTTTATGCAGTATGTTTTCCCCATTATTAAAAACATACATCCAAAAGAGAACCTATGGTCCCAGCTGAACAGGGATGAACAAGAGCAAGAACAACAAGATAGGCAGAGCAAACAACTATCTTATGATAAGAGACTATTGTGTGACTATGAATGTAACAGTTTAATTATGATTAAGGGTTTATTGTGCTCCCATTGTAGTTAGTTGGAATTTTGTGACTGACCTCAAGCAGAGCAGAATTGAGCCCTAAAATCATTAAAGAAGATGGGGAGTAGGGGGGAGACGGAGAGTTCCTAAATTTCATACATAAGCCCTGTTACCCAACTTTCTCTATTTTCAGTCCCAGTTTTGTTACTACCCCCACCCTATTTTTTCTCCTGTCTACATTCTGCACTTTTTACAGAGCAATTCTTTAGCTATATTGGCTTGATCACCCTCAGTGCCGATGAGCAGGAATGGCACCTCATCTACTTAATGTTAAAACATATAGATGTTATATGTTTTTGTACGTATTTGATTACTGGCAAAGCAGCATTAGTGAGTCTGATGATAACCTCCGCAAATTGCAACGTTCTTAAAGATGTTTGATTGTAATTCTGAGAAATTCAGATATACACTTTATACACTATGTAAAACCAATATAAATTACACATATAAGGAAAAATTGAAAGAAAAAACACATTAAGATCATGGAAAGAAACTGAAGCACAATGTAGGTCAGGTAACCAAAGAAGAAACTGCTGCCAAACAGTTATATAGGGAGACCAGCTTAAAAAACTACCATTGAAGAGCAAAGAAAATATTATTTCTCTAGTATTATTCCAAATGAGATCACAAGTGTTAATAAGTAGTCAGACATAACACTTACTAAGAGGTTATTATTAGTCCAAAAAGATAGATGTATCTCCATGCTGCTTGCAAGTAACAACAAAATTAGAAATAACTCCTCCCAAGATTATTTCAGAAATAGTTCTGAGTTCTCTAGTATTTGCCCAGCTTTAGGTGGGGACAGCTGCTGGATAAAGTCAACATGATGCTACTATATATATGACTAGTATCTTAAACAAAGTTACTCCTAATACATGTTTTTCTGAATGTTTTGAAAGGTGTAGAAATCCTTACTCCAGCCAACATAACTAATTTTATTTGACATTTTCATTTATATTAAAATTGGGTACACATTTATGTATATATTAACAAATAAAAATGATACAAAAAAGGATAAAAATGCTTAAAAAATTTAATGAACTTCCCTTCTCCCAGCAGGTAGCCAGAGTTGAACTCTGAAGCAAAAGAAAGAAAAAAAAGTTATTGTGACTAACTGCAATATAAAATAACTTCTAGGATTACGACTATAATTATAAGTAAATAATAACCACACATGGATCGTCTTTACTCACAAGGGGTGTGTCTACATGGAGCAGCAATGTGTGCTACAGAGGTGTGATTTCTAAAGTGCTCTGATGTGTTCTGCATTAATTGGTGCGTATAGCCCCTGCTGGTGCATACTAACGGTCCCTATGGCAGGTTAATATAGCACACTAAGGAACCTTTAGTGTACACCAGCATAGTCTACACAAACCAATTAATGTGCAACTCGTTAGCGTGATTCAGAAATCACACCACTGTAGCGCACATTGCTGCTCCATGGAGACAAGCCCTCGGATTGTTTTTGTTTTGCTTCTACATCTACATTGACATTTATATTTTCAGAGGAGATTAGGCGAATCCAGAATCTAAGCATTTTTAAGATATACTGTAAAACCTCTCTTCTCTAAGGTCTTTCCATCATAAGAATGAGACAATATTGACACCCCTGGCTACTCAAGAAGTCCCAGCCAACCAAAACAAAAAACAATAAAACACTGAAATTAATCAACCAAAAAACAAAAAACAAACAAAACAAAACAAAAACCCTAGCTGAAGCAGTTTTTAGCCCAGAAAAGAAGAAGTGCCAGATACTACTTTAAATACACTAGAGACTGGGCTATTGTTATCAATTGTACATGAAAGGTGCTCAGACACTGTGGTGATGGGCAATACTAAAACCCTAAAACAGATGCGATTACTTAGCATTTCTATTGACAATTTATTATTTGGCAGAATCATAAGGGAGCAGCAAATAGTCTCCACTCATTCTCACAAAAATAAAATAATCATATGAAGAAAAGATTCAAAACTAACTTTTTATTTGTAGGAATCTTCCACTGAACCCAAATCTTCCGCAAAATGCATTATTGCAAAGTCACAATTGTACAGTTTAAGAATTGGTAGAAATGTAATTATGTACAATATATGATTTCCATTCTTATGAAGGTGCATTTGTCTATCTTTTACTGCAGGTGCCTGATTCTGCAATCTTTACTCATATCTGTAATCTATATTCACATTCAATTTAATAAATAAACCCAATAAATCATACAATTTACAAATCATACAACCAATATTTGTATTCAGATCACTTGAGGGAGTGCTGCTACTGGACAGGGGGTGTCCTTTGTTTCAAAGGACCAAACTAATGGTTAGGATGGAACAAACAGCTCAGGGCCAGATCCTCAGAGGTATTTAGGCTCCTAACTTCCATTAATTTCAGTGGAAGTTAGGAGCATAAATACATTTTGAAGATCTGGACTTCAGACTTTTTCCTGCCCCATATATGATGGAGGCTCTGATCTTGGTAGAGCCCTATGTTTTTCACAAATGTGGAATAACACAAAATGAAAAAAAAAAAACCATAAAATGAAAAATTCACTCCACAGTGACAGCACCTATCCTGCAGGGCTGGGACTGGCTTCCTCTCTGGGCATTGCAATCAGGTGCACAGGGTCACAGTGCTGCTAAGGTTTGGTCTGTCCCCCCTTCTCTCTGTCCCACCCCAATGGCCAAATTTGAGTGAGTGGTGCTGCTGTAACTTGGCATATGGGGTTGCAGTGCCATTCACTCAATTTTGGTCCAGCTGCCCCATATTCATGATGAAGGAGAGATGGCTAGGCCGAACCTGAACACTGCTGTGACTCAGGGCAGTATCTAGAGCTGGGCCCAGTTCCATGGGACAGAAACTGCTGGAGCTGCTGCTAAAGGTTGAGGTTGTTTTGCAACACCTTCCCCCACCCCTCTGTGCTACCCAGAGCCTCCCACCCAGGGGCAGAACCTAAGACCCCCCAGGGGAAAGGAACTGCTGGAGGGTTGGGGTTCAGTGGGGGAATATATAAAGGGGAATACGGAGGGCTTCTTGGGACTAATGGGGGAGGAGGAGGAATATTTAAGGGGGATAGGTTTCTGGGGGCTAATGAGGGATGGGGGGTGAGGTTCAGTGGGTGAAGGGGACTATATAAGGAGGAATGGGGGGTGCATGAATAAAACAAATTCCTGAAAAATATATACATTATAGTGACACTATTCCATGGGGCTTTAGCTTTTGGAGGGCAGAATTAAACAGTAATCACCATCAGAGGCCACCTAGAACACGTGTTCACTACAGTGAATACACCCAGTCTTGCCTGTTGTCAGAAACTAAACAGTCTCAGGCCTAGCTAATACAGTAGATTCCCAGGTGATCTCCCATCCAGGTGTTGTAGGCAGCCTTTTTGGGGTATGTGTTCAATCACTGTATCCCCTGGCTGCCTTCACCTCATCCTCTCCCCTCACTACTCTACTGCATTTGGGACTACACTGACTTGTAGCCTTCAGGCTGATTTTTAAAACAGAAGTCAGTGTAATCCAGAGCTGAATTAAGCCATATACATATTTCTAAATGATATATGCTACTAAATTAGATGATTGAGAGCTGAAATCATTAAAGACCATTGAAATTTACTATTCACTATGCTGCTTACTGGCAGCATTTCTTTCACTTTGGCTGGAGAATACAGACCAGTTGATTTCACTTTTCTTTCTGCTCAGTTTCACTCTTTACACATGGCAGGCAAATTAGTTTCTTTAAAAGACTGTTTCAGTTAGAATGAAAACAATCATAGAATGGCTCCTACTGGGCTAACGTTTTGCATATATTTATGTATGTGACATACACCTGGGCCATAACAAGTAACCTGACCCAGGCGCAGGCCCACAGCTTCTAAAGATTTTCCCCGCATGTTCAATTTTAAACAGATGAATAATCTTTTTGAAAGTAAATGATTCTTTTCAGGATTGCAGCCTCGGTCCAGGCTGGGAAAAAGGAAGAGAGAGAAGGGAGCTGCTGGGGAAGAGAAGTTGAAAGCAAAACAGTTCAGGAGAGGGAGCCCACTACAGGAGGGGAGAAAGTGGGAAACAGCCAGGTTTCACACCTCCGCCGGCTCACTGCATTGGCACATTGTATGTACCTCTGCCCTCTCCTCAGCGGGACACTGCAGCGGCCTGCTGCTTTCCAGAGCTGCGGGGCCCTCCGCGGTGGGAGCAGTGGGGTGCGAAGCACCTCTGGAAATCAGGTCAATCAACGCGGCGGCGGGACACCGCCAGTCTCTGTGGGGCGCCTCACACGCACCCGGGCGCTTGAGGATCAATACACAAAGATTTAAAAGGAATCCCCCGGGAGGGAGCAGCTTCCCCGGCCGCTCCGACAGCTGCTGTGCTAATCCCGGGCGAGGCAGGGGCCAGCAGGATTAGGTGGCTGCTGCTGCGCAGCAGTTTCTGGCTCGTGGGTAGCCGCCTCCCCTGCAGCCAGACTCAGTCAGCGCCTGCCCGCCGCGGCGCAGCGCAGCGCAGCGCACGCCGCTCACCTGCGCGCACCTGGGCGGCTCACCTGGGCGTGCGCGGCCCCTGGCCCCTGCGCCCGGCTCCGCTGCGCCCCGCCCGCCTGCCTTGGCTCTAGCTGGCCGCGCAGGCGCACGGCTCCTCGCCCGGCAGCTCTCCAGGGGCTGAGCGCTGTCATGGCGGCACAGAGAGCGGCCGCGTTTGCAGCGGAGGCAGGAAGAGAGGCGGCGAATTGAGGCGGCGGCTGAAACTTTCGGGCTCCCTTCCCGCTCCGGGAGTAGCGGGCGCTTCTCCGCCGGGAGGGCCAGCGGCGCAAGGCTCGCGAGTGGGGCAGAGCAGCCCGCCCCCCTGAGCCGGGCATTAAAGCAAGCCTCCCCCCCTCCCCCCGCGCGGCGCAGGAGAAGCGAGGAGGAGAACTGGGTGAGTCGGGACTTCCTTCCTGAGTGTGGCTGGGCTTTGCACCTGTGCGTGCGCGAGAGGGTGAAGGGGCAGCGGGCGCTGCACGCCCAGCTGCTGCTGCTCGTGCTGCTCGGGTCCGAGCCCAGGAGCGCGAGGCACGGCAGGAATCGAGCCAGCCCAGGAGCGCGTCCCCGGGGCTCCTCTCCAGAAACCCACCGCTTTCGGGGAGTGGGGTGGGGGCAAGTTTCGTGCGTCGGGAAGGACGAGAGAGGAGCTATTGCTTCCTCGCTGCGGCTGTTACCTTCTTAGTGTGTGTGTGTGGTGGTCGTGGGGGGGCATTGTTAAATTGGGGGGCCGTCTGACTTGCAGGAGCGTTGAAAGGACTGGACGTGTTGCCTTTCAGGGTATTACGGACCTGCCTCGGGGCAGCTGCCGGTGAGGAAAAGCCAAGATTGCGCCAGCGCTCTCCACCCACCCCCGCTGTACTGGGGCTTTTTCGCAAGTTGGATCTAAAGAGAGAGTGAGCAAGAGATCGCCTTCCCTTCCGCTGAAATCACTCCTCCTTGGCTGTGCCTTTGGCAGCTCAGCTAGTGGTGTAACCTGCACTTAGCTAGCTATGGCAAGTGAAGACAAACGGGTTCTTCAGCCAACAGGTGATGGAGGAGGAGGAGGGAAAGGAGGAAATGCTGCTGAAGTGGGGAGTACGCTGCAGCCCTTGAACCCAGGAGTCCCTATCCGAGGCATCAGGATGAAATTTGCAGTGCTGACAGGACTGGTGGAAGTTGGCGAAGTATCCAACAGGGATATCGTAGAAACTGTATTTAATCTGGTAAGCAGATCATCTTTCAACGCCTTTTCTGGAGGTAGAAGGGAAAGTAACAAAATACTCAGGCAAGAGCAGCAGGTAGAAACTCCGGTCACACTTGCGTTATTTCGTTTTCTGACACTCTTCTTTTCACATATTTACATTCTTATGAAATGCTTACTAATAGAGTCAGGCTAGATTCCCTTTTTGCTGCTTACAATTTTAACAGATGTTAAAGGTAACATGTGCCTATATATTATAAACTGAGTTTTTAAAATATTATACATAGGTGCCAATCTCATTTGCCTTGAGGGAAGCAGTAGCTTTTCCCAGTAGTAATTGAGACACACATCAAAATGTAATGTAGTACACACTGTTGTTCAACATGTGCATTTTTAATTGAAGAAGACATTAAGGCAAACTGTGTTAAATCTTTTTCAAAACTTTATTATTAAGGTGTAATGTAATGTGAGTGAATAATCCTTTTTCTTTCCATTTATAGTTGGTGGGGAAGCTATTTCATTTAAGTACTGGTGTCAGTCACACTTGTTTTGATTATTAGCAAAGTTGTTCAGGTGGTCCTTTTATTAACAAAGTAACCAGATGCATGCAGCTCAAAGTAGTAGTAGCTTTAATAAGGCATATAAATATTTTTTTAAAAGCAATTTAAGAAGTTTTAACAGGTTTATACATTCTTGCCATGTAAACATCAGAGACAAAACAACAATAATGAAAACAGTGAGCTTTTGTTTAGAGAAACATTAATATAGTAAACCAGAAGTATAAGCATCAGATCTCTCTGTGTAACAGGGTGTTACCATATTAAAGTGTGCAGCTTTATGCTACCATGACAGTGGTTTTAGAGTAGAAGTTTTTAATAGTTCATAACAAGCAATACTGAAAATTGAAGATATTTATTGTGCTGTGGATTATTCAGAACAATATTGTAATGAACTCTCAATACCGTAGTAAGCAAACAATTGGGCCAGTTTTGACCGAATGTTTAACTTGCACTATATAGGATGCCCAAGAGTTGGGTGTGTGTGAAACTGTTTTTCTTTATTACATTTTTACAATGGAGTTACAATTTTGCTTGTGGTCTCCAGGAACCCCTAGAATAGGGATAATGAACCTGTTGGTAGCATTCTTAGTTTTTTTGTGCTTTCTTTTGATAAATGTCTGAGACCAAATGAGGCTTCTGACAAACCAGGAAGTGGGAGCACATGCAACAAGTGTAAAACTTGTAGCAAGAAAAGGTCACTGTTACTGCAGAAAGTATATTAGGTGTCAATTACTATCTGTACTTCAGTTATTTTGTTAGTAATATGCTTTTTGCCTGTATTTCAGAGCTAATAATCTTAACATCTTAAATTTGCTAGGTCTGTTTAATGGCTTTTGACAGTATCTTAATTTATTTGATTACAGTAGTTCTTTAATGTATAGTTGTAAATACATTTGTGTTTTGGTTTTTCAGATTAATAAAATATTTCCTGTTGACCTGCTACTTTAGTATTAAAAAGTTACAGGATAAAGGATAGAGAACAAATGATCTCCAGAATGTTTGTGCGATTAATCTATACCTCCTAAAACTTCAGAGAAGAGTAGGGGCTAGCTATAATCACTAAGTCTCCATACGTGCCTGAGCTAGGAGATGCTGAATCAGTTCTTCAAAGTATACTTTGCAAATGCTTGTTCTATAGTAAACTCAGCTTTAAAGTGTTTGGAGGGGAAGGCTCACAGGGAATGGCTGGTGGAGTCTTCTTTATTTAGGGTTTTAAAGGGCAAATCTTATTGTCCAAATATGAAGTTCCACCGTATTCTGGCACGTTGTTTTTCATACTTTGAAGATCCTTAGTTGTCAAGGAATGACTGGGAGAGTTTGAGCAAAATAGCAGAAATGTAGACGTTCCCTCCGGCTGCTGTTTTGACCCTGTCTGAGTTCCTCAGCCCTATTCTGTCCACTGTGCCCTAGGGAAGCATCATTTAAAGGTAAAGGAGAGCCAGTGGCCTTGAACCCATGGTTCCTACTGCTTACAGAACTTGGATGGCTTCTAACTTTCTTTAATGTGGTTCCCTGGATCAGAATGCAGTTCAGGGAAACCCAAGGAGCTGTTAATCCCCACTGAGAAGCAGTACCCAAGCACCACACCCTCATCCTTTTAACAGCTTCACTTGCCCAAAGCCACAATTTCTTAAGAGCATAAGAACAGCCATATTGGGTCAGACCAATGCTTGATCTAGTCAGTATCCTGATGATGGCTGGTGCCAGGTGCTTCAGAGGGAATGAATGGAACAGGCCAATTTATCGACTGATCCATCCCCTGTCTTGGAATTCCAGCTTTTAGTGGTCAGAGGTTTAGGGACATCCAGAGCATGGAGTTGCATCCTTGACCATTTTGGCTAATAGCTATCGATGGATCTGTTGTCCATGAACTTCTATAATTCTTTTTTGAACCCAGTTCTACTTTTGGCCTTCATAACGTCCAGTGGCAATGAGTTCCACAGGTTGACTGAGCATTTTGTGAAGTAGTACTTCCTTTGTTTGTTTTAAACCTGCTGCCTATTAATTTCATTGGGTGACCCTGTTTCTTGTGTTATGTAAAGGGGTAAATAACATTTCCGTATTTGTTTTCCCCACATCATTAATGATTTTATAGACCTCTATCATATCCTTCTCTGTCATCTCTCTTCCAAGCTGAACAATCAGTCTGTTTAATCTCTACTCATATGGAAGTTGTTCCATATCCCTAATCATTTTAGTTGCCCTTTGTCTGTGCTTTTTTCCAATTCTAATGTATCTCTTTTGAGATGGGGCAACCAGAACTGCATAAACTATTCAAAGTGTGGGTGTACCATGGATTTATATAGTGGCATTATGATATTTTCTGTTTTATCCCTTTCCTAATGACTTTTAACATTTTGTTAGCTTTTTTTGCTGCTGCTGAACATTGACTGGTTGTTTTCAGAGAACTATCCACAATGACCCCCAAGATCTCTTTCTTGAGTGGTAACAGGCAATTTAGGTTTCATCATCTCATATACAGTATAGGATTGGGATTATGTTTTCCAATGTGCATTACTTTGCATTTATCAATATTGAATTTCATCTGCCATTTTGTTGCCCAGTCACCCAGTTTTATGAGATCCCTTTGTAATCCTTTGCAGTCTGCAAAGGATGTAACTATCTTGAGTAGTTTTGTATCATCTGCAAATTTTGCCACCTCACTTTTACCCCTTTTTCCAGATCATTTATGAATATGTTGAACAGTACTGGTACAGATCCTTGGGGTACTGTGCTATTTACCTCTCTCCACTGTAAAAAATTGACCGTTTATTCCCACACTTTGTTTCCTGTCTTGTAACTAGTTACTGATCCATGAGAGGATCTTCCCTCTTATCCCATGATTGCCTACTTTCCTTAAGAGCCTTTGGAGAGGGATCATGTCAAAGTCTTTCTGAATATTCAGTTATGCTACATCCACTGGATCACCCTTGTCCACATGTTTTTTGATCTCCTCAAAAAATTCTAATAGATTAGTGAGGCATGATTTCCTTTTACAAAAGCCATGCTGACCGTTCCCTAACATATCATTGTGACCTGTTTGTCCCTAAGATAACCACCTGAAAATGCCAAGGTCAGGGCAGGCTGCAAAAGGAGAGCAGATTCTCTCAGCACTGGTGGGTGACACTGAAGTCAGGCTTCCCAACCAGCCACAAACAATGATTCTGATTTCCCACACTGGTTATCAAGAAGCTAACACACAAATATACACAGCCCCCTCTGGCTCCCAATCAGCCACTAGTCCAGTAAAGAGATGTTATTTAAAACTCTATACTAAAAAGGTTCTCCTGACCCCAAAGGGTCAGCCACATTATCAGATCAATATAAGTTTGGATCTTACCCAAAATACCAAGCTGCCAGCCAATCCTTTAGTAACTAAAACTAAAGGTTTATTATAAAAGGAAAGAAATGATACGAGAAATGTTAAAGGATTAAAGCAATCAGACACATACAAATGATTTGAAAGTCCATATATATTAGGTTTTCAGTAAAATTGTGGAGTGTGCAGGCTTGTATAGTCCCTCTGGTGAACATCCAGTACCTGGTTGGGTCTCAGTCCTTTGTTTCACAGCTTCAGTTGTAGACGAGAAGTTGATCCAAAGGTAGTGAAGACTGAAGATAAAATGGATGTGGTGCAGCTGCCTTTTATGTTCTTTGGCCTTTGCCTTGTTGCTTGTGGAAATTTACAGGAATAAGATGGAGTCCAGGGTCACATAAGTAAGTCTTGGTGACTCATCAGGTGTAGCCCCAACTTCTGTCCCCGGGCCCATTGTATCTGTGAGTTTCCTTACTGGGCCCTTAAGCAGCTTACTGCTGCTGCCATTCTGTCTGGGGAGTCGCCCAGAAACACAGTACAAGCTGAAATACAGATACATCAAACATATCCATAACTTCCAATACAAATATGACACACACATGTAAACAATATCATCATCCTTAGCAAACTATAACCTTTCTAATGGTACCTGATATGGCTTATCTCATGTGAATTATTGTAATTTTGATGCATTGATGTTAAATCACATTATAAATAGTCCTCCTAATCCAGCCAGTGTCACAATCATGTTCATCTCTATGTCTAATAATTCTGGTTTTTACTGTCATTTTAACCAATTTGCCTGGTAGTGAAGGTTGGCTTACCAGCTTGTAATTGCCAGGATCATCTCTGGAGGCTTTTTTAAACATCAGCATCCCATTAGCTATCTGCCAGTCATATGGTACAGAGACTGATTTAAGTATTAGTTTACATACCACAGTTAGTAGTTCTGCAATTTCACTTTTGAGTTCCTTCAGAACTCTTGGGTGAATGCTATGGGCTCCTGGTGACTTGTTGCTGTTTAGAGGAGGTTTTGGAACAAACTGATAAATTATTGATTCCTCAATCTGGGAGTTCCTCAGATTTGCCACCTGAAAAGAATAGCTGTGGGAATCTCCCTCACATCCTCTGCTGTGTAGGCTGATGCAAAGAATTCATTTAGCTTTTTCTCAATGGTCTTGTCTTTCTTAAGTGCTCCTTTAGCACCTTGATTGTCCACTGGTCCCACTGATTGTTTGGCAGGCATCCTGCTTCTGATGTACTTAAACATTTTTTTTTACTATTAGTTTTTGAGTCTTTTGCTAGTTGCTCTTCAAATTCTTTTTTGGATTGCTGAATTATACTTAATTTGCCAGGGTTTATGTTCCCTTTTATTTTCCTCAGTGGGAATTAACTTCCAGTTTTTAAATGATGCCACCTCTTTTATTCTGTTGTTTAGTCATGATGGCATCTCCTAGGTCCTCTTACTGTTTTTTGGGATATACATGTAATTTGAGCCTTTATTATGGTGTTTTTAAAAGTTTCCATGCATCTTGCAGGCATTTCACTCTTGTGAGTATTTCTTTTAATTTGTATTTAACTAGCTTCTTTTTCATATAGTTCCCCTTTTTGAAGTTAAATGCTACTGTGGTGAGTTTCTTTGGTGTTTCCCCCCCTACAAGTATGCTAAATTTAATTACATTATGGTCAATATTACTGAGCGATGCACCTATCTTCATCTCTTGGACCAGATCCGGTGTGCCACTTAGGACTAAATCAAGAATTGCCTCTCCCTTTGTTGGTTCCAGGACTAGCTGCTCCAAGAAGCAGTCATTAATTGTGTCTAGAAATTTTATCTCTGCATCCCATCCTGAGGTGACATGTTCCCAGTCAATGTGACGATAGTTGAAAACCCCCATTATTACTGGGTTTTCTGTTTCTGTAGCCTCTCTAATCTCCTGAGTATTTCACAGTCACAGTCACTATCCTGGTCGGATGGTCAATAATTTGGTAGAATTTCCATGCTTGAATAATAAAAGTATATCTGTAGAGAGTTTATGGTACTGTTTGGGTTAATTTGGCTCTGTGTTTTCTTTCACATATAGTGCTACTTGCTTACCAGCACGATCTAATCAGTCATTCCCATGTATTTTGTACCCTTGTTTTACTGTCTCCCATTGATTCATTGTTCCACCAAATTTCTGTGATGCCTCTTATATCAATACCCGGCACTCAAATTCACCCATCTGAGTAGTTGGACTTCTTGCATTTGTATAAGTGCACGTATGAAATTTGTCAATATTTAGTTGTCTGCCTTCATATGATGTAACTGAATGGAACTCCCTTGTTTGTTGGCTTGATGTTTTCTCTTCAGTTCTTGCTATGTTTGAATCCCAAAATCCTTGTTGTCCCAAAGGATTGACACATAGCCATGAATGATCACGGGAGGATATTGTAGCTGGCTTAGGACCAACCAAGTAGACATTTTTTGAGAACTCATGTTCTAGTGGAATAATATCTCTAAAACCACATTGCTTTGAATTAGGGGTATGTGAAATGGTGACCAATAGTGACATGCTTACTCTTTTTTTGTGCAGATCTAATTGGAAAAGTGACTTTTAAGAATGGTATTGTGAGGTTTTTTTAATTACTTCCAGAGCAAATTTTCTCCTTTTACAAGGTATGCGATGTCTGCCCTTTGGTCAGTCCTGCAAATTCAGCCTGGGATCTGAAAGTCATGCTGTGTTCTATCACTAGTAATAGATTCTGCAGGTTAAATTTTTCTGCAAGTTAAATGAGGGGGGGAGACCTTTGTCTTCAGCTGGGCTTCACTCATTTCACTAACTCATAGTTGGATTAGCTCAGCAGCAATAAGAGGAATAAAAAAATGAGGGGAATCATATTTGTATTACTAAAACAAGCAGACTCTGAACGCACACAGGGACCAGAGCTGTGTAGAAAGGTTTTATTGCATAGTCACCACTGATAGCAGAACTACACTCTAAAGGAATGTCTAGACTAGGATGAAATGTGCATTTTTATCATGTTCTCAGACCTTAGTGTAGACTGGGCAATTTGTATTTTACCATGTGCCAGCTGGTTAAGGGAGAACCCTATGAGGTTCACCTGCCCCAGCAAAAATAAAAGAGCAGACTTGACTTTCCTGATAATTAAGATTTATTTTAAAAGAGAGAGAATAATGGTTTTAGAAACAACTTTTGAGGCTTTCAGTATACATCATGAAGTATAAAAAATTCACAAGCCCAATTTTTAAAGATCTATTGCAGATTTCTATTTTCTTGACAAGTGGTATTGCTGGCATAAGTAACAATAGTTCAGTCTAGTTATGCAGTATCTCCAAGTGTGCTGAGAACAAAATCTTTAACCTTTGCACATTAATATATTGGAACATTCAGGTACCTACTGACTTCCAGCATGCTTGACCACCACTGGGACACTACTACACTCTTAGAAACTTTCAAATAGATGTGTACAGTTTCAGATAGTACTTTCTGAGAGTCCAGTAGTTCAGCCCATATTGCATATGGTATTACCTATTTCAGCATGCCTTAACTGCAAATAG
This sequence comes from Emydura macquarii macquarii, assembly GCF_026122565.2. Taxonomy (NCBI): domain Eukaryota; kingdom Metazoa; phylum Chordata; order Testudines; family Chelidae; genus Emydura; species Emydura macquarii. Next base: position 21,586,140 of record NW_027131500.1, read on the forward strand.
TTTAGTGAAGAACATTCAGGTTATCACAGTATAACTGACCCTTTCTTGAGAATTATGATAATCCTTGGAAATGTCATTCTAATTCAAGTATTAGTCTTTGAAATCATGGAAACCTCTGAAATCCAATAGCTGAGTTTGTATTGTTTTATGCAAAGTGATGTGTCGTCTTTTTATTTATATAAAAAAAAAAAAGTTAAACAGAACTGGGCTAATAAAGCAAGATGATTCCTTAACATATCAATATTGAGAAGTAGCCCTCTTTTCCTAAGCAAACTTAAAAAACAGAACATAAACAAACCAGGAGGGGGAAAGAATAGAGTGGGAGAGAATAGGATGTAGAACATGAGACATGTAATTTCTATGTACATTCTTGCAATCAAAAAGAAAAGTGCATAATTATAAAATACTGTTTACCTTTTTACCACATATCACAGTCACATACAGATGTGCTGTCCGTGAAAGAGCTCCATGTGGACAGTCTGACTACCTACTAGTCAAAAAAACTCTTGAAAGAGTAGCAGAAATTATTCTACAGTTAGCCGCATGCAAAATGTAAGACTGGCTAAAATGTGACTGTACAATTTTTGTGCTGAATGGAGGCATAGTTTTTTTTTTTTTTTTTTTTTAAAGGAACTGGAAGAATATGAAGTTTTCAGATGCAGAGAATCTACTTTTCTACCTAGTGTCCCCAAGCTGCATAAAATTTTTCAGTATTAAGTTTTGACATGAAAATGATACTGGATATGAGACTAGTGGAGTCAGAAGCTTGCCCTTGCTTCACCCTCTGCTATATAGACTGGCATCTTGCAATATCCGTCACATTGCTATATAGCAATGCCTCCTCCCTATCACGGGGTGGATTATATATAACTGCTATCTTGGGGATCTTTTTCTGCAGCTTCAGTTACAGACTGCCAGAAATCTTGTTCACTGACCAGTATTTGTTAATAGTCCCTAGTTATATCTACTGATTTTTTTCAGTAGATCTCAAAGTATGTTACAAAGCCATGCTGCTTTATACTTGTGTTGAGAAATAGATATCTATATGTGGCAAGATCCCTGACTGTCTTAAACAACTGGCTTTCATCCCTTCTGATGATAGGTTGAATGTGGTGTTGCGTGTAATTAGGGACTGGGAATTTGTGCCAGGGTTTTGCTTATGGGTTTAAGTTGACTAAGCATTTCTCAAGCAAACACAGGCAGATCAAACACTTTGGTCTTCCTTTGTTGCTGTGACTTGATGTGTCACCCTACTATATAAGTTATAAAAAGGATGCGGACAAGGGCTGATTTGCCCATGTAAAAAAGAAGAGGACCATTTTTTGGTATTTCTTAATCATTTGTTAAACACAACACTGTCAAAGCTGATAGACTGATAGTTATTTGTGTTGCTTCCTTCCCCTTTTCTTAGTTTGTATGCAAAGGTTGTGATTTCTTGTGGGCTTTCTTTTAAAGGCCTGTTCTGTTCCTCAAGAGGTAGATATACTGTTGGTCCTGGTTCTGTTTGTAGACTTAAAGGTCTGCCCCAAGCGATGCAGGATTTTGGCCATAATTTCTACAGCAATTAAGAGCAACCCTGGAAAGGCAAGCCCGTGGGCAAATGTAATGACCAAAAAAAAAAAAAAAAAATCCTGCGCTTTTTGTTGTTGTTAGGAAACGTGTCAGTATCTCAAGAATGTGATATAATTGGATTTGTATTGATGAAAAAGGCTAGAGTAAAGTTACTTCCCATAACTTAATTAAAACAAACAAAAGAATACAACATTTGAATCAGGCCATCTCCTTGTGAAATTAGTTCTGGGACTTCTTTTTCTTGTGCAATACTTGCTTCACTGGGACACGAGTAATGGATTTATGAAGCAAAAAGCAGGTTTTTTTTCCTTATAGCACTGGGTTTTTTTGCTTCTACCCAATTGTGAAAAAGGAAAAGCTGGAACAGATTAAAATAAAACGAGTACCTTTATATTTACCACAGCTGCCAAGCTAGACCTCTGGTTCCTCAGTAGCTATGCATTGTTTGGCTTAGCTTGGTATGAATTTGTATAGGTTGTTAATGTTTTACTGTGCTAATCAGATTTTCCAGTATTGATGCCTAATGAGAGTAATCAACCAGTTTCAAAAGCAGCATTTCAGATTGAATAAAAGTGTGTATTGTAACTAAAACATAATCTCCTTGATCACTGGTGAATACACCTCTAGCTTTAGTTATCCCATTCTGTCACTTCAGCCTACTTATAGCATTTGTGATAAGGTAACACTTAGGTTTTAGCCAGGTTAGGTTTGCAGTCTAAAAATCTCAGTAAACTGGTCAACAGACTACATTTTTATGGTTGTGCATAACTTCAGTCATATGACTTCCCCCCAGTCAATGTGAGGCATACAGTTAAAACTCAGTTAAATACTTTTCAGCATGTTTTTCTCAATGTTCTTTCTATTGAATTTAGCATAATATGAACCCACTAACTCTTATCTATGGTGGGAGTATTTGTGTCAAGGATGACTCATGCCTTCTTTCTCTTTCCTTCACCTCTCCTTCCTCAGTTATGTGCTGAATGAATTTGAGCATGCTTGTGAAGTATTGTGGTTCTCCTTTTCCCTTCCTGGTTCTGTTTCCCTGTGTACTCTACCAGCCTGTTTACACTCTACACTCTAAATCCAGTGATGATGGGATCCAGTAAAAACATGATTATCTCAGACACTGTTAAACTACAGTTATATCTTGTAGTGTAAATGAGACCTAACAGTGTCCATGAACGATGGCACAGGCTTGGTCAAAATCGTAGGATAAGTGTACATATTTGCATAACTAGTTTTCAGCATTGACATTATGAGCCACATACTCTACTCCACTGAAATGGACCATACTTTACTATAAAAGCATGCAGCATTATGGTGTCTATACCTTTTTCAGGTATTGGGAGAGAGTATTTCACTGCTGTTCCTTTTAAAGGAAATACCAGTTACGTGTTGCAAGTGCAGGAATTCAGGGAACTTATCTGTGAAGAAAAGGGCTGGGACCTGGCTGTGGTTGATTAATACTCCAGCATAGCTGAGCTAGTTGTTTTATGTCCTTGTGGGACTGAGGAAATACAATTGGAAAAAACTTGACAGACTAAAACTTTGGCTTCTGAAAAGCCATCCCTTTAAGTTAATTTAGCAATCAGTTTGTTGGAAGCTGTTTGAACACACAGTTTAAAGCTCTGGAAAGATTTTTTTTTTTTTTTTTTTTCCCATTTCTACAAAACTGCAAAAAACCTACTGGCAAGTGTAATGGAACTCTTGGGTGCTGGTTCCATACCTGATTGTGACAGGTCAGCCATAACAATCACCCATGTACGTCTCACCTATTTAACCAGAGAATTCCCAGGTCACCTTCTGTTGACCAAATAGCAAAATCAATTTCTTATCCTTCAGATATACTACAGCTGTATTTAGCTCCAAGTTTACCTTCCTGATATGGTTTTTCCTATGGCAGGCATTCATTGGAAACTTTATCGTTTTAAGTCTTCACTCTCTTTAGTGGTCACGTTCCCTGAAGCTGTTGACATCCTAAATTCTGTATGCATTGTCTGGGTTGAAGACTCAGCTAGTGAATGCCAAAACATAGAGGTCTTAACCTCCAAAATGTCTACAGATTTTTAACATCTAATCCTGCTGAGATAGTTGATAGTTACCTAATTTACAAGGAGGGTACACAAGTACGCAAGAGCAGAGTTAAGGTTATTGGGGGTATTGCTTTTCCATATTTGCATACTTCCATACTTCTGTATTTTTTGTGTGGTTTTTAAATTGTAATCTGAATGTTGAATTCCCTGTTTTTTCTGTACTTCAAAAACAGTAACACTAAGCACTCACATAATGCCTTCAATCAAAGGGTCTCAAAATGCTTAACGCTTGCCTTGCAACTGTCCTATCAGGTAGCTAAGCTTCCTCAGTTTGCAAATAGGAATTTGGACATTGAGAGGTAAAGTGTCTTGCATGTGAGACAATGCAATCTAGCAGAGTAGGTGTGGAACAAGGAGAAAGTAGAGCTGGCTACTAATCCTGATTGTGACCAGAGTTCTGAGGCTTTGGTAAGGTCACTTAACCTTTCTGATTCTTAGTTTTTCCATCTTTAAAATGTGGGTAATGCTTTTCTACCAGACAGATGACTTGTAAGGCATAGTTAAAGCATTCTGAGATCGTTGGGTAAAAGGCACTTGTAATGGGGTAGTCTGCCCCTTTTAAGGCCAGCGAGCCCTGTTCTAAGGTCTGGTCTACACTACAGAGTTTTGTTGACAAAAGTCAGCTTTTGCCAACAAAGCAGTGGAGGTGTATGTACTAAAATGTTCCTCCCACCGATGTAACTCCCTTGCTATGCTGACATAGTAAAACCACCTTAACAAGAGGTGTAGGGCTTATGTTGGTTTAGGATGATGCAGTGTCAATGTATACACTGCACAGTGTCCCTTACATTGGGTATGGGGCTGTTGGAGTGGTGAAATTAACAAGAAAGTGCCCCCAAGAGCTGATCAGCTGGACTGGGCTGTGAGTGAGGCCAGAAGCCTGGGTGCCTGGACCCTCCTCCCTGGCAATCTTGTCAATTTCATGTCTCTGCTGTGACACTGACATGGCTGCCTGGCTTCAGGCTGGAACCTGGAAGGGAAAGTCCAGTCCAGGGCAGCTTCTGCTTTCTCCCTGTGGGAACTAGGACAGCTGTGTCAATTTCACAGATCATCTGTGAAATTGACTAGGCTGCCTAGTGGAGCCTGTGTGTGTGGGGAGGGGAGGGAAGGGGAGGGCAGGGCGGAGGGCATCTGGACCCCACTCTCCAGAGGTGAGAAGTCGTGGGCAGCTTCCCCCTGGGAATGGAGAGGGGGGGAGCCCTGGGCTGGCTCCTGGTAGGGAACGGGGAGTGGAGAGGGGCAGCCCCACTGGGAGCTTGCGGGGCTCCCAGCAGGGAGCTGAGAAACAGGACTCTCAGTGCCCCTCTTAGGTTGGTGGAAGTGCTCCTGGTGAGGACGCACTCCACCGACCCGGGAAGGTCCTATGTCAGGTCGACTTATTTTTCTAGTGTAGAGAAGGCCTGAGGAAGAGTCCCATTAAGGACAGGTTGGGCCTTGTAGTTTGTCTCACAAGCACTTGATTCTTAACGAATGCTGAAAGGTCTCAGTTGAGGGAGGAAAACTGCACAGAGCAGATTGGCTCCTGTGGCAGGCAGTAGAGCAGGATGGTTCTAAGCAAGTGGCTGGTAAAGTGGGAACCTATAGGGAATAGATGCAACTGCAGAAGACCTCAGGTTAGGGGAGAAGGGACAATTGACGTTCTGAATTTCTTGTGTTTGGAAGAAATAAAGCAGAAACCCTGAGGCAAAGGATTAGGAGTGTGGTGTCAATCTGTTTTTGAGCCAGGGAGAGAGGATGGCAGCCTACAATACTGCAGAAGGGCAAAAAGTTAAGCCCACAGACAGGAACCAAATTTGGGAGTTTCTGGCTCTGTGACCTCTTCCTCAATATACTAGACCAAATTTTTCTTGTACTCTCACCTTCTCATAACCAGTCCAACACTTCCAAAATCTGTATGCAATGCTTGTGGAATTTGCACTGTATTATTCATGTAGCTTTTTCTGGTAGCGTCCACAATCTGTGTTGTTCAAACCTAAAATATAGCACATTCTGTGCCTTTCTGGACTTCCTGTATAAAACAGACAAGACTGAGAATAGAGGAAAAGGATACATCATGCATGTGAAGTGAGGATTGTACACATCCTGGTAAAACAGTGTGACCTAATAAACTAAAATTGTGACTTTATCCATTTGCTTCTCAGTCTGCCACTATCAGTCAGCTAGATTCTTGAAGGTTGTGATAGGAGTGGGCCTGCCACGTGTCTATTTCTCTTTAGAAATTTTGTAGTTTATATGCTGACTGCTTCTGGGTAAAGCAGTAATTTTATTACTAGACACCTTTCTCATTGCATAATAAAACATTCTTTTGTAAGAGAATGTCAATCGAGAATTTGAATGTGAAGAAAGTAGTGGTTTTGTGGGCCAGGAAGGGTGTTCCATGCATAAGGGTAGGCATGGAAGAAGGCAAAGTGATAACTGTTGAAGTGGATGAACAGTGTCAGGATTGGCATCAAGGCTGGGAAATATGGGGAGACAAGAAAAGAGCTAGATAGATAATTAGGGAAGGGCAGAATTGTGCAGCGTGTTGAAGGAGAAAAAGACCAGAAAATCTAACTTGGTATTGTGGAAGTAGGCAGGTTTAAAAGCTGTGAGGTCAGATGAAGTAATGAGATTTTTGGTGGCTATCTTTCATGGACTGGAGGGTGCAGTATGGCTGTCGAGAAAGAGGAGGATGTCAAAGCAATTAAAGGCAGGAGTTGATGTGTTCTTAGACAAGAGTTTTGACCTCATGAAGTGAATTCTGGTTAGTAAAATATGGACTAAATAACTACTAAACTGTCAAAGCTGCCTGTGTTTTGACGACTACCTAACATGTTTGATGTCTTGATTTCAAGTTACATCTCAGATAATGAAACCAAAATGTCTATAGGGTATCTTTCGCTCTCCCCTAATTCACTCAGTTTTTCCATATTAAAGGTAAATGCAGTAACCCCTTCCTAAATAAATCTTATCTAACATGATATTCACCCTATTGTTAACAAACATAAATTTAAAATGGCATTTCTAGTTTTTTAATAGTTTAAACATGCTTTATGATAATTTAGCAAGATGGCTGCATTATGTTGTTGCATAGATTAATCAAGGTCTACAGTTTTGTCTTTTAGATGTGAAATAGCTACTTGCCACTCTTCTGTGTTTCTGTATATGAAATGTTTCAAGACTATATATTGCATCAAACTCAGTCTTACATGCATTAAATGTAATGCATGCATCTTTTTAAAAAGTTTCTATTTATTGTAAGTGGGTCAATCTGGAAAAAGAACTTCTTGTTCATAATCCCTAATTACAATTACACAGTTGGCTAACTTTCTGCCATTCAAGTATCTCCCTAAACCCCTAGAGGCGGTGTTGACCTGCTCATAATATCTTGTATGAGGGTTTTTGGTATTAACTTGACCTAATTACTAATTTCCTAATTTAGATTATATTTAGCTTTAACTCATTCCTCATTTTATACTGCAGATCTAGTATTGTACCACTGTCTCCGACTACATGACCATATTGTTGACCACTAAACAAGCTTTTAAAAGGCAATCTTTTCTATTAGGGGAGGCATACAGCCTTCCTCTAGCTGAGAACCCTGTAGGAGATTTGCTGGGAGTCTGAGGATTATACTTCATGTGCATAAAGCAGAAAACACTTGCCATCTTTTTTTAGTACAAAGTATCGCTAGTGGAACCTAAGGTTTTTAACCTACAGTGCTCCATGTTTAGGGCAGATAGTGATCAAACTTCCTGCTTGCAATCACCACCATAAGCCCAAACTTGCCAACCGGTGGCACCATATGAACAGCTATAATTACTACGCTTTCCTTTGAAAGCAGTTTCAATATTGGCATCATAATCTTACTAAGATTTCCCAAGAGCTAGCATTTATATAGTGCTGTAAAGTTCCAAACTTTCACAAACAGCTTCAATTTAGAAGCAATTTGTGAGGGGAAACCATAATATCTTCCACCCCAAAATATTCCATTGAGGTTCTGAGGATTGGGGATGAGTGGTTTTTTTTAGGCAGGCTTTTCAACATGTACTTGCAGAGTTCTACTGTTCATTTTAGAACTGTCGTAGGTGATTGGGAACAGCCAGTGGGAAGTAGGGGTGCTCCCTGTCTCCAGGAAATGATCTGCACCTTATAGGATCTGATCCTAAGGACTGTTTCCTGAAGTCTATGTGAGTAGTCCTGTTGATTTCATTGTCTCTATATATGTTGCAAAAATTCATGCTCACTAAACAGCAAATTCAAATAACCTATTTCTGGTGTGGTTGAAAGGCTGAGATATGTCTCTAAGTATTTTGACGGTCAAAATAGGTTTCTAAAAAATTCCTATAGGTTGTCTTTAGCTTGACAAACTTGTCGTTGACTAACAATGTCACTTCTCTGTGTAAGACACAGGCCTGGTCTACACAGACAATGGTGGTTGAAGTAATGCAGCTTACATTGACCACCTAAAGAATGCGTCTCCACTGGCATGTCAGTTCCGCCAACCTAAATCATGGTAAAATTTGACTTAATAAAACCACCTCCGCAAGTGGCGTAGCACTGAAGTCGAATATTATGGGTTGAACGACTGGCAGTGTAGGCAGAGCGCAACGTAAATCGACATCATTGGCCTCCAGGAGGTATCCCTTAATGCTCTGTTGTGACCGCTCTGGACATTCGCACTCTACTACACTGGGGCCATGTAAACCGGAAATAGCTCCTCCCCTCAAGCCCTGGGAAATTTTGAATTCCCATTTCTTGTTTGGTGGTCAGCATGGAGAGAGCTTTGTAGCTGAACTGCTCATGGTGACTACATGCCCCAAACACACTCCAGCCTGGAGTCAACCTGAGGTCTTGGATCTTATCAGTCTGTGGGGTGAAGAGTCTGTTCTGGCTCCCAGCCAGCAAAAGAAATTTGGATATCTACATGAAGATATTGCATGGTATGATGGAGAAGGGCCACAACAGGGACATGCAGCAGTGCAGTGTTAAAATCAAAGAGCTGAGGCAGGCATATCAGAAAACTCGGGAGGCGAACAGTCACTCTGGTTCGTCACCAAAGATGTGCCGCTTTTATGAGGAGCATGTGATTCTCAGCAGTGACCCCACCACTGTGCCACCGGGCAGCATTGATACCTCCAAAGAATCCCAGTCCAGGATGGATGAGGAGAACAGGGGACCAGCGAGCGGGGTATCCATTCTCCCAGGGAGCCAGGACCTGTTTGTTACCCTAGAGCAGCACAGTCAGGAACAGGACAGCATTACATATTGAGATGCCAGGGAAAGCACATCTGGTGAGTGTGTATAGCAAATTGCATTTCTGTGGTCATGTCCCCAGTCCAGCTTCTTATTTTTGGGGAAAAAGGAGTTTGTGTTTTTTGTGAGGATGGGCTTCCTGGGGGTTGGTAAACTTTAGCAGGGGGTTACCCCCTAAACAGACTATTTATGTGCACAGGGATGCTCTGAGAATCCTCCGTGGATATCTCCAGGAAACTTCCATATAGGTACTCTAAAATCCTTTGCAGAAGGTTTTTGGGGAGGGCAGCCTTATTTCTTCGGCCACGGTAGGACACTTTTCCCCGCCACTCTGCTATTAAATGAGCAGGCATCATTGTGGAACACAGCACAGCAGCTACGCATGGTGCACTGCTTTGATTGTCAACCCAAGCGTGGCTAGTGGGGACGCAATACCTTGACACAATGAGCGTGGTGTGATCCTGTGACTTCTAAATTTTGGTGGGTGAAAGTTGATTTAAAATAAATTGACTTCACTCCACAGTGTAGACATACCCAGAGTCCAAGTAAAATACATCAGTCAGTTGGTCCATCTCTTCAACATGAATCTTCACATAATTCGGACCCCCTGTACTTGAGTAACATGGGAGCAAATTCTATAGCAATATTAATTTATTCTATCTCTATGGAATGCCTTTGATTCCCAACCCCTTATGTCCTACCACAAACATACACAACAATGGCTGATGGTTGAAAATAGTCAATGTCAAATTTCTCCATTTTGAGTGAAAACTGGTTTGCTCTGTTCTTTAGTCAGCATTTCTCCACTCTCTGGACTTTAGATCTTGTGATGCTGTCCAGGTGGACCAACTCAGAACCTTATTCTCTTCTGAGGCTTGGTCTACCTGCAGAGTTAGGTTGACATAAGGCAGCGTATGTCAATTGATTTATGTCAATTTCTACACTACAACGCTGCTTTCACCAAAGCAAGTGGCCCGCTACGCTGATATCATAACTCCACTTCCATGAGAGGCATGGTGCTTAGTGCATCACTGTAACTACATTAACATATCTGTGTAGGTACTGTAGTTACATCACCTGTTGGCTGTCAAACCCAAGGGGGCTGACAGCTGGAGCCTCCCTCATCCCCTCCCCCCCCCGCCCAGTCCCGATGCTGTGACAGCCCAGAGCTCTGCTGCTGCCTCCTGATGAGGGATTTGTGGGACGGAGGGGAGAGGGAAGCCTGAGCCTGGCTGGTGCCCGGGCTCAGGCTCTCCTCCTAGCCCCCTCAATCCCTCACCTGGAGGTAGCTGGGCTTTGGCTCTCCTCCCCAGTAGGAGGAGGTGGCAGTATGGCTCATAGTGGGAGCTCCCCTACCCCCATCCCGGGGGCTGACAGCCCCAGCTGTGAGCCCAGCAGGGAGTCCTCCAGTGGGGAAATCAACATTCTTGTCGGTTTCCTGGCTGCTATTTCCCATTTAGTCTCCGGCTTCTGGCTGTCAGCCCTGGAGCTGGGGGCTTCAGCAGTGATCTCCACATAGGGAGGGAGAGGACTCCAGCTGCCAGACCTCCAGGGGCTGAGAGCTGAGCCCCAGCCAAAATGTGAAATAATAGCAGCCATGAAACTAACAAAAATGTTAATTTCACTGCTGGTAGGCTCTCTGCTGCCAGACTGAGCTAGCTGGGCTCATAGCTGGAGCTGTCAGTGTGGGAGTGGGGTGGGGAGGGGCTCACAGCCCTGAGCCCATGTCTGGCTGGCAGCTTGGGCTGTCGGAGTGGGGGGCCCTAGCTGTGAGCTGTTACTCACCTGTCAGCTGGGTGGTGGTGGGGCGGGGAACTGTGAGCCCTGTGCCTACAACTGTGAGCTCCAATTGTGTTTCCCACAATGCCCCACTTCAGTCAGTGGAAATGCTCCAGCAAGTGTGGATGTCAACTACTGATTCACTTACTGTGGTGGTTGTACGTCGACTTGACTTAAGTCAACTTTATTTTGTAGTTTAGACAAACCTTTCTAGTGTAGACAAGGCCTTAGGCAACAGCTGGATTAAAGGATGCTAACATCTCAGCGAGCATCCTTCAAGTGGGGCTTTAGAGCTCTACTTTAGTGAGAGCTTAGTACTTCGGAAAGTCAAGCAAGTTATTTAGACCACTAAATAAAGACTGAGAGATCTAATTTTAAGCTTCCATTTTGTTTTCTGCTTAGTCCACAAACTAATGTAAGACATTAAGTTTCAGGCTACCCAATAAACAACCTTTAAAAAGTATTAGAGATGATGCAATAAAACATGTCTGCAATGAAATATTGCAGAATACATTGCAAGAATATATTAGCTCTTTTGTACAAAAGTACCGCAGTACCAGCATTAGCTAAGAATTTATACCAGACTCATCAGAGTGGTATCTAAGCAAGTTAATGGCACATACCAGTTAAACGCATTATCTTCCAAATACATCTCCAATCATGATTAGTGTTAGCTTAAGTATAGGCAAGACGGTGAAGAAGATGACATTGTTAGACTTCTTTAGTTTCTATTTATTTATCCAGTACCGATCCATTGTTACAAAAATGGGACTTCCTAGTGGCTAGATCTTTTTTTTAAGAATGCTATATTAAGAGTTGCATCAGCCATTGTACTCATGCCTCATTATTCAAAAGGACCTATATTTGGAAGAAGGTACTTGTTTCTGTAAGCCTACTATAATGCAGGTGACATTTTCTAATTACATATCAATTAAAGGCCATTTTCAGCATTATTTGCTTACAGGATCCTGCTGAACCAATTAACATTCCTGCTGAAAACAGCAAGCACTATATTTAGCTGTAGAGTTTCATACCTACAAATGCTATTGTAATCTTTTAATTTGTGTCTTCTTGTACTCTTTTGTCTAATAATGGATTACGGAAAAGTCTGGAAATGAGGCATAAAGCTCTCTACAGATGCCTTAATGGCAGGCTAGACCTCAATAAGGACAATATTCCCATGGTTATTACCTGTTATTATCTGTTGTGTGCTCCATAATTTATGTGAAGCTAAGGGTGAAAAGTTTGCACCTGGGTGGATTGCATGTGCAAATCGCCTTGCATCTGAATATGAACAGCCAGATGCTAGTGGTATTACAGGGGCACAACGGGTGGCCAGTCGGATTGGGAAGGCATTGCAGGCCCATTTTGAGAATGAGAACCAATAAGGTGTTTCTGTGAACAGCGCTGTGCTGTTCTATGACTGCTGTCCAGTTTGACCGGTGTATCATTGCCAGGTGAAAATACTGTGTGCAATACAGAAATAGAGTGCTTATTGTTCTCACAGCTTGTTTTTATTAAACAGAAAATGTTTACAAACAGAAACAAAACACTGGCCTGGAGGGAGAAAGCAGTGAGGAACAGTGTGAGCTATGACAGCTGAGTGTAAGTCCAGCTTTCGCTCTCGTAGCTGTTAGAAGGCGTAGGTGTAAGGGGTAACAAGATGGGCTGGGAGTTCAGTAGGAACGTGTGTGGGGAGTTTGGGGAGTGCATGGAAAGCAGTTCTGTAGTGGCTGCAAGGGGAAGGGGTGGGCGAGCATGCATGAACTGTGTCTGCAGTGTCACAATAGTCTTTAGCAGCTCCATCTGCTCCTCCTGGCCTTGATCACGCAATCGTGACCTGCCAGCACACAATCATGGTTTTCCCTCTTTTCCTATCTATCAATTCTCTGACTTTCAGACACAGTCTCCATGTCCTTTTTTTTTTTTTCCTCTTTTTGCCATCTCAGAGAAGTTCTTGGAACATCTTCTCTTTGCTTCTGCGAGGTTGCTTCTTTATCAGCTGGAGGTATTCCACTGATGGGGGGGTGGGGTTTAGCTGTGAAGGTCACATCTGCAGAAGCATAAGAAACAATGAACAGAAGCATGATTGTGGGTGCCCTAACACTATAGATGTATTACTGTTAAGCACACACCTTTCTCACTGTCCCCTCGGAAGAGCACAGCTCTGTGATCAGCCTGGGCATGGTGAGTTTTGCCGGGGGTGGGGAGTGATCCATCACACTGGGAAAGTGGTTCTGGATGAGTGGTTGCTTGGGGGTATAAATGCAGGTACATAGGGACAAAATTTCAAATCATGCCACTATTTTCCACAGGCCAGGGCCATAGAAGCCAATATCTCACTCCTGAGAGTAAACAGGGATGCATCTCCTCCATGTGAGCAGCTTCAAACTGGGTCCCTATGCCTCTCACCTGTGTGCCACTTTGAAAAGCCCCTGCAAAAGTGATTGTTGATTGGCACGGAAAAGTGTCCTACAATGAGGAAAGAAATAAAGCCACTCTACCGAGGAATCTGAGGCAGAGGATTGGCAAGTACCTCCGGGAAAGTTTCCTAGAGATCTCACTGGAGAATACCTGTTTAATCTTGGTGTGCATTAACATGCTTCTCAGCTGCGCTGCCTAGCTGTGCAAGGGAATGGGAAGCACATGGAAACATAGCTACTCTTGTGCATTTCAATCCTTCGAACTACCTCTGTCATTTACCAAAGCAAGGGACCCCTGCCTCTTGTTAACAAGCAACATCAGCTCTGAAAAACGCTTAACAGAGCTCTTCTGTCCTGCATCCTGCACACCAGGGCTGAGACTGGTTGGAACCCTCTGGGGTAGCAAAAAGATCCTGACTCCCCATGTTCATCATCCAACCCATCTCCTTGTCAACGACTCCTTCGTTGGGTGTCTGGTGTCTTCTGTCCCCTGGCACGCAGAGGTATCCATGGGTGCCTTGAGGGTGGAGGTGGGGTCACCACTGAGGATGGCTTCCAGCTCTGTATAGAAGTGGCAGATCTTTGGCTCTGCATCCAAAGTGATGGTTTGCCTCCCTGATCTTCTGGTAGTCCTGCCGCAGCTCCTTGATTTTCACTTGGCGCTGTAGCATGTCCCATTCATAGCCCTTCTCCGACATGGCATGAGAAATCTGGCCGTGATATCAAAGTTCCTTCGGCTAGAGCAGAGCAGGGCTGCATGGCCGGCTATCCCAAATACCAATGAGATCCAGAAGCTCTGGTGTGCTCCAAGTGGAGAGCGTTTGGTGTGTGGAGCTGCCATGGCCAGCTGGAAAGAAGAAATGCGAGCTCTCCATGCTGACCAAGCATGAAGTAGAATTTAAAAAATCCCAGAGACATTAAAGGGGGAGTGATGGACGGCTGATGGGCAAAGGATTTCAAACTGATGGTCAGAGTGGTCAGGCATTGTGGGACACTTCTGGAGGCTGTTCACCGTGACATAACCAATCGCAGTGTCTAGACTGATGCTTTGTTGATTTAAGTTGGGAGTAAAGAGCTCTATGCCTCTCATTGAGGTGGTTTTATTTTGTCGAACAAACAGGGCAGTTGTGTTGGTGGGGTGATTACAGTGTGTACACTAGCACTGTTTGGTCAAATAAAAGCTGACTTTGGTCGACAAAACAGTCTAGTGTAGACCAGGCCTAAGGTCTTGCTCCTGCCAATGTAAGTGCCCTACTACACTGACATAATAACTGTACCTCCACGAGAGATGTAGGGCTTATGTTGGTGTAGTTAGGGCAATGCAGTGTCCTTGTAGACACTGCATTACTTATATTGGCTGTTGTTTGTCATTCTTGTCAATTTCACGGCTCCAAAGCTGGGCTGTCACTGGGGTGATTGGGGGGGCTTCTGCTCTGAAACTGACTGCCCTACTCCTGGAGCCCACCCAGTGGCTGACCAGGGGCTCTCGGATCCCCAGGGACACTCTGGACTTTGGATGCAGAGCCCCCAGCCAAAATCCTAGCTGCGGTGGGGAGCCGAGATCCCAAGGAGACAGCTGGGTTCCTGGTGGTGGGGAGAAGAGAGCCCAGGGGGAAGCCTTCCACACTGCCCTCTTAAGTCAGTGGAAGCACTTCTGGTGAAGACGCGCACCTCAGGCAGAAGGAGGGTAGTGTGGTCATGACCCACCACAGTAATTACATAGGTCGACTTATATATTTCTAATGTAAATGCCCTAACATGTCAACAGGCATGCACAGGAGGTTAAAAACAGGTTAAAAGAAGAGAGACTCTACACCTATTCCCATCTTCAATGGTACCTATTAATGGATAAAAAACTTTAATTAATTTGACAGGCAAACTTATTGAGGTAGCTCAGAGTGCTTTGTCTTTACATTCTACTTAATGAGGTAAAACCTTAAAAACACAGACATGGGGAAATCTTGGAAATTCAGTTATGGAAAAAATTAATCAAATTTGGAAACACAGACTTCCAGGTATCTATACTCTTACCACCATTTTGTCATTGTCCATTTAAATTGGGTATGTCCATCACAGATTGCATTCTCAAAACTAGCTAGGCAAACATTCCTGTCAATTTGTCTATGAATGTGAAGCCCTAATTTGAAATAACTGAGTATGTGGGTTTAAGTAGCCTGCCCCTGTAGGAGTTAACTGTCTGAAAACATGAAGGTAGTATCCACAGTGTGGTGGAGGATATTGGGAGTTTTAAGTGGTAACCAAGCAGGAAAGAATATTATCTGTATTTAACCCTTTAAAACATAAGTATCTGAATTTTAAATGCTGTCTATTGGTGAATGGAGGTAGAGTTCGTTATCTCTGGCACCTTAACTGGTGCCAAAAAGTTTT
Source organism: Emydura macquarii macquarii (assembly GCF_026122565.2). Classification (NCBI taxonomy): domain Eukaryota; kingdom Metazoa; phylum Chordata; order Testudines; family Chelidae; genus Emydura; species Emydura macquarii. Next base: position 21,601,630 of record NW_027131500.1, read on the forward strand.
ACCTTTACCACAATGTATATCAATGGCTTTAGGAAAAACAACCACATTTTCTCCAACTTTTTCCTCTAAGTAATTGCTGTGCTTTTACAACTCCACCTTAATGATGTTCTCATCTGAAAATTGAAAAATGCCAATAGATTGTAAACTTTTTAGCACTGTGTTTTTGAACTTGGAGTTATGCTCTGACCCTGCTGAAGTTTAAAGCATGTTGTTGAAGCAATCACCAGCTTTATTTCCTTTTCATGTGAATGAGTTCTTGTTTGTGGCGTCTTTTATTTATTCATTTATTTGTAGTTTTAAAAATTACTTAATTTCTGACCACCTCTGGGTTGTCCTAGCTTGTGCAGTTTTTCTTTTGAATCTTAGTTTTCTTGTCCCCTGACCTGTCCATCCCATTTATGGTAGTATAGCCACACATACAAGACTTATAATTATCATTCTATGGCATGCTCTTTAGATTTAAATAGGATCTCCTTGATTTTCATTTCCATGTGAGTTACTGTTCTTACTTGATGTCCAATATAATCTTGTACGGAACACTTTGAAACATCCCAATTTTTGTGACATTGTCATGGCTTAGCTGGCAGTTCAGTACAGAAGCACTAATTAGATGTGAGCTTCATAACCTCTTTCTGGCAAACATGACACTTTTTTCTTTCTAGCTCACGTAGTTTATACAGCACTTGCTAACATGTCACCAAGGTAGCCAGTAACACATTGCTTTGTCCTGTATGGCAACTGGGTTTGGGACTGACCTTGAGTCTTCAGTTTTCTAGGCATATTAGGAAGGTAATACATATCCTTTATTCTTGTTTTTTAGCTTGTCCTGCTAGTTCAGGTCTGTACTTTTTTTGCCCTAATTTTTATAAGCTTTTTAAAGTTTAAGATGAAATCTTTGGTTTAGATTGTCCTGTCATGATTCAGGACTAGCTGCATCTTTTTTTTTTTTTTTTTTTTTTTTAAACTCCTCTGTGGTCTCTCCAAATGATGATCCTGCACCTTCGCCTACTTTAGGGTGGAATCCTGTGATTCTTCCACTCCTGTATCAGGCTCAGGGCTAAGTACCTTGTGTAATCACTCAACAGGTCTGACTGGGTTTGGCTACCTGCCGTTCAAGTATTGTGTGATCAGTAGTGAACACAGTGATCAGAAACAGCCTTTCAAAACAAAATATTGTTTACTCACAATAGTAGGTACAAAGCATGAAGAAGGGGTTTTAAACAAAATAAATGATCTACCCATATGTCTCTTACCTGTAGAGCTATCTTATTTCAGACGTCCCAAGCTCTGGGGGTTTAGGTTCTGTCAGCAACTCTCACTCTCTTGTGATATTCTGAAGCTGTGTTTTCATCCACCCTAAAGTTTTATTCCACTTTCCACCTGAATTTCCCCCAACCTGTGGTTACCAGCAAGATTGTTGAACTCAGCATGGTCGGAGGCAAAACTTCAAGGCAATGGACACCAGCATTGTCTTTTAAGTATCAGTAGTTAGGCTGTCTGAACCTAAGGTTGTCTTTCCTGCCGATGTGCTGCTAACATCTGCTTAAATTAACCTCTTGTAATCCTATAGCAAACACTAACAGATGGACACATATTATTAATAAATTATGACTGTCAGCTCCTATGTTCTTTGCATCGCCAAATACTATCTCATACAGTAATCTTTCCATAGATAATGGAAAGCTTTTAATCAGTGAACTTGATTTTGACTTTTAACTCTGCTGCATTCTACTAATCTTCCTGAAACTTCTAATCCCAGAGGAGAATCTACTTTTTCAAAGCGTAAAATAATTCAGTCAAGTCATTTTATCCAATATGAGGGTTTGAAAATTAGCTTTTTTCCTCTTCTCTAAAATAGAGGCAACACATTACCTCTGAGAACTAAATTTGATGTTCAAATTCACAATTGAGTTGAATCTGTTTAGTTGTTGCCAAAGTCACTGCATTTCTTTGACAGTCTTCAGAAGGCTGATGGTTTAATTATCTGAATTGGTACTTAAGGATGTCTTCTTGTTCTTTTGAGCAAACAATAAGCCCCATATGTTTCAGTGCCACTTATGAAGGTGTATACTAGATATGTATTAGAATGTCAGAAAGTACATGAATGTCTGTGTGCTACTTTACTCTCATTCTTGAGGTACTGGGTAAAATAATCTTCCCTTTCTCAATATTTATATAGTAACTTCTCTTGGAATTGTAAGACTGAATAGAGATTATTTAAAAAAATTAGATGGCACAGTGCCCATTTGGAGCCATACACAAACTATGTATAGTTGCACTGAGTCACGTGCAAATTGTATGGAGCATGCTTTTGCTAACAAAAATCATAATATTTGGAAAGAGAAAATACATTGACTGAAATAAAATATTCTGAGCTGAGACATTTTAAAGTGGGGAATTTAGCCATATTTTCCATTTAAATTTAATGGAAGATGTGACTTGGTACTATTTGGAAAAGCTCCATCACAGTTTCCAGTGAATCTCTTTGTCTAGAATACAATGCTACTGTTCTGATAGAAATCATAAAACCACTATACCAAAAAATGCAAGATATTAAAGAAAAACCTTTTTAAGGTGGAATTAAAATTGTGAATGTGTATCCATCATATTGAAATATGCCTTTTAAAAAGACTCTCATTCTGGTCAGTTTTGCAGAATACAATGAAACATCTGGTGTGCTTCCTGAAAAATTGCTTATAAAAGCATTGCTTCCCTGCTGCTGTTCTTGATGTGCACACAGCATGGGATCACACTTGTGCATAGCAGTGGGTGACAGAAATGTTCATTGAGCTCTAGCACCTGTGCTGTACATGTATGCAATTGCCTATCTAAAAAGGAGCACCAAGTACATGACTTTTGTACCAAGAACCTTTAACATACCAGGCCTGATGCTGTCTCTTGGCTCTCTGGTTCAGGTGAAGGGCTGTGAGGGTTTCTTCCATGGTGAGTTGGTGGGATTTGGGATGCTATTGGGGAAAGGATCAAATAAATGTGGTGCATTTAATAAAACTCAGACAGATATTTAAAAAATGGTGATATAACTAACCCATGAACGCTTTTTCTGTTCCTCTTGCTAATACACAGCAATGAAATATTTTCTTACTGAGTAGTGAGGAGAATGGAAATGGCTTCCAGAACAATAGATGAGGATGGTGGAGTCATGCTGGAAGATCCAGGAGGTATTAAACCTCCTTGTATGCACAGAAATATGCATGCATTATGTAAGTGTAGAATAAACTTGAGTAAAGCAATATTGCTCAGAAGTGTCTAGTCTTCCTAATATTGAACTGTGAAACCATATTAACAAATCTTGCCTACTTATTTATGTCTGTCAGAATGTCTGGAGTTGCTCAAGATTGTGAGTACCAACCTCAGGGCAGACTGTTAAGAAGCAGAGCACAAACCCCAAACTGGTTTTGAGTTCTGTACTTAGATTTCACCAAGCAAGCATCAAGAGTGAACTCCTCAGGCACTACAACATCCTTAACATGGAGTCACAGATCATCCCCTTGAGTACCCCAATCTGTCTTGCCACCCGGGTAAGCTTGCATTTGTGATTTTTGGTGTAAGTGACTATCTATCACAATAATATTCAGGTTATGCCCAATCACAAAGGACTGGTCACTTACTTCAGGTGAGCTGAACTCTACATCTTGTACCAAAGACAATGCTCATAGCCAATCCTATAATAAACTAACTAAATAATTATTAACTAAGAAAAATGAGTTATTTACAAGGTTAAAGCAGGTAAACAAACATACACAAATGAGTTATAAACTTAGGTTCCAAAAGATGGTAGAAGCTTCTATAATAAGCAAGCTCTATATGTCCTTTATGGCTACCCAGGCAAGCACTGGGGGACTTTTGCTTATGCTTAGTAATCCTTGCCCCTCAGAGTCCAAACAGCATAAAGATACAGTTTCTTCTTATCAGGGATTTTTATTCCGTTCTTTCCAGAGTTGAAGGTGATTGGATGAGTTCATGCACAGGTCTCTTCTTCATGGGGTGTGTGTGGGGGGAAAGGAATGCCATTAACTAAGGCTTTGTTCTTTGAATTTTCACAATGGCTCATTTGGTTTCAATGGGACTTCTTTGTGGGCAGGACCTAACACCTTTGTAGGAAGCCAGCATTTACATTAGTTAATGCTTCTTTCCTGATTGATGAGTTACACAGTTAGAGGTTTATTATATGAACACTCAACATAACTTTATCACATGGGTAGTGTTCTGCATTTTCAGCTTTTGTATGTAAAAGTAAGTAAATAAATACAATTCTGGGAATTTTTCTGTTTATTTTCTGAACATTGTCTGGGATGAAATCAGGTTAAAAATCAGGGGAAGGGGGAAGAAAAACAATTGTCTCATAATATACACATTTTACAACAGTATAATCAAAACTTTATGTATAAAGAGAGTTTTTGTCTCTCTCAGAGCTAGTAGCTGTTCCAGAAATCCTGGTTTGCAAACGCTCGCATAATTTTCTTCAAAGTATTTTCATTTTGAGCCTCTTGCTGTCTTGGAGGTAGTTGAACTTTGAAAATAAGTGCTCTGCATCAATAGATCCAGGGGTATACACTCAAAGCTGGCCATGCCAGTTTGCTGAAGTTTGGAAGTGTCTTGATGACTTCCAAAAAGCCAGCACATCCAGTTTCAATCGTCAGTGTTAGGCATATTCAGGTAAGCAGTAAATTCCCCTTTCACATTTGAAATTTCCACTTTAGTGGCAAGTGGTTGAAATAGTCTGGCATAATAGTTGTCTGTTGGGAGAGCTTGGATTTTTCTCCTTTCACAATGCTATGCTTTAAATGTACAAGCTACTTTTATTTTCTCAAAGCTTGTGGTCCTCTTGAAAAAGCTTCGGAAGCTTAGTGTCCCTTCTCTCCTTGCTAAGTATTTTGTTATATTTATTGAAGACTAGTTTCTTCTAGTCATTTTACATTTTCTTTCTGCTTTTCTTAGAAAGAGAAGTTTTATTTCCTTAAATACTGTTGCAGCATACAGAAGTCAAGTGACAATGGAAATATCTCCTTCAGCTGAAAAATGTGACTAACTTGTGAGGATTCACGGTCACTTTATAATATACTTCAAGTTCTATAGTCTTGATTCATAATTTGGGGATCTCCAAATCTGACAGCACGTGAGTTCAGGTTCTAGTTGCCAGACTTTTGTAACTGTTGACCAGAGACAAACACACACATGTAGTTTTATTCATTGAAATGTTAAATTAGAGGAGTGTCCCGATACAGTCCCATTGGGATGCCTGTTTATCATAGAAATGTAGGGCTGGATGGGACCTGGAGAAGTCATCAAGTTCAGCCCCCCTGTGCTGAAGCCAGGACCAAGTATACCTAGACCATTCCTGAAGATGTTTGTCCAATCTCCAAAGATGTGGATTCCACATCCTCCCTTGTAAGCATATTCCAGTACTTAACTACCCGTACAGTTAGAAGCTTTTCCTAATATCTGACCTAGCATTCCCTTGCTACAGTTTAAGGCCATTACTACTTGTCATACCTTCAGTGGATGTGGGAGAACTGCTGATCACAGTCCACTTTATAACAGCTCTTAACATATTTGAAGACTGTTCTCTCTCTCCCCTATGTCTTCCTCCTCCAGTCTTCTTTTCTAAAAACTAAACATGCCCCGTTTTTTAAACCTTTCCTCATAGATCAAGTTTTCCACATCTTTTCTCATTTTTGTTGCTTTCCTATTGACTCTCCAATTTGTCCTTATCTTTCCTAAGGTGTGCTCTCTCCCCTCCCCCCCCGAACCAGAGACAGTACTCTAGCTGAGGCCTCAACAGTGCTGAGTAGAGCAGGACAGTTACATCCTGTGTCGTACATATGACACTTCTGTTAACACACCCCAAAATATTCACCTTTTTTTATCTGCATTACACTGATGACTTCAATTCATTTCAATTTGTGATCCAAAATAACTCCCAGATCCTTCTTAGTAATACTACCACCTGGCCAGTTATTCCCTATTTTGCAGTTATGCATTTGAATTTTTACTTCCAAAATGAAGTACTTTGCATTTTATTGAATTTCATCTTGTTGAATTCCGAGCAATTCTCCGATTTGTCAAGGTTGTTTTGAATTCTAATCCTGTCCTCCAAAGTGCTTGCAGCCCCTCCCATTTCGGTGTCATCTGCATATTTATAAGCACACTTCCCTACTCCATTATCCAAATAATTAATAAAAATATTGAATAGTATTGGACCCAGGACTGACTCCTATGGGACTCCACTAGGTATGTCGTCGCAGTTTGACAGCAAACCACTAATAACTACTCTTTGAGCATGGTATTTCAACCAGTTGTGCACCCATTTTATTTAATCTAACCCATACTTCCCTAGTTTGCTTATGAGAAGCTACATCAAAAGCTCTGCTAAAAATCAAGATATATTATGTCTACTGTTTTCCCCTTTCCCTGGAATTTAGTAGACCAGTAACCCTATTGAAGAAGGAAATTAGATTGGTTTGGCATGATGTTTTTTCTTGAGAAATCCATGGTGGGTATTCTTTATAACCCTATTATTCTCTAGGTACTTACAAATTGATGGTTTAATAGTGTTGTTCTAGTACCTTTCTAGGTATCAAAGTTGGTCTGATTGGTCCCAAGTCCTCTTTGTTCCCCTTTTTAGAGATTGGTACAATGTTTGCTCTTCTCCAGTCCTTTGGGGCTTCAACTGTCCTCCATGAATTCTCAGATAATTTCTAACAGTTCCATGATTGTTTCAAGAATTCCTTAAGTGTGTTAGAATGAATTTTATCAGGCCCTGCTGACTTGAATACATCTAATTTATCTAAATACTCTTTAACCTGTAATTTTCCCTATTTTGGCTTGCCTTCCTTTTTCCCTTGTTAATATTAATTGTGTTGAGTATTTGGTCATCAGAAACCTTTTTAGTGAAGGCTGAAGCAAAATTGACATTGAACACCTCAGCCTTCTTGATGTAATCAGTTATTAGTTCTCTTTCCCCTCTAAGTAGAAGACCTACACTTTCCTTTGTCTTCCTCTGAATATATTTGAAGAACCCGTTCTTATTGCCTTTTATGATGTTTGTGTAATGGGCTGCATCAATGTTCTTTCTTGAATTTTCACTAACTTTTTTTTTTTTCTTTTTAGTAGACATATTTTCAGGTTTATGTGAAATCTAAGATAAGGTCATGTACTCCTGTATATATGGTCATGTGACTCCTGTTATGACAGTTCTAGGCAATCCTTTTACTGTACTCCAGATTTTGTACACTGTTAGTTCCTTTCTTGTCTCAGGACTATGTATTTTGCTCTTAGGTAACCTTTTCAGTGTCTCTGAGGCTATGATGTGCATTTTCTTTTGGATGCCCCAATTCTTGAATTGTTCCTATTTTTTAAATTGAGTTTTTCTTGAAGAATGTTGACAGGTAGCTCCTTCTTCATGGCAATAATGATTTCAGAAAAGAGAGAACATAAAGTTTAATTTTGCACACTTGCATTGCATATTTTTGTTCCAGATGTAGCAAATATACTGCTGGATATCTTAAGATCATCCTTTCTTGCTGTCATTAATTTTCTTTTGTATTTGGTCTTAATGTAGAATTTTTGCCACTTTAAGCTGTTCAAGATGTTGCTTTATGTTCATTTGTTTTTAAAACACATATATAGAGAAATATCTCTATAATTGATAGGTCTCTTTGTTACTCTCTGTGGGGGCAAGATCAAATAAGTCCAATTTCAGATGAGTTCTCTCATTTACTTAACACAGAACAGCAGCAGGTCAGATATAAGAAAAAACTGGCCATAGCCTCTCTCAGTAGGAAAATGTGACCCAGCACTTCTTAATAAGAAATGCAGGACCCCAAACAGTTTTCCCATTCAATTTTGTTTGGTTATATTGGATTTTGTTGAGAAATGGCAGCTGCTGAGAAGTATTTCACTCTGTATAGAGAGCAGTAGAACTGATCCAAAAGTGTTCCTTTGGCTGCTTTATCACATTTGGGTGGTTTCCCACAGAAGTAGGTAGTGTGACTGAGGAACATGGTAGGTTCTTTCTCTATTTCATTATCACATTATAACAGATTATTGAAGAATATTTATTATGTAAGTAGACTGGCAATCCCTAGAAGTTTACTCTGGGTACACAAATAACCACTGACTTACTGAATGTTGTTCCGTGGCAGTGCTGTTGTTACCAAAATAAAAATGATGGTGTAGAAAAGTTACAGGCCTAAGTATCTAATAAAAGCCCCCCAGTATTTATGCTTGCTCAAAAAGCAGAATTCTGTACATTTTCTTGCACCTGAGAAACAAATTGGTTGTGTGCCAGACTGAAATAGTGTCTACATTTGATAGTTTCCATTTTCTTAACAATTGAACTTTGAAACATTGCTGCTCATTGGGGCGAGGGGATGATTACTGCACATTCTGTTCAAAGGTTATATTTAAGTGGGCTGAAATCATGGAGTCTATGAATCCATTTGTAGTGGTACCATATGTCTTACAGATAGAGCTGGGTACATTTTATTTAAACATTAATATTACAGGTGTTGAATTTTGAAGGTCCCTGTGCAGTAGGTGAAAGAACAATATACATGTATTTAAAGTGGATAAAGATGGACTCCAGAGTCCAAATTTTAGTTTTTTTAATTGTGGATCTACTGTGAAAAGTGATTCTGCAAAATTCCATTATAGGCTTCCATGTTATCTCCGTGATTTCCATATCAAAGGTGCTTAGTGTACAGGTAACATTAATTTTATCTGCCAGCACTGCAAACTCAGTGGGATCTCTGATAGTTAAACTAGATTCTTTCCTTCTCACCCTCTTTACCAGGAATAAAGATTCTGCAGACTGAATTAAGCCCTAGTTATACCTGTACACTGTCCTCAGTGGTGCTGCACAAATGTAACTGGAACTTAATAAATTATGTTGATGCAGAACAAGGAATAGAAAGTAGAGAAGAGATTCTAAGCCTGCTCCATTATGGCAGAATATAGGAGCAGGAAAGGAACTGCAGGTGGCCATGAGAGAATTTTTCAGCCAATGTGCAGGGACTGCTCTCCAGAAACTGTAAATAAACCCAGGAATTCTGACTTCCAGTATTATTTGACTGTCAACAAATATCTGTGAAACCCACTGAGAAAATGTTCTCATTTCCCCCTACCCCGTAGTTGCTGATCCACATAGAGAACCTGGAGATGAAATGCCTTTAGCACAAGGACCATCACTCAAATGACTTTGGTGTTTTTTCTAAGGTTTCAAATGAATCTCATTTAAAAAAAAAAACAAAACAAAAAAACAAAACCATTTTGGAGGAATATTTTGGCTTCTAATAGTGAAGATCAAGTCAGTAAAGTGTTCTTTTTAATCTTTTACACACTTAAAATGTGATTTACTTGTAGTTTGCTTAATTTATTAAAAATAAGAATGGTTGCAGCTGACAGTTTCAGGATTTTCAGGGACGGTCAAGAGGACTTCACTAAATGATTTTATTTTTTAACCGAAGTGATAGATGTTTGGAAGTTTAACTGCATACACAAACATTTTGCATGCATACATATATGTATATCTATATTAAAATTTGGGTATTGGGGACGGGTGTATGTGTCTGTATTTCAGGAACAAAAATCAGCCAGCTCATCTCGCCTGCAAATCCATGATCAAACAGTAATCGTGTTCTCTCTGGGCTCAAAATAAATGTGCATAAATCAGAAGCATCCAGTTTGGCAAGTTTCAGTAAATGTTTTTTCTTAGACTTGGAATTAAAATGATTCCCCTGAGAATTTAAATATTTTAGGTGCGTAGGTTCCTTACTAGTGTTTCTACATTATATTCTATCTTCCCTATTTTCCTCCCCCCGCTACAAAAAAAAAATAAAAAAAAAATAAAATAAAAGCCGAATGGTACCAACACACCCTTTCATTGGGGGAAGTAGTTAATTAACATAAACATCCTCCCCAGACTTCTCTTGTAATACTTGTCAATCTGACATAAAATTCCTAAACAAAGCAATAAGGCAACTTTTGTAAAAGTATAAAGTCTATAGTAAACTTTTTAAAAAATGCAGTTATCAAAGAAAAAAGGAATCTTAAGCCTTTCCAAACTGGAAATTATACAATTATGTATTATTGTCCTGAAATATATTGGAATGTGAACATTATTGATTCCCATCTAGATCCTTCTTGGTAGTCCATTGGACAACATATAATAAATCTATATAAGGAATCCACAGACAAATTAAAACTTTATCCCTGCATCCCAAATTGCTGGGTCAAATCCACAGGTAAACTTCTGCACATAGAATAAAAAATTAAAACATACAGGCATGGGTGTATCATGCACTAACCTTATACATAACTGAACTAGTATATTTCTTCCATACTTTGTGAACTGCAACTTTAATAACTGAACATCCCAATGATCTCAATAGTGTTTTATTGTTAAAGATACATACAATTTTTAAATTAATCAAAATTGATTATCTCCAACTCCCAGACTGCTTGTGAAAGAGTTTGACCCAGAAATCAGCAATCAGAGAAATTTTAAGGCTCCCATTATCCTAAGCCATCTCAAAAATCCTCTGAAACCTGTGACCTACACTTGATGTAAGGTACAATGTTATGCTAATAGCTTGGAGCAAATATTTAAGGGTGGTAAATGTAACCGTCTGGAGCACCATTCTCAAGAATTTCCACAAATCTTCAATTTCCTGCAAGTATGTGAAAATCCCACGCTATATTTTGCATCATCTTCACTACTCCCCTGTTATAACTAACCATCTGGTCATAACTGTGTAAATATTGTCCACAAAGCCGTAATGCCTGTAGGACTGCCTTAATTAATAATTGTTTCCAAATTCAGCAAGTCTGGTGTGTGAAGATATGAGGTCAGCAGCAGTTTATTTGGAATTCCTGATGACTATGGAAATATTCAATAGTGTTTCCCTAATGGCTGAAAAGATTATTGCTCTTTGGAATTCAATTTCACATCCCCCAGAAACCTGGGAAAAGAGAGCTTAGCTATTTTAAGCTTCTAAACCTAACATTAAGGAAACGACTATGCACATATTGTGAATTGTGGTTCATGTTTGGATTTAGGATACAAGGACTAAAATCCTTTTTGATTTGGGCCCTAGAGAAATAATTTATGTGGTCTTACTATGTCATGCTAGTCCTGGCCATTTAGTCTTGCTTAGTGTTCCATCTTTACCACTAAAGACTATTCACATTCAAAATTATCTTCAGTAAGTACTTGAGCGTTGGAGGTGGATGCTGAATATTGTCAATAACCCTTTTTACCTTATAATCCTTCATAACTTAACATTTATAAGTACATCCCATACAGTTGTTAACTAGTTACTATGCTTATGCCTGTTTGTATTTAGTTGTTAATGTTAAGTTAGAGGTATAGTTTTACGTAGTATAACTTAATACAATTTTTCTTTAAAAAAGATTTTAACAAAAAGACGTACACAAACGAATGTCCCAAAATAAAATGGAGTACTTAAATTGCAACCTCCTCCTTTCTTCTTATGAAACAGACACACACACAAGTACAATGGCTCTTTCCACCCCAACATCCCCACCCCAAACTACGTGGTCAGAGTGAGATTGCTGGAGGGTTGAACCTACTGGCTGAAAATGAGGGAATTTTGTCATTTTGTAGCAGTATTTGTAGCTCCAGAGTGCTCCTTCCTTACCACAGGCTTAGGAGAAGCAGCTAAGCAAAGGCCCAGAAGGATCTGAAATTGTCATGCTTGCCCATCACCACTACCTCATGCATTTGGGGGATATTTCCAAATCACAGTGGATGGAGCCCGGAGACTAATAGCCAGTGGTCCTGGATGGAGATGATCAGCCTGTCCCATGTGGTGTTGAGGCTTGCAAGTTTCTGTCACAGTGTCAAAGTTGAGTGGAAGTTTTTTTAAACTAAGTAATGGCCAGTTAAAATGAACACAGATTATTATCCTACACATCAAGGGTGGCTGAAGAACAGAATTCTGTAAAACAGCCTGTGGCAACACTTATCTCTTACATAGGTGACCTTCAAGGAGACTGTGAATCACCACATGCTAATTTCCCATTTTTACTTGAGCAGAGTGGCCTGCTGCACATATGAAGATGGGAGTCTTGCATGCTGATGTGAGTAGTCTTCCTCCTCAGTCTACACATCCCATTAAGAGACCAGGAATGCACAAATATATTCCTTTATGTCCAAGAAGGCCTCTGGTAAACTGCTCATATATGTGTAAGAAGAGTGAAGTTGTGATACTTCCACTGAGTACTCTTACCGGGGATCTAGTTAACCTACTACTCTAGTACAAAACTCCAAAGTCTGTTGCTTCTAGTTTTTTTTCTGATGACCAACCAATTTTAATAAATATGATTCCACATTGCACTACATGTGCATAGCTCTACAAGCAAATGTAAATAGTTGTAATTAAATATTTTCAAAAATATTCAAAGCTTTCTAGAAGACTCATCTAAAAGTTACTAAGATCTGATTGCATATAACTAAACTGTTCATGTGTGAAAGGGAACATATCAAGATTAATAAAAACAAACTGTATGAACAAGAAAATGGACAACAGTCCAAATGGCCTAAACTTTGTTTTCCAAGACTATTCCTATAACAATACTGTATTCCACACTTCAGTGAGCAATCATAATATGGAATACTGGGCCTGAAAGCAGATCTAACTAGATCATGCAGATGTTTCTGCAGCCAACGTGTATATAAGAGGGAACAGCATGTAGCTAGCTTTGTGTACACCAAATCAGTCACTTTTGGTATGGTATAATTCGTATATGGACATTTTTAGCTACTATATATAGGCAATTCAAATTATGCTTGAGGTCTTCATTTATCATAGAAAATAAATCACTTTTTTTAAACAAGACAACTGAACGTGCAGTGACCTAAAAACTGAAATTAGGTTACAGATATTAAAACTTGAGCTAGGGGAATACAAATTTTGGAGAGATCTAGATTAAGACTTCTCAGTAGAGTATGAGGCTTTATGTATTAACTCCTGTCAGGATTTCCATGCTGATTAGAGGAAAGCTTCATGGCCTGTCTCATAACAGTATTCTGCACTGCAGAAATATGTACATTGGTGAACCCTTTGCACAGCAGGTAGCTCACAGAGTTGAGCTGCTGAACTTTGTTACTAGAATTGATTTACTCCAATTTTCAAAAAGTTAACTGGCATGGAAAGGAAATGGAGCCAGCACAAAGTAGTAATGAGGGTCTTTGCCATGTTCATAGTTGGTCTTCCACCATTTTTCACTTGGTTTCTTTTTGAGGTGAAGGGATTAAACAACCAGTGGGGGAGTGCCCCTGCATGGACCCATTAGATAGGGATCAAGAAATAAACAAATAAGCTTTTTTTAGGGGCTGATAGTCTTATGGTGTCCTGTTTACCTTTATCTGCAGATAGGCAGGAGTGGACTGCTTCCTCATCCTTGTTCTGAAGGATTATCTGGGTATATCTCACTTAATCATTTCCCTAACATTGTGGGGGTTTGGGCACTGGTTCACCTTCACCTCTTCCCCCCTCCCCCCTGCTTTCTCTGCCTGTGGCACATAATAGTCTGGTCTCCTGTGGACTCTGGTGCTTTGGTCTAATTGTAGTTGTTGGGTTTAGTGTGCAGGTTGTTGTGATGGCCAGTGATGTACAGAGAGTCAGATTAGATGATCTGATGGCCCCTTCTGGCCTTTATGTTCTGACTCATCACCTGACTGCTAAGCGCAGCAGAAGACTCCAGAGTAGATTGGTTACAGTTTGGGACATATTCTAAACTAAAACTAAAGACTGATGCTTCTATTATAATGCAACTAAGGGTATGTCTACACTGCCAGCTCCGCAGCAATCAATGTGGAAACCTGCTCAATCGATCCCAGATGGGCTCTGTGGCCGACGCTGGTAATCCACCTCCCTGAAAGGAGTAAGGCTGTGTTGACCAGAGGGCTACATTACATAGCTTGCGTATCTCCCATTGACCACCGGTGGCAGTGTAGACCAGGCCTAATACTACTTGAGTGAATATGTAATGCATACTTGATTTAAAAAAAAGTAACATACAATAGTAGATGCCAGTAGTGGTAGTTGCAGATACAAAGAGTAGCCACTGAAAAATAATTTGGCAGACGTGCCAGAGTAGTAGAATTTGTAAGACATGCAAAATAAGACAGAGGAATTTAACAGGTAATAAATAAACTTACTTTCCTGTACTTTGTCTGGAATTCATCCAGGGGAAAGTCCACAGGTGAAAAGTCCTGAGGTAGGAATGAAAACATGACTATCTGTGCAGAAAAGGAGTTAAAATATTGTCAAATCTAAACACCAAGCTAGGAACTGTAGTTTTGTTAAACTATAGACAGAGCCCTGTGTGCTGATTCTGCAACTATGGAATTCTGCTTTTCGACTACAGAATTCATGATTTTATTGCAGTCCGACACTAGATACTTTCTTTCTTTTCATTGTTCTGCAGAGATCAAAAGGCCACTGCAGTCAGATCTTTTGCTTTTTCACAAGGGGGAGCTAGTTGGATTATCAGGCCTGCTCCCCACTCCTTGTTCTACCTAGGCTGTGAAAGGAGGCTCTAAGCCATGAGTGGAGCAGAAAAGGTTCAGCTTGAAGGATGGAGATTTTTAGCCAGCCTCAGCAGCTGATCTCCTTGGGCTTCTGGCTCAGACTGCTTCTGTGCTTGCCATGGAATTTGGGGGATGCTGTTGCTGAGCTCACAGGGCCCTGTATATACACATCAGTTTATAGAAAGCCATTCTTCATCTGGATCCATACAACACATAGTGTTGTCTGTTTTTCATAGGCAAGAGCCCTATCAAAACAACCTTAACTATACTCCTTTAGTGATATGAACATTAAATATGGAAAATACCTGAGACAACCTTCTCCATCCATAAATTTCAGATAATCAGCCACCACAAACAGTTGTATATTTGTCTTTCATGAGCAGATTTGATTTCCTAGTTTTTAATGTTTGAGCTGGTGATGGTTCTATGTGAGCAACTCTGACTGTTATATTGTATAGTGTTTTTGTTGGAGCACTGATCTCATTGGTTAGTGCAGGAAGACAACGCTTAGTCAAATTCTGATTTGATGCATTTTGAGACTTTTCCTTGTGATCCAAAGGGCTATAAAAATTACTTCATTTTAAATCATAGAAGCATAGGGTTAGAAGGGACCGCAAGGGTCATCTAATCTAACTCCCCAATGATAAGTGATATCTTAGGTTCTGCAGTTCAGTGGTGAGATGACTGGAGGCGGAGATTTGAGCAAATTTTGTTGCTGTGGAATGTATTAGATCTTAATATAGCTCCTTCCTATTGTGCCCTCATTTTGTTTTTTACTCTCACTGCCTTCTCTGCTTGGCTTGAATTGCATGTCTGGTTGCCCTCTTGCATCCTGTTTGAGCCTTCTCTCATGCTGCTTTTTTGTGGTCTGGACTTTCCTTCTTGATGAGTCATGGGCCTCATCTTTCCATGCCTCTTAAATCTGGTCTCAGAACTGATTTCTTTGAGGTTTATAAATACTTTTTCATACATTTAAAAATTAAAAAAAGAAAGATTTTCAAGACACACACAGTAGCGAATCTCCTTTTCGTGGCCCCCCCCCCCCCCCCCCCCCCCCCAACCCTCTTTCATCCTGCTGCCCCTTGTGGTGGTGTCATTTTCCTTCTCTGTTTTTTATGCTGTAAATTCTTCAGAGCTGGGAAGTTCTCTATTGTATTCTTTAGAGACCCGTAGTTAACTGTATTGTAAATTTGCTTTGCACAGTTGAGGTGCTATATATGTAATTCACCTGGTGGTATTTCAACAGATGAGTTATTGGGTTATTTCACCAAATCAGTTGAGGGATAAAGCTTGAGCATGTCTGAAAATCAGGCCAGTTAGGGCCCAGTCATCCAAGATGCTGAGGGCCCTCTGTTGTGACCTGAGTATGAACTGAGGGCACTCAACATCTTCCAGTCTCATCCCTTATATTGGTTCCCAGTATGAAATGTTGGCCTGAGTTCATTTCAATGTCTGCACCAGTTTGTGTTCTTTTCTTAAAAAACTGGAAAGTCTGTGTAAACAGCTGGACTTAACACAGTGTTATGGGAGATAATTAACACTGTAATGTTAATATTTGTACAGAGCTATAATTTGTAAGTGTTCAGGTAATTAAAAGCTAAGGCTCTTGCAGCAATATCAAATCCATTAAATCAATTCTGCCACCCAAGAAATTGATTCTTGCCCCCACTATTAATCCTACTACCCCTCCTAAACTAATGCATTTTTCTGGTAATGAAGTAGCACAGGAAATTTTTATTTTTCTGTTCACTAGAGTTAACCCTACATTATGATGGGTGTGCCTTTCTTTCCTGTAATCCTTCTGTCACAAAATAACAGTAACAGAGTTAGTACTGTTGTCAAGCAGACAAGTGCTTTCCTATAGGTAAGTGTAAATGTGTATTCAACACAGTAATAAAAGTACAAACGTTTGGCTATCTAGAAGGATGAACTACACATTACACAATGTTGATCCTTTTAATAGCAATGTTAAAATTTTATACACTAAGTTTAATTGTGAAAGATCATTCTTTTACAGACTAATTAGGAATTGCATCATACACCAGCCAAATAGAGCCACCTTAGTGGTGGAATGTGGTAGCTGTTTAATACTGCGCAAAACAGTAGATGATAGTGTAGGACTGGAAGTGAAAAATATCCCATAGGTTCCTAAATGGTGGGCCATGCACCTCTGAAGGTCTGCAGATATGTGGTTGATAGCATGATGTTGAGTATCTTCCCTGTTTCCAGTTCAAAGAAACAGACCATTTGGAAGAGATGAGAAATGAGAGAGAAAAAAGACGACTGACTTTTTAAAAAAATGAAAACATATTGCACTAAATAGAGCTAAAATACAACACTTTACTACAAGTACTTTTGTGTGAAAGCAGTTGTTATTGCAGAAGATGCTCTGCACTAATGTATGCCTCTCACAATGAAAGTTTGAGAACTTCTACCAGAGCTGGTGCTAGGCATAAGCAGACTAAACAATTACTTAGGGCCCAAGTAGCTCAAGGGTGGCCCCCTATTAGTATGTGTTGTGTGTGGGGGCCCCAAAATATTCCTGCTTAGGGCCCCCAATGGGCTAGTGCCGACACTGACTCCTACATATCTGATGAAAACTACAGGGAGAACTTAAAATGCAGTGTCCTACATTGTATGAAGAGAGAGAATTATTACCCAATGCTCTGGCCAAATTCCAAACAACATGAGACCTCTAAGGATCAAAAGTGGGCAGAATCTTAGGGAATTTTAACCAATTTTATTACTATATTGAATAAAGAAATTTTGGGTTTAAATCAGAGTGAAATACTGATCTTATTAGCATTATCACTGACTCAGATGGGTCGTTCATTAGTTCATGGCTGTGTTCCTTATTGAGCATTGGCATTTTGAATAAGGAATAGACAGGCTTCTGATATGAATAATCTAAGAAACTGCTATAACTCTTACATGTTGATTACTGAATATAGAAAATAGCATAAGGCTACAACATAGAATTTTTTGAAATATATACATTTAGCCTCCTTGCAAACTTGTCTCCTGATTTAGGAGTATTTATTTAAGCAGATGTTTTTGGGAAGATAACTTTGCTATGGAGGTGCATTATTGACCTTAAACTGGGGAATTTTGGGAAGGAGGGAATGGGGAGGTAGGAAGAAGTTCTTGTGTGTATATTAGGTTCAGAGATCATGGAAAGAGCAGCAGAACTTGGCAATGTCACTAACTAAATAGTCAAATCTTGTTGTTTTAAGGTTTTCCAATAGCTTCATATTGGCATTTTGTTGGAATTTCTTACCCACAGAGTATTATATAATTTAAAATCTAATCTAATATAAAAACATCATGTATCATCTTGATATTGCATGGTTGCATAACTGACAAATTAGTGAGCTAATTAAATATTCATACTAGATCACATCATGTATTCTCTGTATGCCTCATGATGCAGCAAACTATTGTACAAATATTTGAGGGTTTTTTTTTTTTTTTTTTTTTTTAAAGTATAGGGATTTTATTGTTTCTTTCCTCCTGTAAAAGCAGATTCCTTAGTTACTATGAGTCCAGCTGTACAGGGTTTAGAGGGCTCATTAAATCTTCTAAAATTGATGCAAGATATGACTGTTTTATACAAGCTATAGAAAAGCTGAATGCAAGATCCGGGATCTTGTAATTTCCAGCGCTAGAAACAAAGGCTGTATGTCTAATTGGAAAGTTGGGAATCTCTCTCTCCTTTCCAATTGTATAAAGCTCCTTAAACTGGTCACTAGCCCAGAACAAAACATTGCCTATTCTGGACCTCATGCAAATGTTAATTCTAGGTCAGAACTCTAAAACTAGAAAAGGAAACAATTTTCTGGTAGGTTGCTCTCAAGTTTGTGAGAAGCTACTCAAGGATTTGAAATGTTAGTGCTGGGAAGAGAGATTAGTGGGCAGAGAGCATGTGAAGTGATAAAAGATTTATATATTTATAAAAATGGTGGAGCATTTGTTTACATTTAAACAAGATTTTGTCACCCTACATGTGAAGGTTATGTATATAACATTATATAAAATTGATATTAATACAATAAAATTGTCCTGTGTTCATAGTAGTAGAAGGCATGAGTGGAGAAATCTACTTTTTTTTCTTTCAGAAACTGTTGTATTTAAAATTCTTACTTAAACTGAAGTGTCTCTCAATATATTAATGAAAACCTTTTTAAGCACTGCTATCTGGTATGGCATTGAGTTTTCACATGTTCTTGAATTCCTGAAATGTTACTGTTGTAAAAGTCCTAAATTAGATTTTTCATAAGCATGAGAGAATATAATAAGAAAATCATTGTCCTCACTTCTCTTTTTATTTGTAATCTCACAGGAGCTTAGTTCTGATTTTGAAGTTATTTAGTACCAATCTATGTTGTCATATGCAACAGAATTAAAATATTAAGATACATCTGCAGGATGAGTGGCTAAATCAAAACCTCATTGAGCAAAAGGGAAAAAAGATATTGAGTTTCTAATATTTTGAGAAATTAGTGTATCCAGTTTATTCTTGATCCAATCCTCCTGAGAGAATTATATAGAAGCATCTCTGTCTGTCATATAAAGATATGCTTCTGTTTTTTTTATAGCCCTCTCTTTTTCCCCCCTCTTTCCTCCCCCAGTTTAGGATGATCATGATGTGACCTTTACTATCAATCACCCTATGAGAAACTTCTCTCCAGTACAGGTGCGTGCACAAGGGGGTGCAAAGTAGAGGCATGCCGTGCCCCCCTATCAGCAGGGGCACCAGCTCCTCTGGTCACCAGAGGAGGGGGAGGGAGTGCCAGCTGCCAGGGGGGGTCGGGGGGGACAAAGTGCCCCACAGAAAGCGGCCAAATTTTTATTCCTGTGCACGTTCCTGCTCCAGTAGAACTTTGTTGATCATTGATTCATTCAAGTGGTTTCATTCTACAACTTCTGCTAAGCAGAAAAAAGCTGTTTCTTTAATTGTCTTTTGCAGAAGTCTTTTCCTCCTATGTGGAGTGCTCAGATCCAGAAAGATAGAATTATCCTTTACGCTGAGTAAAAAGGCTATATAAGTTCAAAATTTGTTCTAGCATTCAGAATATTAGCAGCCATTCTGAGAAAAGCAGTATGGTTATTTGAGTAACTAAGAATGAATGCACACTGCAAAAAAAGGTGTGTTCTTAATTCAGATTAACTAAAATAGCAATGACTCAGCAATCCAGTCCTGTAACCTTGAACTTTAGCTGCTAACCCAAGTTAAAAGCTGAGTTGCTGAGTCTTCACTGTATTTTAACCTCCTCCTTCCCACGTCCTTGTCACAAACTAGGCGTTTTTCCAAAACTGCACAAGTGATGGCTTTTCTATCACTGCAGTGAGGTCTTTCTTTGTACAAGTCTTCCCAAAGAGACAGCAAATGAGCAGGAGCTCCATGGTCTGCTCTTCACTGCACTCGCATATATTTGTGTCATTAAAGTGGCCCCATTTTATCATATTAGTTAGTCTTTGATCTACCAGTTTCCGTGCGCAGACGGTTCAGGTGTCACCACATTGACCAGTCTGTATTGGCCCTTCTGGGAAGGTCCTCCTGGGGTTCCTGATCTATGTCAGTGCACCTGACTCTGCATAGTCTTTCATTCCATAACCTCAGATGTGCCTTCCCAACTGTTGTATCCAAAGGCACAACACTGGTTACAAAGCTCTTTTGCTATTTAAGGCATTTGATTTCTCCTGTGTGACCATATAACGGATGCCTTGAATCTTCCATCTGCCGTGATCTTTCCCTTCCTCCTGATATCAGGTGGTGCAATGCCAGCCAGTAAGTACAGTCTATCCTTTGGTGTTGGCTTTAGACATCCTGTAATTCCATGACAACAGTCATTTAAAACAGAGTCTAATTTATTAGCAAGGATGGACAATTTCCACGCTAGACGTGCATACTCTATGGAGTGTAGCACAGGGCGATAGTGGTTCGCAAAGTAACTGGATTGGCTCCCCACTTTGTAGGTGACCAGCTTTCAGAAGATGATGTTACGGGCGCTAACTTTCCCTTTTGTCTTCTATTTGAACCTGAGTTAGCCAATGCAGAATACATGACATGAGTTAAGAACACATCTTTTTTAAAACAATCGAGACATACCCTAAATGTGGGAGTTAGCCTTCTAGTTATCAAGCTTCATAAAAAAGTTAAAGAAATATTGTTCAATAATACTTAGAGGGAAAATTTTTGACAACGGATACCAGTGTTTCAGTCACTGAATAGGTTGTTGGTAATTAATCTTGAAGTGACTTAATTTTGGTTGGGCTCATCTTATTTTTTGTGTATCTAACAAAGTAATTGCGCATGAGTGAGAACAGTAATATTAGAGGGTTTCACCTTCACTGTGTTAACAAAGGAAACTTGCTTACGCTTCCATTAAAATGGGCTATCACTATTCTTGGAATTGAAAGCAGTATGTCGTACTCTGGATAGTATCTATTACTTGCTTTTTGTACAACATTTGAAAAACTTACCTGACACCAATTCATTAGGGTGGAAAAAACCTGTGCCACTGTATTCCGTGCGTTTTGAAGGAATAATATAGTTGTGTATTGTTAATTGATTAATGTATTTAATTATAATATTGTCAGTCAATTCTCTTGCATTTCTTCCTTTTACATTTTACCTTCTGTGCAGTGTTGCCTGTTTTTATCAGGACTAATTGATATTGAAGACAGCCACTGACCTCTTACCATATTCCATGAATCCCAGGAGATTATCCTTTGCCTTTTTTGTCCCAAACCTTCCATAGGAAGTAGAAAAAGGTCTCATTAGATGTTGAAAGTGGATTCATGATTTACCTCAAAGGAGCCCATAGACAGTCTGTCTGTTACCCATCAACCAAGGTGGGATAAAACACACTGTTGCTTTGCACCCTGAATTTATCCAATGTATAAAAGTTCTAGATCCACCTTCAAACCTGAACACGCTCGTCAAGAAGCACTGCAACTTCCGGAATTGAGAGTCTGATAACCCGAAAACTAAAACAAACCACTTTTTATTTTAAATTAAGTAAATTTTTAGTTTTGATTTTTGCTGAAAAGCAGACAAACTAGAACAAAACTTTTTTTGTAAAAACTTTTTCAATTAAAAAATTTTGTTTGAAAAAACTTGAATTAAAAAAATAAATCTTTACAGGTCCTAAAACAATTGACGTAGAATAATAGTTAAGGATAAGCAACAATTTCTCAGCTCCCCGACTTCATCCCATTTGGCAATTTAAACAAGTATGACTTGTTAATGGATTTTATTTTGTATTTTTAGCACATACATATTGGAGTGGACAGATAATGGCTTTATGCCACTGATATAAACAAATAGTCTTGTAGTCTCAAGGTTAAAATACATTTTCACATTTGCAGGATTATGATCCCTGCTGCTGACATAATGTACAAAATAAGACCGTGATCTTGGAATTTGACCAATGTAGGCTTACCCTTTCATCTGAGCAGAGCCTCATTGACTTTAATAGGATTCTATGTGGGTGCCAGGGTCTGCCTTAGTGGATCAGGTTGCAGGATCAGGGTCTAAAGCCTGGTATGTGCTACAAAGTTAAGTCAATGTAAGTTGCATGTGTGTGCATGTGCTGAGACTTAAATTGGTCTCCAACTGATGTAAGCACCCCATTACGCTAACATAGTAACACCACCTCTCCAAGTGGCATCGAGTCATGGTTGATGTACTGAGATTGACACAGCACAGGCCTAGACACTGCATTACTTGTGACAACCCTAACAGTCGTCCATCAGCTGTGCCACAATGCCCAACACTGACTGCTCTGGTCTCAATTGTGAACTCTACTGCTCAGGGATCACATAGACTGGAAAGCCCTCCCTCCCCTGGGTGGCTTTGGGACACCATCAGCAGCTCTGCTCTCTTGGCCTTTGTTACCCTCAGAAGTGAGAGATCCGCTAAAATTACCACCATGTGTGGCAAATGGTCCCGTGTTCAGTATCATTGCCTGTACTCATGGTGTCATGCAACCAAGCAATTCCTTCCTCGCGTCCCTCACCACTGGCTGGCCACACTCAGCACAGCTGGTGCTGTGAGTGGTCTTGTACACAAACATTCTGAAGCACAGTGTCTGAAGCATGTCCTGTTTAAAACTTTAGGGCAGCAAAGGAAGGGAGTTCCGAATCTTAAGTTTTGCTTTCTGGGGTGGCTTTACTGACAACAATACCTCGATGTGTTTTATCTGCATCTGCTGCCATTGGGGCCATGAGGGGTTCCCGCTCCACACCTGTAGAATGCCTGAGCCATGTAAGGAGGAGAAAGAGGAGGGCTTGCAGTGATATGTTCAGTGAGATCCTTTACTGTCCCTGGAGAACTCCATTGCAGCACCCCCCCAACATTCCACATAGCATCAGGGGTCACATCCTTACTGTCTGTTCCCACCACTCCCATGCCAGGAGACATGAAGGACAACCACAGTTTCACACGCACTGACCTGCGAAAGCCATAGTAGCTGTATGTGTTGCTAAAATGGACATGAATGTTTTTTCCACTTGATAAGTTCTGTTAATTTATTAAGCTTTTAATTTATTTACTTTTAAATTGCACACATTTTTCTCTTCACCAGATTTGGTACTGAATAAAATTATATTATGTTGAATGCAATTCACTTTTTATTAGTTCACAACATATGCTGCAGAGTGCCTAGCAGTGCTGAATGCACCCACTTATTCGTTACTGTAGAATTTGTCACAAATCATCAGGTCAGTGACACACACACAGTGCAATACACAGAAATGTACAACAAGCCCTGCACAATTTATGGGTATGTTGTCAGTGTTATGTTCACAGATGTGCACCAAGCACCACACAATTCCTAGCAGGGCCCGGTACACTGCACAGTACATTGCAACACATGACTGTGGCTCACTGTTCAAGTACTCCTTCAAAGTCTTCCTGAGCTCTATAGCTTGCATTGAGCTCTTCTAATAGCCCTTGTGTCTGGCTGTTCAAACTCAGCAGACAACTACTCTGCCTCCACCCTCATGGCAGTTTTTTCCTCTTTGCTTCACAGATAGTATGCAGGACACAGCAGGTAGCTTTAACCACTGGGATATTTTTTCTCACTACGATCCAATCGTGAGAAAACACTAGTGTCCCTTCAGTCTATCAAAAGCATATTCAACTATCATTCTGCACCTGCGGAGCTGGTAGTTGAATCTTTCCTTGCTGCTGTCAGGGTGGCCGGTATCTGACTTCATGTGCCAGGGGAGCAAGAGCTAGGCTGAATCCCACAGCATCACTATTGGTGTTTCAACATTGCAAATGGTAATCCTCTGGTCGAGGGGTGGGGGGGAAGGTCCCTGCTTGTAGTTGTCAAGCTGCCTGGTATGGAACACAGCTGAGAGCGCCAATCTCAGGTCAGACTGTCAGAAAACAGAGCATACACCCCGGACTGGTGGTGTATTCTGTCATTAGACTTCACCAGAACACTAACAAATGTGTGCTTCCAAAATACAGTATTAGTTATTATGGAGCCACAGACAGTCCCCTTCAGGACCTCTAGCCCCTCATACACCACCCAGACAAACCACATTTCTGTGATAAATGATTATTAAAACCAGAAATCACATGTATTAGGTTCTTTCAGTTCCAAAGACCCAGATATCCACTGCTGGTCAATATATATACTTCAGGATCCTACCATATACCATTCTGCCGTCAATCTTTAGTAAACTAACTAAAGATTTATTAATACAAAAATGAAGTGAGTTATTAAATGGCTAAAGTGAATTATATACGTTACAGCAATTACAGTGTGTGTAAATCAGGATAATAGCAGTGATGTTAAATCTGTCAGTTTGTAATAAGTCTTTCTGGTTCATCCCAAATATTGGGGTTCTCAGTCCATTGTTCAAAGCTTCCCTTTGTTAGAAATCATAGTCCAGAGCTGTGGAGCAGGAAGGAGGCAAAGGGGATGATCTCAGTCTCTGTTTATATTCTCAGCCCATGTGCATGGAAAGTTACTGTCTCAAACATGGAGTCAGGGATCAGATGTTCTCCATGCACTTGCTGAGTGATGTCATCCACTGTCTACATGCTCCCAGAGGGGCCCAATGGAAAAGATGATTCTCTTCTCATGATAATTAGCCATGACTGTCTGGTTTTGATGTAAATCTATCCTGCAGGTGTTACCCAGGAACAACATTTATTGAGATAAAATATTGTTTAACAAAACAACTGTTTAAACAATTAAAATATCAGTTAAACGTTTAACTGATATTTTACATCCCTAGACCTGGGGTCGCAGGAGGCTTGATTGGGGGCATCCCACTGTACTTCTGCCCCACCACTGCACAGGGTCCTGGCCCCTCTGATTGCTTTGTGCGGGCCCTCCAGAGCTGGGGCGCCACTGCCCCGGGAGCCCGCCATCACCCAGCCTGCAGGAGGGGGCAATAAGGCACCTCCATGCCCTGCTCATCCCTCCTGGAGCCCATCTGCCGTCCACCATGCTTCTGGCACTGTCCCAGGATTGGGGACACCTCCCATGCCTGCCCAACCCCCAGACCTTTCACCCAGGGCCATCTCAGCAGTTGCCACCAGGCTTACTGCTGCTCAAGCTGGTGCTGCACAAGTGCCAAACCCCTAAGCTGCCAGGACTCTTTCCTGTGCACATATGAGCATATGTCCCAGACCTCCCTCCATTCTCCCTCCCTGCAACATCCTGTCCCCACTCACCCCGCATGTGCACAGTTTCCCTCCTTCCCCCCTCCATGCAGCAAACGGTTAAACAGCTAATGCAATTTGTATATGGTAAAACTAATACTAACCGGTTAACCACTTGATATTTCATATGCCTAGGCTGAGATACAAACACATAACAAAGATTCATAACTTCATATACAATGGCAATACGTGCCTATAAACAGGATAGCATTGTTCAACAGATTACAACTTTTCCAATGATACCTTACCAGGCATACTTGTATATTTCTACAGCCACTGCTTGCCATCCCTAGCTTACATTACAATGTGTTCCCACCAGTCAGTGCTCATTTCTCAGGTCCCGGAGTAGTGCTCCACCATCTGCAACTGCTTTTTAAATTGGCTGTCACTATGTCCCACAGCAGTCTGTCCTCCAAGCAATTGTCATGTTCCCTGCTTATTTGATTATTCTTGTGGCTCTGCAAATACCTGAGGATCATGTGTGCTGTGCTTGCAATGCTTATGACAATACTGCAGAGAATGTCAGAGATAGCAGATAATAAGGAGTGCCACATAGGCTCATGGGATTTTGAGAAAAGGTGCAAAAATCATGAGATATAGATGACATGGGATGGAGACAGTTGCGTGCTGAAAGTTGACGCCTTGTTCCTACTCCCTCCCATGAGACTCCATTCTGGCGGCCCCCCCCCCCCCCCCCCCCCCTATGCATTGCCAAAACTTCCCAAAAGACGGTGCATTGGATGGGAGCAGTTTGCACACTGGGATTTCTACCCATGGTGGCCTTCACTGTGCATCGATACAAGCGTTCCTGATGAGTACAAGCAGTGCTGACACACGGAGACAAGTTATGCACGCACATAAGTGATATACTAACTGCAGTGGCTTAATGCTGACATAACTTGCATTGACTAAAGTTTATAGTGCATATATGGCCTATGTAAGAAACAAATAGGAAAAAAAGCCATGTCCATTTGAAATTTTAGAAGGAAAATCAAGTATTTGCTAATTAGAAAGGGATGACTTATTCTTCTTCGAAAGATGTCCCTGTGGGTGCTCCACTTTAGGTGTCATTGCATCCTGGGTTCTTGATTGGAAATCTTTTAGCAGTACTCGTTCGGGTCGCGCGGTGCTGTTGGTGTGTTGTTGGCATGCGACCCTACCCTCTCAGTTCCTTCTGAACCGTCCACAGTCCAAGCAAAGTTTTTCTCACCCTAGATAGAATAATAATAGAATATTAGTTAGTTTAGTCATATTTTAGTCAGTTTTAGTCAGTTAGCTACACATTAAAAAAAAAAAAAAACCCCAATAGTATAAGTTTTCATTTTTCTTTGTTATTAGAATAGGATTTGGTTTTAAACATGCTGGGTTCCCTAGGCTTCAAAAGGTGCACCTCATGTAGAGAGGCCATGCTAGCTTCAGACGGCCACTCACAATGTATTCGCAGTCTAGGGGAAACCCATGTACCACAGAAGTGCACTCACTGCAGGAACTTGAAAGCCAGGGCAAGGAGAGACAGACCTGGGGCTAAAACTTATCCTCATGGAAGAATCCCTGAGACCCTCCTCTGATCCAGGACCAGACAAACCTCCCACTGATAGTTCTCAGCACACTCCGAGAAAGAGAGTCTCATCGCTGCCAGATACCACTGCGTCAAAGAAAAGACACTTGCTCAAGAGGCTGTCCCCTCAACAGAGTACCAAAGAGGCGATGGGTCCCTCAGGTCCAAATTGGTTGAAATGTCCGGGTGAGGAGCTGAGGAGTAAACAAAAGCATCCCTCCTCGATCACGGCACCAAAAAAGGACACAGTACAGAAAGTGTCTGAGCAACACTCAATGGTATTGACCACGGCACCTAAAAAGATTCGGCTCAGAGACAGACCATGGCACCGAGGTTGGCACCGGAGTCAGTAATGGTACTGACAACTGCTGAGGTGCCGCAGCTGCCTCCAACCATTACTACGGAGCTGACGACAAACCCAGCACTGACAATAGCACCGCCCTCAGGGAATGCATAAGGAACATCACCTAATGACAGCATCTTCTCCACAGTCCTCTACAGGGCAATCACCAATACATTTCATACACGACAAAGCTCTTTCCCCAGTGCACTCCATCAGCACAGAAGACAGTGAGCTAGAGGAAGCCCAATTTTCCTCAGAACATTCCTCCCTACCAGACCATTGGTAAAGTCACGTGGATATTCGCCCCAAAGGGGTAATGTGCCATATTCATGGTATGGGCCACCATGGTTTGGTCCTCATATGCCAGACCAAATGCGATGGCATGACTGGGATGCCTGCTTCACCTACTCTAAGGCATATAATAGACTGACTAGTTCTCATATGAGTAGAATGAGGTCATCCATACAATCACCCCCAACTACATTGGCTAAGGCGGTGGAAGAAACACAAAAAAAAGCAAAAGAGGGAAGGGAGGAAATGGGAAACATCCCTCCCCACACATGACTCATCTTCACCACTGGATGGAGCAGTCATCCCACCCACACCTATAGACGACCACAAGCAATTTAATGACTTATTGAAGAGGGTTGCACAAGAGCTAGAAATTCCACTGGAAGAGAATCTCATCACAAATTAATACAAATTCTGCATACCATGACATCAAAAATTGCACTCCCCATGGATGAGGCACTGATGAAACTAGCCAACACCACATGGAAGATGCCAGCCACCATTTCCCCCATTAACAAAAAGAATGATAGAAAATACTATATCTTGGCCAAGGGGATGGAATTTCTATTCACTCATCCACCTCAAATTCATTAGTTATAGATGCAACAAATCAAAGGGGAAAACTAAACAAGCTCTAAGTCACCACCACAGGAGAAGGATTGGAAAAGGCTCAATCTGCTAGGAAGAAAAGTCTACTCATCTTCAACTGTACTGATGAGAATATCAAAGTATTCAGCCCTGCTTTACAATTATGACCATACAATTATGAGAAACTAGCACAATTCATGAACGAATTACCTGATAACAAAAGGGAACAATTCAAATCTCTACTCACTGAAGGACAACTCATAGTGAGGACATAGTCTTCTCTGGATGTAGCAGATACGGTAGCCAGGACTACAGCTATGGCCCTAGTAATGCGCAGGGCCTCTTGGCTTCATGCATCTGCTCTTCCCAGAGACCTACAAACAAAAATAGAAGATCTCCCATTTGACAAGACTCAACTTTTTTTTGAGAAAACAGACAAGGTGTTGAACTTGATGATAGACTCCAGAGCCATATTACGGACTTTAGGAATTTATACACCTGCAACAAAAAGGAAGCAATATAGATTCCAATTGTACACCTGCAGATATCTGCCTCATCAACAATACAGGCAATATGAGTCACATAGGGGAAAACAGAGAGCACAGAGATGCAGGCAACCTCAAACAAGCACCTTCAGGAACTCAATCTGCACCAACCAAACAGCGGTTTTGAGTCCTTGGTTGAGGATCTGAGAAATCCCACTCAGCAGACAGTGCCAGAGTCATCCATCGCAAACTTTGAATTTCGCCTCTGACAATTCCATCTCATCTGGTCAATAATTACATCAGACAAATGGGTAATAGAGATTATCAATTTGGGATATGCTATTCCATTTATATCCATCCTTTCCATCACAGCCCTTCTCCATCTCTCCTCACGGACCCAACTCCCGTGCGATTACTTAACCAAGAAATAAACCATTTCCTACAAATAGGGGCAGTAGAACATGTCCCTTGACAACACAGAGGGAAAGTTTATTCCCACCACTTCGTAGTACAGAAGAAGAATGGAGGCAGGAGAACCATTCTATACCTGAGAGTATTAAACAAATTCATGATAGATGTTCTCTATGAACACAACTTAACAAGGTGTCCTGCCTGTAAATGCTTTTACTTTTAAATTCAAATGTTTTAAGTGTTCAATAATGTTTGCCTTGTTTGTTCATTTTAAACAATGAATGCACAAAGTCCTATTAAAGAGGATATTGTATCAGTAGCACCAACTCTCAATTATCAGTTACTTATCACAGTTTCACAGTGATTACTTTAAATCACCTTGCATATTATCAGTTTACAGTTTGACTCGAACAAGACACTGTCAAAATGTTGTACAGCAAACTATAAAGAACAAAGTTGTCGTTATCAAGAACCAGTTGAATTATTTATAAAATGAAGGCTTCTAGGTCCCTTTACCAAGATGAGATGCTGCTGCATAAAATGGCAGGGGTGTTAACTGGCTTTTTCATCCTGAGGTTTTCTAAACAGTGCAGTCTGCTCTTTCTAAGCAGAATCTGCAGCTGCATATGTATATTCCAGAGTTTTACTCCTCTTCACTAAATGCATGTTCTTTACCTGTTTGTGTGCTTTTCCCCTCTTTGCTCTCAATACAAGTGAAAGTTAGTGACTTCACCACTTGTCCCTCTTAAATTAAGTGTTTGGCCTAGTGTTTCTCCTAAGGGTGGAATCCCAACTGCGCAAGTGATGTAAATACTCTGATCCTAAATGAATGCTCGTCTTAATCTGCCAGGTTATATCATTTATCAAACCTCTTGCAAGATGAAACTGAGACAAAGGTGTTTGATCCACATGCTCAAGAACTGATCATCCCTCTTTCCAGGGATGCAGAGATATAACTGGCATTACTATTACCCTATTACTATTATTCTTGTCAAAAGATTCATGGATTAACTTTGTAAAGTGTGTGAACCTGCTTCCTTTTTAAAGGACTAATTACAAAATCTTGTTTCTTTAGGATTTATTGCTCTTCAAATACAGTAGCCTTTTAAAATCTCCTCTTTGTACTCCGAGAATGTACGTGTCTACAAGGCTTGCTTTGCCCTGACTCTCCACTCAGCTCTTAACACCATCCCACCAAAACAGATTAGTACCCCTTCATTTTGGGGGCTCTTCTGTGTCATAATTAGTATTACGAACACTGTGAAAGTAGAACCTTAGCTATCTTCTCTTATTCCATCTGCATGGTGTGTTTATTAAATTTTACAGGCCTTAGTTTACGTTTACTACCTTTGATGATCACTGAATTTACATCCTTCTGTTCATTAAGCAAAGACACTTCTTTCTTCTGATCAAAATACCGTGAGCTTCAGCACATGGGTATTTGTAACCTGAACTGATGGGGAAGCTGACACACAGGTTCTCTCTGAGGTATTGCTATTACTGGGTAAAATTTCAGGTCAGAGAATAATTGTATTGTTAGGTATCAAATATTCAAGCTAGTATAGCCTATACAACTTCCTTAAGGAAAGTAACATTTGTACCTGCCAGTGCATAAGAGGGTTGACCTAAAAGATCAGTCATTACATTTTCGTTCAGTATTGAAACAAATTATTGTTCAATTTCCTTCACTGAATTGTAAAGGAAAAGAAATTGTAACATATTGATCCTGGTTTTATAATGACTTTTCCCTGTATGTGCCTTGTTCAACTTTATTGTGAGCCTCCTTAAATGGTGCCTGAATAACCTTTAAAAATCTGGCCCTTACTGACTAGGACAAGGTTTCTTAACCTGGATGCAAAAGTGTTAGGCATATCAAATGTATTCCCAGATTATCAATAGGAGCAATTTAAGATGAACTTTCAGATAAGTCTTTATTAAAGTTGTGCAATATTTTCAAATATAAATATCTTTAAACGCTTAAACTACATTTTTTTTTTACCATAGTTCATGTGTTACTTAATTTGGATGCGTTCGGGGACGGGGGGTGGGAAGGAGGGGAAAACGTTGTGTTGTTGTCTTTCACACATATCTGAGTTTTAGAGATTTATAAAAATATTCTCTTGGCCTTCAGAATCTGTTACCTCAAATGTCCATAAGATGGTGCTCATCAGTTGTATTTTTGTGTACTGGTAGACATGTTGTAAGCTTCTTGGATGTGTACAATCCTGTTATGACTGAGAGTGCAGGTTTTTTAATTTGTTTTATTAAAAATTATATATACTCAGAGTATTGTGTACTGACATAGAATATATAAATGAATATGCTATTTTGGAGTGTGATGTAAGGACAGACTCCAGTCATATGCTACCTTTACTCTTTCAGGAAAGATTCATGTGTGGCATTCAGTTTACCTGATACTGATTGACAGAGACAGCAGATCACCAAGTAACCTTTCTGACTTAAAATGAAAAATAAATATTCCATATTAGCTGTAAGATGAGCTGTTTTATTTAGTCTGATCTTTGCCTTTTGCTGTTTTCTTTTCTTTTACTGCTAATTGCCTCAAGCTACTCCTCTGCTATGCTTACTTCAACATCAAATTTTTCTCCTTAAAAAAATGTTCTGGTACTGACAACATGTTGGTTTGTGCTGTTCACAAATGTCTTTCCATGAGCTCAACCTGATAGATGTTCTCTATGAACAAATTAAGGCGTTCTACAGAAGGGTGGGTTAGTGGAAGAAACAATAAATATTTATTAACTAAGGCATTACTTATGCTTTAATGTCCAATATTTTGTGACTAGCTGGAGTACTATTTTACAGTACCCAAAAGTTGGCTACCTGTCTCAAGAAGTTGCAGTACCTGCCCTGAAGAGTGTGCAACCTAACTTCAGATATGATGTAAGAAATAGGGTTAACAAAAAAGTAAGGAGCAAGATTGGAGTAAGGAGAGGATTTTCAGAAATAAGATCACACAATTCATCAAACTAGAGCAAAACAAATTTTCTAAGGATATCTGTCTTTGAAGCATTTCTTATGGGTATCTTGAGAAAAGTAGATCTTAAGGAGAGATTTGAATGGGAAGGCAGAGGCCTAGCTGCCGTCCTCAGGAAGGGGGTCTCAGTTTGTAAGGAGAAACACACGTGGGTGGGAAATAAAGCTGGGTGAAATTTTTTTGGAAGAATTTTTTTTTTCCTGAAAAATGCAGATTGATTTAGAATCATAGAATATTAGAGTTGGAAGGGACCTCAGGAGGTCATCTAGTCCAACCCCCTGCTCAAAACAGGACTAACCTCAGCTATATCATCCCAGCCAGGGCTTTGTCAAGCCTCAGCTTAAAAACCTCTAAAAATGGAGATTCCACCACCTCCCTAGGTAACCCATTCCAGTGCTCACCACCCTCCTAGTGAAAAACTTTTTCCTAATGTCCAACCTAGACCTCCCCAACTGCAACTTGAGACCGTTGCTCCTTGTTCTGTCATCTGCCACCACCGAGAACAGCCTACCCCCATCCTCCCTGGAACCCTCTTTCAGGTAGTTAAAGGCTGCTATCAAATCCCCCCTCATTCTTCTCTTTTGCAGACTAAACAAGCCCAGTTTCCTTAGCCTTTCCTCATAAGTCCTGTGCTCCAGCCCCCTAATCATTTTTGTTGCCCTCCGCTGTACTCTCTCCAACTTGTCCACATCCTTTTTGTAGTGGGGGGCCCAAAACTGGACACAATACTCCAAATGCGGCCTCATCAATGTTGAATAGAGGGGAATAATCACTTCCCTTGATCTGCTGGCAATGCTCCTACTAATGCAGCCCAATATGCTATTAGCCTTCTTGGCAACCAGGGCACACTGCTGACTCATATCTAGCTTTTTATCCCCTGTTACCCCCAGGTCCTTTTCTGCAGAACTGCTGCCTAGCTCGTCGGTCCCCAGTCTATAGCTGTGCATGGGATTCTTCCTTCCTAAGTGCAGGACTCTACACTTTTCTTTGTTGAACCTCATTAGATTTCTTTTGGCCCAATCCTCCAGTTTGTTTAGGTCCTTCTGTATCCTATCCCTACCTTCCAGGGTATCTACCACTCCCCCCAGCTTAGTGTCATCCGCAAACTTGCTGAGGGTGCAATCTACCCCATCTTCCAGATCATTAATGAAGATGTTGAACAAAACCGGCCCCAGGACCGACACCTGGGGCACTCCGCTTGTGACCGGTTGCCAGCTAGACATGGAGCCATTGATCACTACTCGTTGAGCCCTATGCTCTAGCCAGTTGTCTATCCATTTTATAGTCCATTCATCCAACCCATACTTCTTTAACTTGCTGATAAGAATACGGTGAGAGACAGTATCAAAAGCTTTGCTAAAATCAAGGTATATCACATCTACCGCCTTCCCTACATCCACAGAGCCAGTCACCTCATCATAGAAAGCAATCAGGTTGGTCAGGCATGACTTTCCCTTGGTGAATCTATGTTGACTGTTCCTGATCACCTTCCTCTTTTCCAAGTGCCTTAAAATGGCTTCCTTAAGGACCTGCTCCATGATTTTTCCAGGTATTGAAGTGAGACTGACCCGTCTGTAGTTCCCTGGATCCTCTTTCCTCCCTTTTTTGAAAATGGGCACTATATTTGCTTTTTTCCAGTCCTCAGGGACCTCCCCCTGTTGCCACGAGCTTTCAGAGATAATAGCCAATGGCTCTGAAATCACCTCAGCCAACTCCCTCAGTTGTACTGAAACATTTTGCATAGTTGTATCATATTGCTGAATTATTTGAGTCAGGAAAAGAACAACTCCTCCAAAACTGAAATGGTTCATTTTGACTTTTTAAAAATGAAATATTGTTTTTTATTTGAGACAACTTTTCAGTTAGAATTTTATACACCTTTTCTGAAAAAAAGTAAAAAATACCCACAACCCCACACACCACACAAATCCTCCCAAAAACCAAAGCATTTAGTTTGACTCAAAACAACCTTTTTATTTGTTTTTGGTTTGCTAAAAAATTCAGAAATTATTTATTGTTGGAGAAAATTGTGTAAGAATCAGACAGATTGAAAATAGCCTGAAATTTGCTTAAGGTTTTAAACTACTTTACAGGGAATGTAAATATTCCACTTTCTTTACTCTTTTTGTTGATGTTTATAGCACAGTAAAATAACTATAGAGTAGAAGTGTCTTCAAAGGAATTTATTTACATTTTACAATTTGAGAACCATTTTCTGTTACAGAGGCATTAAAAGTAACCACTTAATACTAATAACATGAGTGGAACAGTAAGATTAAATTGGGTTTTTGAAGAAAACATTCACTCCATTAGGCTTCTTGTGAAGCAGGTTTTTTTTTCCTTCCTAGAAACAGCAAGTTAATATTCTAGGTAAAACTCAACCATTAGTTTCAAAGATGTTAAATTTTGTAATGAATTACTATCTTCTTACAAAAAAGTGGCCAGCCTGTGAAGATTGCATGCTGAAACTTATTATTTTAAGTTAACTGCTGTTAACACTTGATTCAGACCAATATGTCAAAGGCAGTCCATCAGTGTTAATAGCTTCTTTACTTTTGGGAGAAATAGGGACTGCATCTGACCTATATGCTGCTGATTGATGTCTTACATTTAAGTCTGTGCAATTTCTGGTGCCATTAAGTTGACCAGATGGAAGAATCAATGAGCAAAGTTCTATCACTACAAACTTAACAAGATTTTTGCATCTGTTTAAAACCTGAAACCTGGATGGGAATATTTTCTGACTGTTTGGATTACACACTGTTGATAGACGTGAGTGGCTATATAGTGTATGGTGTACTATATGGTGTAACTTAAGATGTTCTAAATGGGAGCAACATCTAAGAGTTTTTTATGAAACAGTCTGAAATTGTTTCCATGACAATTATTCAGCCAACTTTCTGTAGTTTTGACTGGACTTTTTCTGCTCTGGGCTGATTGGCTGTTTTGTGCCAACCCACCCCTCCCCCCCAGTCTTGTCACTTTACCTTCATTCCACACGTGCTTTTATCCTCTCCTCCCCTGCCCTTACCTCCTTGGCCCTCTTCCTGTCTCTTTTCTTTCCATGTAGCTTATCCCACTTAAGTAACATCCACTCATCCCCCTAAAAAATTGTGGAATTAATTAACTATCTTGTAAAAATGACAGACTTTTTTAACTACACAAAGAGGATAGTGATATTCAGGAACAAAGTTGATAAATAATCCTAAAATTTATCTTTTAGCTAGATAAAGTACAACTTGAAAGTTCATTATTTTTAAAAGTCAATGTTAATGGGACAGTCAACACTTTTGACTGAAATACTTGTAATAACAGTAAATAAAACTAACACCTAAGATAAGATATTAGCGAGAGAGAGAGAGAAAATCAATATTTTCAGTTTTTCTGCATTTGACAGCAGTTGTGCATAGTTCAGTTTCACTGCTTACTCTGTGTAGTCACTTTTTTTTTTTTTTTTTAAATGGCTCTTCTACACAGAAATAATGAAATATACTGCAAGGCTCATCTGTTTTCCTCAAATGGGAAACTCTTTGCTTTGGGAGGGCAGGGTGCTTTTGCAACATGAAGGGAATAACCTACAGGATTTGTCCAAAGTGCTGGGTGAAGTTTTTCTGATGAATAGTTTATTCTCCATAAATGCAGCTTTGGTTGACCAAAAACGATTTGCAAATTTGATGTAAAATTCACCAAATAGTTTCAACCAAAATGTTTTCCTGCAATTTAGGCATCATTCACAAATGGAGTGAGGAAATGGTGGAGCCACTGCCACCCTTCTTGTAAGCTTTAACCATGGTTAGAGCACTGGTATGTGGGAGACCTGGTTCATTTTCTCCTCTTCCATCTTCCATTTGGAGATGGGATTTGAACTTGTCTCCTGCATTGCAGGAGAGTGCCCTATTCATAGACTATGGGATATTCTGGTGGACGTATCAATCACTCCTGTGTAAACTGATGATTTAAAAAAAAAAATCTCTAGGAATTATTTTGGGGAAGTTCTGTGGCCTGTGTTGTGCAGATGGTCAGACTAGATGATCACAATGGTCCCTTCTGGCCTTGGAATCTGCGTATGAACGACAATGAATAGTCATTGGGCCAGAGAGAGTGAGATGTGGTTCACACAAGTTCCAGTTTTTGCTCCACTGACTATTAAAATATTTATAGACAATGGAATAGCTTCAACAGAGATTGAGACCCACAACAGAATATCCCATAGTCCAGTGCTTTAGGACGCTTTCCTGTAATGTAGAAGACCCAAGTTTAAATCCCATCTGTATATCAGGTAGTGGGGGAAATGGAACAGAAAAACTCAGTCATTCACCAGCTCTCTTTATATGTGCATTTTACAGAAATTTGCATAATATAACACACCTAGATTTTTGGATCTTAATTGGTAAAATAAAAATAAATCACGTAAGGTCTTGTCTGCAGCACAAATTGTACCGTTTTAACTATACCAGTATGGTTAAAGCAGTACAATTATCCTATTGTGGATGTAAATATATTGGTGTAAAGGTGTTGATATTGGTACAGCTTATTTCTGTATAGAAATGGTAATGAGCTGTACTGGTATAACTGTGTCCACATTAATTGTACCAATATAATTATTTCAATAAAAACAAATGACATATCTAACCAAAACAGCTATATTGGTTCAAAAGCTGTATATTGACCATATCTGAAATAAAATAATTTTTTCATACCGTTTTTCTTTTGAAACTAGTATTTATGAATCTCAAGACACTCCACTATACGCGGTGATCTAATAATGACACTTTGTGTCATTCTCAGCCTTTGGCTTCAGACCTAACAGCCACTATTAGACCACTTTGTCATACCTTGTTTTAGTGTTGGTAGTTCCAGATTTTTCTTCAATTCTTCTCTTAAAGTCTTGTATTACTGAGCCAAGCATCTGTGGCATCTTACTCAGTCTTTTCCCTTGTAAGCAAGCAGTTACGCATGTGGAAACCACCTGAAGATGATGGTAGTGCATTCAGTGCCAAATTTGGCATGCAAAAGTTTATTACTGGTAGTGATTTCCCAGAAGGAAAGACCTTAGTTTGACTGTTAGATCCCAGTTTGAATTTTTGGGGTTGGCAGTTGAATAAGTTTTTGCTTTACTTGTAAACCAAGCATATTTGCTGTGAGTTGATGCATTGAGATGATAAATATCAAAACCCGTTGCCATTTTTAGTTATTTTTTACAATTCAGCTATGCTTTGTGTCCCGATGTCTCATTTGTAATAGATCTAATAAGGTGAGTGATTTTTTTCTTTGAAATTGGCATTCCTTGTGCTATCAGTAATAACAAGTGTAGAATTTCACCTGGATGGATTAAATGTAAAGATGCCCTGAATGCCCACAGAGATGAAAGACATTTTGTAGGCATACAACTTTTGAACAAAATTTTAAAAGGAACTTCCTATCTAAAGCACGCAATGACACCAGAGTCTAAATTTACTGCTAAGGAGATTGTCCTTTCTTCATTGTGTATTGGTGGCATTATCCTCTCCCTTTGAAGATGATGCTTTCTCTGTGTTCAGTCCTAGCATTTTTTTTAGTGCCAAATATTTCAGCGAGAGGGTGGATGAGAAACAAGATTTATTGTCTTCTGATAATCTCACTTTCCAGGAGGAAAGAATATTGTAAGAAACACCACCTTGCATATTACCATTTTATGTTTGGCTACAGCCTTCTTCATGATATCTATTGTCACTTCATCCATGGGATTATGTTTCATTTTGATTCGAGTGAGGGTGTGAGCAGCGAGCAAAGTTTAAAACAGCCTTCTAAATTCTAGTGCTGGATGCCATTCCAGGAGAAGCTTTTTCTTTGCTAATGTAAATAAAATAAAATATCTTGCAATATTGGGAACTACGTTACTTCCAGGAGTATCTGGGTTTGTGTGTTAGTTTTGGATTAAACCTGTTGATTAAGTTTCATGACACTTCAAAAATGAGTGGTCAAGCCTCAGCAGATGCTGCTTTTGGCTGTGAAGATCTGTAGTCTGTTCAAATCTGTTAATTCAGCTCTCAGCCTTTCCAGACTACTGTACCCCTTTCAGGAAGGCGAAATCTTCATAATATAATTCCTAGAGAAAAATATTTACTAAGTTTTGCAGAGGAAACATTTTAAAAATTCTCCTTTTTGAATGTTGTGTAAGTCATCCATCCTTTACAAAGTTATTTCTGTCTTCCTCACGTTACTTTGTGTTTCTCTAGCTAAATAGTCTCCAGTTCTAATATTCATTTATTTTGTTCATATGTCTTTGCATGCATTCTGATAATGTAGATAGACCACTTTTTAAAAAAAATTAAACAGGCAAAAAAGTTCATGTTGATGCACCTGTGGTCCTTGTCCTGTTTGTTGTTCAGCGGAACTGGGATTGTAGACTAGAAAAAAGGTGGGGTTTTTTTTTTTTCCAATTTTAAAGTTAGCTAACATATATTACTTAAATGATATTTAACACTATGTTAGCACCTACTGTAGATAGGATCAGAAAGAGTTAACACCTTTAAAAATGTGCTATCTGTGCTCCATAGAAGGATTTAGTCATCTGAATATTGGGTTAGTGCAATGCCTGCCAGCATGGGGCTATGCTTTGTTTGGGGAAACTAAAGAAAGTGCAGAACGTGCACTTACTTTTTTGGCATGTTGCAAAACCCATCTTTTTAGCTGTTTTGTGGAGTGAAAAAGCAAGGTGGAAGGAGAGGCAGTCCTCTGAGGATTGATACTTGGGCCCCTGAGTGTAAGAACCTGAACAGCTAGAATCTTGGGACCATGGAGGTTCTGGGCTTTTGACACCTCTATGTCACCATTGGAGTCTTAGGCTTGGCTTCCCTTTGAGGCTAGACTCAGCAGGAAATACTGCCCAGGGAAGGGCCTGGGTGGCATACCCTCACAGCCCACTGATTGACTAGTACCAGTGCTTAAATCAGGAAGCCATCATGAGATGCTGAGTGAGCAACAACACAGATTGCCTGCCTGCTTCTGCTCCAGACCCTGTTTGTGATAGACAGTAGACTCCAGCTTCTGACCCTGGTTTGTCTTTGATGTCACTATTCAATTGCTGTCTGAAACGTGGCTGACTTCCTGGTATCCTGATCTGGCTCAACTCCAACCCTGCTATCTGTCTGCTGCCTACAACTCGGTGCCCTACCCTGACTTCTGACCTGGCTCACTTCTGACCCCGCTACTCATCTCCCGATTGCAATTTAACAGCTGAGCAGGGCTTATCGGCCATCTATGCCGTGCCTGACACTGAGGCATTTAAGAAATATCTGTGCTACAGAGACTGTACCATCATAGCTATGTTGCCATGGCTATGCTGGCATAACCTCATAGTATAGATGCAGCCTACATTGACAAAAGGGGCTTTTCCATTAGTATAGGATCACTACTTCCTTGAATGGTGGTAGCGATGTAGATGGAAGCATTCTTCTGTCGACATAGCTGTGTTGTACAGGGGTGTGGATTTTTCACACCCCTGCCCAACACAGCTATGTCGACCTAATTTTTAAGGGTAGCCTCAGACTTCTTTTCGAAGGATTTGGTTGTTTATTTTTGTTAACTGGTGAGCTTATGTTTTTGGATTTGTCTTTGTGGTATGAAGTGGTCTTAATAAAACATTAAAGGTGCCTAGACCGTGAAACAATCTATTTATAAGAATATTAAAAATTGAAATGAAAACATTGGGTAAAACTTAGAAATACTGCAGATAATACATGTCTGCAAAGTAGGGAGGTAAATAGTGGGGTAACTAAAATGAGTAGCATGGCTTAGTGCTTTTCACATCCTAGAGAGTTTAAATTCAGAGTAATGTAACTTCAACTGACTTTCTACTGGCTGTCATGCAATGACGGATTTCTGATTTTTAAAATATGTCACAACCATAAATCATTAGTTTGCCAAGATTGCACTAGCAAGCTATTAAAGAACATGGCAGTATTTACTGTAGATAAATGCAAATTTAAAAAGGTTCTCTGTATCATGGTTTAAATGATTTAGTGACTTTCAATGCACATATATGACTCTGATATAATGGATTTATGAAATTTCATCTCCTGTATGGAGGCAAAAATTTGCATATTATTAGACCGTAACCTGAAGTCATATCTTACTTGTGTATATTTAAACGGTGTCTCAGATTAAAATGTGATGAAATAAATTCATTTTTAAAAATAAAAGCCATATTTAAGATTATTAATGTAAAGATTGAAACCAAAGGTTTTTTGGGAAAAAGGGCATGAATTTTAGCTAGATTTAGACTTATAACAAAATTTTATACAACTTTTTAAAATTAGGATAGCGACTGTGTTCAGAAATGGTGGCCAAAGTTAGCAGTGACCAGAAGTTTTTGGTTTATGAGAAATCAGTTGGTAGTTTCATTCATTTCTTAGTGTTAGGTGTGAAGATGACAACAGCTCAGTCATGGCAGAGGAAAAGAATGTAATGGAGAAAAAGGTTTTGGAGAGATCAGTTTGCATAAAATCAATTTATGGAATCATCTTAGTTGTTTTCCCTGGAGTGGATGTAAGATGTCAGTGCTGCACCTGTGTAATCTGACATGCAGTTGTGCTGTGCATATACACTAGAGTTGTATGGATTTTTGTGCATAGTATCTAGATGTGTATGACAGTTCCTGGCATTTCTGTCTAATATGGTGCATTCTGGGAAATTTTTGCTTGTCATTGTGGCCCAGAGTATTGTGGGAGAAGGGACCAAACTTCCCAAATTCCTGGGGGATATCTGAGACTATACTTGTACCCCACAGGGTTAGTCTACAGTAGATTTAGTTTTTTTAAAACTTGAGTTAATTGATTGCCAGAACTGAAACAGAAAATTTTGTTTTCCATGCTGTCAAGCTGGCACCTTTCTCAAACGCTAAATTCATCAGAAGATATGGAATGATTTAGTATTTTGAGTTTGAACTGCGTGTTAGTTTGTTCATGTACCTTTTTCATAAGGGTTTTGCTATAATCTTGCACTTTGACCTAATAAAACTTGTAAAATGAATGCTGTTAAGATACTAAACTGATCATACAAAAACATGTATAATTACTTTACTTAAACATTTTTTTTTTCATAGGGTCAGAGCTAGCCTAGGAAACCATTGAAATTCAATGGGAGTTGTGCCCACTTATAAAAGGCCTGAATTGTCCCTTTCTAGAAAATGCTTTACATTTACAAATACATAAGTAAATGCAGATCCAAGTCCTAAACCAGATATGATTAAAATAAATCAATGTAAAACCAAAACAATTTTAAGCTGTTATTAACTAGTTGTAGAATCAGTTCCTTCTTGCTTTACAATCTGTGTACACTGGGGACTAAATCAAGATAGTAGACTATTTTAAAATGCACTTAATGTAAAAATAATTGCAAACACAGCTAAAACACAAACTAATTTGGTCAGAGTGGATGAGGCACATCTGATACTGGATAGGAAGGTGGAACCAACAGGTTTAGTGACTTCTGAATTCTCAGTGTAAGGAGGATTCTTATCTATAGGGTCATATTTTTACATGGGCAAAAAGGATGCTTTTTTCAATTGTTAGTTCAGTGGAACTTAGGTTGACCAGATGTCCTGATTTTATAGGGACAGTCCTGATATTTGGGGCTTTGTCTTGCATAGAAGTGTACTACAGCCCACCCCTTGTCTGGTCACCTTAGTTGAGTTATATAGCAATTGAAGCACCTTCAATGCTGTATAGACAAGAAAACACCATTAAGTGGTTTCAATTGGTTGTGTTGTACCACAGAATAACAAGATAGGAAAGAATCAGCTTTTTTGCCCATGTAAACTGGACATAGGTGTGTGCTTTTAGCTTTTGTAGTGGAAACCTAAAACACAAACTGAAG
Source organism: Emydura macquarii macquarii (assembly GCF_026122565.2). NCBI lineage: Eukaryota > Metazoa > Chordata > Testudines > Chelidae > Emydura > Emydura macquarii. Next base: position 21,643,424 of record NW_027131500.1, read on the forward strand.
TCTTGGCATGTAAGTAAGAAAAACTGGCCATAAGCCACAAAAATGAGTATTGGCGTATACCCTTAAACATTCTTATTGATTTGAAATTTCGTTTCTTAGAAACACAACTTTCCTCTCCCTTTTAATGAGGGTGAGGAGATGATATAGTGTCACTGGGAGTACAGCTACTTTGCAATCTAAGGTGTCACTGTAGTGCAGTAGGCATACCTGTGTTAGATTGGTCTAGCTCGTGTGGATAACAATAGCAGAGAAGACAGACCCCCAAAATAGCCTAATAACTCAAATACATAGCCAGGGTCTCTGGTACTTGGGTGGGTGGCTGGCCCTCGTTAAGCCTGTGCTGCCGCATCTGGACTGCTGCTGTTGCCTATGCAGACCAGATTAAAGCTGGCATGGGCAGGGATAGCTGTGCTACAATGACACCTGAAATGCAGTGTAGACATATCCTTTAAGGCCATCCTAGGGAGGGAAAGCATGGCTTTGAAATGAGAATATAAAATTACTTGTACAGTGATACATATTGTGTTCAGAAATTAAATGTAGTGCCATATTAACCATCACAGGTCCAATGGTAAATGTCAATAGGAGACCCAACCCTTCTCCCCTGATCAATGTGTGTCCCAAAACTATTATTTTACCCAGACTCGTATGTGAGACACATGCCCATGTAGCAGTAGAGGAAATTTAAAAAATGTGAGATTCACTTTTCGTAACCTCTATAAAGTTTCTATGTTACTTTACTTTTATGATTCAGCACTTGTGATCACATTGTCATTAATGGTAAGATTGGACTGAACAATGTAAAAGTAGCTAGGTAAACGTGGGTGTGAAATGAATGAAGCATAGTTGGGAGATGCCACTCTTGCCGCACCCTGCCCGAAGCTTATAAACCTGTGTTATCGGCATGTATGTTTTCATTTATCTAGCATGAGCTTGACAGGTTGAAGGAAAGCAACAAAATAAGAAAAAAAGATGTTACTTTCCTCTTTGTTTTCATCTCTCTCGCTCCTTTTAAACTTTCAGAACAGAAGATGAAAAAGAATAGACAGTTAAATTAGTATTCTTCATTATAGTCTGCTCACTGAATACTGAAAAGAGTTAGAGGGTGTAGAGCAAGACAGGAAGTATCAGCTCTGTTGCTTGGATCAGCGGCTGAAAGAAAAGCTTGATGCTCTTGTTGGAGGAGATGCTGTCAGGAAGGATCTGTGTGTATAGCACTCTGAAAGTATCTGCTTGCTATGATGATTACTACAGGCTAGGTCATAAAACACCACTCTTGATTTCTTGCAGAGGGGTTTTTAGATTTAGAGACTATGAAATGTACAGGTAAGAACTAAAGCAGCATGATGGGAAGCAATAGAAATTCCACTATCAGTGTAAAACCAACATCTCTTCTGATGCTGTTTGGATAAACTGATAATTTCTTGGGGCATGGATAAGTGTGCACAAGGCTGAGATGTTGGTAGGTTAAGGAGGAAGCAGTTGGAAAAGATGGCAAAGGTATTATCAGTCCCCTGAGGAATTGTATCCTCACTGATCACCGTAATTCTCAACTCAGAGGGAAAAGGGAAGGGAGAGTATTTTAGACCCCTAGTTGTGGTTAGATCATATTATAGCAGTAACAAGGTCTGCTTTTTTACCAGGTGTGCCTGGACAGAGGCTTGCAACCTTTCCTTTTGGATGTGGGCCTTGCCACAGTTGTCCATGCCTTCACCACCTCAGGATTATACTACTGCTCTACAATGGGACACCATTCAGAGACTAACATTGTTGCAAATGCATCAGGTTGCTTATTAAGACGAGCATCTCAATGGGAACACATGACACTGGTAATCCAGGATCTGCACTGGTTGCCGGGGTCTTTGGGTAAATTAAGTATTGGTTTTCACCTATAAAGCCCTAGAACTTCCCTATTTCGAGATGCATCTATTCTGCAATCAGGGGAGTAATTTGCAGCTTGTATAGACCTACCTGCGCTATCTTTCATTTAATTATCTTGCTGAAAATACCAGTGAGGATGCGGTGGTGCAGGGGTTGGCCCAGACTAGCAATGCAAGTACATACCTGGGGGGGGGGCCACGTGGGCTTGTATAGCCATGCTACTTCATCCTGACTGCTATTTTTAGTGAGCTAGCTAGACGAAAACTTTGGGGGTACTTCTATATGAGCTGCCAATTACTCCCAGTGTAGAAGTAGCCTAAGGACATGTCTGCACTTGGAGCTGGTGGTGTAATTACCAGGGTGAGAAGACATATCGATATTAGTTCTGATCTAGCTAGTGCACTAAAGATAGTGTATTTGTGGAGGTGCGGTTTTCAGGATTGGCTAGCTGCCTGGGGATGTACCTAGCCTCTTGAACAGGCACATACTTTATTTTTAGCTCAATCAGAGTTAGTGCCAGTATGACTCCTCGATACGAGAACTTAAACCTCTTGCTCAAAGTGTAGATACATACCCTAAGAGATCATCTCTCTGCCTGTGACACAGTTGCCATCAGAGGAAACGTTCAGGCTGGATCTGCCACATTATAAAATGTAGGGGTGTGGGAGGGTGTGTTGTGAGGAGGGGCCTGCCAGCAGGCATTCTCAGCGAGGGCCCAAGGACTTTGGGACTTGACCCCCAAAATCTTTCCACTCAGAAGTATTTTTGTGATGACTTCACTGAAGTGTAATGTCACAAAATGTGACTTCCATACAATTACCTGAATTAGTTACAGATTCATCTAATATATACTCTATTAAATGTGAGAAGAAATTTTAAAATACATATAATCCTCTGTTGGGTGGAGTAGGGAGGGATTCATGGAGAAGTAAGGAAAAGGGAGCTGTGGCAATCAATACCTAAATATTTAATGTTTTTCTTTTCTTTTCCTCTTCTCATACCCAACCTTTCTTTGGTCTGTAGAGTTCATCCTAAAATCAGACCCATCTGTCAAAGCTCCTCTGACATTTTTGACACTTCAGGAATGTACGGATGGTGGTGGTAGTAGTAGGAGTTGATTTTAATGTTTATTATGTAGCATCTTGGGGTCTGGCCAGGAATGGGGCTTCCCTATGCTATACACTAAAGACACACAAAGGTGTCCGTGGTCCCTTCCCCAAAGAACTTTGAGCAAATATGTATATCAAGTAATATTTTGAAAAGTTGATGGCTGAAGTGAATCCAACATACTTGGATCTGCAGATACCAAAGTTTCATCACACATTCAGATGGCATATTCTCTAGGAAGAAAATGTGTTCTTACCTCAATCTGCTAATTCATGTTAAAACCACAGTTGTCTTTTCTTCATTAGGATATCCTCATGTTAGTTACTACATGTTAGCTAATGTGACGTAAGAACACATTTTTTCCTAGTGAAGACAAATCCTCATGCAGAACATAATCTTGCATGTGTAGTTTTGCTGTCACAAACAGACTCTAAAAATCTGGCCGATAATTTCCATTCAAATGGAATGGCGGGGTCAGGTGAGTATCAGGTATGCCTTTGTGCATTGGACAAGCATGCTTGTAGGATGTATGCTACGTATTTATTAATGAAGCAATATATAGTGAACTCTTTATTGAGAAGGAAAGAGAGAGATTGCTTGTGATGGTAATCTTTCAGTCTTCCTGGTGTCAAAGTGAGCAAAACAAGAGCATTAATCCTGATGTGTAGGTTATTTTAATATCTAAAAGAGTATGAAAGTATTATGTAAGTAAAATCTTAGTTCCTGGGAATTTGAGTCAAAACCGTAGAAATCATCAGTTCTCTGTGCTGTGAATTTGACTTTTTCCTAAACAAAAGCCAATTGTGATCTCAGACTTAATTTAGTTACTTTTGCTAAACTGTGCATGGAAAGTAGCTCCCTATTTCTGACGTTTCTTAAATGTTTTCATTAATGGCATACAGATGACCTGTAATTATGATTCCTGATCCTTAAATCTTGACCTTCCAGTACGGCAGAGTTTGGTAGCTACTGTATATTTGTTCAGAGTAGCCTCTCACTTATGTGTTCGTCTAAAAGTTTCTGTACCTAAGGGCAGTAGCTGTACCAAATAAACAAGCCCTAGTAGCTCTTCCTGTATCCTGTGAATCCTCCTTCCATCATAAGTCAGATGGGAAATTCCTAGCAGTCATTTCATTCCCATCTTTAAATTTGTTTAATGGTCTCTCCATTTCTAGGCTTTGCTAACACAAGGTACCCTTAACATGCATGGTTCACTCCTAATCAGTTGAGTTCTAGAAAGATTAGGAAAGAGAGAAACCTACTTAAGGCTTGAATGTTTGTGTAGGCTTGGAATTGAAGAGTGGATACATTCTCCCTAGTCTCAAAGTACTAAATTCAGAAATTCCTTGTGCTTACTAAAGAGTTCCAGCTATTGATGAGTGTTATGCCTTTCTTTTCTGAAAGTAAATATAACTGGCAAATGTTAAAGACATAATGTAAAATTTGTGAAGATGTATTTGAATACTTAAAATACTATGCTTTAAAATCATTGCTGTATGCTTACACATTCTACTACACCCTATAGAAAGAAAATGTTATGCTACCCTGTGGGTTGCTATAAAGAATGTTTATGAAGTTCAGCCTAAGACTTAAAATACGTTGAATTGGAGAGTTTTGAAAAATGTACTATATGACACAGGAGACCAAATCATGCTAAAGTGCAGGGAAAGACTATACATCAGTTCAAAGGCTACATTATTCAAAAAAATACAACCATAAAAAAGTAATAAGATTACATTCTCACACTTCATGGCTAGTAAGGTGCATTAAGCTGCTCAGATATTCATAACTTACTGTGACATTTGGGAAGATTACATTTTGCTGTGCACAGCCATTACTGCAGCTCAGATAATAACTAGCCAGTGCATGGGCCTGGATTATGATCCCTGTCGTTGGAAACAAATTTGTGTTTTGAAGGTTGATCAGTTCCAAATCACCATTAGAAAGGGTTAATATGACATACTGTAGAGTCTGTGTGCTTATGTGTATCTAATGGGTATGCATGCATACAGTATATCAAATACAGTGCACATTGTGTATACTGGTTTTCCTGTCAATTTTTTTCTCGAAAGGTATTTCTTAAAATGCTTAAAAGGAGAAATGTTTTAAACATAGTGACTGCATTAAAATATACTTTTAATGTAATACCTACTGAAATATTTGTTTTCACAGGTTAGATTGGAAAATTAATTTGACAGCTTCCTGGATGGGTGGGTAGTGTTAATAATGTGTGTAGCCAAAAGTGAAGGATTGATAGTAGAAACGATAAGATGAAGGTGAGATCATCTTATTTGCAAGTAAATGTTGACCTGTACGGTTCTAGTGTGATAGTTGATTGGTTAGTTAAACTAAATATATAATTACATTAAAAACTATGGTGTGCCCCTTGGCTATAAGTTTGCTGTCAGCTATTGTATTTGCACCAAGAATCACTTTTACTTTTGGGTTTCTTAGTCAAGTTTCATTTTAGAGACTGGCCTTTGGAGGAAGGCCTCAATCAATCTGTTAGGGTGGGTGATGATATGCTTGCATTTAGTGTAAAATAAATAGTTATTTGAGAGTCACTTCCTTTATTTTTGATCCACTTATCTTCAGGCGTTTTTCTCTGAGGTTTTTTTTTTTTTTTTTTTAAAGTGCATTTTGTGATGTTACTACTTTAGTCAATTCCACCTGAGAATCTCAAAGTACTTGGCAACCACTAATGAATTAAGCCTCTCACTGCCCTGTGAGGTAGACATGATCCTCATTTTACAGAAGGGGGAAATTGAGCGATAGAAACTGAGTAAAGATGAGAACGAGTTGGTGGCAACATGGGAGAATTCAGATCTCCTGACTCTGCCTATGACTTTTCTAGATAATACTCCCTGCCAGATGTTTGTTTCATTACTTAATTAAATTTTTGCAATTCAGGAAAAGTGAAAAAGGAAGGGAAATATAAATCACTTTTAAAAATCACTTTCTCCATTTCTTCATACAATCTCAATCATTGTAGCATTCTCAGTTTCTTACGGTTTTTTACATGACTGATTTATGTTCAGAGCATTGAAAGGTGCTGCTTCCAAAGTGGAAACAAAATTTAGGACAGTGATTTTAGTGTTTGACTTACCATATTTAAGGGCAACAATTCTGTTCTGTTCTGTTCTGTTCTGTTGAACGTATTTGACTTCAGAACTTGACCAAGTGAATGGAGCTATAGGGTTTTATGGGAAGGCAAGAAAGAATAAGTATATTTCTGTCACAGTATAACTTCAGGAAGGAAAGTCAATTGAATTTCTAATTGGGTACTGTTAAGCTGTAGTTCTAAAGAACTGATCATACCTGTCCAAAGAATATAGTTTACTTTTTTAGTTAATTTTGAAAATATCCATATCTAGCTCTTTAGATTTACTCGCTCCCCCAAACATATCAAGATACTTGACTTTCTCATATGTGTCCCAAATTGAGATCATGACGTTATTTTCTTAGGAGAATAGATGGGGAGGGAGGAACTGCTTTGTGACATCCACCTAAATATTTGAAAGATCTAAAGAAATGGACTTCAACAAAAATTGAAATCTGTTTTCATTCTTAGAGAGTCTTACTGTAAATGGAAGGAAACATAACACAAACTTGAATTTATATCTAAGATTCACAGTATTGTATTCATATTCATCTAACTTGCTAGAAAAGTCTAGAAATATGTGGGCCTGGTGAAACTGGTAGGGTAGTACGTTAATCTCAAGAGAATTAAATTCTAATTCTAGTTCAGGTCACAAGTGAAGATGAGTTTTGAATTCTTTGTAGTTGGTCCCTTTTGTGCACATCACAAAACACCTGATGTGGCATACTCACTAGGTTCTGCTCAAGCAAGATCTGTGACCAGAAGTTCTGCAGTGTTGCTTTTCTGGATTTTAGTGCATTAGCCGATCTGTATGAGGAAGCCTGCTCATTAGTGTTGGGCTCCAATCAGTGCTGCTGTTCCTTCATTTTTAAAAAGATCATTAACAATTACTCAGGTACAATAGTTTTGTGCTACAATTTGAACATGAACAAATAAAAAACCCAAACCTCATAGTATCTTTGCTTACAAAGCTAAATGGCAGTTGATAATTAAATCCACTTTTCATCTAATATACCTGAAGTACATCTTAATGTTTGTAAGAGCAACACTTTTGTGAGGTGTGGATCAACTCTTTGCTGCAGCAGCTGTTCTCTCACCTATCTGGGACGCACTTTTACAGAAGGGCAAACTGAAACACAGAATGGTCAAGTGACTCCATCAAAGTTACACAGTAAATCCATAACAGACATAGCAATTGGATTCATGGTCTGTCACTATCCAATCCCTTTTCCGTAATCTTATCCAAATCCACCTCCACAATCTCTGTATGTATTTCAGCACACATTCTTGGGACCTTGCATAGCAAGTTCTAAATGTAGAACGATATTTGGAAATGATTGTTACTAATACTTTGCCTTTTTTCTTAAAGCTTGTAGGTGGACATTTTGATCTGGAAATGAACTTTATTATCCAAGAAGGAGAGAGTATTAACTGCATGGTAGACTTGTTGGATACATGTGATATCACTTGTCAGGCTGAGGTATGGAGTATGTTTACAGCAATCCTGAAGAAGAGTATACGGAATCTACAGATTTGTACAGAAGTGGGGCTTGTTGAACAAGTGCTACAGAGAATTGATAAAGCTGACAGTATGATTGCAGGTATGACTTTAGATGACAACAGAATACGTTTATTTGAGCTAAGTATGATTGTCTTTATATGAAACCTTAACAGAGCACTTTTATTGACAAAATAAAAAAATACACATTTGGTCATTATGTACAGAACTGCATGTATATCATCTTATTTTAATATTTTTCCTTCAGATCTCTTAGTTGATATGTTGGGAGTGCTGGCTAGCTATAATTTGACAGTCCGGGAGTTAAAATTGTTCTTCAGCAAACTTCAAGGAGAAAAAGGAAAATGGGTAAGCAACTTTGTTGTCTTAATGTTGGTTATACTGTCTCATAATCTTTCTGAACAAAAAGGCTATTTATAAACTGTTTTTTAATGACCAAAGGTGAAAGCTATAACAAAATGTAGGGATCCCTAGTAGTATTATCAATAGATGTCATCTTGCATATAAGTAACAAAATATATGGTGTAGAAGTTTGAGTACGTTACCAATTAGTTTAAAGTTTGGTGACTCTAGAAATACTGATACTTAGTGCCTCCAGTTTCCCCCGGACAAACGGATCACACTTGTCTTCTTTAGATACCCGGAAATGATTTGGTGGTGGTAGTTTTTTCTCTTGGTGGAGGATTTGAAAAAAATGTGAAGACATTTTAAAAAGGTAGATTAAAAACTACCTCCCACATACACAATGCAAAGAGCATCCATTCTCACTTTTTCTCCTTTGGGTAAAAATTGCACAACTAATTTGGTTAGCGAAGTAGGAATTTGTAGCAGGATCTGAATTGAAGGCAGTCTTGTAATATCACTTGCAGTTGGATTCCAAAGTGAGCTCTAGGTGAAAAGTCCTAGCATATTTTTTTTTAACGTTTCCTCTTAGAGTAGTATACCCCTTGCCCCCTGACAACCTCTATCTTTAAAGTTAACTTTCTTTCTCATATGATACAGATGCTATCAAATGTATTTCCTCCTCCAAGTGGAATCTAGACATCAGAACTGCTGTTTTGATGGATGCAGCAACTTCTTCAAGAATTGTTCTATGATCATTGAAAACATATTTGTAAATCTGCTTTGGTGGCCACTAAAATAACCTTCTCAATACAGATCTGCTTTCTTGCTGATTAAAAACAAATACCTATTGACTATAAAAATGTATGTTAATACTCAATTAAAATATCAAATTATCAAAATATCAAAAATATCGAATAAACAAAGGTCCAGAAATAAGTTTTGAAACCCTAACTTGCTCACATAGAAAATATTGTGTATCAAAGTATAAATTTAAGGCTAATGTAGTTAAAAATACTGCATATGTTCAGTGTGGGTAAGTTAAATTCTCTTTGTAATGTTAACATTTTTATTTCCTGACTCTCGTTTGCATTTAATATTCTTCTTAAAGAACAAATACAGAGGAAAGAAGGAGGAGAAAAACCTAGCTGCATTGCTAGGAAGTTGCATAGTTCCCTAAATCTTAAATTCTGCAGCACTAGTAGTTATCCAATTTTTTGTGCAATGCTACAGTGCTGCAGACTGTCAATTTATACGGTAAGCTCTGCCCCTCCTGCCCCTCATTATTTTCTGCACATGTATGAACCATTTTGATTTGCTTGACTTTGAAATACCTTTTTAAGATGGCACACTGGTTAGTTTACTGAGAGTGTCCTCATGAAGTTGGAAGTTTAGTATTTTTTGAATTTCCTAGGCTCAAATAGTTCGATGTTTCTTCTGAAAGCAAGAAAAACATGATTTTTGGTCCCCCTTCCTCTGTAACTCTGAGAAAGTTTAAAAGAATTTCTTTACTTCCCATCTCAGGGAAACACCGGTCATTAAATGTTTCAGGCCTCTGGAAAGTTATAAGCAAGTGAAAAAAAGAGACTTAAAACTGTGGGCCTGCAACCATAACTAAAAGACTTGATATATTAAATTGATGTAAGCTCTCATGTTTTATTTGGAGATTACTGCCATTGAATTCAATAAGAAAAGTTAGCTGTAGCACAGCTGGGCTGTCAGTGTCCAAGATGAATTTTGAGTTGATACTCTTTATTGACTACTGCTATGCTGAGAAATGTGGTGGCCTAGTGCTTATGTCTGGGGACGGATGAGAAATGTGACAAAATGTATCCTTTCTCATAATATGCATAAGCATAATATAAAAATGTTTGATATTTGCAATAATTTCTTTTAATAGCCACCGCATGCTGGAAAATTATTGTCTGTATTAAAATATATGCCTCAGAAATATGGTCCTGATGCCTTCTTCAACTTTCCAGGAAAAAGTGCTGCAGTAAGTAGTTATTACTCAAGTTTCCTATACCTTTATTTGTTATCCTCTTTTTACTACTGGCTCTTCTTTCACCTACTCCCATTTCGCTCTTTTGTTCCATGTCTAGGGTGATATTCACCAGTCTGACATTGTCCCTAGAAAGAACTATTTTTCCTGTGTAGTAACTACATCAAGATTAACTGAAATACGTTACTATTAAACATGCACTATCTTGATGGAAAGGCAAGCTATCTTAGCTAAAGAAACAGGTACAAGCAATAGCCCATTTTTGAGATTGGTTTAATTAACTCACTCTTATTTGTTGCAAGCAGAATTTTTGTCTGCTTTTATTATTTCTTCTCTCAATCTTCCTTAGCAGTGGTGCCTGCCCTGGTGCCCAGCATACAATGGAATCCCCAAATCTTATACATGCTTGGGAATCATTCCTGAGGAAGCCCCAGAATGCACCAAATTGAAAGTTAGCACAGTTCTGTTGCCTGTTCCTTTTTATGGCCAAAGCCACAGAACCTCCACACAGACTTTTTCCATTTAAATGATCAGACATCATAGATGTGACTATGACAGCACATGTTTTCTCTGTGAGCTGACTCATTTATATGGTGGCCATAGGGAAAAAAATCAGCATTTACTGCACTGTTTTACTGCAGTTCCTATTACACACACACAAAATACTACCAAAATATCGCTGCTAGGAAAATATCAGAAATACCAGGATAAAGCCAACACTATGGCACAGTAAATACTTGAATTCAGTATAAATTTTGTGGCATCCATTGGTGGTAAGGCATTTGTACACTTGAATTTTTTTTATTTTTTAAAATAGATATGTTAAAAAATGTCATGTAGTTATCTTCACCAAGGATAAGATTCATTAAAATATTTAGTTAAAAGAATAAAACATATTTTCACTACCTCACACATAACTCTAAAGATAGTCATCGTATCATCTCAAAATCTCTCCTTCATGATGTAACCTCCCTCAGACCACCCACAAACCACTTTCTGTCTTGAAATCAAACACAATGTGCTTAAGTCCAAAATAAATTTATTTAAATGAAAACTTAAGGGACTGAAAAATAAAGATAAAAATAGAAATATTCCTGAAACCTTAACTATGAGGTAACTGCAACTAACCTATTGTGGCTACTTGTACATGGTTTTACTAACTTGATTTTTTTATTGTACTTATACTGTATATAGTATCTAAGTGCCTCAAGACAATGCGAAACTCCAATATGAATATTCATTTCTTTATTTGGAAAGAAATAGGAATCCTGATATTTTAGATAATTAGCACGATATCCTAAAAAGCTCTGTGAGTTAAACCAGTTGCAGTGATATCAGCCCAGAAAAGTTGTCAGGTTCAGACATATAGACTTATTAGTGAATTACAGCTATACAAGAGGATTTATAGCATTGTGTTTGGGTAGGGATAGCTATACAGAGTTGGGGAGCATAATGAGGAGTCTGGCAACACTTATGTTCTTTGATGTTTTTGTTCATTGGTATTGATAATCTGGACAGCATCTTTGATCAGAGGGTTGTTATGGAAATTTGAGTTGAAAATTACATTGCAAGCCTGTGAAGCAAAATGTAAAAGTGAATGGTAATGATTAAAAACTGTTCAAAACAAACAGTCAAATGCTATAAAAATCGTTGTGCATATAGTTTGCAATTTACAGACTATCCAGTTAGTGTAAGTACTGTGTTTTATGGGAAGATTTTGGCTGTAAGGATTGCATTTTATCTTCTTTTGAAATCAGGTTTATAAATCTCATATTCTCATGTTTATATTTTCTGGAAGGCCAAAATAGGCATGAAATTTCTGCAGATGACTCTCTGTAGGCATAATCTACAGACTTCCATTTTTATGCTGAACTGCTTTCCACAGTCAGTTACTGTCCTCATCTTTGGGATGCAATATGGCATGCCAGCATTGTGGAGATCATTAGTTTGTAAATTTCACTTTTCTGTTAGTACACAAATGAACAAGATCAGCTTAAGGCAATTTTAGATCAAAGACTTCTGCAAAAAAATTTTCATTTCATTATAAATTGTTTTTATTGAGCTATAAATATTTTTGTCATTAAATTTTTAAAAACTAAAGATTCAAAAAAAAAAAAAAAAAGAGACGGGGCCATTTTATTGTTGTAGTAACACACTGGGAGTCTATAACTCACACCCTGTCTTGTCTTAGTGCTTAAATGATTTTATGTTAAATCTTTCTATATTAAACATTTATCTTACTTCCTTTAGGCTATTGCCTTACCTCCTATAGCCAAGTGGCCCTACCAGAATGGATTTACCTTTCACACTTGGTTAAGAATGGATCCTGTAAATAATATCAATGTGGATAAGGATAAGCCTTACTTATATTGGTATGTATTGTGAAACCCTATATTTCTCATGTTTGTTCCATTGTGTTCATTTTTCAATGGTCTCTGCTTTTGTTGAAAAAAATAACCTAATAAACATTCTTGTTTACATGCAAATTTAGTTTAATTTCTTTAAAAAATTTTTTTTGTAGTTTCCGAACAAACAAAGGACTTGGTTATTCTGCTCACTTTGTTGGAGGCTGTTTGATTGTGACATCAATAAAATCAAAGGGAAAAGGATTCCAGCACTGTGTGAAATTTGATTTCAAGCCACAGAAGGTGGGTTAAGCAAGTAAAATAATTCAAATAAGTACCATAAATTACAACAGTACATATATGTAATTAAGCATTAGTTGTACTTACTCTTTTATTTAGACCAGTGTCTTAGTAAACTCAGGGGAGCGTTCTGTTTTGTTTGCTAGTCACTAACTTCATATGGACCCAGAAAAACATTGTCTGTAAAAATATCACCCGTGTGTCAATTGGTATTATTCAGAAAACGTCTTCCATAAGTAAAATTTATGTACATAGTAACCTGCATTTTTTTTGAGATTCTGATTTTATACATTCCCCAAGCGTAAAAGAAAATTTACCAGGTCATTATTTTTTAGTAAATTGTAAAATCACAAATGTGGCCTTGGTGAATAGTGACTGAAAATTAGATCTACTGGCTGTTGGCTTAATTCTGTGAAATGAATTGATGGTCTTTGTCTGTTTCTTGCTGGATAAGTGTCCACATCAGTTGATATTTGTGACGGTTATTGCAACAGAAAAGGTGAGGATTGAATAGATATCAGGATTTTGGGAAATTAATGGGAAAGCATAGGAGAACTTTAATTGTTACTGCTTTTGGAATTCACATTCTGTACACTGAATAAATAGAAGACTTCACTTGTTAGGGCCGATTATTATTATTATTAAATTAATTAGCGTACACCACAATTTTATTGTTTTTAACCCTTTAAAAATTAGCAAAATAGGTAACTTATAGGTTTACCAAAATGTATTTATTATGGAGAATTTATTTTCCTGTATGACCTATCCCTAAGAACTCTCAGCACATATAGACAATTTGAGATTTCTTGTCTGTTCTCTTTTCTTGCTCCTATTTCATCTTTCTCCCTCTTACAATATTTGTTTCCCTTTCCCTGACAAGTTCTGAACAAAATATTCATCCTAAATGACTGACTTACTCACACTGCCCTCTGCTCTGTGCCAGTTTCTCTCAATTCTCTGCGTGAATGGACTAGTGGATAGAGCAGTGAAGTGGGGCTCTGGAGACAGACCTGGGTTCTGTTCTTTACTATGCCACTGGCCTGCTGGGTGATCTTGGGCAAGTCACTTCCACTCTGTGTCTCAGTTTCCCCATCTCTGAAATAGAGATTATGATGCTTATCTCTTTTGGAAAGCACTTGGAGATTTACTGATGAAAAGTGCTATATAAGAGCGAGGTATTATCATTATTATACATGCTACCTCTTCCCTGATAATTCCTGGGCTGACGGAGTGTTGAAGAATCTACTAGGGACTTTTCAGGTGGGAAGAGTATGGAGATGAGGGCAGACAGGACTCAAAGCAGTCAACAGACGAATTTTAACAAAAAGCACAGGCTACCAATCCTCTCTTATTACCTATTTGCTCCCTGGGATTACTGTTTATAATTATTTTACCTAGTGTGATCACAATCAGATAATATGTTTTTAAATACCACTTAGCGCCAGCTGTAGATAAATAGTGTAGTTTAAAGAAGTGTTGTTTAAAAATGTACGTATTAACGTGTTGGCTAACACGTTTATGAAACTTTGTTTTCCTACTCTAATCAGAGGTTTAATCTTTTCTCAAGCTATTTTAAGGAGAACCCAGATCCACGTGTAAGAGAGTACACTAAATGAGTCATACTTTATAATTTTTCAGTGTTTCCAGAAAGGGTGTTCCTCTCAACTCTCATGAGTTATTCCACATTATTGAATAATCATGTTTAGCAATATGGCATGACTTGATTTAAGTGGTTTTATACAAATTTTCCTTGCATATTTAGTAGACTTGAAAATATGTTTGGTTTTTCAAATGGAACACTCATCTGGTGTTTCTACAAACAAAACAAAACAAAAAAATGGTGTAAACATTTGTGGGAGAGCAGACTTTCAGATTCACTTTGGAAATTCTTCTCAATAAGTCCTTGCTGTACATGTGGATTCTGTTTGACCATTTGACACACACATCCTTGGAGACTCTTTAAGCTTTGCTGTCAACCTTGCTGTTCTTTGGAATGATAGGATTTGCAATATTCATTGTCCTAAGCACAACAAAATTTAAGTACATTAACAAAGCAAGATACAGTATTTCTTTTGCCAATTGTTTTGGCATAAATAGTGTCCTTAGTGTCATCAGGAAGATTTTGTTTACTGTGACTGTACATCTCCTTTAAGATCATACACCTCCTTGTCAATACACTGCGTGACTTGGACCCACTCTTTAGGTACATTAAATTAGGCCAGGCCAGCAGTGAATGTCTCATCTCTTCCACATTAATTTAAAGAAATCCGTGAGCCTTCTCCAAAATGTTTTCTGCCTTTTCATAACTTGTATCAATAGTTTTGATCATCTGAGATCCAGGTATTTTCAATTACTTCAAAACATACTTACACAGGCTTAAAAGTATCAATAATTATTCTCTTATTATTCAGTGGTATATGGTTACTATAGTGCATATCTACAACCGCTGGAAGAACAGTGAACTTCGGTGCTATGTGAATGGAGAACTAGCATCGTATGGAGAGATAACGTGGTTTGTCAATACCAGCGATGTAAGTAGCTTTTATTTAATTTTATGTTACTTAATTTTCATACTTGGAGTGGCTGAAATTGTTTTTTTTGCACTCAAATCTATTTTTGGGTTTTGGTAAACCTGGCTTGTGTTGAGAGGAAAAAAAGGAGTCTTCCAACAGAATTTTGAATAAATAATTTAAAAAAACCCAGTAATCTTCTGTATCTGGTGACACATGTGGCATTTTATAATAGGTAAACTAAAAGAATGCAAATGTAGTCAGTGTGCAAGTGAAAGTTATGGTCCCAGTTCTGCAGACACTTTTATGCACATCCATTATATTACTTACATGAACAGTACATTGATTACTGATTGGAGTAAAGTTATATGTATGCTTAAATGTTTGCAGGATTGGGTCCTAGTGTTCACCCCATATCATTTCTTTTTAACAACTTATTTTCCTCTTCTGCAGTTTTACTTTCTACTCTCCTAACATGTGGAAGACAGTCTAATAATACTGATTTCCGACATGGTACTGAGCCACCAAGACATTTAATGTTACCTCAGTAATACAAAAATATCTGATTTTTCTGATAGTGTATGTTTGACAGTTCTAGAACTTCGCTTCTTAACTCTCTCTCCCCCCAATAATATAGTTGCAGATATGTCCTATCTGTATTTGAGTAGAGTTAAAAACAGCAGAGACCATCTAGCTTATTTTTATTAATATTGTGTATATTATGTTTTTTTGCAAATTCTAGACATCGCTGACAGCTAAATAAAATTAAAAATAATTTTTGCTATTAGTTTGCTTATAAAACAAACATATCCTTCATTTATTTAACTACAGGTCTTGAAAAGATTCATTTTTATTTATTAATGCAGCCTTGCAAAATTAGCATGAAAGTTTTTCCAGGTTGGGCACCCAGTTTACTTGCCCCGTCTGTGATGATTGAATTGGGAGAGGAAGATTTTGCTATTTGTCTGCTGAAAAGAAATTCTTCACCCTGATCAATTATAATATTGAAAGGCTGTTTTGGGGGTAAAATAAACTTATTGCTTTTCTTAAGAATAACAAATACATAATTCATTGATTAATACTCGTGTGCTTTAAACCCTTTCTTGTCTTTTATTGTGTACAATTATATTCTATGTTGTCCTTTTCAGACATTTGATAAATGTTTCCTGGGTTCTTCAGAAACAGCAGATGCTAATCGAGTGTTTTGTGGGCAGATGACAGCTGTTTACCTTTTTAGTGACGCTCTCAATGCTGCTCAGATTTTTGCCATTTATCAGCTTGGCCTGGGATACAAGGTATTTTGGAGTTGAGGGAATAGTTCCCAAAAGGTTAATTCTAATAAGTCAATTCCTTTAGAATTTTAGGATGTCAATGACAATGATGTATTTAATGTTCTTAGCAGCCTATTTTTTTATTGTTTTACTTAGGCTTATAGAAATAAAGTATCTAATATAACAAAATATAAATTAATCTATTCAAAATTATAAAAGTGTAATGAGGAAAGAAAGAAATGTATAGCTATAACACGCACTGTGTTTGTCATGGACATTATTTTCTTGACTGAAGTGTGACAATTGAGGTTTATTTGTAGGCTTTGTACCGCCATCCAGCTGCTACTGAGCATGAACTTTCATAAATATGACTCTCTATAGTCACCTGGGGTTTTAAATGGTTTAAAACAGTCTTGCATAATTTTATTACAAAAAATGATATTTTATTCAATAACACGACCCTGTGACTTTTTGCATTTTTCTGTACATTTACCGTTTCTTATTTTTGCCATGATCCATAACCTGCCTTGGGTAACTGAGTTCTAAAAATGCTATAAGCCAATCTACATGAGAAGAGAACATTTCATAATGTAATTAAAAAACATTCTTCATATAAATTCACTGTCAGAGTGGAAATTGTAACACAGCAGAATTGTCTGCTAGTGTTTTGTTTTCCTTCTCTTCTGTTGTATGACACTGAAATCCTACTCCATAAAATGAAATAGATGGTCCATGTATACAATCCCAATAAAACCTAAACCACTCTCCCTTCCCAACTTGGCACATATTAAATTTGGTATTAAAACGAAGCTAATGTAAATAATAAACTCTGTTTGCTATCTTTACTGTCTCATTCACTTCTCAGAAGTCCTGCTTTGGGTTTTTGGGTGATGGGGAGGACCTTGCTAAGTTGATAGAGCACTAACTATTAACTGTGGCCAGATTGTTTTCTTTGTGAAGGCTTGCTACCAAATTTATTTACTTCATGCCAGAAAAGTATATTGATGCTTAATTTAACACATTAAAAGTGACAAGCACTGAGGTTTAGTTCTGTTATGCTATTTACTTATTTATTGTTTGTATTGTGGTAACCCTGAGGGCCTAAGTTGGGGATTGTGTCCCCTAGGTGCTATACAAACACACAATATTTTGTCCTTACCTCTGCCCAAGGAGCACTATATTTTCTTCTGCTTTTCTTCGCTAAGGGAGTAATAGAATTCCCTCCTGCCCTTTTCTTTCTTTAGGGCAGAAAAAACATTACATAATACTAACTGCAAAAATTGTTCTGATATAATAGTGTTATAATGGGATTTTTCTGATGCATTGCTGGAATAGAGGAGTAATGCTGTGGGTTTTTTTAGTAATTGTTTTGTTTCCTGTTGTATTTTCTGTGTAAGTCATCTTAATTTTTTTTCTTCCTCCTATCATTCTAGGGAACGTTTAAATTCAAGACAGAAAGTGATCTCTTCCTTGCTGAGCATCACAAACTGTTACTGTATGATGGCAAACTGTCTAGTGCTATTGCTTTCACATACAATCCAAGGGCTACTGATGCACAACTCTGTCTAGAATCATCCCCCAAGGATAACCCTTCTATCTTTGTTCATTCACCACATGCTCTGATGCTTCAGGTACTTTGGCACTTTTAGTAGACTTGAAAATGTCTTGTACTTCTGAAATCTGAAACCAAGATTTTTTAGGGCCAAGATAGAGGGGCCCAGATAACAGACTAATCAGAAGAAGCTAGCAGAGCTGCACTCCTCTCCTTCCTCAACTTTTTAGTGGGAGTAGGTGTGGAGAACTGTTCCCAGCTTTTTAAAGTAACACTCCTCCCTTTGTCATCAAGCCTCCTACCTTCTCCCCACTTCCACCACCTTAAATCAGGCTCTCCTTTCCTATCAATTCTGGTCAGACACCCCAAGAGGGAGGGATTCTCAACCCCTTCTAACCAACTTTGATTCTTGTCATTGCATATAGACCAACCCTTTTCCACGTCAGACCTGTGCACTGTATTTAGAAAATAACTTTAAAAACAGCGTTCTTCCTCTTTCTTTTTTCTTCCACTTCCACTCCCCCAAAATTCCACACATCCCAAATACCTTTTCCTGAGGACATTATATTCTAACTTTTCCTTCTTCCATCCCAGGACCTCTAACACCTTGCTCTCCTCCACTGCAGGAGAGCATAGGGGCACTCCAGAAAGGGCAAGCAAGACGCGGAGCTACTCTGTTACCAGAGACCATGTTTTGCTTTAGGGCAGCCTGGCCATCTCCTATATGTCCATCTAAAGTCATCTTTGAGATCCAGCACAGTAAACAGATATCCCAGGCTCTGGGTCAGGGACTTTTTGTGTGTACTTGTTTCCTCAACGGAAACAGCTCTGTTACTTGTAGCAGCTTCTTTGTGTGGTAACAATCTGATTTTATATTAAAGATACTCTTAAATATTTAAGTCAAATTATAACTGTTTTAAAGTGGTTTTGGAAAAGGTTTTAATCTTCTTTTAATTCTTTGTCAGGATGTGAAAGCAGTCTTAACACATTCTATCCAAAGTGCTATGCATTCAATTGGAGGAGTGCAGGTACTTTTCCCTCTGTTTGCACAGTTAGAACATAGGCAATATTCATCGGATCAAGTTGACACAACTGTTTGGTGAGTATGTATGGTTACTTCATTTCATCTTTTTAAAGCTTTATGTAAGTGAAATTGTTTTTTGTTTAATTTAAGTGGCCGCAGAGCTAGCAACCTTATGTTGTAAAGAATTTTCGTGGTTTACAGTTAATTATTTTCAGTAAGACAGAGCAGCAAGTAAGGGGAAAACTTACGTCAAGCTTCTCTACATAAATACAATGAATTGAAGATTACATGTGCCTTAAATGTCAGAAATGTACAGCTTCTAATAAATATAATTAATAAGATAATTGAAGGTTGAACTAGAAATCATGTCTCTGTGTTTAGGCAAAGAATTAACTCCAACTAATGCAATTGTGGTACTATTATTTGAATGCTTTATTTCTATTCTCAAGGCCAGAAGTTGTTAAGCGTCTTGTGCATAGGACCATGAGTTGAAGTAAAGATTATTGACACCATGTTTTCTATGCAAACTTGCACAAATGAAAAAAGATTTCACATCTTGTGATAGTTATATAATGCATTTATAGGGTACTAGAAATATGAAAATTCTACATGAGCTCTTTTCAACGAGGGGGAAAAGACTTCTTGAAGCTCCTAGGAAGATAAATTGATAATCCTGACCTATAGCGCATGATCAGTGAAAGATATGTTATATGCCCTGACTATCTCATTCTGTTGGGCTAACTCAAGCTTGCTGTTGGGTTGTCAAGAACAAGAAAATTGTAAGGGACTCATAATACACTCTGTAGTTAAGGTTGCAAAAATGTTTCCTTTAGAACCACTTGTTTTACGAACTCAAAACTTTCCAAAACACATTTTACTTTTTGGGCTAATTTATTTTTGTGGTGTGAGTGTAGGGGAAGCTGAAGCAATATCCTTCTGTAGTAAAAACATCTGAAATATGAAAATGGGCATAGATGTAACCCTTATTGAGAGCTAATACCTTTGCTCGTATTAAAAATTGTTTTCATTTAGTAAAGTTATTAGTATTTGTAAATTATGTTCTGGGCATGATCATTAAAAAACTGATAAAAAATATAGATGTATGTATTTGAAGAAAAATCCACATTTTGGGGTGGGATTTTCAAAAGCACTTAAAGGAGTTAATCCCATAGTTTTGTGCTCTTAAATCCTTTAGGCATTTTTAAAATCTCCTCCTTAATTCCTAATTTAAATATGAACTCATAAAATTGTTTTATCAGCTTCAAAAGCTAATAACTTTGCAACTGCTAAATTTACTCCTCCCCCCACTTACCTTTTGTCTGAAGACCTATAAAATCATGTCTAAAAGAAATAAATTCAGTAGTAATAAATTTTTAAGTATAAGCTTTTAAAATGTGCAATTTGTAGTACTCTACCATGTGTACAATGATAAATGTTTGTACCGGTTAATGGAAAATGAGGACAGGAAAAGAAGCAATGGGCTTAAATTGCAGCATGAACAGTTTAGGTTGAACATTAAGAAAAACTTCCTAACCGTCAGGGTAGTTAAGCATTGGAATAAATTGCCTAGGGAGGGTGTGGAATCGCCATCATTGGAAATTTTTAAGAACAGGTTAGACAAACACCTGTCAGGGATAGTCTAGTTAATACTTAGTCCTACCATAAATGCGGGAACTAGATTAGATAACCTCTCGAGGTCCCTTCCAGTCCTACGATTCTATGGTAGAATGGGTTCAAAATGGGAAGTAATCAGTGATCAGTTGTTTTAGAAGTGTTTTGCCATTGGAACAATATCACAAAGTTCTATGTTTTGAGATAGAGAAGATTCAGTTGAAATTAGGAGACTGGCCACCTTGTAATTTTGCAGTCTTAAATGTTTTCAAATTCTAATCTTAACTTCATTGGAAATCTTGATTTAGCCATTTAGATACTGTATTAAATGTATTTATGTACTGAAAAGTGAAAGATCTTAACTGGGAACATATTCACGTGAGGGAAGTGAAATACCTAATTTTTATGACTTTCTAAAATACTTGATATTTCTTTAAGAAACTGAATGATTTCAATACACTGTATTTTTCAGTTCTACTTTGTTGGCTTTCATCATGGAGTTGCTGAAGAACTCCATTGCTATGCAAGAACAGATGCTTTCCAGTAAGGGCTTCCTTGTGATAGGATATAGTCTTGAAAAGGTAAAACAAAATCACTACAGATCTACTGCTTATCAGAATACTTTGGCTAATATTTTTCTGTATTGTCAAAGTTTAAAAACAGTTCTGTGAACATTACTCTAAGGAAGCTTCTTTCTTTTTTTAAACAGTCTTCCAAAGCCCATGTTACGAGAGTTGTGCTAGAACTATGCCTTGCCTTTGCTAAATACCTGAGTAATTTGCACAATGGAGTTCCCTTGCTCAAACAGCTGTGTGATCACATTCTCCTTAACCCTGCAATATGGATTCATACACCAGCAAAGGTAAAATATTTTTGGTGTTGTTAATCACTTATCAGTTCAGGTTAGTACACAGTAGATGGCGGTGGTAGTGATGATTCTGTTTATTCTCAATGTAGTGGTATCCCAAGACCCAATCCAGATCCCATTGTTCTAATGCTGTTTGCCTATAGGCTGACACAGAAGCTGCCTGAAGAGCTCACATTCTAATTGAAGGTTTAGATCAGTAGCATGAGACTATTTGCATTCCACTGACTAAGCAGCCATTTAAAATAGTATTGTCTACCTTCAATTCCACTTACACTTCTGCTATGGTGTGAATATGAAGTTTAGTGGATCTGTGCCAAATGATTCCAGATTTAACTATAATGTAAACCAATGTATCATTTCAGCAATACTATAGAATTGCTATGTATGTAAAATATACTGAGCCATAAAAACATTTGCCTGTGGTCCTATACAAAGTTGAAACCAGAACACTGGCAAAGATTATTTTTAACTCTTAAAAGAGCAAAAGACACCAAGTAATTTAGCACTCAGGGAAAAGTATGGAAATAGTATAGGGTTTTTGCAGTTAAAGCTACTGCAGGCAGCACTGCACCTGTTTTGTAGCTATCTAGGGAAATTTGTTTTCCATGGCTTTTAATCTGACATATTTCAAGAGCATGAAATTCACTTAAAAGCTCCTTCATCACCAGAAGGCTAAAACATTTGACATTCTGTGGTGAATTCCATAGGCTGAGCCAAAATTAGACACAAATAGGTTTTGAAGCATCATGAATGAATGATGTAACAGAGATGCAGCTAAATTAAGCCTTTATATAAGCATTGGCAGCATTTTTTATGTTTGTAGAAGGGGGAAAAATCAATAGAAATCTATAGGCTCATAACTTTATAATGAACTGTTTATATGAATTTTATAAACTGTTTCCCATTGAAGGCGTACTTTCAACTTGAAAATCCCACTTCTAGATAATATTCTCTCTACTGACTTTTCAGTTATAGTTTTTTTTCTCTTTAGTTTGATTTATGCATTTGACAGCTCATTTTCAGTGTTTATCTCATGTGTCAGTTTTTTCTAGCCAAACATAAACAGGAATACAAGAAAACAATTTCCAAGAGGGTGACAGGTTTCTGCTGTTGCTTCACCTTGTTTAGATCATGTTGGAACTTGCAGAGCTGTTGGTTGATCCCTGATAACTTCTGTTGGAGCACATGGTGTTCATTAATCCCATCCTGGATATAAGGGAGGTGGGAGTGGCTATATAGACAAAATAAGGGCTTGTCTTTAAAGAAGTTAGTGCACAGCAAAATAGGGTGTGAGTTACAGCATAATAGGCATACTGCACTAACTCCATGTGTGGACAGACATACTGCACACTGGAAGTGCATTTGGACACCTTTAAAGCATACTATGCTATCAAGCTAAAAGCACACAAAGACATTTTTAGTGTACAGTGAGAGTGTCCAAGGATTGGTGTGGACTGATCCTTTCTGAGGAGGGAACTATATAAAAACAACCACACCTGGGGAAAACTCTTGGGCTGGAATTTGTTACACTGTTTTTTGTAAATGAAGACAAACTCCACTCAGGGGATGAGTTTTGACTCTGTACAGTATGTCAGAGGCTGTGTTTTGGAAAGTGATCTGCTTGGACTATTACCTGTTCTTAAAGACTCTTCTAAAAATAAAAAATTAGACTGTGTTTTTCTTTTAAAAAAAACAAAACAAAAAAAAAAAAAACCCAACTATGTTATGTTTTAGGTGCTCTATTTGAAACTGGAATTGTTGAAATGTTACTGCAATAAAGCATTACAAAATGTCATTGTCCCTTTTATGATTTAGACATTTACTAATGTGAACAGGCAAATATAACATAGATACTTCACATAAGAAGAACTTTTTCCATAGGGAAGAATTGCACCAGGAATCTTTATTGCCCTTTCATTGTGTTGTGTAGAAGCACAGTGACATAGAATTATTATTCTGGCTGTTGGATGTTGCTATCAATATTGCCAGCCCCACACATTTCAATAAAAACATGAGTAAAGCCTCCCCAGAAATCATGAGATGGGAATAAAAAAGTGGAGGATTCACATTTTCAGACTTCTGTTCACAACAGCCATGAAGGTCAAAAGGTGTTGTTTTAAAATGAGATTCTGTCATATTCACATTACTCCAGAAGCTTGGACTTTTAGGATAACACCAAATATCATGAGACTTGTCATAAAATCACAAGAGTTTAGTAACTATTTGGCGATCTACCCTAGTGGTGTCTTTATTTACTCTGCTCTTTTTTACATTAGAATTTTTTAAATTGGCTAAAATTAAGAATGCCATTGCCTAATCTACTACCATTTTGACTTACCTTCCTGTTTATGTGAAATTCTAGCTGACATTTTCAATTTGTTCTTAACTGGGTGCTGTAGGTTCAATTGATCCTGTATACTTATCTGTCTACTGAGTTCATTGGCACTGTTAACATATACAATGCAATTCGGCGAGTTGGGACAGTTCTTCTGGTAATGCACACCTTAAAATATTACTACTGGGCAGTGAACCCTCAAGATCGCAGTGGTATCACTCCAAAAGGTGTAGGTATGTATATATCATTTACCCTTCATCAAAAAATTATCTTTCTGAACCACTTCACTTTAAGTGCACTGTTTTTTGGGGTGTTTGCATGGAAGGAATCCTTGCTATTTATTCTCCTCAAGGTTTTGGGGATTTTCATTTGGCAGAAGGATTCAGCACACCAGTTCTAACCACAAGCTTTGTCCATAGGGTGCTTTATGAAAGTTTTTTTTGAAAACCCTCAAAACCCTGAGGAGAATAAACATGTTCCCCAACCCCAGTGAGCTATGTACATTATTAGAATATGTCATAATGGGGATGGGGTTAGAAGTGCAGAGCTAGGCTTCTTACCAGCATTTCACATGCTCAAAGATATAACCTATTTATAGCAGTACTGGGCCTCCTGAAGCTTCAAGGACATAATTAGACACAGTGTTGAGAATGAGGGAGCTGAGAACAGATATGGTGAGTCCATGTCACAGGCACAGAGCTCAGAGATTGATCGGAGATGAGAATGAGCCTGCTTAGTCCATACCACAGAGGCAGAGTGCTGAGATAGGATGGAGTGCTGAGAACAGGCATTCAGTGCATGTCACTGACATGCAGCACTAAGGCCTAGAACATAGAGCTGCCTAGGCTTAATGCAGACACCCACTACTGAAAAGTGAGGTTGGCAGGATGGAGAAAGAGCAAGCTCAGTGCATGGCATGGAAACGCATCACTGAGACTGGGAGAGGGAAGGAGAACAGCGAACTGAGATGATTTATGAAATTAACTTCTCTCAGAAGAGGTGTTATAGCTTGTATTCATCTCCATGGAGTCCAACCCATTGAGCTGAGACCACCACATGGTGATGAATGTGGCAGCTCAAGCCTTTGCAAGCCTTCTGAGGGTAGAAGGAGGAATTCTGGAGCTCCCCTCCTGGTGGGCAAGGGGAACCCCAACCTTTCCCCCCCATCTTTCATTCCCAGTTGGAAGGAGAGTCTCTGGGATTTCATATCACCCTTTCTTGGAGTGAGGGTTGTACTGGACTTCCTCTTCGTATAATGCTGTCTTCAGCTGGTAGTCGTGCTCTTCAGAGTCCCTCATCTACCTCGTTACCAGCCTGTGGTGGGAATGAGAACAGGAGGGATCTGGTAGCTGCAGTGCATATAGGTGTACCCATGAAGTTCCCTCATGCCCATTCTCCTGTAGGGACCCCTTAATCCTGTTCCTCTCATTCCCACCAGCTTCTCAAACAAGGGAAATTCACTAACAAATTTTGTGGAAGGGAAACTAAGTTGGCTTGATAGTGCATTTTTACCCTGGAAGGAACGAAGATTTTTTGTTTTTTGTTTTTTTTGTTAGTGAGGATTTGTCCACTCATAAACTTGAACTGCTTTAACTAAAGGTATGTTTCTTAACCAATGTAATGAAATGGGTGCAAGTTTGTGTAGAATGCTCTTATTTCAGTTGAATAGCTTATTTTTGCTGTCTTTGAAACCTTTATTTATTTATTTTTCTACAGGATTGGGCTAAATTGAATAAAGCACGCTTAAACCCAACCAAAGTACATCTACAAAAACTTGCACCAGTCTAACTAAACTGGTTTAAAACCACATCTGTAGTTAAACCAGAGAAACACAAAGCCCCATAGGGCTGTTTGAATTTGTACATTCTGTTAAAACTGGGGTTGTATTTCCCCTTCCCTGGGCATAGCTAACACAGTGAATATCCTGGGGAGGAGAAAAGAGCTATGATATTTGGGTCTTTAAAATGTTTCAGTGACAGGTTACATTGGGAGGAAAGGCAGTGAAATTTCTCTGTTGGGTCTCCAAATTGAGTTTCTCTAACTTGCAAGATAATGTTTGTATATAAGAGGTGTAGGGATACCTCACAACACCATGGATGTGTCCATAACATGCTAGTAGAAGCCCAAGCAAAAAAAGCTATTTTGTACTGATTAATACTATCGTGTAATCGTCCCCTAGAAACTCTATTTGAAAAAAACAAACATACAAAAAAACTAAATATCTAAATCTAGAAATACTAATTTAAAGTTCTAGTATCAGCTTTAACTCATTCTTTTACCTCAATCCATGATGCATATGCAATGCATAATTTTGACACTGCAAATGTTTTCACTGAAATAAAAAATCATTAAAAGCATTTTTAATATAAGAGTTTATAAAACTTTGACAAAACCTTACTTAGGAGTCTTAATTAATGGTCAGTTCACTACATGATTAAATGTTAAAAAAACATATTTTCTATGGGGAGCAAAGAAAATCAGTGCATTTAAAATTGTGCTCTGGCATATAAAGATGTCAAATGTCTTACATTTTTTCAAAACGTTTAATGAAAAATATATGCTTTAATGACAAGATAACAATAAATATTTCACATGCAGTAGATGCAAAATGTCCATCTTTTTGTGTGTGTTTAAAGATGGACCGCGACCGAATCAGAAGGAGATTTTATCTCTGCGAGCATTCTTATTGATGTTCATTAAACAACTAGTGATGAAGGTAAGGCGACTAAAAAATGGAAGTTCAGTTGTCCGTGTTTCCTTTCCTATGAAATAGGTAACATTGACACTTCTCTGCTATGTACCTCTCCAATATATCACCTCATCAATTGTTTAAGAATGTTGGAAATTTGGTGATTTTGTAAGTAAATAAGGTACTTGAAATGACACTGAGGGTAATCCTCCCATTTGGCCTGTTATTCTAGACAGCATGAATTAAGATATATTTTTACATTTAAACTCTTTGTTGTCAAAAGTAGAGCTGTTGGTATGTAGTTAATTTATGAACTGTTCACCACCAAGGGGAAAATAAGAATTGGCTACTTGAACAGATAAATATATATCTAACAGTGGTAGTACCAGATGCTTGAGAAGAAGCATTAAAAGGAACAGAGTAACTAGCAGCAGTAGGCTGTGTGACGGGGCCAGCCCTGACGGCTATAGGAGGGTGCTGGAAGGCATATATATCAGCCCCAGGCTTAGCAAATCCCTGTTCCCTGGGTGATCCAGCTGGGGCTACTCCAGGGCAATTAGGCCAATTAGGCCAGCTGAGGCCAATCAAGGAGCTTGCCCCAGCAGTTAAAGGCCTCCCAGTCAGGCAGATGGGGGCAGCTGAGAAGGAGTTGAGTGGAGGAGCGGAGCAGAGCTCTGCAAGGTGTGGAGCCAGTGGAGGAGCTAGTGTGGGTGTGGCGAGAGCACCCAGCCACGGGAGTTAAGAAGGAGCCCGTCCAGGCAAGACCAGAGGACGCCAGCCCCAAAGAGCCTGAAGGAGGACCACAAGCCGGGGGGGGCTACAGATGAATGACCCAGGGAAGGTAGTAGCCCCTGGACTAAACTGTTTGAGGCTACTCCTCGCAGGGTCCCTGGTCGGGGCCCGGGGTAGAGGGCGGGACCGGGCCCCCCGATCCCACTGCTCCCACCCGGCCACACCACCGGCATAGCCGTAGGGAGCGCAGACCCATGGGGCCGAACAGGCCCACCTCGCCACAACTGGTGTCAGGAGTGGGATTTGTGCGCAGTGGCTAGAGAGAGAGAGAGAGAGAGAGAGAGAGAAAAAAAAAAAAAAAACCCACATCCCTCCCTGCCATAATGGAGGACGAAGTCAAGGCCCTCATACAAGCCATGGCAGCCCAGCAAGAGGCCACCAGGGCTCAGATAGCCACCCAGCAGGAATCATTGCAGCTCCAGCAAGAGACTAACCAGTTAGTGATCAGCCAGGCCAACCAGGACCGGGCTCTCTTGTGAGAAGTGGTGACCCACCTGAAGACCCTGACCTCCCACACTCCTAGGCCAGAGGGGATGCGAACACTGTGGGACACCAGCTATCTGCAGAAGATGCCTGTGGAGGATGATGTGGAGGCATACCTCCTCACCTTTGAGATGGTCGCCACCCATGAGGCTTGGCCCCAGCCCAGTGGGCCTATATTCTCGCCCCCTTTTTGTATGGAGAAGCCCAAAATGCCTATTATGACCTGCCCGCAATAGCTGCAGCCTACTACCACCAGTTAAAGACAGAGATCCTGGCTCGGGCGGGAGTAACAATGGCTGTGTGGGCCCAGAGATACCACGACTGGAGGTACCGGGAGGACAAGGCCCCGCGGTCACAACTATTCAACCGTGCCCATCTCACACAGAAGTGGCTGCAGCCAGAGATCCACCGGCCAGAGAAGGTCCTTGAGATTCTCGTTATTGACCGGTACATGAGGGGACTACCGCCAGATCTCTGCGCTTGGGTAGGCTAGAATGACCCGTCTTCCTATGATGAACTAGTTGCCCTAGTAGAGAGACAGGTAACGGCCAGGGATCTTACCCGACCCACCAGAGAGGACTTGCCCCGGGTCAAAAGGCCTACTCCAGTTCCTGGGATCCGGACACCCAAGAATTCAGTGAAGACCGGGCGGAAGATGAGGGAAACGGAGGGCCCTCTGGAGGCCACCAAAGGATGGGGTGACGTGGGCAGAGAGTACAGGGTCAGATCCCTTAGCCCAAAGGATAAAGGGGTGCATAGGGCCTCCTACCGGTGCTATGCATGTGGAGAGTGGGGACACATAGCTGCCTAATGCCCCAATATGGAGGAACCCATGCAATGTAACCTGGGCAGACTCCTGCAGCCTAATCCACCTTGTGGGGGTCGCCCTAACCCCACATAGGTATACGAGGCCTGTGAAGCTAAACGGAGTTAAGACCCTGGCCCTGGTGGACTCCGGGAGCGCCATTACACTTATCTCTGGGAAATTTGTAAAGTGCAGCCAATTGACACAGGCTAAACGCACAGGGGCGTTCATGGGGCTGTTAGTTACTATCCAACTGTCCCAGTGGATATCAAAGTTCCGGGAGGTGTCACCAGGATGACAGCAGGAGTGGTTCCTAGGCTTCCATATCCGGTACTCATAGGAAGAGATTTCCCAGGGTTTGGAACCCTACTTCCCCTGGAGGGGTCAGAGGAAGGGGAGGGCCTTGAAGCTAATGGATTAGCCTCCCTAGATGGCCACCCCCCGATGTTCTCCGAAATTGCTGAGGATCTGTTCCCGGCCCCAGGGACGGGCCGAAAGACCAGGGCCGAAAGGAGGGCAGCCAAGGCACTGGGTACAAGGATCTTGGCCCAGGGTTTGAAGCCAGCCATGGTAGGCAGGCAGACCTGGGCCGCAGCTAGAGAAGCTGCCCTGAGAGAGGAAGGGCCCAAAGCGAACCCCGAACCAAATTGCACCAGACCAGAAGTAGAGGTGGAAATGGGTCCCTTGGAGCTTGGACAACCTGGATCGGCACGAGAGAACTTCGGCCGAGACCAGGCTGAAGACCCAAGGTATGTCAGTGCCAGAAAGGACGTGGCAGAGATAGATGGAGTGCCTGTGGAGGGGAAAACTCGGAGTCCGGGGCCGTATTTCATGCTAAAGGGGGATTTGCTGTATCGGGCTACAGAAATGAACCAAAGAAGCACCAAAGAGCCATGCTGTGCTTGGCCCACAGCCATCTCTTTGGAAGGCACTTGGGGGTAGAAAAAACACTGGCCCAAATCTTAGAGGTTCTTTTGGCCGGGCATACATGAGGAGGTTCGGCGCTACTGTGCCACATGCCCTGAATGCCAGCTACACAGCCCCCAGCCTCACTTAAGGGCCCCTTTAGTGCCCCTCCCCATCATCGAAATCCCGTTTGAACGGATTGCCATAGATCTAGTGAGTCCCTTGGAGAAAATGACTCGAGGCCACCAACACATACTCGTCGTCCTCGACTATGCCACCAGGTACCTGGAAGCTGTCCCCTTGCGGAATACCATCTCGAAGGTAATCGCGAACGAGCTAGTGAAGATTTTCGCCCGGGTGGGGCTACCCAAGGAGATATTAACAGACCAAGGGACCCCATTCATGTCAAAACTGATGAAGGACTTGTGTACTCTCCTACATGTGTGGGCCCTACGGACTTCTGTCTACCACCCTCAGACAGACGGCCTTGTAGAAAGGTTCAGTAGGACCCTCAAGGCCATGATAAAGAAGGTGGTAAGCCGAGATGGAAAGGACTGGGGGTCTTGTTGCCGTACCTCATGTTTGCCATCCAGGAGGTTTCTCAGGCCTCCACAGGGTTCTCCCCCTTTGAACTACTATATGGATGTCACCCCCGGGGCAGCTTGGACATAGCCAGGGAAATTTGGGAGGAGAAGCCCACACCAGGGAAGAACGTAATTGATCATGTGCTCCAGATGAGGGACTGGATAGCCCGAGTCACCCCCATTGTATGGGAACATTTGGAAAAAGCC
This sequence comes from Emydura macquarii macquarii, assembly GCF_026122565.2. Lineage (NCBI taxonomy): Eukaryota > Metazoa > Chordata > Testudines > Chelidae > Emydura > Emydura macquarii. The sequence continues at coordinate 21,673,657 of NW_027131500.1, forward strand.
CAGAGGGCCCAGCAGGTCCACTGTAACTGTCAAGCCACGGTGCGACGATTTCATCCAGGGGACCAGGTAATAATACTAGTCCCCACCGCCGAAAGCAAGTTGTTGGCCCAGTGGCAGGGGCCCTACGAAGTGGTTGAGCCCATGGGGGAGGGCGTTGCAAACAAGAACAGATCTATCCCATCAACTTATTAAAGCCTTGGAAGGCCCGGGAAGTATGTGTGGCCTTAACTCACCACCTTGAACAAGTGAAGATATCCCTGGACCTAACACCAAACCAGAAGGCTGAGGCATTTGAAGTGGTAGCCTGAAACCGGGATGTCTTCACAACTAGGCCAGGACGAACAACGGAGGTTGTTCACCCTATTATCACAAACCCCGGAACCAGGATTACGATGAGGCCCTACCGAATACCCGAGGCCAAGAGAGAGGAAATTAGGGCCGAGGTCAAGAAAACGTTGGAGCTGGGGATCATAGAAGAATCCCATAGTCAGTGGTCTAGCCCAGTCGTGCTAGTGCCTAAACCTGATGGCCCTACAAGGTTCTGCAATGACTTTCGCAGGCTCAACGAGGTTTCTCAGTTTGACCTATGCCCCGGATAGATGAGCTCGTGGATCGATTGGGCAACGCTCGGTTCTTAACTACCCTGGATCTGACCAAGGGATATTGGCAGGTCCCTCTAGCCAAAGAGGCAAAGAAAAAGACCGCGTTCTCTACATCAGATGGGTTGTTCCAGTATACTGTCCTCCCCTTTCGATTACATGGGCCCCAGCTACCTTCCAGCATCTAATGGATAAGCTGCTGCGCGCCCATGCTGACTATGCAGTCGCATATCTGGACGACATAGTCATTCACACCCCAGACTGGGAAACCCACCTGAGGAAAGTAGAAGGGGTATTGAACACCCTGAGGCAGGCTGGCCTCACCGCCAATCCCACCAAGTGTGCCATAGGTCTAGCTGAGGCTCGATACATTGGATACATCGTAGGGAGGGGTGTGGTGAGACCCCAACTAAATAATCTAGAGGCTATCCAGAATTAGCCCCAGCCTAAACGGAAGAAGCAGGTCTGAGCATTTTTAGGTGTGGTGGGGTACTACTGGCAATTCATCCCGCATTTCACCTCCAGAGCCAGCCCTCTGACGGACCTGATAAAGGCCCGGGGCCCAGAGATGGTACGATGGACCACTGCAGCCGAAGAAGCCTTTATAGACTTACGGATGGCCCTCAGCAATGACCCCATACTCCTCGCTCCCGACTTTACAAAAGAATTCATCCTGCAGACCGATGCCTCTGAGGTGGGCTTGGGTGCGGTCCTATCGCAGATGGCGGGAGATGAGGAACACCCAGTAATGTACCTCAGCAGGAAACTCCTCCCGAGGGAACAGTGGTATGCAGTTGTAGAACGGGAGTGCCTCGCTGTCAAGTGGGCTATGGAAGTGCTCCGCTACTACCTGCTGGGCCGCCACTTTACCCTTGTGACTGATCATGCTCCCCTCCAGTGGATGCACCGGAACAGGGAGAAAAATGCACGGGTAACCAGGTGGTTCTTGTCTCTGCAACCTTTCTGGTTCACCATACAACACCGGGTGGGTAGTCACCATGGGAATGCCGATGGCCTGTCCCGAGTGCACTGTATGACGTCCCAAGTTGCCCAACCCAGTGGGTTTGAGCAGGGGGGGGGGGGGATGTGTGATGGGGCCAGCCCTGACAGCTATAGGAGGGTGCTGGAAGGCATATATATCGGCCCCAAGCTTAGTAAATCCCTGTTCCCTGGGTGATTCAGCTGGGGCTACTCCAGGGCAATTAGTACAGTTAGGTCAATTAGGCCAATTAGACCAGCTGAGGACAATCAAGGAGCTTGCCCCAGCAGTTAAAAGCCTCCCTGTCAGGCAGGTGGGAGCAGCTGAGAGGGAGTTGAGTGGAGGAGCGGAGCAGAGCTGCTATAAGGCGTGGAGTCAGTGGAGGAGCGGAGTAGAGCGGAGCAGAGCTGCTGCAAGGTGTGGAGCCAGAGGAGGAGCTAGTGTGGGTGTGGTGAGAGCACCCAGCCATGGGAGTTAAAAAGGAGCCCGTCCAGGCAAGACCAGAGGATGCCGGCCCCAAAGAGACTGAAGGAGGACCACAAGCCGGGTCGACGAGCGACCCAGACGAGCGACCCAGGGAAGGTAGTAGCCCCTGGACTAAGCTGTTTGAGGCTACTCCTCGCAGGGTAGAGGGCGGGACCGCTCCCCCCCGCTCCCACCCAGCCACACCACTGGCATAGCTGTAGGGAGCGCAGACCCACGGGGCCAAACAGGCCCACCTTGCCACAGCTGTTGTTGTTTATGCAGACAAGCCATTGGAGGATGATGAAGAAGAATACTATTTCGTCACAGAGGTCACGGGTTCCGTGACTTTAGGAGACCTCCATGACTTCTTCGGCTTTAGCTTCAGCCATGAGCCATGTGGCAATCTGCCGGGGATGGCACCTCCCTCCTCCTCATGGTCCCGGCGGCCATAGCTCCTGGAGCCCAGTTATGGCACACAGCATCTACACTGATGCTTTGTCAATCTAACTTTGCTATAAAAAGCTCTACCCCTCTTATCGAGGTGGTTTAATTTTGTTGCCAAAGTAAGGGAGTTTTGTCAATGGGGGGAGCATTGTAGTGTGTACACCACCACTGCTTTGTCACCAAAAGCTCTGTAGTCTAGACCAGGCCTAAAAGTCACAGACCAGTCACAGGCTTCCAAGGATTTTTGTTTATTGCCCCTGACCTTTCTGTGACTTTTACTAAAAATAACTGAGACAAAATCGTAACCTTAATGATGACACATGCTTTGCCAGTGGGCTTCAGAACTATTTGCCAGATAGCAGAAGACTGTTGAGGAATCCTGGGTTCAGTTCCAGGTTCTGGAGGGAAACATGTGCTAGTGGTTGTATCTGCTTGTATCTGCTTCTGCTTGTATCCCTGTGCTATGTTCTCCTCTGTCTGTTTCTCTTCTCTCCCCACCATGTTTGTCACCCCTCTGCATTTGAGTCTCAGGCTACTTCCTCTTTCTCCTCTATTCTGTCTTAAGTACCAGAGGGTAAGCACTGAGAACAAAGGAGACAGACTTCCTGCTCTCATTTCTGATGCCAGGTGCCTCAGCAGTCCCTAGGAGTAGGGAGGACCAATTGCAGGAAAAGTCCTACTCAGCCCCTTGGCTGGAGCATGCTAATAGCAGATGAAATCTCTGGGTGGTTTAGCCACCAAACTCCTTTACTGAGCATTTGCAAACTGCTTTTTTCCCCTCCAGTAGCTTATAACTAGGCCAAATTTGGCAGATTTTTCCAGGGACAGTAAAAAGTACATCTATCTTGTGGAAGTGAGTTCTGCCAGTTAATTATTCACTGTGAAAAGAAGTATTTATTGCTTTAAATTTGCCTTTTAATTTCATTGGCTGTCCATTTCTTCTCCTATTATGAGGGGGAAGAATAAGAAACTCTCAATTCTTCTTCTCTATATCATTTATTGTTTCATATATGTCTGTCTATATGTCACTTTCCACTTTTATCTATTTTTGTAGCTTAGATCCTTTGGTTGTGAAGCCTTTAGGGCAGAGAACCTGTTACTTTAGAAGCTGTGATGGCACCTTAGATTAACGATAAATCTCTCTTGTGTAGGTGTTCTGTTTTCTATGATACTGTCTTGTGTAGTGCTCTTTAATAATTATTTTGTTATACCTTGAAAGATGTTAGATGGTGTTTAAATTTTATTTTTTTGAGGATTATGGAGTGAAAGAAGATGAACTGCAGGCTATCCTCAATTATCTGCTCACAATTCATGAGGTAATTTTAAACTTTTTATATTGTTTTTTTGCTATTCCTGGTAAGGAAGCAAAATGTCTTGGAAGTTTTTTCTAATAAAAATATCCTTTCTTGCCACAAGATGGCTTTGCAATAAGAAATAACAAATGCAGTCCAAACTTAGAGTGCAGTGTGTTGAATTACCAATATCCTGTACTGATTTAAACAACTATGTTCAGTAGTAGATTAAAGTTCATTAAGGTAGTAAGTCAAAATAGTTTCCTATGCTATTCAACAACCTGATCTACAAGCAGAAATACAGATGGCAAAACTGACTTTAAAAAAAATCCTTGTTTTATTCTATGTAAATAATATTTTTGGTTTTCTTTTTCACCTTTTTTATTCTGCTTCATAAATAAAAAATTGAAAATGTGAATTAAAACTCAGAATGTTAATGAAGTCTAAGAGAAGCTTGTAAACTTAATTGGGAGAGAATATTGGTTACCATTCATATATCTGCATCTTCATATTTTAGCACCAGGAAAAGGCACTTTATGCCAGATGTAACATCAAAGACAAGGGAAATGGGAACATAAATCTAACTGAACTAATCTCTTTAAGGGTGCTTGAAATGGGTAAAATAAGGAATTAATTGAATTTCACTTCAAGCAGTACAGATTTATTTTTCTTTTGCATTTACATCTATATTTATCCTCTAGTGAGTCTCTACTCTGGTACTGGATTGAGTGTACTTGGCTGCAGCATGAAATAAGCAATCCAACCCTTCTCCTTTATGCAGAAATGACAATCTGGGTAGCAGCTATGGACTTATGTACAGGAGACTTAGTGTGTGGCAATCTGGGATGTGACTCTACAGCGTGCTGATTTGCTATGTAGTAACTGGCCATGTGGACTCTGCTACCACACACTAAGAGTTCTGTAGTCAAAGCATGTTATGGAACTTCCATGCATGGTAGCAGGGGCCACATGTCCAGTTACTGTATGGCAAGTTGGTCTGAGGAAGTGAGCTGAGGCTCACGAAAGCTTATGCCTGCTGAAATTAAATTTGTTAGTCTTTAAAGTGCCATAGAACTCTCGTTATTCTAATCTTGCAAGTTAGCTACTTTTAAATTCAAATTCTGTGATTTATTTTTTTTTTAACAGGATGACAATCTGATGGATGTCTTGCAGTTGCTCGTTGCTCTGATGTCAGAGCATCCCAGTTCTATGATTCCTGCTTTTGATCAGAGGAATGGATTACGGTAAGTTAAACTTTATGCATAGGCAAAAGAACAATATTTTGATGATATTGCTACTCACCAGAATTCCCATGCAATCTTAAGAGTCCTCTCCTAGTACTACAGCTGCAAACTTCTTCTTTTGGGTGATTTTCAGGTATTCTCGTGGGCAGAGTTGACATGGGGTTTATTACTGAGGAATTGTTAATGCCTTCAAGCTGTCAGTCATGCTCAGATAAATAGTAGTCAGTTTATTGTTAGTCTATACTAGTCTGTTCATCATCGTCCATTAACATCCAGCCTCAAACCTCCCTTTCTAGGTCAGTTCATTTAGCAGCTAACTGGGCCAGCTCCAGCTAACTAGATAACAGATTTCTTCTGATCCATGTTAGCTTTTTTACTATTATTTTTTTTTATTTCTCACCCTATTGTGTGCAACCTACTATTCACAACTTCTGCCTAAGTGTAGGCCATGCTCAATATGTTGAGAAATGCAGTTTGATGATAGTGAGTAGTAGTGGTTGTGAAAGGAGCTATGACATGCTATTTCTAGTAAAGCTCAGTAGAAGAATTGTTGATAAGAAAATGGCACTAAATTAAGTTTTGATTTTATTTTGTGGCTCTCAATGGGTGACCACATAGCTGAACTTTTCTAATTTAAAATGAATCCTGCATGGACATCAGTGTAAGCATACAACCAAATATAAGAACTGTTCCTAGAAGGGTACCTGCCGCAGTAATTAACTTACGATATAGAGGCATATTCTCAATTCAGACATTTAGATGGAACTGCTGAATAATCCTGAGTTATATACTTTTTTCCAGTTCCCCCAAGTCAAGGAGTCATTCAGTCATGTTCATGATTGTTTCCACCCTCCTCTTAGTGCTAGTTTTTTACCTCTTCTGTTCAGCTTTGACTTTATTTGTATGGTATTGTTACATTCTGGGAAACTAATAAAAATTCTAAATAATAAAGTATTTGAATGCTATGGCAGGTCTCTAACGTATTGTATTTGTTTTTACCTAACAACTGGCAATAAACTTTTTTCTTTTTATTAAGTAGCATAGGGGCAACACAGTATGAATAGTGAGTCAGCTATGAGAAATCACTTAGTTTTCCTATCTCATTTGTTATATTTCTTATGCCTGTACTGTCCATTTAACTAGCTGATTATATGTCTAGTGGAAGTGTTCTAAAAATTTAAAAAGCTGAGTTAAATGATGCTTTCTCTCCATGTTGAAAATAAAAATACATTTTTTTTTCACACAGGCTATATAAATATTTGGGTGTTTTTTCTTAACATTAAAAATCAAATATATTAGCTAAGAAATAACCTATATGGAAATTTAATGTTTTCCATGATACTGGATAGCCCTAATGGTGTCTTGTAAGCTGCCATCTTGTAAGGACTGAGAAAATTGGGCTGTGTTACCTTCCTTCATCTTTTGTGCTCGGCTGATTATATCCCAGCTGGTTACATTCCACAGCTGCTTTACTCAGGTTAAACCACTTCTCGTATTGCTTGTTGCGAATAACTGCTGACTCTTCACCCTCTGATTCTGATACTGAAGAGCATGGGAGACCTTTTCTTTTGTCTGGGTGTTCTGGGTTGTGGTATGGTGGCAGCTGCATTTATGGAATAAATTTGGATGTGGGTAAACAAGGCGATCCACTTTGTTCTGTCCTTAAAAATATCAATAGCCAGGCATTAAATGGTATTTTTATGTTAAATAATATTGGCCTTTTCACTAGTTTTGATACTAGTAGAAATGCTTTTGAATCTTTCCAATTTTTTCCTTTCAAGTTTTAAAAGCTTGTTTTCATAAAGAGGCACATGGCCCGAAATGTTCACTGCATAGATTGTGTGGGACTTAGTTATCTGCATTCGCCTAATCACCATAATTTCATGGAACATTAAGGAATTAAATTAAAAAAAAAACTTGAGTTTATCACATTTGGACAGAAGCCAAGTGGAGTTAACACAAATTCAAGAGATGTAGTTAATACAGGGCTCCCACATTTGGGGTGGGAAGGGAAGGAGAGAAGGGTACACTTTACCAGGGGGTGAAGGCCCTGGCTGCAACCCCCATTACCATGAGGAAAAAAACTTTCATGGCTCATGAGATTGTATGTATGGGATGAAGGATTGGGGTATGCGTGTGGGTGGGAGCCCGTATTACGAGTTTGTACTGGGCCCAAAAAAATTATGCTTGAGCCTTGAGTGAATATCATAGACATAACCAAACTAAAATCAAATGAGTTGAAGGTACATCACGATGAAGACTGCGGCACTGTTCTCATTAGAAAAAAGAGCAATCTTAATGTTCTGAAAATGAAAATATTTAGTCAAAGATCAAGCTCCACTGCATGTTTTACTTCATTACAAGAGCTTTACAGTCTATGTGATCAAAGAATTTCCTTCAGTATTTTTCATATCAATGGAATTAGACCAATACTCTGACATTTTACCAAACAACTCCCTTGTTCATTAAGAGTTAAACAATTAATAAAACAATATACTAGAATTTGTTGGGACCCTTAAAAACAAGTTGAGTAATGACCTACATTAACTAAACGTTCAGTGCACACTGCAACAAAATATCTGAAAAAATGAGAACAAAGAGATTATCCTATGCTCTCTGGTTGGTGTCCAGGCATTGTGGAAAAAGAATGACTTGAATGCAGGGGTATGTCGAGCAGGTTGGGGGTGGTAGGAATGGGGTGGACAGGGACGTGTTAGAGAATGGATGTAGAAAGGGACAGGCTGTGGTGGGGACAGGACGACAGAGGCAGGAGGACCTGCTACCATCAGAGCACACTCTCCTCCAGAATCTGTGATAGAATCCAAGATTCCTGAGGTCCAACATTCCTCTGCTGTCAGCAAACAGTTGTGTGACCTTAATTCAGTGCCCTTCCGAGCATGCGTTACGATGTAGTCTTCAATCACATGATGATGTGCTATTTTTCCACAGGACCCCTGCCTCACCCACTGCACAGAATGGACTGGCTGAGAGGATGAATCAGGGTTGTGCAGTGAAGGATGTTGTTTTCTGCAAGGCAGGGGTTCCACAGATGTTGGAAAGTGTTCAGTGAATGAGGCAGGGGTTGCAGTCAGTTGAATATGTCAGTTGAATGCTGCCCTGGAGAATTAGATTCTGTCCCTGCCTCTGCCACAGAATTGCTCTGTGATGCTAAGCAAATCACTTAAACTGAACTTTTTACAAGTGGTCACTTATTGTGTTCCTCACTTTTCTTCATTCCCAACTTGAGACAGGTATTGTCAGATTGGCAGAAGATTCAGTTCTCACAACTACAGTTGAAGTTAATGGGACCTGTGCTTTGAATATATAAAATGCTATAAAAAGCTAATTACTCTGAAAAATCAGACTTTAAGTGCCCCAAGTTGGGCATACTTCGTAATGGACACTTATGACAATACTGGCCGTACTGTCTCGTTGCCTCAGTTCCCCATCTGTAAAATGGAGATGTACCACCTGACCTCACAGAGGTGTGAAAATAAAATAATTAATGTTTGAGAAGCACTGAGTTACTACAGTGATGAATGGCCTAGAAAAGCTCATGTGGAAATTAATAATTCTGAAAATTCAGTGCAGTGCTTGGAGGGTGTGGTAAATAAGGCAGGGGCCACATGCCTAATGATTAGGATAAAAAGAAATAATGAATATATACCTATTTCCTGAGCTCTCATCCTTCTTGTGCACTGAGTGAGGTAGAGGTCCTGTGGGAAAAAATAGTAAGTGACCATCTAAAGATCATGGTTGCGTGAGCAACCTTAATTCTGGCATTTGTTTCTTTGGTATATATTTTAATATAGTTTTTTTTTTTTTGGTATGTTACTCTCTTTGTAGCCAGGAAAAATACATATTGTTTAAATAATTAAGAAAGGAATACTCAAAGTGCTCAGTGTGTCAATTTCTATATCATATGAAGGATGCAGCACATCATCCTTTAGCAACATAGTGGGACATTGATTCAGTGCTAGCTGAGATGGAAGCATGAGTGTTGCTCGTTTTCCAGTCAAAATTTTGAATTAGAAGTTCAAATATAGATATATGCTCTGGAATAATACTTGGAAACTCTGCATTTCTCATCAGTATATTTGCATGTTGTCGCTTTTAATTTTGTGAGTTCCAAGAACAAAGGACTGATAAGTGCTAACCAGCCTTTTTACCTTGAGTTGATATTGTAAGGTACAATGCATGTTCCAGAGTTGACAGGGATTTTTTTATGTTAAGTGGCAGTATGATCTGAAGAAAGATCAATGACAGGGGAACAATACTTTTGGTCTTCCCAAAAGGAGGGGAGTATATATGTACATGTGCAATTTTGTATGTAAGACAGCTCTGCTAAAATTCCAATGTGTTCTTTCATTAACTGTGGTTTTTTAATTAAATAATCTGAGGTGCAGAAACCAAATATAAGTGAAATGAAAAGAATGCCAGTTGACATTGTTTTTTGCCATCCTTCTCAAAGCTGCCATAAAGGACTAGTAAGGGGCACAAATGTCAAATACTAATATTGTTAACAAATGTCTAATACTAACTCGTACGGTTAGCAAAACTGCTAGTTAATAATAACTAATAATAATTAATAACCGTATTAACTAATTAGTTATGACACTATTAGCTAAAAGCTAATAACTGTTAGCAGAACGGAGGCTTTTTGTAGCTATTCCATAGCTAGATGCCTTGACAGTACAACAAACATAATTTGTTTGCTTTTTCTGTACTATAGTCTGAGTGAGAGATCAGCTGAAGACCGATTTGAGTACTGAAATTACAATGCCCTTTCCACAGATACTGTTTTTATGTCAACTGATATTTTTAGGGACTCTATCAGAATTCAGATTTCAAAATTCCCACGTATAACTTTAAAACTTAACAGTACAAAGTACTATATAATTTAGGAAAATGTCATCCCATATTTCTAAATCTTATCAATATCTGTCACTTTAATTTGAACCAAAGTACAAACTTGTTTGTAGTATGCTTTAGTTAATTTGTCAATGTAGAAATTCTTAGTTGCTATTTCAGGCAATCTTTGTCTTTTGTTTGTTTTAATTTAGGGTTGTCTACAAACTTCTAGCATCAAAAAGTGAAGGGATCAGGGTGCAAGCTCTAAAAGTGATGGGCTACTTCTTAAAACATCTTGCACCTAAGTAAGTACTGGTTTAAATCTGTAGAAAAGGGACTGTTTCTCTATATATGCTGTTACACACATTTAAAGTGTTCTGTTGGCATGTAACAGAATAAAAACTTCTACACATAGTAGGTATTGTTCTTTCCTCAGTGTCATTCAATTTGTTTTTTTCATAAACCATTCCCTATCTAGTGGAATTACTCACAACTAGGAACTTGTCATAGCATCAAAACGGGCTTCGCCATCAAGCTTACCTAGTGATTTGTGACACGTCAGTTTATAGGTTTATGTTTTTAATGTAACATGCTTGCATAGTTCCAACTAAATATATAGTAACAATTAGAACAGTAAGATTAGTAGCAAATATTACCAACTCTGGACTCAACTGAAGGAGCCTTAAGAGTGTCTTATTTTATCTTTATTTTAAAATTGGCAAAAATATTAAAATGAGTATCTTCTGCTATATGCCTAACACAGTACACCTGACAAGTTATGTGATTTGAAATTTAACCATGGTAAAAGGTTTTCTTAATGAGCTGATGTTGCCCTAGCTCAGATCTAAAACACATAGGTATTCACGGATTGTTGTTCGGCATACAGCAGAAACACTTCTGTAAATATTCACTTTGATGTTCTTACCAATTTTATAGTGAAGATGAATAAAGTAAGAGATTCTTAAGTCAACTAAACAGAGTCTGGGGTTGGTAACTCTAGCTTTAATCCATTCTAATATATTTTCGCTGATCCCCCTTTTTTATGCCCCAACCATCCAGAACACAAATGCATAGCCACCTGGTATCTGTTAGCCTACCGACATCTGTCTTTAATTAGGGCTTCCACCTTCAGAGGTGGCAAGGAGAATGAACTTTGCATAGATCTTTCAATTTTTGTCTTGAAACATTGGCCCTCAGCTTTTATTGTAGATCTTGGAAGTTATGTAGTTGTCCAATTGCAGCAGAAAGTACAACATAAGTTTCCACCAACTTATTTAAATGGTGGAAATTGCTGCAACTGCAGTTAATATAATTACCAGCTAATGCTCATGGTCAAGCAGTCTTTGTGAGTTGAATGGGGAAGTTGTACTCTTCCCTATATCATTATCAAGGGTCCCCCAAAGTCTGACTCCAGCTCTGTGGGCACCTGAGAAGAGGTAGGACGTTGGCACACAATATGTGAGTGACCCCTGTCACAGTCTATGTCAACATTGCAGTCAGAGGTGTGACTGCAGCATGTGTACACATACCTGCTTTGGTCTAGCTAGTTTAAATACCAGAAGCAGTGAGGCTGTGGCAACACAGGCTGGACACCCAGAACCCTGAGAATGTATATGAGTGGTTGACCTGTGCTGCTTGCTGCAGCTTCAGTGCTATTGTTGTTTGAGCTAGCTGGGGTATGTTCACTTTTGCTGCCGCCACAGCCCTGATTGCAGTGAAGATATAGCCAGAGGCTCAGATACTGTACCCTCCAGCAGTCATGTTTTCATCAGTCCCCAGTGGGCAGCTTGCTTGTTATCTTTGGCAGCTAAGGGTTCCTGTGTCCCAACGTTCCCAGAACGGAGAGACAACAAAATAAAATGCTGAAACACCTTCACCAATTTAGCACTGCTTCAGTGTACACATACCTAACACGTTAGAGACACCTTAATTTACTGTCTGTCTTTCTGTATTTTAGGAGAAAAGCTGAAGTCATGCTTGGACATGGATTATTCTCTTTGCTGGCTGAAAGGCTGATGCTTCATACAGGCTTAATCACCATGACCACGTACAATGTCCTGTTTGAGGTAGTAATATACTGTAGTTGGAATCCAATCTTCTTAATTACTTAGAAGACCTTATAAAATTGCTTGCATGTTTTGTGCTAATATGTTCCAGATGACACTAGAAACTTAGCTAGAGATACAGTTAAGCTTTTCTGAAGCTTACTACTTTGGAAGTTCTGCTTAATTTAGATATAGATGTAGCTCATTGTGAATCATTTTAATAACAGTTAAATCAAATGATTTAAATAGATACTTTATTTCTGAGAGTTTCATTCCACTTGAGATCTTGGCTTAAGATTATTACAACTTTGATTAAATTTAGGGAACCTCTTCCCCTATAATTAAGATACTAATTGTGTATCTCAGGAAATGCAAAAATTGGTGTTAAAAAAAGATTGATTCAATTACTAAACTAAATGACAAGGAAACTTCAGTACAATTTTAGCACTAAGTTGATATAATGATGGGTGCTGTAGAAAACCTTGTGATAAGCAAGGGGATCAACCATTCTCTGGCAAGCTTTTTTAGTGAACATTAAATAGCTTTTCTTATACTGTGTCTTCTTCCTCCTTACCCCAGATTCTTATTGAACAAATTTGCACTCAAGTAGTACATAAACAGCATCCTGACCCAGATTCAACAGTGAAGATACAAAATCCTCGTAAGCATTACATATCTTTTAAATTACATCATTGTTAAGCTAAAAATGTTTGTCATTAAAAAAAATAATAATAAAGCAGCTTATTAATTATGTCCAGCAGTCTGAATTGTGGTCACAGTTAGTTTTACAGAGTCATTCATGCAAGAGGGGAGATAATGCATGTTTAGTTGGAGTTAATTGGGAAACATGTCTGTCTTCAGCTTTTTGAAAGACATTTTGTGTGTCTAAATGTATACATAATTTATTACTAACCTTTTTGTTATGTAGTGGTGATGGTATGAGATGGTTTTTCAAGACTTGTATGCACAGGGTATTTTGATTTAATACATGTTCAGGTTTCAGCACAATTCTGATGCCATTATTTAGTGATGTCAGACTAAATTACATGAAGTATGGAAGTAACATTCATCTTAAATTACATTTAATACAGAAACTCCAGATTTGGAGTGGAAGAAATGTATCTGCTTACTATATTGTTTAGGGTAACTTTTTTTGTAGAAAAAAATCCTGATTTGAGACTTTAGATTTCTTAGGAACTTGATAAAGTACAAAGTTCTCCTCTTAAGATGTGTATATTAATATAATCTGTTTGTGATATAATAAAGTTATGGTATTTCATTATTCATGGAGAAATGTAAATTTTCACTTTTAAAGTTGCATTGTCATTTAATATATAGTATCCCCATCATTATATCTCATTCAGAGTCTGGGGAAGGGAAATAAATATGGAGGAAAATGACCTGCGTTTGGAGGATATGTTATATGCTTTCTGGTAGATGTAGTCAATGTATGAAGGGAGAATTGGTTGTGTCTTCTTAGTGGGATAGAGATGGGTTGAGATGGGAAACATAATCCCAACTGTAGATATAAAATGATGGGGTCTAAATTAGCTGTTACCATTCAAAAAAGAGATCTTGGAGTCATTGGGGATAGTTCTCTGTGAAAATCTACTCAATATGCAGCAGCAGTCTAAAAAGCTAACAAAATGTTGGGAGTCGTTAGGAAAGGGATAGATAATAAGATAGGCAATATTGTATTGCCTCTTTATAAATCCATGGTATGCCCACATCTTGACCACTGTGTGCAGATCTGGTCACCCCATCTCAAAAAAGATATATTGGAATTTGAAAAGGTACAGAAAAGGACAACAAAAATGATTAGTGGTATTGAAAAGCTTCCATACAGGAGAGATGGATAAGACTGGGACTTTTCAGCTTGGAAAAGAGATGAGTAAAGGGGGGCGGGGGGGAAAATATGATAAAGGTCTGAAAAATCATGACTGGTGTGGAGAAAGTAAATAAGGAAGTGTTATTTACTTCTTCTCATAACGCAAGAACTAGGAGTCACCAAATGAAATTTATAGGCAGCAGGTTTAAAATGAACAAAAGAAAGTATTTTTTCACACAACGCACAGTGAACATGTGGAACTCCTTGTCAGAGGATGTTGTGTGAAGGCCAAGACTGTAATGGGATTAAAAAAAGAACTAGATAAGTTTATGGAGGATAGATCCATCAATGGCTATTAGCCAGAATAGGCAGGGATTGCTGTTTGGCAAAGGCTGGGAATGCCGACGGGATGGATCACATGATGATTACCTGTTCTGTTTGTTCCCTCTGAAGCACCTGGCATTGGCCATTGTCAGAAGACAGGATACTAGGCTAGACAGATCATTGGTCTGACCCTGTATGGCCGTTCTTATCTTATGAGTTGTGGGCTTCTAAACCCCATATACTCAGTTAATGCAAGTTGACAGAGTCCCTGCTAGATTAACACAGACTTCGTAGTACAGTTACCTAGAAGTCTGGACTCACTCAGGCATGTTAGGAATGATAACTTCTTCCTGAGTAAACATAAGGTCGGTGCTTATATTTTATTAAATAGGGAAAATGTTTTTGAAACTTAAAATTAGAAGCTGAATTGAAACTGTGAAAGTGGCTAGGCATAAATTCTGACCTATTTTGTCTGTTTTCAAAGTTAATTCAGTTTTTTCTTAAAGTAAGAAAAACCAATCTCCATCTCTCCAAAATCAGAATGTATGTGTGTATTCTGGCCCCCTAACAGAGTACTGTACAAATCAAAATTTCACCAAAGAAACCATTTTTTTCAAACTTCCATTATTTTTTACAGCTGAAACTTATTTTTAAGTTTGCAAAGAAATCGTTAACATTCTATAAATTCAGTATAATTGATTTTCAGAGAGAGAAACCTAGGGATGCCCCTGGATTTCATGTTTTATTGTATAACATGATTCATCAGCTGATATGTTCCTAGTCTTCCAGAGAACATATTTCTGAAAGATACTCAGTAAACACCGATATTTCCTTTTAAACCAATCATTTGTGATATAGTAAGGATTAGTGGTGATTATTAAACCATCATTAATTCCAACATTTTACATAATGGCCTAATTCCACTTCCATTGTGAACCAGCCAACACTGAATAATGGAGGGTCAGTCTGGCCAACTGTGAGTGGCGATAGGCTAAGTTAAAGTGAGAGTAGTTCAGTTGTGTATCCTATGTGAAAAATTTCTGGGTGTGTCCTGTTTGAAAATCCCACTGAGTGTGAATAGTTACGGAAGTTCTTGAAAGAAGGAAGCAATATATTTCTTCTTATATGCATCTTTGATCCTGTTGAGACGCTTTTTCCTTCTTTCTGTAAACAGAATATATTTTTATGAGTAAGTTTTTCATAAAGTGACCATCTTATCAAAATATTTCCTGTTGGTGAACGGAATCTAATACACTCCAATGCTTGAGGTGCTTTATTTCTTGTTTTTTATTTACTTATGAACTGTTTTACAGAGGTATTGAAAGTAATTGCGACCCTACTACGTAACTCTCCCCAGTGCCCGGAAACTCTGGAGGTTCGTCGAGCCTTTCTGTCCGACATGATTAAACTTTTTAATACCAGCAGAGAAAATAGGAGGTAAGAGGGCTCATTGTGTGCATACAAAGACCGTATGTAAATAACAATGTCTTACATATCTGTCTTCTCTTAGGACTAAGCTACAATAGCCTCATTAGGCAACAATGTTTAGGCTATGTTGCCATTTAAAAATGCTGTATTCTCTTAGGCTTCTACAGGTAAGGCTAGAGAAGCTTGCATACGGTCATGTTTTTATGTATGTAACATTTATCACCTGCTATGTCTGATCTCTAAAAGTTGAATAATCTTTGTGTTTTTTAATATGCTTGTCCATTTTGAGATGTGATTTAGCAGCAAGTGTGTATTTTGCAGGAGTTTGCTGCAGTGCTCAGTGTGGCAGGAGTGGATGCTTTCTCTTTGCTATTTCAATCCGAAGAACTCTGAAGAGCAGAAGATAACTGAAATGGTGTATGCCATTTTTAGAATCTTGCTTTACCATGCAGTCAAATACGAGTGGGGTGGCTGGCGAGTTTGGGTGGATACATTATCAATCACACATTCAAAGGTGAGTGTTTCCTGGAAAAATATTCTGGAAATTATAATAACTTATTTTTTTGTATTGTCTAAAGAAATTTGGAGCCTTTAGTTGCTGTGTCAAATAAAAGCCTTCCAATAGAAATAATCTATTTGAATAAGTAGAAATTTGGTGTCTTGAACAGTCTATATAACACCGTAAACTTAAAGTTCAGTGTATTCCTTATCACATTTGAAAACAGATGACTTTTTGTTGTCAGAATACTTTAATCACAATATTTTTTCTGTTGCTTATGGCAGAATGATGTTCACTTGTAGTAAAAGTGGTACTTAAACGTTTCCCAAAGTGGGTTAATCAGGAGAGTTTCAGTGGAGTTTGTGCTGGATTTCTGAGCATTAATAATGGGATGACATTTTTAAACACAAGGTGGCGCACCTTATCTATTCATAAGCAAAAATACCTTTTAGTAACATCAAAAGGCAGTGAAACAATTGCAAAATTAAAGAAATCAGACTGACATTCCATCTGTTAAACCAGGAAGGGAGACAGGAACACAAAGAGGCTGAAGGAGAATAGGGATGTACAAATAGGGGTGTCAGCCTTCCTTCTTTCACGGATTTTGTTGGCTTGTAACAACCTGAATGTCACCATAAAGCACATTTTATCAGTAACTTTTTTTTTTTTTCCAAATTGAGATACAGAACTAGAAAAAGCAACCACTTGATTTCTCTCTCTCACACACACACACACACACACACACACACACACACACACACACACACACACACACACACACACACACACACACACACACACACACACACACACACCCAAAGAAAAGAAAAAAGTCTAGCATAAAAAGCTGTGGAACTAGTGTTCTAGATTTCCAGACAGGTTTATTTAGGATCTTTTAAGTTGTATGTTACGTATTTTTAAAAGTTTGTGACTTACCCACTTAAAGAGGGTATACAAAACTGCACATTGTAATCCCACATTACTGTTTTTACATGGGTTAATTTCCGCTCAGAAAGTGTCAGTCTATTTAGACCACAACAGCATTACTGTTCATCTTGAAGATCACTGATTATTGACCCAGTAAACAGCTCAATAATCTATTGTGTGTGCTTATATGTGAGAGGGAAGAAGAGTCTGTATACTAAAAATGCTTCAAATGTTTAGTCAATTAACATTTTATGACATTACAGGTGCAAAGGATCTGGGGCCAGATCTTAATCCATGCCAAAACGCAACTCTAGTGGCACAATGGTGCATTAATTATTTGCTATGCCAACTCTACATCAACCCTCAAGCGTTTCTACCAGCATAGCAGTGTATAGATGGAGTGGGATGGAATTTGTGGCCAGAGTAAAGGCCACTGAAGTTTTGTTAAAAGACAGCATAATTTTAAGAAAAAAGGCACAGTCTGCAATGAGCACTAATGTTTGGTAAAGTTAAACGTAAAAAACAGTGTTAAAATCCAAACAATATAATGGATTTGTGGCCCCTAATTATATATAAATTCATACCTGTAACTCAGAATGGCTCACCCAACTATTCCAGAATATGTAGAGAAAACTCAGATGTTTGTAGGAGATCCTGTGGGGGCCAAATATTCAGAAAGAAATTCTGGACAAGTTATAAAATCTCTGAAAACAGGAACTCAATGATGCAAATAATGCTATATTCTTAAAATGGATTTGGTTCTAGTTATCTGATAGGGCCTTTGTTCCCATGTGATATTAAACCAAATGGGATCTGAGGTGCTTGAGTCTCCAGCCCACCATTCTGTTGCTCAGGTTCCATCATGAAGCGGGCTTATAGCCAGGAAATTTTTAGTGAGCGTGTCCTCGGCTGTGGAATACACTTCCAGCTTCACTTTTCCAAAGCCAAAATCTGTTGACTTTCCGGGTCCAACATTTTTCCTCCTGGTTTTTTCTGTGCTGTGGGGGAGGTCTGTGGTGGGGGAGAAAAGAGATGAGCAGGTCAATAAGTGGGGTGGGTTGTAGAAGGTGTTCTGGATTTGAAGTAGTTAAACAGGATCTGGAATGGTTCATTTTGTTGCATACTGGTCCTAAAAAGTACAGTAGTCTTCATAGTCGTCTGCTGCAAGAATTAAGACTTTTTAAAATAAATAGGACTGTTAAAACCTTAGTCTGTGTCTTTTCAGATTAAATTAAATTTTGGTAAATTTAATGGTTACATTTTACCCTGCAACTAGTGGGAGCGCTCCTTATGTATTGATATTAATATTCAATTGGTAATGAATTCTTAAAATGGCTTTTTCCTAATTTACTTACATTTTTGAATACCCTACTATACACTTACTTTAAAAAGTTGTAAATTATCCTGACTCTTTATATTGAATGACTTTATAATACTGTGTAGAAATAATTCAGTTGGTATATTGCTAGATGCTAAGTGCATTGCTGATTTGTTTGATTTCTAGCATGCTTTTAAAGTATTATGGAACCAGAAATCATAGGGATCTAAATATTTTTTTCTTAATAGTGCTGAGGAAATAACCAGTTTTTTAATTTAATTTCTAATTGTGTGGGATTAATGCTTATTTTTCCCTTTTATGCTCTTTGCACCACCCTACCACTAATTTATAACGCTATTCTTTGATAAAGAACTAGGGTGTAACGGACTAGTGTTGCAGAATTGGATAGGTTTTGCAGAGCTACACATCAAGATACATGCAGCTGCTATAAAAAGCCAAAGAAACTCAATTGCAATTTTATTGTCCAGTTTGATAGATTTCCTGCCACCTTTGTAGCAGGGAAGCTGTTTGTCACTGTAACCCTCTTTTCCAACAGCTGCACTATGCTTTATAAGCAGCAGTGGTTTTTCTAGCATAATTGCACTACATTGGTTTCTTTGCTCTCAGAATTTAAAAGGTGTGTGTAGCCTTTTTAAAGCTGAATTTCTATGTATTGCTCATGCATGGTCTTGATTTTCATATTATATCTTTGTGCTATTTCTTTACAGTTGAACCTGATTTACCAAAAATTATGATTTAATCTGAGTCTTATAGTTTGATGAAAATATTAATTAAAAATTTAGATCAAAACCCAATTTGGTTTCTTATCAAAGTACATTGAATTTATGAAACCACCCAGAAACTTCTTTGTTTTTTCTAGCATAATAGCCATGTTAACTATATCCTAAACTTAAACCTGTCTAGTCCTATTACTTTGCAAAAAGCACCAATGGCTTCGTGGTTAATAATAGGAAACAAGTAAAGAATGGTGGACAAGTTGCCTTCTTGACCTTTCAATTTCCCCAAGGTTTAATGAAAATAATGATTCACACAATATAATATACTATCTATCTGTATATTTAAAATGTTGAAAAGTATGAACATTTAACCATTTCAGGTCCTTCCAAATATCTTTTAATTAACAAGTTGTCATGTTACCAAATAACCAATTTAAAGGTAAATCATTTGGAGAAGGAAACATCTTGGAATATTTTAATCAACTTCATGAAGTTCACATTAATGTTATGACTCAATAAGTGTTCAAAAATGCTTCCATTTGTAGACTGCAGTTATATCAACTTTAATCTGGGTATGGAAATGTTTCAGAATATTGTTTACTAATCTGAATAAAAGGGGATTTGATCATTCTAACCAACATAAACAATTAGTTTTAAAATACTAACTTTTCTTGATTTCTAAGTGATTATTTTCTACCCAAATAATAAACTGATATTTTAATTGGCATAGATAACAATTCTGAATAAATCATTTGGATAGTTCCTCTTTTTTGTGTCCTAAAATGTGATAATCCCTTCAATAAGAGAAAAAATAGATTGTACCACATAATGAAATCGACGTGCATGGCATTAAGCTGAATTATGTAGCTGATAGCCTGATTTCATCAGCATGGTAGTGGCAGATGTAGACAAATTGGAGAGATGGATCTGCAAAAATGATTAGGAGGTTGCAGTAATAGATTTATGAGGGAAGATTAAAAAGTTTAATATGTAGGGGAGGAAGCATCATCTAGTGGAATGAGCAGAGGGCTGGATGCCAGGACCTCCTAAATTCCATTTCCAGTACTGGTTCTGAGTTACTGTGAGGTCTTTAGCTAGTTGTTTAAACTGTGAGTTGTTTAATGTTTTCCCATCTGTAAAATGAGAATAATATTTAGCTACCTGACAGATGTGTGCTGAGGAATAGTTAGCTTGTACTGTGTCATGATGTAAAATGCTTCTTAAATTCTCAGCAAGGATTCAGTGATTCATGATAATGATCTACAAACATTGGAATTGTGTAAAATGGAGGACAGGAAATGTTTTTAGGGTAATAATGTATATGTGACCCTAAGTAGGAACAGTGGTATGAAATTAAAATACAAAATGTTTAGGCTGAATATTGGGGTAGAGGAGAGAGTCTAAAAAGACTCCATAAACACAAAATACTTATACACCTTTCCTAGAAAAGGTGTATAAGAATTATCTGATATTTGAATACTACTGTTGATGTCTGTTAGATAAATGGTTCTTCAACTCATTCATTTTGAGGACTGCTTCTTGAAGGAGAACTGCTGCTATCTACCTGGCACCTTTAGCATACCTCTTAACCTGCCAGGGCCCACACATGGGCCACAATGTGTGACAAAGGCCAGACATGAGTGGGGAAGACTAATTGTTCATGCAGCAAACTTAAAATGTGAGATTAATTCATCTTATGTAAATAGCTTTTTTTAAAAAAACTTCTGATGTAAATAATTTTCAACAACAAAAATTAAGGTGTCACCAGATTTGTGTGGAATGTAGGTTACTTTGGGACTAAAATGTGGGGGCTCCCTTGAAATGATGCTTGTTCAGAGTATGGCTTCTGGCACCTTCCTCCCCTTCCTTCTCAGGTGAGTCCCCTGCTATTCCTGGGTGTGGATGGAGGGGCCTGCTTACTACCGACTTCTAAGTGTGATGGGAGCTCCAGTCTCAGCAGGAGAGGGTGGGAAGCAGGAGTACAAACCACTCGGGAGAGCCCTTTGACGAGCAGCATCCATGGTGGGTGGGAACTCTATGCCTGACTGGATTTACTTAAACCACTGCATTTGAGGAAATGGGATGTCATGGTCAAAGTCACAGAAAAATATTATTTTTGGACTGAGAAAGTTAAACTGAAAAGGGCAGGGAGAGCCCCTTTGCTGGTCTGTATTTCTCCAGCTCAGGGCTTCTCTTCTGAATCCATAGCACCGCTCGCTTTCTGACATGAGCAGTCAGGGCCTTTCTGCTCTGGCTGATCCAACAGTCAGAAAGGTTTCCATTCACTCAGGAAACCTGCCCCTGTTCAGTCCCTCTGTGTCTCTTCAGTTTCTCCTTTACACTATAGAGACTATACTGACGTAGATATTTTGGCAGAGCCCTCTACTGTAGACACAACCTATAACGAACAGCAGTTTTTCACCATCTCCCCAAATAACATTAGCTACAGTGACATAGCTGTGTCTTCACTTGGAGTTTTATATATGTTGGATAGGGATGTGGTTGGTATTTTTGGTACCCCTGACCAACACAACGATGCCAGTGTAACTTCTCAGTGTAGATCAAGCCTCAACCTCTTTGTTTTTAAAACCCTGCTCTGTCTCTCTCCCTTTTTTCCCCACTCATTTAAAACCCTAACAGTCTGGATTAAAGCTGGTGGAAAAACTGGTTTCACCTAGGACGTAGACATTTTGTTCTGTTCTGGCAAGATCTATTCTGGTGGTGGTGATTTTTAATGATCACCCTGTTCAGTGACAGACCGTCTGGCACTACTCCATCTGCTTAGCACAAGCAGTATGAGTCAAAATGATCATCATAAGTGTTTAAACATAAAGTTAATAATCCAAAATAGACTTCATAAATTGTACATGGACATATTCCCCAAATCATCACAATAGCCAACATATAAATTTAGCTTCCAGTTAAATGAAGACTTTTATTAGTCAATATTGAGTGATATTTACCATTCAGAATAATTTTGTCCTATAATTAATTTGCATTTTGAAAGTAAACATAAGAGAAAATTGGTTTAGAATGTAGTGTTTTCCTCACTAGGAAGATTGGTGGGGGAATGGCAAAATGTGTTGTTTTGAGGACAGTTGTGTGACGGTATTAGTGTGTGTCTATAATACCTCTGTCCCTTTTCTCTGACTGATTCATGAAGTGAGATTGGTATCGGCAGGTATTGGTGCCTCCAGTTAAAGGTGATTGGTTACTTGCATGGAGTGGAGAATTTCCAGGCCTCAGCTGTTAGCATTGCTCCTAGAAGTGTGGAAAAAAATAGGTCAATAAAGCTCTCAGAGTAAAAATAGTAACATATACTGGAATTATGAACTGTTTATTGATGGAGTTAGCAGTACAGGAACTAGTTTACAATAAGCCTTGCTACAGACAACAGTGCTGTTATTGGCTGGTCGGCAACCAGTTCCCACACTATTTTCCTGCAGTCCACAATACTGGGCGGGGGAGACTCAGGCTAACTCTTAACAAACAGCTAAAATCTCTCTACTACATGTTAGTTTTAATACAAATGTTAGTCATCTTAACCTTTTTGCATGCTGCATGCTAATCTTCTTGTCTGGCAATTAGTAAATGTTGAATGTCAAATTAAGTTAAAATTAATGGCAGAGGAGAATGTTGTAGTTATTAGCTCACAAGTGTCTTTAACTAGTAGTGCGTAGATGTGCTTTCCAAATGACTATGGATTAACCATCAAATGATTGTGAAGATTAATGACTGGCCTTTTAGCTTGCTAATTTAGAACAATTTCTGGTAATTAATTGTGAATGATCAGCTTTACAGTTGCAGATGCTTTAAGGAAAATAAAAAATGACTGAACAATAGTGAATTTAAGGTTTTCAGATGGCATTTATCTTTCATGTTGTTTACATAAGCTAGTATTTATATCTTAGTTAAGTTAGCTCTGTGCTATTCATATTTTAAAAGGAATCTCTACTCGAGTGTACATTTTGTTGATAATTGTAGCTTTCATTAATCCTAACCCTGGCTTTTATACTATATTTTACAACACTCAGCGTCTGCTTTGTGAGAAGTGTTTACTAACTCAATGTCATGGAATATCTGTTTAGAAAAAAGTTGTTCTTGCCTTCCACATTTAACAGGATTGCTTATATGCGGGGTACATGTTAGTTAAACTAATTTGCAAAATAAAGTTGCAAAAACACAAATTTAGGTAGGCTTGCTACAATATTGGTTTTTACAGAGCAGTATTTCATATATTTTTATATACAAAGAAAACCCTTAATTTGAAATGCTGCTTTGTAAAGTCCATCATTGTAATTAGCCTGCCTAAATTTGTGTTTTTTGCTACTTTAATTTGCAAATTTGTTTTTAAAAAATGGATTCTTGACTTGAGATTTTTTATGATCGAAACAATGCTGCTTAAATTGCATACCTTTATTATTAAAAAAGTCGTCTTTACCCTCCCTGCTACTATATTTGTATGCTTTCTTGCTTGCTTTAACAGTATCACTCGCCTTGCATTTTTCTGCATTGTCTTGGGTCTGTGTATGTCACCATATTATGTCTGGATTTATTTTCCCATGGGATTACATGGCCAGCATCTAAAGATGGCAATTGTCTGTATTGACCTTCCTTCCCCCACTTTTTGCAACACACAATAGCAATCTGAAAAGCAATTTCATTAGTTTAGTTTCCAAAATACTCTAGGAAATCACTTTATATTGGCTTTCAAAATCATCATCTCTTTGCTGTTTTGGATAAGTAAACCACAACTGCTAAACTGTTCTGCATTATTTTTACTGTGGAGTATATATTTAAAATATTACCCCTAATTAGGTAAAGAATAATATACAACTGATTTGCAGTGACTCTGTAAATCAAACTGCTCAGTATTTGCAGTGTCCCTATCTCTCATCAATCTTAAATAGATGAGAAATGTACTTTAGCTTTTTCTTGCTGATTTTGTAACTGATGTGCATCAAACACATACAGATTAACACTTGAATACAATACAAAACATATGTACTGATCATCTATAGTTTGTCTGTGGTATCACTGCATGTGTTAGGGATTATACACTGTTCTTATCACTAAAGAATTTACATTCTAAAAAAAAATACTTAAGTGTATTTGAAAAATATATCTAGGTTTTCACAAATATTCCCCAACTATGCTGTAACTGGAGGGTTAGTATTATTGTAGGTGTCATGATAGAAATTGGTTTTCAAGACCTGAAAGCAGAGTGTAGAAATTACAAAGGGACCATTTTAGGAAAGAAGCCCCACAAATAAGGTTCATATAGAAAAACTAAAAGATGCTAGTGGGGAGACAATTGATAGGGAGTGATGCAAAGTGAGGGAAGGGTAGTTAATATCTAGATGTTACTTGGTACGTGAGAACGTGCACAAAAGCAAAATGAGCCAACCAGACACAAGGTATATTTTAAGTATAATTACCTAGGAGAATTTTTCATATGTTTGATTTATGTTGGATTTTTTTTTATATGACCTAAAAAGTCTTTGTTTAAATTGAAGAAGCTGATTTTGTATTACAAATTATTTACTCAAGACACAACCTCCCACAATATATGTGTACCATTTTGGAGTCAGAGGTATGAAAGAACATCTTAAATTACTATTGTGTATTTTTTAGCTTTTCTTTCATTTCAGGATTATTTTATTTATTTTTTAAAAGTTGTGGATTTTTCCAGGGGGGGAAACGGCTTTTAACCTGGAATGAATACTTACAGAAGAATTAAACTCTTAAAATAGGAATTGGTAACGGAAATTAGATATTAAAAAGTGTTGAAAAGTGATGGGGAAGCTAAAGACATCAGGGAAAAAAATCCATGAGAGAGAGAGAGACCATAAGAAAGAATTTAAGTATATTAGGAACAGAAGAAATCCTCGCAATTGGCATAGACCCATTACTAGATGAGGATCGTAAAATTGTTAATTCTGGAGAAAAGAAAGAAGTGTTCAGTAAATGTTTCTGATCTGTATTTTGCACAGTGGTAAGATGATGTAATCGTATCATATAAGGAAGATGAAGTACTTTTTCCAGTCCATTAGTAACAAAGGAAGATGTTAAACAATATATGCCAGGGATAAAAACATTTTAAATAAGCAGGCATGGATATCTTGCACCCAAGTGTCCTTAAAGATCTGGTTGAAGAGAGTGCTTGCCCAGAGATAGATTTCAGTGAATCCTGGAATAATGGGGAAACTCCGGAAGACTGGAAGAGTGCTAAAATGCCAATATTCAAAAAGGGTAAGGTGATGACCCAGGCAATTATTGGCTGGTTAGCCTGACATCAATCCCAGGCAAAATAATGGAAAAGTTGATACAGGATTCAATGCATAAAGAATTGAAGGATAGGAATGTAATTAATGCCAGTCAGCAAAGTTTTATGAAAGATGTCTTGTCAAAAAAACATGATTTTATTCTTTAAGATTTCAAGTTTGTTTAATAAAGGTGACTGAATAGGTATAATTGACTTTTGTAAAGTGTTTGACCTAGTACTGCATGACATTCTGATTAAAAAAATTACAGTACAATAAATACAAATATAAATAAAGCACATGTTAAATGGATTTGAAGAACTGGCTAACTGATGGATCTCAAAAAGTAGTTGTCTATTAGTAAGCATCATCAAATGTGGGTTTTTCTAATGTAGTTCCTCAGGGATCAGTACTAGGCCCGACACTATTTAATATTTTCATCAGTGATCTGGAAGCAAATATAAATTCACTTCTGGTAAAACTGCAGATGACACAAACATTTGACAGTGATAAATAATGATGAGGACAGGATAGTCATCCAGAACATTCTGAATGGGGCCAACTTGCCACTTAATCCAGACAAAATGTATTTTAATATTGCCAAATGCGAAGTTATACATCCAGGAACAAAGAATGCAGACCATACCTGCAGAATGGGGGACTGTATCCTAGAAAAGCAGTGACTCTGCAAAGGATTGAATAGTCATAGTGAATAAGCAACTCAGCATGAGCTCCCAGGGTGATGCTGTGGCAAAAAGGGCAAATGCAACCCTTGGATGTATAAAAAGAGGAGTAGGAGTAGGGGAGGTGATTTTTATCTCTGTATACATCATTGGTGAGACTGATACTGGAATACTGCATCCAGTTAAAGAGCCACACAAATACCAGCTACTCAAGAACTTTTCATTCTAGAGGAGAAAAATATAACACACACCAATGTCTGGGAGCTGAAGTCAGGCAAATTCAAATTGGAAATGAGGCACAAATGTTTAACAGTGAAGGTAATTAATCACTGGAACAAGCTACCAAGGGAAGTAGTGGATTTTCTCATCTTTTGATGTCTTCAGATCAAGACAGGATGCCTTTCTGGAAAATAGGCTTTAGCCAAACACAAGTTAATGGGATCAATACACGGATTCCTGGGTGAAATTTAATGGCCTTGACATAAAAGAAATCAGACTTAGATGATCTAATGGTCCCTTTTGGCCTTAGCAATTGATGCTGTGGTCTTCGAAACGTCTTTACGATGATACCTGTTGATACCCTCAATTTATTTTTGATTGGACTAATAGTATAGCAGAACACTTATGTCAGTAGTGCATACCATGCACTATTACATATATAAATATTTTAACTGATTATATTCTGAAAAGTAAGTGTCCAAAGCATCAAAAAGTCCATGTTTGCTGTCATAATGGTTTTCAGAGCAAATTTGCTCAGTTAGCAAGATTGGTTTAATATGTGCCAGCTCTGCAAAATTAACCTGGGATCTGGTACTCAGTTGTGTTCCCTCTGGCTCAGTTATCATAACCATTATATGTTCTGCAGGTCAGTTTCAGTTCTCCATTATATCTGAATACAATGTGTCTGTTGAACATAATGATGTTCCACACATGTAACAGAGAGCAGAATTTGACTCTACAGTTGGAACTCAATTAACAATTCTATTGACAATGATTAAGCCAGAGCAGAATCCCAGTCTCTCTTAGTTACTTTGTCTATGCAATGTTAACAGGAATAAAAAGCAGTAAGTATTGTCATTAAAACAGTCAGATGGACTCTAAATATATACAGGAAACAGATAAATTTAAGAAGATACTATTTTTACATATTTGCTTGTGGGAGAAAAAGCACACTTTACCAAAGCAAAACACTCATTGTTCCTTTTGACAAACGTTGACATGTTCCCCCCCCTCCCCGCCAAAATTTTTTTTAAGCTACACTTACAATATGCAGATGACACTTGCACATACTGTGCTCCAATTTCATTTGTATTTGCATATTGCCAACTTCATGACAATCAAACCACTGTAAACATTAGAGCTATCTGGAAAAATTTTGTCTGAAGATTTTTCAATGAAAGTGAGAGAAACATTTCCCATTTTTTGCCCTTTAATTTTGCTTGGTCTAGTAAGCATGGAAAAATGGGACATAAATTCCCATTGATGCTTTTTTAGTACTGTGCATCTATAAGATGATCTCTTGGGTTTTTTTCTCTGAAGGCAACTAGTCATTAATTCGTTAGTAAAAAGAGGATTCAGTTTGCTGTAACTAAGTTTGGGCTACCATTGAGCTCTGTATGACTATGGTGTGTGGTATATAATTCAGAGATGTACTACCCTAGCTAAATAGAAGCAGATGACAGTAAGTATATTGGTAGTCTCTGGGGAAATATGTGCCCATAAGTCTTTTTGAAACCAAATTGTATTTCCACATGTTGGGTGTCTTCCTGTTCCAGTTGAAACAAGCCTTGTAAGTAGCTGGTTTGGAAATGAAAGAAACAGCATTGGGAGAAAACTGGTAGTTTTTCTTGAGATAACTCAAGGTATCTATAGTGCCTTCCCACCCAGAAAAGAAAAATATTTGACAAAATGTATTGTCAACTTTAACTGATCCTTGTTATGGAATCAGAGTTGAAAACTTGAGGATTTGGAGTGTCAGACAAACCAATAACTAAACATAGCTTTAATTTAAGGTGAAAGATGATACAGAAAAATCTCAGAGTTAAGAACACCTTGGGAATTGAGGTTGATTGTAACTCTGAAATGTTTGTAACTCTGCATAAAACATTATGATTGTTCTTTCAAAAGTTTCACAACCGAACATTGACTTACTACAGCTTTGAAACTTCACTATGCAGAAGAAAAATGCTGTTTCCCCTTTATTTTTTCATAGTTTACATTTACACAACACTGTATAATATTTTCTCTTTTTTTTTAATCTCTGCCACTGCCTGATTGTTTACTTCCAGTTCCAAATGATGTGTATGGTTGACTGGTGACTTTGTAACTCTGGTGTTTGTAACTCTGAGGTTCTACTATACTGAATATGAGTACATTTGGAAAGAAATATTTAAAAAAAAATAGTGATGAAAAGAACAAATTAGTAATACTAGAAAATAACATTTACAGGCTACGGCTACACTGATGATGGCAAAGTCACCACTATCAGATCGATTTCTCTGGATCAACTGAGCGGTCAGTGAAGACCTGCTCATTCGATCCAGAAATCAACATATTAAGACCACCTTCACAAGTGGCGTAGCGCTGCGTCGACGGGAATATGGTTCCTGTCAGTGCAGTGCAGTGCAGTGAAGACAGTGCGCAGAAGAGGAGCAGAGAAGTTGACAGAAGTTGCACATGTTTTTTGCGTAGCTTGCATAACTCCCGTCGACTACCGGCGAATCTCGGAGGTAAGCGTAGACAGGGTCACCGAAGCATTGTGGCATGAATAGTGAGTCTTTTATCATTTGTAGACATAATTCTTCTGCTCGAACATAATCTAATCCTAACTTGGAAGAGTTGTTTTAGGAAATGGAGAAAAAGGTGGGAAGATCTTTAGTCTAATGACTTGAACATAGAACTGAGTCAGGAGATCCAAGTTCCATTCCTAACTATTCTATTGAGTGTGTCAATTTGAGTGACTAATCTGCCTCAGTTTACTCCTGAGCACTCTTAGGGTACATGTACATATGAGCCTGGGAGGTGTGATTCCTAGTTTGTGTAGATGTATCTGTGCTAGCTCTGCTTAAGATAGCACCTAAAATAGCAGTGTGTCTACAGTAGCACAGGCAGCTACTCAGGATAGCCGTCCTGTGTACAATCCCACCTGCCCCCTTGTGTAACTAACCCCAGCTGCCACCCGTGCTGTTGCAGACATACTGCTAATCTTAAATGCTAGCTCAGGCAGAGTTAGTGCAGGTATGTCTATGTGAGTGGAGAATCACCTCCCAGCTTAGTAGCTTTAGTGCAAAATACTGGTCGTTCTGATGCTGCAGTACAAGATTGATCAGTGGAGCAGAGCATAGTGGGTTAAAGTGATGTTTATTATTTCCAGAAAACAACAATCCAACAGTATTATTTTCAATTATTTCTTTTTTATTTTTTCCCTTCCTGCTGTTTCTTAATGCTAAATGTGTGTGCCTTTTTAAACATCTGTCTTGTTTACTTCATGACAATGTAGCAATTTTATAAAGAAAAAATATTCTGGCACTCGTTTCCTTCTACCAGGAATGACTGTGAATGCCAAGTGGACAAATACTTTCTTAATAAGATCCAAGCAAAAAATATTTGGTGTGTAGAAGAATGAAGTGTCTATGAAAGTCTTCAACAAAGCTTACTGTTGTGTACCTGGTTTGCTTAAGGGAATATTTAATGCTATAGATAGCAAGTTAGTTGATGAAAAACTCTAGTGTTCAGGGCATCTCTTTGGAAAATGAATTTTAAGAACTGGGTTATAAATCTCTCAGCTCATCTTACTTTTGTCAGGATGAATGAAAAAAAGATATTGCTGATATGAAAAAGGTAGACTGAACTAAACAGAGGAGCATGAATGAATTATAGAACCTAGTAACAACAAAATAGAACATCAATTCTTTTTTTCTTTCACATACAACTGTTACCTTAACTCTGCTTTACTTAGCTTGTTTTAAATATAATTATTTTTCTATTCTGTTGTGACTGCACATATACAGTGCTAGGGCAGCAGTAATGTTTGTTCCAATTTGAAATTTAAATGTTTGGGAACTTCTTGGGATGAGGGAGATGAATTGTTGATATATCAGCCTTGGAATTAGAAAAAGATTGGGAGTACAAAAGTTAGGTGTGGAGTATATGGAGTGAATTGTGGAAAGAGGACACACAGGCCCTGATCCAGCAAGCATGGATCCACTTCTTCAGAACAGCTTGCAGGATTGGGGACATAATATTTTTGAGCTGTATGCATTAAAAAGGAATTGTTCTGATATGAACAGAACCATGATCTTGCATGATTTACATTTCACTGATCATGGGAGATTTTTTGGCATATCCTTTTTTTTTGTGAAGTATGTGGATTTAAAAGAAAAGAAAAACCTCTAGATGCAAATATAAACTTGCATTTTTATCAGATTGCATAGTCATGAAGAAAGTACTGCAAACAGACTATTTCAATAGCTGTCAATGTTTTTAAGGAAAAAATCCAGTGTAACCTTCCAGATATAGCATCACTAATCTTATGCAACCACATGATCTTGCTACTGTACGTTTGTCTAGGTTCTTACTCCACTCCCTGATGCTAATGAGTGCTTTGCACTTTTTCCATTCTCATGATTCCCCATCTAATAACTTTTTGACAGTCTCTCTTCACTTTGTCTGAATTCAGGCCCTATTCCTGTAAAGACTCAAATGTGTGTGTAACTTTATGCACTGTGAGTAGTCTTATTGACTTCAATGCGACTAGTTACAGTATATCAATTTAAGCATATGTGTAAGTCTTTGCAGGATTAGGCTTTACATTTTAAACCTTTTATGGCAGAGATATTATCTTATCTGAAGTGTCATGCACATTTATGATGCTTAACAAGGATGAACTACAATCTCATTGGGGTGCCAACTTTTACCAGAAAGGGTAAGATTCTGTCCTAGACCAGTAACAGCTTTTCTTTTCATAAAAATATTTCTGATTTGAAATCAATGTGTAGCAGCCCTCTAGTGCTAGAAACAAGTAGTTAACATTGGGTAAAGGAAGATTTCTATTTTTCCACTGACAGCTAGTTGTAACTTCAATTCCTGGAGGGAGTTGGAATGATAGAGTTTAAAGTATATATTTTACAAATATAAACCATTCTAAGTAATTTCTAGAGGTGCTTACATTTATTAGTTCAAATTTTTTATCTTCCTCTTACCATTGACAGTTGAGCTCATAGTAACAAAGGCACCTGGCTTTATAGGTGGAGGGACACAATAAATAGTCCCAATAATAATCTGCAAAATTCATCAGAAGATTCTTAAGTTGTTTTTTGGTAACATAAATGACTTATACAAAATACATGATGGATGGGGCAGTGTGGTATAAAACTCTTGAAGGATATTT
This sequence comes from Emydura macquarii macquarii, assembly GCF_026122565.2. NCBI lineage: Eukaryota > Metazoa > Chordata > Testudines > Chelidae > Emydura > Emydura macquarii. Next base: position 21,704,972 of record NW_027131500.1, read on the forward strand.
ATGTGGAACGAAATGTGCAAGTGGCATCACCACTTGCTAGCAATGTAACTCTGAAACTCATGCCTGTAAAATCTTTATAAAATGCCTGCATTATTATTTATTTACTGTATACATAATCTGCAGTAGGTTAGTTCTTTTTAATTGGGGTAGTACAAAGAACTGGACTGATTTTAGGTAGTGATTTAGTTAATCTAAGAAAAAATTATTTCTGATACTTGCCTATTTGTGCAATTTTTTAAACTTAGAATACTTCTAGTAAATGTGCAAAATTCTACCCAAATAGTCATTCTAGTATCTCTTTAGCCCTTAGATGCTCTTTAGATGTCTTGTTTACTTGGATGTTCTCCATGGGTTCATAGCTGAATTTCTGAAATCCCTGTTATGTTAAATAAGATAAATGGTCTGCAGTAGGAAATAATTCAATTTTAATGCTTTTTTACTTGTATGTTATAGTGGGATGGTAGCGGCACCACAGTTAAGGCTGCATTGCAACTCTGCAGTTAGATGCCATTTGATACTACTGTTGTTCAGTTTCCTCTGAATCTACTTTGTAGAAGAATCGGTCTTCTAATTTTGAGTTCTAATTTTCTTGAAAATTCTTTGTTTTTAGGTAACATTTGAAATGCATAAAGAGAGCCTTTCCCAAACGTTCAGGGATTACCAAAGGAAAGGAGGTGAAGGAAGTGGACCTTCCACCCCTATTAGAACTATCTCAGGAGTTAGCAGAGAAGCTGAAATCACAGGGAGACAACAGCATTTGGAGGTGAAAGATGCTGCTGCTTCTGCATATGTTGGGGCTGATAGCCTGGGGCACAGTGCTCAGAAAAATGAGATCTCACCTGAATGCGAGCTACAAAGTCATTCACCATCTAATGAAGAGAAGAAATCAGAGGGAGAAAATGTTCAGACATCACCTGACTTAAACAGAGCACTTTGCTTAGAATTTCCTCTACAGACAGAATCAGTAAAACCAGGAGATTCAGAAATCACTGCTGGAATTGCTGAAGCAATTGCAGATTCTCTGAGTAAAGCTAAAGAGCTTGTGGAAGAAATATCACCTGCTGAAGGGGCTTCTCTAACTGCACAAACTGTTTTAGAAGGTGAGCCAACTGAAAGCCCAGAAATATTGGAGAAATTTACACCAGAGATGGAAGAGGATGACTTTGTTGATTTAAAAGAGGAAAGCAACCTGCCTTTACCGTCAGAAAGGTTGATACTAAAAACCAGTGAAGAGAATAGCTCACTTGAAAGTGAAAGGCAAGTAACAATAGCACCAAAAGAGAAAACTGTTATTGAGAAGGAACCTGAGTCAGTACCTGTAGAATCTCAAAGTGCCGAAATGTTGGATGATACAAGAGAAGAATTGGCTTCCTTGTCAGAAACATTGACCTCTGAAGTCCAAGAGGAGACAAGTAATCTAAATTCAGAAGTGAGTGAGAAGTTAGAGGGCTTAAAAACTGATGAAATCAAAGCAACTGGAGAAGATGCAAACAGACATACTTCAGAAGCTTCTGTGGCCTCAGAGAAAAAAATTGCCAAGCTTGATGTTTCTAGTGTTGCATCAGACACACAGAGACTGGAACTAAAGCCCAGCACAAGCCTGGAAACAACTCAACCTCTTAGACCCCTACCTGAGGTAACTTTTATATACCTCCCTTGTGCCAAATTAAAATTGGACCTAAAAAAATAGTCAAACTGATTAGTTTGATATTTATAAGAAAAACAAAACTGGTTTCCCCCAGTACAGTTTGAGAAGTTAGTGAGTTTCTGTACAGTTCATAGGGGTTTTGAAGGCTGACTGAAGAAACACTTTGCTGATCTCATGAGTCAAATAGCTAAAACCTCTATCAATTTGTGCCACCTGTAGTCTCTAAGTTTAAGAGGAAAAAGCGGCATTGGTTTCACCTTGAATTCCCTCTATTTTTTCATCGAACTTCCCTTTTATTTCCTCCATTCCCCTTCAGCCCTTCTATCTCTCAATCCTCAGAGGTCTCTTGTAGCTACCATCTATCAGGCAGAAAAGAACTAGCCTAAATTCCCATCAGAGTCTAATGAAAGCTGTAGAATCAATTTTTTTAGCTAACTGCTACTAATGTACATCATTTGAGAACTCATTCATTATCACTATAAAGTATCAACATAAGGATGTTTTTAACTTAGAACTGGGCTTATGTTTTTGCCCTTACTGCAATGCTCACACTCCTTCAGACTTCTGCTTCAGTTCAATGGTACCTGCTGAATATGGTTAAACATTGATGTAGCTGAATACTTCCCTCCTGCAGAGATACCTGCCAGTTGATGCCCTTCATCCTACAACATCCTTCCTCAAAGGAGGGAGATCACTGTCAGTAGCAACATTTGCTCCCCATGTGGTAAGATCTAGTTGCTGCTTTCTTTTGTCCAGAGTGGCAGAGATGGCGTTGCAGTTGTATTATAGTTTGTAGGCTTGGTATAATCAATTAATAGGGGCCCTGCAATTATCTTAGTTTAATTTTTAAATTTATGTGCTTTTGTAAGTTTTTACATAATGTCAAAGCTTACAGGCCTATTACATCCAAAGTTTGTTTTGAAACTTATTTCAATATACACTGTTGAAATTGAATTTTTTTTACTTTGAAACTTGCCTGTATTTTATGTAAACAGATATCAAGGCAGGAAGATTCATCAGGACAAGACTTGGCTGCTGCATCTGATGGGCAGAGAAGAGACTCCAGGACGACTATGTTTCGTATTCCTGAGTTTAAATGGTCCAAGATGCATCAACGTTTGCTCACAGATTTACTCTTTTCAATAGAGACAGATATACAGATGTGGAGAAGGTACATTTGTCCTTTGTAGGAAATCATGTTTGCTAGCATTGCAGTGTAACAGAAATCTATGGTGTTACAGAAATCTAATGTAGCTGGTTAAATTTTTTATATTTGGAGATTTTCTAACCTATTATTAAAGTGTGAATTAGTTATTTTGGGGTCTATATCAAGATCTTCTCAGAATTATTGATTACCAGTCTTTAGGAATATTGAAAGATATGTTGAAGGGTTGCATATACATTCTGGATGAAATATTGGCCCCATTAAAGTCAGTGAGCAAAACTCCCACTGACTTCAATGGAACCACGATTCCTCTCTCTGAATATATATCTAGCAATGTGCATCTTCTTCAGAGCATTCACAATGTGGAAGCCAGGACTATATTATTTCTTTAAAGAATCTTCCCTTAAATTAAAACTTCTCAGTGCTTTGACATAAGCAAACAGGTGCTGCTGCTGTACTTTGATATGTTTCTGTGAAGGTGAAGAAATTATGTAGTCCTGAGTGTTAAAAACAAAATATTGTAACAATATGCAAAATATCAATCAGTTGTAACAATGAGGGAAAAATTGGGGTTAGTAGTGCCACTGGTATTTCACTATGATTATAATGCCATTTTTTATCAGTATAATATAGTAAAGCTAAAATTTAATTCTGGCTATCAAAGTAGGTATGCTAGCCAAATAAGAAGATACAGATGAAGAATTATAAATAAAATCTTACAAGTGCATAAAATATACCTGGAGGTTTAGATGAAACTTTAGAACTATAGTTTTAAGACATGACTAAATTATTTACTTAATACAGCATCAAGTATACTCAAGATACTGTAGATAATTTAGGACTGCACTGAAAATCTGTTTTCTGTGTTGAAACAATAATTAGTTTTTTGTGATATTGTTGTAATTTCTTTGCTTTAAAATTGTAATGTGGGGGATTTGGCTAATATTAACTTTGCTCTTCAAAGGCCTTGAGTTGTGATCTTGTTTATATCCCAAGAGAAACTTTATTTTATTGATTTATACAGTGCTTTTTGCTGTAGCAGATGATCACAGACTAGTCTATAATGAATAATTATCCACATGATTATTCGCCACACACTTGGACACAGTTACCAGGCTATGCTCTGGAGAGGATTGAGAGCGTAAAGGAAGAGCAGTTTGAGGTCAAGATTTAGGTACCTTTGATTGAGCCGTGTGAGGATGCTTATATGGCGTTTTTGGCTGCATCATAGCTATCTCTGGTTGCTATCAGTTTTTTGCATTTGAAGAGATGTAATAAACTTGCTAAAAACACAAGTTCTATAGGCTTCTATTCTGAATACGTTTTTCCCCCTGACATCTTACTTTTTTTGGACAGCCATTCTTCAAAGACCGTGATGGACTTTGTGAACAGCAGTGACAATGTCATCTTTGTACACAACACAATTCACCTCATTTCTCAAGTTATGGACAACATGGTCATGGCTTGCGGTGGTATATTGCCATTGCTTTCTGCTGCTACATCTGCCACAGTAAGAAATTAATTTTCTATTGCAAAAGTGATCACTTGTGGGCCTTTCTTCTTATAGTACATTAATAGGAATATCTGCCCTCCTGGGAGAGCATAGATCTATATGGGCTGTTCCCTTAGGAGGAATTTATGCTCCTGCTCTCATTGCCTGAAGAGGGGAAAAAGCCATCTACAGGGCCTGGGGCCCCAGTGCAGTCTGGAATATGATGTGGTTATTCTATCTATTCTATCTTCCAGTTCAATTCTTCAGCTTGACGTATGACTGACTATTTTGGCAAGGAAAAATAATGAACTTTTTACAAACCTATTTTCTTCATGAATTTTTAATTCTAAGAATCATCTTTTCTGTAAAAGTAAATTTTTTCAACTTTTCCCTCTCATAGCATGAATTAGAGACTATAGAACCTACTCAAGGACTTTCAGTAGAAGCTTCTGTAACATTTCTCCAGAGATTAATCAGCCTTGTGGATGTATTAATTTTTGCAAGCTCTCTTGGCTTCACTGAAATTGAGTCTGAGAAAAATATGTCATCTGGAGGAATTCTGAGACAATGCCTTCGACTGGGTAAGCAAGTAAAACTGCTTGATGAAGGAAAATGTACGTCTTTAAAATAATGTTAACTACCATTTAATTTTGTTTTTATGTATTAAGGAGAATAGTTTTAGATGTTTATCCTACTTCACTTAATTAAATATGTCTTTTTGGTTACTAGACCTGAAATTTTCTACCCTTACAGTGACTTTTTTCATATGCTGTCTTCATTTACTTGCAGTTTGCTCCATAATAGAGTTCTTCAAGTGCTTGCTCGTGTCCATTCCCAAGTTAGGGGTGTGTGTGCACGCCACGTGCACTGGTGCCAGAAAACTTTTTTCCCCTAGCGGTACCCGTACAAGCCTGCTCTAGCGCCCCCTGCAGAGGCATACATATTCACCTGCATATAGGCGCTGCCGGTTCTCCCTCCCTCTCAGTTCCTTCTTGCTGCCAGTGATGGTGCTGGAACGTCTCTTGCCTTTGCAAGTTTTTTTCATTAAACTTAGTGATTTATTCATCGTTTTAGTGTATATAGTTATTTGTTTGGTTACAGTTAGTTCTAGTTTGTTAGTTGTTCAAATCCCAGAGTCAGGGCATGCCCCGTTCCTGGGGTTTAAACCTTGTGCTTTGTGAAAGAAGCTATGCTGAGAGCGACCCTCATCAAAGTTGTTTAAAGTGTCTGGGGGAAGCTCACATCTGCGAGAGGTGTAAAATCTGTAAAAATTTTCGCCCGCAGACTAAGAAAGACGGGATATGCATTTCAGGGCCATTCTGATGGAGTCAGCTCTTAGAGTGGTGTCGGAGCCCGGCACATCGGACTTGGCACCGAGCATGACAGCCTTGGTGTGCAGTGCCCCTCTGGCACCCTCTTCCTCCTTCCGGCACCAATCTCCATCCTTGGTTCTGAAGAATAGGTCGAAGAAGATCCATGCGGAATGGGGACACTCCTGCAGAGAAGGCTAAGGGGGACCTGGCGCGACCTATGTCGGGCCACCAACCATCCCCGCCTCAGAAAGGTCCCTTGCCTCTGCATGTGTCGACCCCAGCACTGGGCCCTTCACCGACTCTGGGTTGTGGTAGAGGCCCTCATCACTGGTGCCGTAGACTCCGGAGGCCTTCCAAGCGAGGAAGAGCCTCCTGGTGCTTCCGGTACCGCAAACGCGGAGGAACGGCAGGGTGCCGTACCAAGATTCGGCACTGGTGCCAAGGGACAGATCTGCTGGACAGTTCCCATCACCAAGGCACCATTCACTGGTGGGCAGGCAGTCCCGAGAGTCAAGGCTATGCTCTCCGGGTCAGGACATTGCCAGATCGGCCCCCGCCGCCATTCTCTGGAGGACCGGCACCAAGTGGAGCACCATTATGGAGCCAGGGAGCGACACAGGTCACCGGACTCACGGCTCGTTTCCCTAGCAATGCGACCCCACTCACCTAGTCCATACAGGAAACCCAAGGACAAGAGCTGGTTCTGTCACACCCATCGTTCGGGCTCTCCATGCTGCTCACCAGGGCCAGTGTATCAACTACGTGTTTTGCATGGTACCACAAGGTATTCGGAGATGGCACCACCCTAGCCATTGGATAGCGGCACTTCATCTTTGGACAGCGAGGAAGTTGTCCAAACTAGACAAGCCCTGGCTCCGGTGCCCGGTTTCCCGGTGGTGCTGCCAATGGCCGCAAGGTCAACGCCCTGTTCCGTGGCTGTAGTGGTGGGGGTTTCCCTCTGGGATTCAGCAGGCTGGTTCCATGAGAGGAACCTCGGTACTGCAGTCTTCCATTCCTCAAAGCATGACACCACACCTTGACACGGATTTGGACCATGAAGGTTCATGCGCCTAGGGCCTGAGGGTTCCACCCCACCCAGAGCAGAGGCCCCTCCCCCAGATCAGATACCGGCGTCTTCCTCGTCATCACCGGATGCGGCGGTTGTGAGACCTTCATCTGCGGTGCCGATGGACGATTTTAAGGAGTACCAAGACCGAGTGAAAAGGGTCGCCTCCAACTTGGGCCTTAAAATAGAGGAACTGGTCAAGCTGGTTGACAAACTATTTGCGATATTGGCCTCGGCAGCTCCCAGTTCAGTGGCCCTCCCAGTCCATGAGGGGGTTGTTAAACTAGCCAAGGCCCTGTGGCAAACCCTGGCTTCCCTGCCCCCCATGTCTAAGAGGGCAAAAAGGAAGTATGTATCGGTGAAGAGATTTGATATTTCTACACCCATCCCTCACCAGAATCCCTGGTGGTCACAGCCGCCAACGAAAGGGACAGATGGGAAAATCATCTCGACCCCTAAACAAAGACATGCAGAGACTCGACTTGTTCAATCAGAAAATGTGTTCAATTGCCAGCCTGCAGCTACAGGTGGCAAACCAACAGGTGCAGCTTGGAAGATATCACTTTAATATCTGGCAGTCGCTGGAAGTTTGCGGACTCATTGTTCCTCTTCTCCAATCAAGAGTTTGAGACCATCTTAGAATAGGGGAGATCGGTAGCCAGGGCATCTCCGCAAGCTGCTTCTAATTCAATGGACTCTGCAGCCAGGCCAGTACTGATGAGGCGGGTGTCATGGCTACAGTCCTCGGGTCTCCCGTCAGAGGTCCAGCAGTCTATTCAGGACTTCTCTTTCGATGGCACTGCCCTCTTTGCCGAGCAAATGAACTCCAAGCTGCATGGCATGAAGGACTCGAGGGCTACTTTCAGGTCCCTCGGCCTTTATACACCATCATCTTCTAGAAGGCACTTCAAGCCCCAGCACGAACAGCAATCTGAGGATCACCCCTGCAGAGACTCCTATAAGAAGGAGAACAAAGCTTACAAGAGGCACCAGGGCCACTTGTCATCCACTGGCTCTCGACCAGGCTCTAGCCACCATAATCATCATGGAAAGCAGGCCTTTTGAAGGCGTGCCTGAGAGTGACCTACCAGTTCTACCCATGGATCGAACCTTCCTTCTGTTTTCTTCTCGTTTAGCCTGTTTCCTCCCAGCATGGGCTACCATAACACTGGACAGATGGCTGCTCAGCATGGTGGCTATTGGTCATACCCTCCAGTTTATCTCACTCCTGCCTTTCCACCCACCCTCCCCATCTCTCTTCAGGGATCCCTCTCACAAGCAACTCCTCGAACAGGAGGTGCAAGCACTCTTGCAGGAGGGTGCGGTGGAAGAGGTTCCCAGAGACCTACGGGGCTGAGGTTTTTACTCCCATTACTTCTTGATTCCAAAGGCAAAGGGAGGGCTGAGGCCTATTCTGGACTTAAGGTGCCTCAACAAGTACCTCAGGGAGCTGAAATTTTGCATCGTCTCCCTAGCCACCATCATTCTCTCTCTGGATCCTGGCGACTGGTACACCACTCTTGATTTAAAGTACGTCTGCTTTCACATTGCAATCTTTCCTGGTCACAGGATGTTCCTGAGGTTTATGGTAGGAAACAGCCATTACCTGTTTGCAGTGCTCCCTTTTGGCCTATCGACTGCACCAAGGGTTTTCACCGAGTGCATGTCAGTGGTAGCGGCCTACCTCAGGAAGAGAGGAGTGCAGGTGTTCCCCTGGATGACTGGCTCTTCGGGGGCAGGTCAAGGTGTCAGGTTCAGGCCAGCATCACAATCACCTGAGGCATTTGTCAAGCTCTAGGCTTTCTAATAAACTAACAGAAATTGGTATTAGTCCCTGTACAAGGAATATAATTTATCAGAGCAATGCTGGACTCATCCAGGGCCAGAGCATTCCTTCCAGAGGAAAGATTCCGGGCAGTGACAGATATTATGACCCGCATTTCGACTTGTTCCCTCACAACAGCCTCAGCCTCCTGGGCCACATGGCACCCTGCACCTATGTGGTTCCCCAGGCCAGACTGCACCTCAGACTTCTCCAGATGTGGTTGGTGTCATTGTATTCTCCAGTCAGGCACCCACGTGGACAGGATATTCACGATCCTTCCAACAATACTTACCTCCCTGGGATGGGGGATCGAGTCCAAGTCATGTCCTCTTGGGAATGCCCTACGAAGCATCCCAGCCATCGTTAACACTGATTTCCGATGCCTTGGACCTGGGATGGGAAGCTCATACTGGTTCCCTGAAGACCCAGGACATGTGGGCCTCAGGAGAACTGGGGTTACACATCAATATCAAAGAACTCAGGACAATTTGTCTAGCCTGTGCAGTTGTTCTACTACACCAACAAGATAGTACAGATTCTCACAGACAATACAGCCTCCGTGTACTATATCAGCAGACAGTGGGGGGCCGATCCCCTGCCCTGGGCAAAGAGGCCATGCGCTTCTGGGACTTTTGCATCAGTCACAATGTTCACCCGATAGCAGTTTATCTCAGGGGTCAACAACTCTTTGGCGGACCATCTCAGCAGGTCCTTCTGCTCTCACCATCTGGAGGTAGCAACTCGCATCTTCCAAAGGTGGGGCAATCCCCGAGTGGACCTCTTTGCAACTAGGGACAACAGGAAGTTGGACCCTGCCACTGCACTCAGACCTCCTGTCCCAAGATCATTTCATCTGCCCATCCAGAACTGACCTCCTTTCATCTGACGGCATGGATGTTCCATGGCTGAGCCAAGAGGAGCAAGCCTGCTCAACCCAAGTTCAACACGTGCTCCTGGAAAGCAGGAAGCCATCGACCAGATTGGCCTATAGGGCTAAGTGGAAGCCCTTCACCTGCTGGGCGACCGAATGTGGCATGTCCCTGACAGAGGCACCGATCCCAGCAATTTTGCAGTACCTGTTCCATGTGAAACAAGAGGGATTGGCCTTCTCGTAAGTCAAGGTTCATGTGGCTGCCATATCTGCTTTCCTCCCTTTGGTGGAAGGAAAACAGTCTTTTCACACAAATGACGACTAGGTTTCTTAAGGGTCTAGAAAGGCTTTTCCTGCAGATATGAGACCCTTCTCCTCAGTAGGATTTGAACTTGGTCCTATGTAGACTCATCAGACCACCCTGTCAACCCATGGCCTTGTGCTTCCTCATGTACCTGTCCTGGAAGGTTGCCTTCCCAGTGGCTATCATGTCTGCCTGGCGAGTTTCGGAGATCAGGGCATTAACATCAGAACCACCCTACATGGTGTTTTATAAGGAGAAGGTCCAACTACGCCTACACGTGGCCTTTTTGCCTAAGGTGGTCTCCCATTTTCACCTGAATCAGGAGATTTTCCTACCTGTCTTTTGCCCCAAACCACACAGCTCCAGTGAAGAGAGGCGTCTGCACTCTCTTGATGTGAGAAGGGTCCTGGCGTTTTACATCGACAGAACCAAACCCTTCTGTCATTCATCCGGTCTGCAACCGCCACAAAGAGCTGTGTTGAAGGGTCTACTGGTTTCCTTGCAGTGCATTTCGAAGTGGATCACAGCCTGCATCCGGGGCTGTTATGAGCAAGCTGGAGTCACGCCTCCAGTGTCTTCGACAGCCCACTTGATGAGACCGCAGGCGTCATCTGTAGCCTTCCAAGTACATGTCCCCATACTGGACGTCTGCAGGGCGGCTACCTGATCATCAGTACATATCTTCGCGTCCCACTATGCCTTGACGCAGCAAGCTCAGGACGATGCTGGCTTTGGTAGAGCAGTGCTTTAAGTGTCTCATCCATGAACTCCTGCCCCCCTCTGGAGACACTGCTGGTGAGTCACCTAAATTGGGAATGGACATGAAAGAAAAAAGAACGGTTACGTACCTTCTAACTGTTGTTTTTCGAGATGTGTTGCTCAGGTCCATTCCACAGCCACCCTCCATTCCCTCAGTCAGAGTTCCAGCAAGAAGGAACTGAGAGGGAGGGGGAACTGGTGGCGCCTATATGCAGGCACATGTGTGTGCCAGTGCAGGGATGCTAGAGCCAGCTTGTACAGGTACTACTGGGGGGAAAAGTTTTCCGGCACCAGTGCATGTGGCATGCGCACACACCTAAATTGGGAATGGACATGAGCAACACATCTTAAAGAACAGCAGTTACTTCTTCCTACTTAAATAAGACATACGAGCCTTTATTATTCTGTTCATATACTTAAATAAAATTGCTATGACTGTGGTTAAGTATTGGTAGGCACAGTATGCTGAAATACATATTTGGTGCACATTTTCATATTGTCCATGAAGACTTCTGTGTTGAAACCACATCTCAAATAATTGGGATTAAAAATAGCAGGTGTCAGGAAAATATCCTTAGTACATATAATGAAAATTCATCTTTAGATAAGTCTCAGTGGAAGGAAGCTTAAATTTTTATTTTAACTATGAATTGGGAGCTGGAGTAGACTGAGATAACAACTAGAAATGCACATTTAAAATGAGTGTAGTTCAAATTATTGAAAAATTGTGTACTAGTCCCAGTGCATCCAGTATTATATAGTGTTTGCATAGAGTTGAACTGAGCAGAAACAGTCTGTGTCGGAGATACTCAGAAGATATCAGAGAGAGGGGCAAATGTTCTAGAAATGGCAGCAACTAAGCAAGATCTGGGTCCAGATAAAAGAATTGCTATAGGAAAAATACACCAGTGCCAATTGTATATTAGAATTAAATGATATCCTTTATATGACTGACATGTAGCTCGATATCTAAAGACAGTGGCAGGAATCAGAATCTCCAGCTGAACCTGGGACCAGCTAGATGACCTACAGCTGAATACCCTGATCAACCAGATACCCTGGTTGCCTGAGAGGCCTCACCAGACCCGTTCTTAATCCCAGCAGCAGCACCGGGCCAGCGGCTGCCCAAGATTTATGCCTGCAGCAACAATCACTCCTATGGGCTTTGTTATCATCGTTGTTCCTGTCCTGATCCACCCTTCCCCTTGTCTGGTTCCTGACTCCAGCTCCGACCCTTGGCTTTACTTCAGGTTCCTGACTCTTGCTCCAACAGCTAAACATGACTTCCATTGCTCCAACCACTAGGCATGATTGTCCACCCCATGGTTCATGACAGTTGGCTTCCCCGTTTCCAAACAATTAAGTCATGGGACAGTTGCAGCAGGGCAAACACAGAAGTACATAGTTAGATCTGTATACTTGCTTTTTTGAAAATAGTGAAAAGTTAAAACAAAATCAGTTAAAAAAAAAAAAACTTGGAGGAATAGGTTTAGTCTGAGACCATATGAGCAATGAAGTAGTAAATATTAGTTTTTGTCCTTTTTGTATGTCACATTCATGTATCATGTTTATTTTTCTTCAGTGTCAGTGTGCAAAAGAAATTTAGCTCATTTGTGTATCCAGTTGTGCTAATGAAAATGTTTCAATGAGAAAATAAGAATGTGAGGACTCAGCAGTGCTAACAAATTATCTTGGACATATAAATATTTCTATGTGAAATGTGAATTCTAATAACTATTTAATATTACTCTGATTATTACTTTAGTGATTTAAGTATCTCTTGAGCATTGTTTTTCAGCAACTTAAGTAGAAAATCCTTCTCGTATTTGATTACATTAAATATTCAAAGATTAAATAAACTTAAGCATGTTGTATTCCTTGCAGTGATGCACCAATAATAGAAAATTATTATTTTGATTATAACACATAACCTACCCTTTTCTTTAAGTGTGTGCAGTGGCGGTAAGAAATTGTTTGGAGTGCCAGCAGCATGCACAAATGAAACCTATTGGAGAAACTGTAAAGAGTCAAAAAACAATGCAGAGCCTTGCAGGAACAGGGAAGTCTGCAGCAAAGGCAAGTATATGACACCATTAGGTAAAACAAACATTAATACTGAGATTAATGTGTACGGATGGATAAGTTTCTATGTTTTTTATTCCATTAACATATAGTAGAAAAAAATGTAGAATGAAATAATGTGAATGATATTAAATCTTAAAGTAATTATCCCAAACTGTAAATAAATATAACATTTAAGTATATAAACATTGAAATTTTTCCCAATTGAAAAAAGTTTAAATCTGTGTTACTCTCCCAGGTTCCCCTATCCTTATTTCTTTAAATACAAAATCTGTGGTCACTATACCCTCAGTACCATCAGTTTGATGTGTGTTGATGGATAGTCTCCAGGAGAGTTATGTTTATTCTTACATCTGTTTTTTTTCTTTAAAATAAAAGCTATAAAACTGATATTGCAGCACCACATATTCTGCTGTTAGTGTTTCCTGGTGTGGTACTTTTAAAAACATCTCACAGAATTGGTTTGTCTTGAATAGAGTCCAGTTGACATCGTGACTGGTGGAATTTCTCCTATACGAGACCTTGACAAACTTCTACAGGATATGGATATTAACCGGCTTCGAGCAGTAGTGTTCAGAGATATAGTGAGTTATGAAAAACCTTACAGTTATTTTTATTGCCAAGTCTTTGTATTGCTCCGAATGCTGAGCTAGTGCTATCTGCTAGACAGCTGCCTATCATGCTGATATGTAATGGGGTTCATAAATGACACCTGAAACTCAGGGAGAATTGCAGAACAGGGGTTTGAGGTTCAGGATGAGGGGGCATGTGCATGTCCTATGTGTGATTCAATGTCTATCCCTGTGGGGCATGAACTTGTTGAATTCTTTAGGAACATGAATCTCTGGAATTCTGCTTTGTGTCTCAGAAATGTTGTGTTCATTTATATTAGAGTGGGGGAGGAGGGAGAGCACACATGCACCCCTGGGTGCATATATACAGAAATTATTAAATACAAGTAAATACATTAACACACATGCAGATCTTGTAAAATGTTACTGAAAACTAAAACTAAAAATGAATATTTGTCTCATTTATTTTTAAAGTTGGTCATAATAGAATATATATTTCTGTAATGGCAATGAGGCTTTAAATTAGAAAGTCGTATTTACTTCTGGTGTAACTCCAGTTGTGAAGTTATACTGGGGTATTTGGCCTACTGTACTCAATTTCAAAATTTGAAATAATTTATAATCATTTTCCTCCTTTATTAAATAAACACAACTTGGTAGCACTTTACAGTAATTGGCATTAATATCTTTGAGACAAGGAGGATGAGGTAATATCTTTTCTTGGATCACCTTCTGTTGGTGGAAGGTCTGGACCTGAAGAAGAGATCTGTGTGGCTCGAACAATTGTCTCTTCCACCAGCAAGTGGTCCAGTAAAAGATTTCCTCACTCACCTTGTGTGTCTCATATCCTGGGATCACCATGACTACAACAACAAAGCAAACATTAATATCTTTTTAAGTATGTGAGAAAGCACAAGATATATATGCACTATGTATATGTGTATAATATATATTCAGTATAGTAATTTGATAAGATCAGCTTGAGCATTTATGTAACATTAGGTCCAGTCAATCTCTGACTTAATCATTCATAGAGAAGAAAAATAAAAAAGGATTAGCACCACTTGATCATAATTGTATTTCCCTCAATTTTATAGACAAGATGAATAGTGATGAGAAAACTTTGTTCTTCCAGTGCTACATGTAAGTTTAGATAATATAAATATCAGTAAGGTGCAACTTTGTCAAAATTTAGGAAACCTAAACTGGAGCAATTGATTCTTTGAGATGGTTTAAATCCTCAGTATAAGCATGACTGATTAATGGATTGATTCTGCAACAGTGATTTGTGGGTATAAGTTCTTGTAAGTCAGTTTTGCCTGTGAGGTTTCAGTCTGTTGTTTATTTACTCATTTCTGTTTCTGGTAGACCATAGGATACCATATGGAGGGAATATCTCACTATTTAAATTGTAATGGAAAAATAAATGTTTTTCTTCACAGGAGGATAGCAAACAGGCTCAGTTCTTGGCCTTGGCTGTTGTGTATTTTATCTCAGTCCTGATGGTGTCAAAATACAGAGACATACTGGAACCCCAGAATGAACGGAGGCAACCTCATCGTAGCCAGTCATTCAAGGGAACAGAGAATGGAAGTAGTGAGGCAACATCTACAGGTTAGTGACACAGTGGGTACTTAGTTACACATCACATGGTCCCTTTGAGGGGGAGGGACCAGTCGTTTCAGTGGGGCCATGGGTCTCTGCGACTGAAGTCTGGAGCTTTGAGCCCCAGCACCTCCCATGGGGCTAAAGTCCGGTGCTGCGGGGTTGAAACCTGAGTCTTGGGGTGCCCTCTGCAGGGCTAAAGCAATGATCACAAGTGCCCCCAGTGGGGCTGAGCCTTTGGGCGGAGTTGAGGGGACATGGGGGATGATGCCCCCCAAACTGCAATGCCTTACAGAGATCAGGTCAGTCCCGGGGGCATCTCCACCTCCTCACCCCCATCTCCTTCTCTCCCTCAGCTCCCCTCCTTCCTCCCCAAGATCTCCCCCTCACCTTCCTGGCCAGGTTTGAGGCAGAAAACTGGAGCTGGGCAGGGCAGGGCAGTTGCAGTATTCTCTGTCTCCTGCTGTTAGTGCCTGGGGTTGCGGCTGCTCCTCAGTTCCAAGCCTGCTTTGGCTGCTTGCGCAGGCGGTAAGAGCCACCTGAGCGGAAGTACCTGGCTCTGGGTTGGCACAGCCCTAAGGGAACAGCGTCCGTGAGGACAGGTTACCTCTCTGCCCAAGTACAGCTCCTGGCTACCCCCCTGCCTGCACCCTGAGCTACTCCTCTGCCTGCACACAGCTTCTAGCTACCCCCTGCCTGCACCCTGAGCAGTTTTCAAACTTTTGAGCTGAGCCCCGCCTCTTTGAGTTATGATTTTTGGTTGCCTGGCCCACGCCCCCAACCCGACAGGCTGAGAGGCCTGCTGAGGTGAATTAGGGGGTGGAGGTGGCGCTCCCTCCTTGGGCCCTGCCGTGCAGAACTGGCCCAAGTTCTGGTGGCCTCTGCCCTGGCCCCCCAAATAGAAGTCAAACTATGCCTATGCCGGAGGGGCCCTCCCTCCCCCTGCCTGGCACCCAGAGCCCCAAGTTCCCCCTATGGAACTAGAATTTTTATAGCATGTGGCAGGGGGGAGGCAGTCAGAAAGAAAAAGGTTGAGAATCCCTACCTTATAGGACTATATGGAATTCTGCTTAAGACTGTACATAAATATATGTATTATAACCACTTTATTACAAACTTTTGAATATACCATTTAATGTACATAACTCTTCATGTGCTCCTGTTGTATCAGACAGCACTGAGAGAAACCTTGCCTGGAAATTGCTGATGCTGTTTGTTTGTTGTTGTTACTTCTGTGGGGCCTAAGAGCTGCAGTCAAGGACCCCATTGTGCAAGGTTCTGTTTAGTGCATGATTAGTCTTAACTGAAGCAAATTAAGTAATACTGATCATTTACTTTAATGGGACTTGAAGGTAAGTATGCTTACAGAGTGAAGGTCTCATTTACTTTGTTTAAATTGTAATATTGCATTCTTCCTTTATATTTTTCCAAAAAGCAATTAGTTTGATTTTTTTCATCTTTTATTGTTGTGTCTGATTTCAACTTCTTTTTATTGTTTTAAATTTTATTCTTGTAGAAACTTTTTGAGGACCTTGTTAGAAACTTGAGTAGAAGTGATTTTTTTTCCTGTGAAATAAATTTTCAGTATAATCCTGTGAACAAACTGGAAACAAACCTGGAGATAAATACAATATTCTTTAAATATATATTAAAATATTTGCGTAGTGTCTTTCTTATCACCTATTGATAGATCTTAGAAGTAAAAGTGTTCATGTTGTTCTGTTAACAATTAACTTGAAATAATTTTTCTTTCTGTGTTTGGGGGTAACAAGATGCAGAAAACCCATCTGCTACTACTGGTGCTTCAACTCCAGTATCAACAGAAGATCCTGAAAGTTCAGCACACGTACGAAGAAGAGACTCGGGCATTGAAGAGGAATCAACTTCAGGTCAAGCAAACAATTCAGATGCTGTTGCTGAAGCAGGACCTCAAAGTGCCAGTTCAGGTCCAGATGCTATCAGTGAAGTATTATGCACACTCTCTTTAGAAGTCAATAAATCTCAGGAAAACAAGAGTGAGGCAGGAAATGAGTTGACTGAGAAGACTCCATCCTCTGTAACATCTGCAAAAAATGTCAACGTAAAGGACATACTCAGAAGCTTGGTTAGCATCCCAGCAGATGGTGCCACAGTGGATCCCACTCTTCTACCACCATCCTTCCTAGGAACTCTTGGTGATACTACTGCTGAGCAGCATGTGCAATTCCGTTCCTTTGACAGGTAATGTATTTTTTTTAATATTTTGTATAAAGAGCAACATTTTGTATTCTTTGCTTAAATTATAATGTAAGGTACAGCAAAGTTCTGCTGCATAGCAATTTGATATATTCCTGATTTCGTATCTGGTGAACAACCCACCTACATGATATCTCCTTGTACAATACTACTTACCTTGTAGTAATACAAGGAAAATTAAGGCCCCCATTTTAAAAGGTACTTAGGTGTTGCCCCACTCAGCACTGGAACATCTAACTCAGGAGTCTAAGAGTTGATCTATATCAAAAACATACATCGGCATAGCTGCATCTCTCAAGGGTGTGAAAAATCCATAGCCAGAGCCATGTATCCACTGTCCTAAATCCTGATGTAGACAGCAAATTCTTCCATTGACCTACCTATTGCCTCTCCTGGAGGGAGATTAACAATAGCAATGGGAGAACCCCTGCTGTCATTGCAGTGAGTCTCCATGTTGGAGCGCTACAGTCGTTGTAACATTTTAAGTGTAGAGATAGAAATCATTTTCAAAAGTCAGTCTAAATACCTTTTAAAAATCTAGGTGCATTGGTGTAGTTTTGTAGTAACCATTTGCAAACACAGAGTGAAGGAAGTTGAACAATATATGTGACAGCATGTTAAATTACTTCAGAAGTGTCAGACAGGTGAAAGTCATCTTCAAGCCTATGAGGTGCAACTGCTGTTAACTAGAATAGTCTTTTTTTTCCACTAATAGTGCTGGCTGAGGTAGCTTGCATTTTGCATAATTGTAAAACCAGATATGATTAGGTAGTAGGAATCTGAACATAAATTGTCTTAGTGTAGAAGATATTTAAAATGAAGATAAGATGGAATACTTTGCTACAGAGAAGGTCTCGTGCACAGCTGCTGACAAACAAAATATTTTACATCAGCTGCTGAACTTTTATCCCCCACAGGTCTGTGCCCTCTATCTTGTATAACTCCGACATCCAATCAAGCATTTAAAAAAACAACAAAAAACAGCAACATAGAAAATCAATACACAAACTTCTCTGTGAAGCAGCTAGGGTTGCTACAACACACATCTGAATCAAACCCAAAAAAGAGTTAAGTCATAAAACAGGACATACCTCTACTCCTCCACCCACAAGCGTACATTTTTAAATTTCCACAACTACCACACTCTGTAACCTTAACTGTTACTGTCTCCTCAAGGATACAAGTCTTCTTAAAGGATTATGAGCAAAATAATGATTAATCAAATGATTCCAACTGAATGCAACCAACTACTACACCAAAATTCACAGATATTAGTGTTGGCAGGTGGGGGGAAGGATATTCCAGTAATGAGGATGTGTGCAGAAGAAAGAAAGGCTGGCTGAGTTAAGGCTGTGGCGTATGGTCTATGATGTGTTGTGGTGATGGCAAGTTGTGTGCTGTTGGACGGAAGAGCAGAAGATGTGTACAATTAGGTGCTTAACTTTTTCATTTCCTTGCTTTTGTAGATTTGTGTCAGATATGTTGTGTATGTAGTGACCCTAACTGCTTTATGATGATGTTTTGGGGTATTGATTTGCTATGCTTCTTTATGCTTAATTGAGGGTTGCTGGTGTGAGGAAGAGGTCAGTAGCCAGTAGAGGGTTGAAGTGCAGCTGCTGACATAACATATTTTAACCATTAGCAGCTGCACATATAAACCCTTATGTGTCAGCATCAGTGCACTGCTAGGTGGTGTAACTTTTCATTGCCTTACTTTTGTGGTATGTCAGGTAGACAAAAGTGCATTTCATAGATGTGTAAGTGAAAGCTTTACCTCATGTCAATTACAATCTAGTAGTGAGATGCACAATCTCATGTCTAAGGTAAATTTGTTCATTTGTATGTGACACATAGGTAACTAGCTCATAAATCAAGAGTTTTAAAAATCAATTGAACATAGTAAATAATACTAGATAAAGTAGCGGCATATATAATTTCTACATTAAAAATGTAGAAGGAGAAAATCAGCAGTTTCGCATACGCTTTAAGGTAACTGTATTTAGTGCAAAACTATTTTAAAAAGTAAGTTCTGACTCTGAAATGATGTCCACATCTACTGGGGTTTTTCTGGATGGGGGGGGGGGGGGTGGAATAGGTTATGACCTTTTACAGGAAGCTGTTGCAGAGTTAGAAGAAATAGCTTTTATCTCTGAGGGCTCACCAAAATACTAAGAGTACAGTGGGAAACTTTGGAAAGGCAGATTTCAGGATGCTCTACGCAACTTACTGTGTCTGGTTTGCATTTAATGTATTGTCTAGTGGCAAACAAAAAGCTTGGTAAGTTAACATCTTTTCATTTTTTTAAAAAACACCTTGTTAAAAGTTGTTCCCATGTAGCAGTTTTACCAGTGGAGTATCTCTGGGAATTTCAAAGCATCTCTCTGATCCTGCATTTATCTCAGGAATGCTGTGTCAGAAATCAAAACGCTCCTCATATCTTAAGGATTATCAACTTTCCAGCCATAGCTGGAGAGTATACAGTAACAGCTATGTGAGTGAAACCTTGCTGAAAGGCTGCCAGGTTGCAGGCCTTTGCAAACAACAAGGTGTGTGTGTTCATTCCCATGCCAAAAATCTTCCTCTTATCTTATGTAAAGATCCAATCTGGTGATTAGTGGGTGCCAGGGGTTTATCTTGATAAAGTTCAAGGCCTGTGCTGGCTTTTTCACTAGATCCATAAAGACAGTGAATTAATACAGTCCAATTGCAGTCTGTCCTGAGACTGTGTTTTTTGTAGAAAGAAAATGTTACTAGTATCAAAAGAAAATAGGACTGATGGAAAAATAAAATAAAAGAAATACTTATTTTCAAATAAAAAAAAAAAACTGATGAAATTTCTCTCTTGGCTATTCTAATAAAAATCCATTTACCAATATATTGTCATCTTTACTATGTGACTTAAAATAAAATCTTACTCTCTCCTGACTCCTGCTACTCTTTGTGGACAAATTCACCAATCATGGAGTTATGGGAAGCTGACATGGAGGGTAAAAGAAAAACAGACTCTTAAATCATAGCCTCACAGTTCAGCACTTAAATCTGAGGCTAAGCTTTAACTTGCTGTTAAAACAGATATTTTTATAAGCTTGTTTACTTTTTGGAACGTCACATGTGTAAGTGGCTTAGTTTAGGTCAATCTGTCTGCGCATTCTCCAATGTCATGTATGCCCTTTTTCAGTGGTGGTGTTTTAGGTAAATTATGTTAAATCCATAATGCACATAATAAACAAATGTAAATGTCTCCTTTAAGGTTTGAAAAGGTTTAGCTGGAAGACTAAATCTACTAGTTGCAAATAGGGACAAAAAATGAACATGAGAGAGCTCCATCAACAAAGGCTAGAGGCAGTTCCCTAGCGAGTTCCCTCTTGCCACCCAACTGCTGGGATAGGATACTGGGTAGGTTTTCTACCAGCTTGCTGGCAGTGGATCCTGCATGGGGACTTCATCTTTTGTATCATCCCCTTGCTAGCTTTGTCTAACATATGTGAGATTCCACTCCATTTAGCGTCTGTCCATGTGAAGGAGACTTTTTTTTGTCTCTTCTCCCTCCTCCAGAGTCTCCTGGTTGCTGTGAAAATGCTCAGATCTATGGTGATGAGTGCTGGATGGGTGGAGGGTGGGATTGCACTGTTTCTCTCCTTCAGCCTCCAATATTTAGGATCTTCATAGAATCATAGATTATTAGAGTTGGAAGGGACCCCCTGTTCACAGCAGGACTAACCTCAGCTGTATCATCCCAGCCAGGGCTTTGTCAAGCCTCAGCTTAAAAACCTCTAAAGATGGAGATTCCACCACCTCCCTAGGTAACCTATTCCAGTGCTTCACCACCCTCCTAGTGAAAAACTTTTTCCTAATGTCCAACCTAGACCTCCCCAACTGCAACTTGAGACCATTGCTTCTTGTTCTGTCATCTGCCACCACAGCCTAGCCCCATCCTCCCTGGAACCCCCTTTCAGGTAGTTAAAGGCCGCTATCAAATCCCCCCTCATTCTTCTCTTTTGCAGACTAAACAAGCCCAGTTTCCTTAGCCTCTCCTCATAAGTCCTGTGCTCCAGCCCCCTAATCATTTTTGTTGCCCTCCGCTGTACTCTCTCCAACTTGTCTACATCCTTTTTCTAGTGGGGGGCCCAAAAGTGGACACAATACTCTAAATGCGGCCTTACCAATGCTGAATAGAGGGGAATAATCACTTCCTGCGATCTGCTGGCAATGCTCCTCCTAATGCGGCCCAATATGCTATTAGCCTTCTTGACAACCAGGGCACACTGCTGACTCATATCCAGCTTTTTATCCCCTGTTACCCTCAGGTCCTTTTCTGCAGAACTGCTGCCTAGCTCGTCAGTCCCCAGTCTATAGCTGTGCATGGGATTCTTCCTTCCTAAGTGGAGGACTCTGCACTTTTCTTTGTTGAACCTCATTAGATTTCTTGGGAATCTTTATTTCTTGGGAATAACTCCAGATCTTGCTTCTGCTCATAGCTTTCCTGAGTAGCATGGACATGGTTTTTGGTGTGTTACTACAACTTCCAGGATTCCATATAGAACTGGATGATGTAATTATGTACAGTGAAAACTTAAGTTCTGAAGGAGATAAAAATTGGTGGGCCATGGCAGGTTCTCTCTGACATTTGGCGAGTGGGTTTTTAAAGTTCCCCCATAAAATGATGGAAGAGAGCCTATATTCTTTTACCCCACCCATCCTCCCTGTAGACTATAAAGTTTTGTCTGTCTGATTCTTGATGGGGCTGTGAAGAGCTCTCATTTTTACCTTTCTCCTGGGATGTGCAGGGAGGGAGGGAGCAGGGACTATCCACAGCTGATAGAGCCAGTAAGATGACATTGAGGGTATGTCTACACTGCACTAAAACACCTGCACATGTTAGCTGACTTTGCCTTGTGGGGCACAGGCAGTGGCACTATAAAACTGCAGTGTAGACGTTCGGGCTGGGCTCTGGGACTTTGGGATCTTTCGTTTCTTTAGGAGAACAAGCAAGCTGCTTCACTGGTACTCCTGTCCAATATGAAAAGTGAGACATTATAAATCAAATCCTAGTAAATTCCCACATGCCAATGGGAATTAAAATTAATGTATTCATGCATCGATTTCTAAATTATTAAGAAGTCATAGGTTGGCTTGATTCACATTTCCTGCTTTGAGTCTTGCCCAAGCAACCTGTACAACTTAAAATACATTTTTAAAATTAATTGTAGACTTACCAATTTACCAATAAATAAGCAGAGATAAAAGGTACTTCAATTTTTTATATTTACAGATATTTTGTCTCTTATCAAAACAAACAAAAATCAGCATTCTAAAAATGGAGGAAGTTTTTCAGTAGATGAATGTTTAAAAAATTTGGCTGAATGGATTATTACTCTATAAGCCTTTTGTCTCTGATAGAAGCCACTGCTCAGCTTGGTGTTCTCTGCTCATTCAGCAGTGAATAATTGTCTGCAACACGAAGCCTTCCTACACTTCAGCATAATTGGGACTAATAACATGCTGACCTTCTGGCTAAGATGTATTTATGGTGGCTCGTCCACACTGTATCTGACCTACGTTTATCAATTCATGTGCTATAAATTCTTGCTTTAAACATAAAAGATTTGGTTTTAAATTAAAGAAGAAAAACACCTGAAGCAGTCACGTTAATAAGGCAATCTACTGAAGACCTTTTAATGTTTGCATATGTGTTGAGGCAGAACTTTGCTCAGAAAATGTGTGAGAATATTTTGTTTATGGTATTTTTTAAATTTCTCATCACTGAAGTAGCTAGTATTATAATTTACAAATGTTAGGTGATGAAGGAATATAGAATTAAATGATAAGGTTGAATGATTTAGATATTAAAGGAATAAAATGAATTGATGGGTAATCTTGCATGTGATCAAGGTACTCAAGAGGATGGTCATCTTTGGCTTTACTGAACCTAGGTTATGAATTTGGTGGGTGAAAATAACCTAACATTCTTTATAAACATGATAAAATATAAAATAGGAAAGATGGAGGCTTGAAAATAGATTTCTGTAGCTCAAAGCATATGTCACTTACATAATTTACCAATCAATTTACTAAATGAAAGGAAACCATCTTGTTTCTATGGTGACCTATTTAAAGACAAACCAGGTGCTCCTCAACTTTTAGAGGGGCTAGAAGGTCTTCAGTTGTTCTTGGACACTTTGTTATTTCTTAATATTATTTTGTTTAACATTAGATTAATATGATCAGTATTCCATAATTTCTACATCATTTCTATTTTATATACATATTTATGTTAAAATACTTGGGTTTCTAATGCCTCATGATGTGGTCTGTCAATTGTCACTTCTTTAACTCAGACTATTTTAACAGTCAAATAACCCTTTTTGAGACCAACACCAGAACCATTCACCCTAGTTATGGAGCTGTGAAACGAATAACACACATTTCTATATTTGAAAGTTCAGTTATATTTCTACTTAGCTATTGAGAGAGAGAAAATATCAATATCACTTTCTAAGGAAATGTACTAGAATTTATCACAGTATCATGAAGTTTAAATCGAGGACCCTTAAGGTGCTTGGTCTATGATTTAAATGTACTCTTGTGCATCCCAGCTAATGGAAAGGAAACAAATCTACTTATAACGAACATGTCTTGATAACATGCCTTCAAGAAGCCCTAAAATAAATCCTGTGGCTATAATCTTGTTTGAGTACTCTGTTTAAACTGTGTATTTAAAAAAAAAGAAAAGATGCAGAACATAAATGGATTACATATAAAATACATTAAATACCAGATAAAATAAATGGGTAATATGACAGCAAGTTTAGTTGCAAAAGGAAGATATTAAGGTTCTTAAAGATTACAGTTAATTCTTTTTGAGTTCTGATATAGAGTCTTGACTCAGGAGGCCCTGGCAATTGCAGGTAGCAGAGAAGAGAGCAAGTTCAAGGATTTACTACATAAAACTTTTGGACCCATCCCAACTCATGTCTGAGGGTAATGGCTGGCTGATAGTTTCTCAAGCTGCCAGTTAGCATTGTGGACTCCACTTGCTCTTTTATGTGCTGGGTACAGTTTAGACTGTTTAGAAAATACTATGTTTTAAAGAAATGTTTTTCCCCAGGACTTCATCTCTTATGATGCACTACAGTCTTTCCTCTTGTTGAGCCATGGTTGTGCATTGTGGGAGTCCCTGACTGTGGTGTATCATGGTAGATACAGTTCTGTGGGCACTCAGAGTACAACTCCCATGAGACACCAACATGTTGTTTCTAAATTTAATTGTTTTGCTTTAAATGGAAACATTTTCTTGTTTCAGGTATTTTGGCAAAAATTCAAAAATTTCTGTGAAAAGCGGATAGTTCTTGTGGGGAAAAATACAATTTATTGAAATAAGTTTTATGGAAAATTTTTGAACTACCTGAGAGGCAGTTTTTTTAACATCCTCTTTGGGAGGATATATAAACACCCTCTTACTGAACTGCAACATGCATTCTTCCATACACTCAACTTTGGGATGTTTAATGACTCTGATTCTTAGCACCTGAATTCAGGTAGACCACATGCAGTGTGCCCAACCATTATCCCATGATTAGTTAAAGCTTAATTTTCTTTTCTATTTCAGTTGCAAGTTTCCATTCTTATAAGGAATAATAAGATTGTAATTTTAAAAAAATAGCCTGTCAAGATCCCTAATGGTAATTGTGTCTGTGTTATAGTGTCAGATTTTTGGTGTAATCACTCATTGTATCCTTTGATATCTGCTGAGCTCTGGGAATGAGTAAGAGACTATTTGGGGCGATGTGCATATATTCCACTATCTTGATATACTTAGTGGATGCGAATAACTATTAGAGCTGTCCTAATACTCAGTACAGGTGTTTTAAGAGCTCTTAGATTTTAGAGGCAAGAAGGCCCATTTTGATCATCTGCTTTGAACTCCTGCATATCATAACCCAGGAAAAAAGGGATCCCAGATTGCTTTAACTGTAGCTGCACCTCTCCTCCAAATGGCAGTGTGAGTTCTGGAAACTTGATGTAACTAATCCCTGGATGAGCTCAGTTACACTTACCACACAGTGACCGTTAGTAGGAGTGTATGAAGAATGATGGTATAGCATTGTGTTGGACACAGCACAGAAAATGACAGCTCTTGCCTGGTTTTGTCCCTGTGCTTATTGCCACTCTAGGTTGGGAAAATTAAGGTTGTGGGAGTGTAGTTTTGGAGAAATCTTTTTACTTCCTAGTTTTCAGAGGATTATGTTTAGATGTATTTGATGGAAGGGTGTTTATCACTGCCGGTCAGCCTTAACTTTGCATTATCATAGTTTTGTGCAGTGAATAGTGTCAGATTCTGGTGCTGTGACTCATATCAGCACATTTCTTATATATAATTACTATAGATGGTTTATAACTTCTTCCAAAATTCCTTCTATATCAATGTATTCTCAATATATTCTCAATGTAGAGAAGGAAATTCTAAAATCTAAAATAACAGAATCTGTTAAATCATTTGTTTAATACTTTTAGAGAATACGTGGGTTTCCCTAACCTACAAATTTAGAAGCCACAGAGGATTCATAATTGCTAGGGGCCTATCAGTGTGGTTTTGATAGCCATCTTGAGGGTGCAAGGGCTCTTGTTTTGATGATTCCCGAGAACTGACTGATTTAGAAAAATTCTGAAAACATATGACAATATAAACGAAAAAGAAAATTTGTTCTTAAGTTAATTTGGTACCGTCCAGTATTAAAATAATTGCATTGATGTAAGAGAGAGAGCCATTTAATAACAAACTATTATGCATGTACAATAACTACCTTGTCAAAAGTTCTAATGGCTCCAGAATTTTATCACCAAACTATTTCCCTGCATTACATTAGGATACAGTCCAGTTTCCTTGTAACACATTTTGTATTTGTTGGTAGCAACTTGATAAAATGCTACTATAACTCTTTTGGGGGGTAAAGACACAAATGTCTCCATTTTTTACATTAAGGTTTTATATAGACCATGTGAACACATCTGCATTTATAAAATATAGATCTCTGAACCCTAGTAAATACTTTAAGTATCTTGACAATAAAACAATTTAAAGCCACCAAGGAAATACACATCAAACTTTACTATTGGGTCTCAAATGCTGGAGACACATCCAAATATTAGTAGTATACCCATGTTACTAATACCCTGTAAATATATATTGCTCTTCCACTTCCTTCCTGTTTTTTGAACTTGCACTAAAGAAGAGCGATAGTAGTGGCTGGGTATTGCATTTTTAGAGGGATATTGTCTGTCTGATGCTCCGTAATGTAAGGCATGAGGAGGTGCAAGTCCCCATTGTGCATTACTGGTTATGTATGTGTAGTTTAGCAGACAGTGTATATATTTATATAAATTATTGTTCTAATACATTGTACATGTTTGGTGGAAACCAACATGTACATATGAGAGAAATTCATGGCTCAAGCACAATGTCTTGGCTTGGGGCTCAGGTGGTTGTTAAGTCTGTTTTTAGTGTATAGTTAACATTAGCAGTCACCCTTATAATGATATGACATGCACTACCCCCAAGTATGGCGGCTGCCTACTCCTAGCAGTCGGAAGGTTGATTTAATCAGTAACACAGCCTAGCTTATGTGACATCCATTGGAGTGAAGGAGAAAGACAACTGTGATCCCTTTTTTCCTTCTCATTAAAATTATTTTTAAAGTATTTCACAAAAACCTCTTCTGTTCATGTCCACACCTGAATTTGGTTCAAGTTTCTAAGTAACTTTATTTAGAAACTGAATTCTTTAAAGTTATTAAGGGAATAATTTCAGTGAGTAGTTATAGTACTGTCAACAAAAGATGTGATTAAATAAATTGAATGTTCAAGACTTTCGGCTTACAGTTAACACCAGGTAATTAAAAGTAAGCGCTGCTGTGGGACTGCATTATATATCAGCTGTACTCTTTACCTCATTAGTTGGGTTTTTGCATGTCTATGGAGCTAACTTGCAATTAAAAATGCCTTAAATGTATGCTTACCAAGGTCTTTTAGGTATTTGGAATAAAGTACTACAATTTAATTGAAATTGGCGTATCATAAATAGATTTCTTCGTAATGTACAAGATAAATCTCCATGCCTAACTTCACATTTTACATCTCCTCTTCTTCTTCTGTCATGTTTATTGTTGAATATAATGCCTGAAATTTAGCTTATGTAAAGAATGGTGACTCTGTCTTCAGTTCTAAAAATCCCCTGATTTGTTTTAATAAGTGTTTCTTAAGTAAGATACATTTGAAGTTTAATGCAGACATTAATATATGTACTATGCATTAGTATATCTGGATGGTTTTAGTTATTTGAATAGTGTAGATTTCTCCAGTGAGAAGTCTTCTAGTATTCTAAAACAGAACTGAAGGAACCTAACACATCCAGACAATCTGCAAGGTGGATATTGTCAGATCTCAGTATTTTTAATTTAGGTTCGCTTTTTTGTACCTTTCTGTGTTCAGCTACATTAGATCATCAAAGCATGGTGTTGTCTTAAAGCAGTACTCACAATGAATAATACTCACAATGAATAATACCAAAGGCAAAAGCTGTTTTACTGGCAGTGGGATAGATCCCAAAGTAACCCACCATAGTAGTCATATATCCCTACAATGTTACGTAACCATGATTCTGGGAGATTGAAATGAATGTAAAACCTTGGAGGGGGGAAAAGGAGAACATGGATAAAATGTGTCTATGAACATCTTTAGATAGGCTGACAAAAGAGGTGACCAAAGACAATGTGGAAGGAAGTGTTGAACTTGCTAGCTAACGTGTTTTGCAGAAAACAGAATTCTGTAGGTATGGTATTTCTTTTCTTTCAAAAAAGGACCATTGTACGTGAACTCTATTTAAAAAAAAAAAAAAAAAAAGTACTATTTACTAACTTTTTATATTTCTCCATGCAGGAGTGTTGTTGTAGCTCCAAAGAAATCAACAATTTCCCCTTCTACAGCTACTATGAGTGTACCCACAAATGCTGTCAGCGTGGTTTCTTCCTTAGATTCAGCACAGACCCCAGACCTGGCAGGAGAATCTCCTGGTGAGTAACGGTAAATGAGAACTGCTTAACAAAGAAGAAACTGAAAAAATATAATAGAAGTGGAATAATCTTTAATGAGATTCCCTGTGAAGGGAAGACACTTTCAAAGTTTATAACTGCATACCAAAACATTGCAGACAAACGTTAATTTGTGCAACATTTGCTAATTATGTAACTAAAGATTTTGTGTTGATGGCCTTATGTTTTAATACTTACCGAGAGTAAGAAAGCAAAGAATCACTTTTAAAAAAATCTTGCAATGCTTAGAATATCAACAATTATTGATTTTTATTTTCTGTTGGAAAACATGTCTTAATCTATATTGGATAGATGCTTTTTTTTTTTATTTGTTTTTTCCCCTACCTGGATGTACTAGGTAATATAGAACTCTTTATACCAGATCAGACTATTTCCTCTGGATACTGCAAGCTGTTCTGCACATGTCTGCTGATGCCCACATGTGACAGCTTGCTGGGTTAGAGGCATGTGTTTGTTATCCTATCTCTAACAATGGCCAGTACCAGATACTTCAGAAACAGGTAAAATACCTCTTCATTGAATCTGGCCAATCATGCAGTGGTGTTACTTAGGTTTGTGAGAATGAGAATTCCTTTCTGACCCTCACCAGTGATCAGCATATACCTGAAAGCATAAGGTTTGACTATTTGTATGATTCTTAGTTTTAATGCATGCTGTAGCTGGAAATGCTTATAAAGCTAACCTTCTTTTAAAAAAAAAAAAAAAAAAAAAAGAATCCTGCCAAACTATTTTTATTGACCACCAGTGATGTTGGTTTGCATAAGCATAGTGAATATTATTTCTTTTGTTTTAAGTTTCCTGTCATTAATTTCATTGTGTTATTTTTGTCTCATTATAAGACAGAGCAAATATAAGCATCTTTTAACAAGACTTCCCATAATTCTAAAAAAGATTGTATTTTGGAAAAAAAAATGAGAACATTATTTTAATGAGCAGAAGTCATACAGTAGGAAGTAATAGTAATTAGCACAGGGATATGTTGCACTTCTTACACTAATATATAATGTTTCTTCTTGAGGGTAATTTTATTTTTAAAAGCCTTCTTTTAGTTAAGTGTGATCTTGTATATTGCAGTGTGGGGTATATATGCCAATAGTAAGTATGTCTGAATATGTTCCCTACAAAGGCAGCAAAGTTTTACCCTGGCAGATTTTTGACAACTGAATAATTGCTGTGAGTACTCTTCACTGAGGACAGATTTAGTATAGGCTGCTCATAAACACATAGTCAAGTAGTATTTCGAGTCCTCAGGCTTCCTTTCCTTTCTGTACAACAGATAAATACGTGTCTAAGCTCCAATATAATACTGAAGACCTGCTCATTTTGGTCAGCCATTTTGCAGTCCCAAGGCTGTGTGTGTTCTCACCTGTATGTGTGCCCAGCAAAACCACCAAATTGCATGCTAAAGCTTTAAATTGAATTGAAGCTCTGTGTCAAAGAAGCATCCATCCATGCCTGTTAACTGGGCATTTCTTTGTACTGTAGTAGCTAGTTGTTGCTAATGATGTATCAGAATCAAGAAGACCTAGAAACAAGTACAGTCCCTTCCGAGGTGCCTTAGTGGGCACATATATTGTCATCTTTGCCCTCTCCAGCTCTCTGCAAAAGTACCTGTGGGAGTCATGCAGATTTAGTTGCAGCCATGCTACATGAAAGGAAAAGCTTTTGTGATCCAGTGCTTTCTTCCTGCTTGATACAGAAGGGAAAATCGAGTTCATCATTCAAATTTGTGTGAGGTAGTAGTCTACTAGTTCAGGAGACGGGTCTAGACTAGGAAAATAGGTTGTGTTTTAAAAACATTTCACAGTTCAAGAGGGAGCCTAGGGTTGACCAGGAGCAACCAGCATGTTTCTGAAGGCCTTAAACCCTGTATATAATAAAAGCACATTAGTTAAAAACTGTCAGCTAACATGGTAAATCACTACCTATTTTCCTCACTTAGGTAGGGCCTAGATTATTGAGAAACTGCAGCAATGATTTAAATCCTTTTGACTAGGAGCACATCAATGGAATTTAACTTGCAGGCTCACTGAATGCGATATATGTTTTTTTGTAAGAATGATTTTGGAATATGTTGAATGTGGCTGTACTGTAAAACGTATAAGAAATCCAGACAATGAACAACAATGATGTAAGTTGTACCAGTGTAAACTTCCAGAACGTCTGGAAGTGTTGGCAAAAACTGAGACTTCTAATCTGAATCGATATGCATAAAAAGAAACAAAGTAGGATTTAAAAATACCAGACATGTTTGGACTGGCAATCTAATTAATTAAAAGGAAAAAACTTAAGGGATACATGAAATCATGCTTAAAACGGATTAAAACGTGACTATTTATTGGACATTATTTTTAATAAAAATAGATTAAATGGAAACACTAGTTCTCATGGATATAAAATATTAAAAGTCTAAGTAATTTGTGTTAGTGTTGATTATGTAAGTTGCCTACATTTCAATTTTAAATACTCTTGTATGAGGGCTTTAACCTTGTGGTATGAGAGAAAAAAAAGTGGCCACAAATGAGTAATAGTTATCTACTACTATAAAAAAAGGACTGAAATAATCAAATTGTTTTTCTTCTGAGGTCATATCACAAATTTTTATCTGTAAGTAATTTTTAGGCCCCATTTAGCTTAGAAGAGAGTCATTAGCTGAGAAAAAGGGTTAGCCTTGTATTCATTTCAGACATGCTTACCTGGTCATTAAGAAAAAAGCATACTAAATCCATTTTTAAAAAAAGCTTTCAGACGATGTCTGTTTAGCTAATACAGATTGCAGTGTTTCCACATTTTACTTTAAAGCTATATATAGTATTTTAATTTCTTCATGACACTTTATTTAAAAATAATCTCTAACAAATAGTTACTCTTACCTACTTGATGAGGCTTTTCTAAGAAAACAGATTGAACCACAGACACGTTCCACCTAAGATAGTCAGGACCTTAACATCTAGTGTTTAGTCACTTTGTTGCATAGTGGTCATTAATCACTGTTCCTCAGGCCTCCTACTCTCAATGTATTGGTCTGGTCCTACTGTCTGCTGTAGCTGCAGGCTGCCCTGGATACATCTGAGGCTGTCACCAGGTTGCTTTGATGTGGTATAGCTGCTGGAAAAAGCTGTTGGCCATTCTTCTAAGGGTATGTCTACACTGCAGACTGAAGTCGATTTACTTGAAATTGACTTTCACCCACTGAATTTTAGAAGTCGCAGGAGCGTGATCACACCACACTCCTTGCGCTGGGCTCTTGCGTCCCTACTCACCACGCTTGGGTTGACATTCAAAGCAGTGTACCGTGGGTAGCTACCCCACAGTGCAACTAGCTGCAGAAGCTATTCGGAAGCTTGTCGTCCTCCCACGATGCAACATGCTCCCTCCCCCTCCTTTCTTGTCCCAAAGAAACGGCAAATGCTTTTTCGTGCTGTTTTTCTATGCCGCGTGCACACCATTGCTGGAGAGACATAGTGCAGAGCTGAGCGAGCTCAATCATTGTGAGCATCACAAATATCTCACGGCTTATCCTGCAGTATTTTCAAAGGCGAGAGAGGAGCCACAGCATGGAAAATAACGATGTTACTGAGGCCGCCCTACTATAAGTCATAGAGCGGAACAATTCCCATTTGCTGCAGGCTGTCACGCATCATCTTCAGTCCATGGAGTGCCGGTTCTGGTCCCGGGAAACAAGCACAGATTGGTGGGATTGCATCATTATGAAGGTCTGGGATGATGAGCGGTGACTGCAGAACTTTCATATGTGAAAGGCCACTTTATTTGAACTTTGCGTGGAGTTGTCCCCAGCCCTGAAGCACGTGAATACTCACTTGAGACCAGCTCAGACAGTGGAGAAGTGAGTGGTCAATGCTCTGTGGAAGCTAGCAACCACAGAATGCTACTGGTCAGTTGGGAATCAATTTGGAATCGGTAAATACACCGTTGGAGCTGCTGTGATGCAAGTGTGCAGGGCCATCAATAGGCTTCTGCTAAGAAGGGTAGTGACTTTGGGAAACGTGCAGGACATAGTGGACGGGTTTGCCACAGTTGGGTTCCCAAACTATGGGGGGGCAATAGATGGCATGCATATCCCTATCCTAGCACCTGACCACCTTGCCACAGAGAACATAAACCGGAAGGGATATTTCTCGATGGTGTTGCAGGCCCTTGTGGATCACAGGGAATGTTTCACCAACATCAGTGTGGGGTGGTCTGGAAAGGTGCATGACGTGTGCATCTTTAGGAACTTGGGTCTGTTCAATAAGATGCAGGCAGGCACTTTCTTCCCTGACCAAAAAAAACCAAACATTGGGGATGTGGAAATGCCAATAGTGATCCTGGGGGATCCTGCCTATCACTTGCTTCCTTGGCTAATGAAGCCCTACACCAGGCACCTGGACAGCGAAAAGGAACATTTCAATAACAGGCTCAGCAAATGCAGAATGGTGCAGAATTTGGCCGCTTAAAAGCCAGATGGAGATGTCTGCCATCAGTGAAAAGAACATCCCATCACTTATATCTGGGTGCTGTGTGCTCCATAATTTGTGTGAAACGAAGGGAGAAAAGTTCCCCAAGGATTGGGCTGTGCAGGCTGATAGGCTGGCTGCAAATTTTGAGCAGCCAGATTCCAGCGCTACGCTCACAGCCAACTATGGAGCGCTTCGTCTTTGGGAAGCATTGAAAAACCGGTTTTGCAATGAACTGCAGTAATGTATGTCTGTGCTGTACCTTTATTTCCCATCCCCCACCTTTGCTTCAGCGGCCTTCTGCCCTTCTCTCCCCACCTAGGCTATGAATGAAGAAAGAGATGTTTTTAATGCTACAAAGTTTTATTTGTGACCCATTTTAATGGGGGGAAAGGAGGATAACTTAACATGGTAAAGTGTCACTGTGCAAGCAATTATGGTTGCGTGCAGTTCTTAAAGGGGTCGCTGTGTCCTTCTGCTCGCCTCTACCGGTGTGGAGTGCAGCATGTACTGCACTCTGCTCAGTCTCCTCCTAGACCGCTTGGGGGTGGGGGCTGATAACAAAGTGGTAGGCGGCGGAGCATTTTGGAGGGGCTGCAGAGGGAGTCTGTCCTGCTGCTGCTCTTCCTGGAGTTCTACCAGACATCTCAGTATGTCGGACTGATCCCTCATAATACATAACGTTTCCTGTTGCATATCATATTCCTGCTCCTGTGCAGATCTTCTGTGTTCCATGTCCATGTCTAGTTTTTCAGAGAAGGACATCTTCCAGACTCTGAGCTCTGTGTCAGCAGCCGTGGAGGCGTTCATTAGCTCGCTGAACAGGTCATCTTGCTTTTTTTTTCTGCTTCCTAATCTGGGAAAGTCTTTCAGCTGGAGTTCGGGAAGGGGGACCGAAGGTCGAGATGTCTACTATAAGATAAGCAAAGCACAAGTTGCCATTGGTGGCTGACCCAAAGTAGTAAAGGAAATATTACAATGTAAAAAGTACTCCCTTTCATGTTCACAAGGCTAAGCCAGACCTGCATTCCATTCTGTACATCTCGGAAGGTCGGACTAGAGTTACTGACATGGTATGCAAGGGGACCTTGCATCTGTTATAGAGAGGCTTCATTAGCACTAAAATCCACAGTCCACACTTGAGCAAGGAGAGGGGTCACCGGGCTCCCCTGTAACATGCCAAGGACCAGTTTGAGAGGAGGACACAGATTAGAAGACACTGTGGGTGAATTGTAATGACAGAAAACATAGGGCAACCAGTGTCCTGACCCATAATGCCCATTGCAACAGTACTAGAACTAGAATAGCCTTAGGGAGGTGCCCAGGGACCCCGTCCACGGCAGAGGAATAAAACGGAGTGACTTTAAACGGGTACTTTAAACTTGCGCCATCTTCCCTAGGTGACCATGTGTGATGATATGTGAGGGTAACGCAGGCGGAAAGGGAAGATTTGCTGCAAGCATCGGGATACAGGCCTGGCCCTTATGCTGCTATGCTGTGTTCCTCAATCATGCCTGCTCATTTAATAGCAGAGTTGCGGGGAAAAGTATCCTACCATGATGGAAGAAATAAGGCTGCCCTCCCCAGAAACCTTCTGCAAAGGTTAACAGATTACCTACATGAAAGTTTCCTTGAGATATCCACAGAGGATTCTTGGTATACCTCTGCACATAAATAGTCTGTTCCGGGAGAAACCCTCCACTGAAGTTTGCCACCAACCAGTACGATCCTCCCCTCAAAAACACAAACTCCTTTTAAGAAGCTGGACTGGGGACATAACAGCAAAAAAAAGATTTGCCACACACACTCACCAGGTGTGCCTTCCCCTGCATCTCGATCAGTCCCTCTGTCTTGTGTATGGCTGGACTGCTCTGGGGTAATGAACAGGTCCTGGTTCTCAGGGAGAATGGATACCCTGCTCTCCTCATCCTCCTCTTCCACAGAGTCCTCCTCATTTGTCCTGGACTGGGATTCTTCAGTGGTATTGATGCCGCGTGGTGACACAGAGGTGGGGTCACCACCGAGAATTGCATGCAGCTCCTCATAAAAGCGGCATGTTTTGGGCGAGGCGCCAAAATGGCTGTTAGCTTCCCTAGTTTTCTGATAAGCCTGCCTCAACTCTTTAATGCGGCACTCCTGCATGTCTCTGTTGTGCCCCTTCTTCAACATGCTACGAGATATCTTTTTGTAGATATCTAAATTTCTTTTGCTGGCTTGGAGCCAGCATAGACACTTCACCCCACAGACCAATAAGATCTAAGACCTCTGGTCGACTCCAAGCTGAAGCGCGTTTGGGCCGTGCTGTCTCCATGAGCAGTTCAGCTACAAAGCTCTCTCCACGCTGTCTAAACCGGAAATGGACATTCAAAATTTCCCAGGGCTTGAGGGGAGGAGCTATTTCTGTTTACATGGCCACATTACAGCGTGAATGTCCAGAGCCGTCACAATGGGGCATTATGGGATACCTCCCACAGGCCAATGGTGTCGATTTACGTTGCACTCTGCCTACACTGACACAAATTTGACCCATGGAATTCGAATTCAGCGCTACACCACTTGCAGAGGTGGTTTTATTAGGTTGACTTTTACTGTGCTTTAAATCGACGGAACTTACATGCCAGTGGGGACGCATACGTTAGGGGGTCGACGTAGGTGGCGTTACGTTGACCTCCATTGCCAGTGTTAGACCAGGCCTAAGTTATAGAAACCAAGGCTATGATCCTGAAAAAGATGTATGTAACTTCAGACGCTGTGATGACTCCCTTTTGATCTATTGTGTATTGATGTAAATTTCACTGACACTTTCTTTTGCACTAAACCTTGCATTTCCTGCCCTGTTTTCAGTGGATGCTCCTGGTCTTAGTGGTACTACACACACATTACTTTACATACTTGTTACCAATTTTTCACTATAGGTCATGCAGTGTTGAGACTTTTAGCTGCATTTTAGTGTTATCCATTTTCATATTCTTTTTTCAAGCATTATTTTTAAAAAAGTGAGGCCGCTGTATCTGTTAAAGGAACTGACTACACTGCCAAGCGTTACTTATCTGAAGTGACAGTCATATATTTGCCCTTGCTGTCACACATTCAGACTCCTAAAACGTGCTGCAAGCAGTGAACAAGGATCCCCCTCCAGCTTCTCCACACACCTGCTAGAGGCTTCTACTGGGTCTTGTCCCCTCAACTGGGGCTTTCTCACCCCACTTTTCCTCTCAGTTCAGAAACAGTAGGGAAGAATGGGTGGGTACTCAGCACTACAGCCTCCTGGCCCTGAGTAGTAGCATCTTCCACCCCAGGAAGCAACCACAGCATGAAGGCGACAGGACCAGAGAAAGGACTGAGGAGTGACGACTGGTGGAGAGATAGGGTTGGAAAGAAGGAAAGGGATGGTCTTGTGGCTAATGTAGAAACTGGGAGTCCGGACGTCAGGGTTCCATTCTCAGCTATGAAAAAATAATCACTTTGTGCCTCAATTTACCTATCTCTGAAATGGGAATAATGCTGACTTACTTCACCTGAAAGTGAAAACACCTTAAGATCTTAAGATGGAAGTATTGACTAAGTGCTTGTCTACACTTACAGCACTGCAGTGGTGCAACTGTGCCACTGAAGCACTTAATAAAGGCACTGTCTATGCCAACAGGAGCACTTCTCCCATTAGGGTAGGTATTCCACGTCTCTCAGAGGCGGTAGCTATGTTGATGACAGAAGTCCGTCGTCGACATAGTATTGTCTACTCTGGGGGTTAGATCAGTAAAACTATGTCGCTCAGGGATTTTGATTTTACACTGACATAAGTTTGTAGCATAGACCAGTACAGTAGGTTAAGTATTGGAAACAAATTGAACCAGAAACCCTTTTGCTCACTTCACATTCCCATCAGTGTTAAAAGTCACTCAAGGAGCTACTTGGAGTGTGTCAGCTAAGCTGAGGAGATATAATTGCAGCAATGGCTGGAGAGTAATAAGAGTTAATATTGTCAGTTTGTTTTACTTCATCTGTCGCTGATAGTTATTTTCATAGAAATATCCCCAATAGAAAGTGTTAAACATATTATATGGGTCAAAAACCATCCTTAAAGGGAGTTCACATCGGAGTGTACCATTTTCATGAAATTTGTTTTGGTTTAGGATACAGAAAAATATGTTTATGTAGCAGATCCTTTTAGCTTATAAAACCTTTCATTGTAGTTTCTTTGTATTCATAGGACATTTTTTTTTGACGTGGCTCATTAGTTTACTAGATAGTCCTTTAAAATGTTTGGTCTATTGGGCAAAATTAAGCTGTTCTATTAATTTAATTGGTCTCTCCCTCTTTCCAGCCCTGTCCCCATCTCACTAAATATTGTACAGCATTCATTGTGTTTGTATTGCTTTTTGTATGCATACACACAAGGATATAAGGAGTTTTGGTAGAGGAGTTTCTTCAATAACATTTTATTGCTAGAGACATTATTTGTTTAGACCCTTGGGGACCTTGAATAAACAATAAGCTTTCACTAGAAGGGTGCTAGACTGATGATCTATTTGCATTTTCTTTTATGTTCTTGCAAATGTCTGTAAAACTGTCAGTTTGAAGGAGCCAGTTTATCAGTGAAAGGATAAGGAAGAGATAAGGCAGTTTGGTTCCACATGTTTGAAGTAGCTACTACACTTACCCACATGTGTGCTGTAGATGAAGCAATGCTTCTGAAATGTTTCATTTTTGGCTAAATGCACAAAAAGCCATTTTAAAAAAATGGAAAGCCCAATTTGCTTATAAAATTAATAAATGTATCGAAAAAGAATGTACATGATACAATAATTTGGTGGAAAAACCACCATACACCTTCATTTACATCTCACGTAAGTGGCAATCTCTGCTCTGACAAATCTAAGCTAGTCCTTATAATGAAACATATCTGATTTTGGAGTGTGGTCTCTTAAAGATGGGGAACATGGAGACGCTTAGGCCATACATACCATTGCATTGGCTAAAATAGATTTTCAGTTTATACAGTGGGCTGCCTAACACTATTCTCTGGCATAAATTGCTTAGTGCAGTTTCCCCATTTTATGTCTGCATTTTAGCTTCAATACTGATCTGAGTAATTTAAGAATATGTGCAGTATATAGTACAGGTTTTACTGTTATATTTAGTCTGTCTCTATTGTGCACAATTAGTTTTAGTTGCTGCAGGAAAAACAGCAGTTGTGTCATCAGTAATGGACCTTCTGCATCCATCAACATTTCTACTAATGCCAGTGCGTGGCAGTGTAAAATAGTGAAAATTAATCAGAACCAAGAGTAGCCTCATGATATTTTATTACACCATCTCAGTAACCTGGAAGATGATTATTTGAGGTCTTCCATGTTTTCTTCAGAGATTTTTCTATTTTGGCTAAAAATACTATTGCAGTGTCTGTCTCCCATCTCTCTTATATTTTTAATGTGCATGTCACCTTAATATTAGACTATATAAGCTCTTAACTGGTGCTGCTGTGATACTTGATACTATCACATCATTGATAGTAAAGTTTTAATGTTACCATCTAAGTCATAATAGAATTTTGTATTTTTGGCAACCTTCTAACAGACAAAGCTAACGACCTCTTGATCATAGATTTTAAATATATTCTGATGGATTTATATAAAGGGAATACGAATATAAAATGTATTTTGTATTTTGAGAATACTTTCTGCATGAGTGAATCTTACATATTTAGTTCTTTTGTTCAGTCTCGGTGCACAGAGTGGCAAGATTTGGGCATGCTATAGGGAAGGTGTATTCAATCTTAAATACGTGAGTAGGAAAGGAGTACTTTCAAATTGATTGAGGGCTTGCTATATGAGTACATGGATGGATATTGCTGCGCTCTAAGGGGAAAATGCAAAGACAGACTGTTTTTCTTTGAAAAGGCAAAAAATTGAGGCATTTTATTATACAGAGTATAATGAAAACTGATTATACCTTCTTTTTTAATCCTGTCACATATTCCAAGAACAGGGGTCACTCAATGAAAGAAAAACCAGGAAATATATAGTCCTTTACAGAGCATTTGAGTCAATCTGTGGAATTCAGTGTCACAAGAAGTTCATCACTGTGTGTTGCTTCTCTAAACAGAAGGTTGTATCTGACAGTCTTCTCTTAATTCTTACCACATCATTTGCCTGATTTTTTGTACTTAATGTCACTTTTAATTTCTTTTTGAATATGTAAAAGTGATAGTGCTCAAAGAAACTGGATTTTAAAAAGAAAGTTGAATAATTGTATGGCTATGAACTAGTATTAAAAGTATTAATATTGATAATATGTTTCAGTAGAATCTACACAACATCCAAAAGCATACTTTTAAAAAAAATTCTATACCTTTAAAAAAAAGAACTTATAGTGGCTGGAAATGAGCAGTGGAGGGATCCAGCTGCCATATAAACCTTCTTCACTCACTTCTACACCACCCAGCTTATATTGCCTGCCCAACTTTCACTCTGGCCTTAAAAATTTCCAAAATTACGCACAATGGTGAAAATAACAAATTCTACAGTAAATTACAGATAAATTACGGATAAAGCTTAATGAATTTCAACCATAAAATTTTGCTCACAAAAAATAGAAACCCATGTTAAAAAATTGGGCCCTAAATTGGAACATTTTTTTAACCACTTGGTGGTGGTGGCCCTAGCCACATTTAAGAACAATTCCTTCAGACTTGTACTGTCAGTATCTGTGCTCACAGAGCCTGCTGTTTAGGATTTCCATTTTGCATCTGAGGTCAGCATCAACGTTGCTGTGTTGAGCTCGATGGTATTGAACTGTTTGGGTATGTCTGCATTGCAATTAAACACCTGCGGCTGGTCCATGTCAACTGATTTGGGCTCGCAGAGGTTTGGCTACAGGACTATTTAATTGTGGTGTAGAAGAGCAAGCCTAGGCTGGAGCCTAGGATCCCAGGTTATGACATTTCCTATGTTCTTTAACTGTAAGGAAGATGGCTTCAGTATTATACATTGAGCTGACAGAGAATTTTAAGGGGGAAAATTAGGGGGATTCTCTGTTAGAGATGCTCAGAGAGGTAGGGAGAGCTTTTTAGCAACCAAAATGAGGTACTTAAAACACTCCTATTTGACTTTATATGAAGATCTATGTGTAAGAAAATTAGATAAGATACCAGGACTTAAGTATTCTTGAGAGTGCATGCTTCATTAACATTTTACACTTTTCAAACACTTTCACAAGCATTCATAGATTATAAGAGAAATGGTCATCTAGTTTTACCTCCTGTGTAATGTGGTCATAGAATTCCCTGAATTAATTCACATTTGAATTTAGAATGATTAAAGAAGGATTATTGAAACACAGCTATGAAGTAGGAATGTATGTTGGTAATGGTATTTTATTTTTACAGACAAAAAATGAAGATGCAAAGAGGTTTTAGGTGCAGGCAAGCAGGGCAGTTGCCCTGTGCTTCAGGGGTGTGTGCACCCACATGCTGTGTCATTCCCCGCCGCCTCCATAAAATACCTAGAACTAGCCCTGGCCACAAGGTCCCATATATTTCCAAGTAATTGATATGTTAGGGTTTGAACTTGAGTGTTTGACTTCTTTTCCTGTGGCCTATCCCTCTTGTTCATGCTTCCCATCTGGTGAGTCTTCTCTAACTTTCTTTTTGTAGGCAGTGGATCATCTAATTCAAAATTGCCACCTGTGCCTACAGTTTCTTCTGTGCCTGAGGATTCGGCTTCAAATATGAGGTAACTACTTTAATTGAAAGTTTAGATAATGTTGCTGCTTCTCAATTTCTTGATGATGTAATTTATTGGCATATTCCTATAAACTATTCACTAAAGACTCTTCTTACCATGGTTAATAATTCAACCAGTGTCTGTTGAACTTGGGAATCTTTCCATTGTTTTCGATGAGTGTTAGATCAGGCCCTTAAATAGAATATGTTAAAATGTAATTTTGTGAAAGGGCATTGATTTTGGAGCTGATCCCTGTTAATAAATTGTGTTTCATGCAAACAATACGATGCCAATAATAATTCCTCTTCCTGTGGAAATTCGGCTTCTTTCCTTGTTCTCTCATTAACTTTACACATTTTCTAATTAGTATTACAGAGAGGCTTGAACATGCTTTGGAAAAGGCTGCCCCGCTTCTGAGAGAAATTTTTGTGGATTTTGCTCCCTTTCTTTCTCGCACTCTTTTGGGTAGCCATGGGCAGGAGCTGCTGATAGAAGGTACAAGTAAGTTTCCATGTTTAATTTTTTTTCTGAATGTGAAGGCCCTAAAGAAAACTCTCTATATAAACGAATTTAAACTATTAAAATAGCCTAGTTTTACAAACTAAACCTCTTCACAATTCAAAATTTAACTTGAGTTTGTAGATGCATGCAATTCTTTTCTGTTTATACATTGTCTTTTTAATTTGTAGTTCAGCTAGGTGGAAATAAATAAGCAATATTCAGAGTGCCATAGGGTGTGCCTGGCCTAAAGTGCCCCGCAGCTGAGTTAGTGAGATGTTGCATGTACTCCCTGCCTCAGTTTCCCTTCTCAGGAAGCCAGTATCTCCACTTCAGGCACTGTTGATGCTTGACTAAGTAATACCCTCTTTGAGACTGGTTTATTATAAAACCTCATAAAAAAGGGTCCATAACAAAAAAGTTCCAAATACACAAAAGGTGTCTCTGCCTTTGAGGGGTCCCCTGTTGTCTACTCTTGAAGCTCTATTCCCCATTTCCTCAGACTCTGAGAGTTCTCTCTGAATCTGTGTCTTGTCCTTTGGGTGGGAGCTGCAGCTCTCCTCCTGGAGCTGGATTGCAACTCAACCCACTCTAGGGCCATAGTCAGCTTCTTCCTCAGCTGGTCCCACTTAGTCCTCAAGCTCAGAGGGTTTGGCAGCCTTCTCTTTCCAGTGTCTACCATGCTGTGTGGGGGGAGGCACCATTTATGCTGGTTCCCTTCTCACAGCTTATCCCCAGTTGGTTCAGTCAGAGGGAAACCTTTCCCATGACCCTTAAAGAAGTAGTAACAGGATTCCTCCTGAATGCTTCTTACTCCCTGAACCGTTTCCTGTCTCTCAGTATCTCTCAGCTCCTGGTGTCGATAATCAGAGGTTTTGCCAGTGAAATGGCAGCACAGCTGTATTCTATCTTCATGGCTCCAAGGAATGGTTTGATCTTATTTGATTAACCAAGAATTCTACAAGTAATGGATCCAAGTGATAAAAGGACTTTTTTAATACACCACAGAATTAGCCTGTGGAACTCATTGCCATCAGTTATTATTAAGCCCAAGATCTTAGCAGGTTTCAAAACAGGGTTGGCCATTTTCCATAGATACCAAGATTATCCAGAATTATAGTAAATATTTTAAAGATGATCCTTTTGGAAAATTTTAGAAGGAATATAAGCCTGTTCCCATGGAAAGATTTCTCATATCCCATAATTGCCTATTGCAGTATTTCTTGCGTCTTCTGTTGAAGCAGTTTGTACTGGCCATTGCCAGAGACAGAATAGTGGAGTAGGTGAACCATTAGCCTGTTCTAAACTGACAGTTTTTGTGTGGTGGCAATTCCATAGTTTAAGCGCTGTATGTAAGGAAATGCTTTGGCAAAGAATAAGTAACTGCTAAAATTTGCTTGTTTCCTGGTGTAATGCCTTTTTGTTGAACAATAAACAGAATAAAATGTATACATTTGATGAAAACAGTGATTGTTAAGCATATAGAAACAGTCAGCTGATCAGGCTAAAGGAGTCAGTTCTGGGTTAAACAGCTGAGAGTACCAGGCTTCTTTAGCATATGCATTTATAGTAATTCTGCATTTGGGTATGTTTCAAGTGTTTGTTTATAACAGTTTAGAATATTTTGCTCCTTAAAGGAATAACAAAACTGTTCTATAACAGTGTTTGTTAAAAGGAAATTGAGTCTTGTTTTCAAAATTTTCTGCCTAACAATTTCTCTACATGCTAGGATAATATACAATCTTTTGTTGTGAAACAATTAAGGTTGCTACACACAACATACTAGAAATACAACTGGAAAGCCAGGACATGCAAAGTTGTTACCTGCAGTATGTCTCATCTACTTCTCCATCAACAGATATGCACCTTACAGTTATCACAACTACTGCATGCCACAACATTAACACCGGTCTCCTAGAAATCAAAGTTGTCCAGCACCTCTGTTTCCATCTAACCTTCCAAACACCCCAGTCTACCCTTAACCTTCCCTTCTACACCCTTCCTCCCCATCACTATCTCCTACCTTCCTTTTTTATCTTTTTTTCTGGTTCCATATTCCTCTTTATTCACATTGTCACTTCATGCTCCTCCTTAGTCTCTTGTCTTCCATATGTTCCCCCAGCAGTTGCCCTCTCTTTTATCATCTTGTGATGTCTGACCCCACAGGCTCTCTGTCACTCCCACTTATTCCTCCAATCCTCCATATTTCCTTGTGTACACACACTTAGTGTCATTCTCCTGCCCTCCATAATCCTCTGCAATTCACAAAAACAGTTTTCCGTCTCCAGCCCACCACATTTTCCTGCATCGCCTACTCACCTGCTTTTTCACAGTGCCCCTCTCTCTGCCTCCTGACAAGATAGGATTTGCTGTCTTCAAGGTTATCTTGACTTCCCAACTGCTGGGAATAATGGGAAGGGTAGCAATTGTGATGAATCTGCTGGAAATGAATTTGCTGCGGCTCTCTTCTTCCTGGAGAGAGCAGGTTCTGTGACTGTAGGAAGTTAGGTAAGAAGGAATGGGTCACAGAGGCTGCGTGTTTGGGAAATCTGGCAGAAACATGGTGGTTGCAGACAATGCGTTAGTACCCATCAGCTGTAGTGCCTGCAGTGCTTGTCTGAACAGAGGTACACAAAACATACTATTAAGGATTGTTTCAGGGAAAGGGACTTCACAGACGCCACAATGGGGAGAAGATTATACCATCTTTACTAAGGCAGCCTAAACTTTCTCTTGCAGAGATTTATAGGAAAATAGCAGCCAACTTGACTGAAAGCAGCCTGAGGCCTAGTTCTATTGGGAACACTAGATGACTGTAGTCATTTTGAAAAAGGGTGCTGCTTGAGTTTTTCTGAAGATTTTGTGCTTGGCTCCAGTGACAAACTTTCAGTTCTGAAGTATAACAGCAAAAAAAAGACTCCTAATCCTGAGTATCTTCTTAAAAACTACCCGTTGTACCAGATCTAGATTTACCCCTACCAGTTTTTGTGTTTGATGTATATATATTGACAAATTTGACTATCACAAATTAATTTAAAACATTTCTGATTAAGCCTTATTGCACAAAACAGAGCTACTACATAGTCTTTGTCCTTCAAACACTGAAATTTCATATTGAAAAACTACCTACGAGCAGAGAAATGTATGTCCCATTTTAAGCCCATTTCAGAATGCACCCAAAAGCATACTAGTAGAGAACATTTTCTACAATGGATGAAAGCAAGTTTAGAGAGATGTTTTGAGCCCAGTTGAATTTATACTTACATATTATATAAACATAACTTTGCCATCCTATTTCTGCTCTTAAATGTGTAACTATGGAAAATTGCTTGAACATT
The DNA here is from genome assembly GCF_026122565.2 of Emydura macquarii macquarii. Taxonomy (NCBI): domain Eukaryota; kingdom Metazoa; phylum Chordata; order Testudines; family Chelidae; genus Emydura; species Emydura macquarii. Next base: position 21,749,034 of record NW_027131500.1, read on the forward strand.
CACAATTAATGTATCTTCTCTGAAACTGTACAGGACCAGATTCTCCTTTTGGATATACAGTGTCTCTCACTTGAGCTGATCAAGCACTTCAGTAGGACTACACACTTGGCTCACAAACAAAATTTGTGTTGTAATAGAAGAATAACAAACAAAAATGAAAATTATTCTTAAAACTTTATTTAGACTGGCAATGTTGGTTTTGGGTTTTTTTTGCATCCACAAGTGGCTAAAAGATGCTCTCCTTTCAAAGTACTCTGAAGGATTTCAAGTCTGGGTTTTTCTTGTCATGTATTTCAGATATTTAATCAGCAGGGGACTAGAACAAAAAGCATTTATCGGATGTGCGTTGTTTAGACAAAAATAAATACAGAAAACCACAACTTTTAGGTTTTAAAAGCAGCTTTGATATTCTATAGATAAGCCAAAATGAAATGTGAATTGTAAATAATAATAATAATCAAATTAGTTTATAAACAATCAAAATATATGTTAGGTACTGCTTGCACTTCTGCTAAGGTTTAGAATGGGGTCAAGGGTCAAAGTACTAATAAGAGTGTTTGGGATGTCTGCTGCCATGAAACAAAATGGAAACTTGATTGATAGCTAGGGGATTGAAGGGAGAGAGCGCAATGGAGAAAGCAAAGGTCATAGAGCCATTTCCCTTCTCTGCATAGATTATGACCAATCCTCCCCAAAATAGCAAAGTGTAGATATTATGGATCAATATAGCATATATTATGCACACTTATTCTAGTATTTTGAAACAGAAATACTTAAATAAAGTTACATAATTCTGAGGTTTCATTATATAGCATAAATTAATTCTTCAAAACAGTAATTCAGTTATGATCTCCAATATAAGCGTTTGTATTATAAGCTACTATAGTTTGAAGGTAACAAAAATTGACCTGTAAGTGTAAAGAATTCAGCTTTAATTGATTATAAAGATGCTGTTACGACATTGTTACTTTTATATATTAAAACAAATGTATTAGATTTTAATAAGTTAATACCCAACACCATATAAACACAAACCTACGTATAATTAAACACATTTTTCTTTTGTAGGTCTGGTCTGCATGAAATCTAGTAGTTCAGTGGTGGAGTTGGTCATGTTACTTTGCTCTCAGGTGAGTTTTAATTGATAGAAGTAGTAATAGAAAAGTTGCAAGACTGAAATTTGTGCCTTTGATAAATAGCTGAAATTATAGTAAAAATGCCAGGTTTACAGTTAGAATATATTTTTAACAGTAGTGAAGGACTACATTCTAGATATTTTGATGGATTATGACGGACTAATTGTGAAATTTCAGATGAGTGAAGACATTGAGGATTTTGTGTCCCATTAAAAGTGTCTAGCTGCATTTACATAACCTCAGTCTTGAAGTCTAATTCCCTGCTGTTGTTTTTATAGAACAAAATAAAATCAATAAAATATTAAGCCTATGGAAACAGATTTATTTCTGCACCTTGTATAATGGCACTTCAAATCCCCTGGGATGAGAGGGCTTTTTTTCTTTTGTATAGAGGTTATTAAATGAGTGATAAACACTTTTGAAGTTCTTGTTAATTGTTTTTGACATCTACTTTGAGGAAAAAAATATATGAAAGTGGCCGTTATGGCCACTTTGAGATTTTCTACATTCCTAAAGGCAGAATCACTTTAAATGCTCTAAAAACCTTAGAATTTCCTATTTCTTTGGTTAGTCTTGATAAAAACCTGGATAATCTTCTTACAATTGTAGTCAAAGAATTGTATGCATTACATCAAATGGATGTACTTTTGGTGTCCTCTTGCTTTCTCTGTTGTAATTAAATGGAAGAATGTTTTTATTGAGCTTTTCTTTTTGGTGCTTTAAAAATGATACCTGGTAGTAAATTCCCCTACTTAAAACTTTAAAATAGCCTTTTTTAATGGGAAGGGTATTGGTCTAGAGGTCAAGGGTTCTGACCCATTTAAAAACCTTTGACCTTCATTTACAACCCTTATGGTTTACTTGCCTGACAAATAAGGATAATGCAAAATTAATGTTTCTTCACATCGATTTATTCGTTTTAGTGCCTATATTGCCAAATTTATTTAGACTGTGCTGATGGACATTTCATGAATACAAATGAAAGAATCATAGAAGGTGTGAAAAATCAATAGTCTCCATTGTCAATAAAGTGCAATAAGAACAATTACTTCTGGAGATTACACCTAATGGATTTTACAATGAACTAGTGAAGAGTAGTTATGTTTCTAGTGGGCTTGTTATTCACGGATGTACTCAGAATTTTGTTTACATAATTTTCCATCTTTTGCAGAAAATACAAAGGGTGTGTATTTGTTTTTTTGAAATTTTACTTAATATCGTTCATGGAATTTTGGGAGCTTGGAAATAATTGCTTATCACAAATGTTGCTTTTATTTTCTGAAAGAGTATCTGGCCATTCTACATTCTTAGAATACAAATTTATCATTATCAGTATCATAGCTGTTACTTGGAAACCTACATAAAACTGTTTTATTTTTCTTTTAGAAAGCTAGTGATTTGAGATGCTAAAAACATTTATTTTTAAGATCTGATCAGCCTGTTATGTTATAATTCATGGTTTCGGTAACTGACTGCTTACTTTTTTGGTAAGGTAATCTCCTTTTTTAAAAACAGATTTAAAATTGCAAATAACAATATTGTCCTCTGTATAGTGTGTCACATACTTGGTTGTTGGAAGCTGAAATATAAAGAATAAATGACACACTCTAATGCATCTATTTGTCATACATGTCACAGTGCTGTTTAATGTTAATCTAATCAAATGGAGGATATGGTGATTGCTTAGTAGTGTTATTAGCGAAGGATGAGCTTGTTTTGAGTAAAAGAGTTTAAATAAACCAATAAAGTCACACTGAACTCTTAAAAGTTACATGGCAGTTGTAATATTTGGCAGAATATGAAATATGATCTGAGAAATGAAGCCAAAATTAGCTCCAGATGTATACAGATTGTTCTGGGGTGATAATTACATTTTTCACTTTGAATTTTCCTAATTCAAAGAGGTCAGCGTAGCAATCACAAAAGTGATTTATTTTGTTAAAAAGTGAACTGTCTTTTGCTGCATGAAAGCATGAGAGATATGAAATTGAATTTCAACTTGACATTTTGCAGATACTGGGAGGAGATGGGGTTGAGTTTGATTGATATATATATATATATATGTTTATTTTTTATTTTTTTCCCTGGCCCAAAATAGGGTGGGAAGTGAAGTGGTATCCTCTTGCTGAAATTGTAATTAATTTTTAAGAGGAGATGGAGAGGATGGAGTGCCAAAGATCGAAAGATCAGGTCAAAAACTAGTTTTTAATCGCATAATAATGCGATAGTTACAAATTAAGCATCTACAATTTTGATTTAAAGCTTCAAAAATTTGTCAGACATTTTATGAAAGTAAACGGCTATTCTGATTGATATCTTCAGTGTTTTCTACCTAAGCTATTTCCCAGTATTTGCCCTTTTAAAGTATTACGCCAATACCAATTAGACATCGATGCCTTAAAACAAACGAACAATCAAAACTTCAGTATATGAGATGGGACATTTCTTCTTTTCCAAGAAGCACAAAATACAGAAATAAAATCATTTTGTCCCAAAATCACATGTTGCTGCTCAAGATTGGAGATTTTATTAATTTTTATCCAGGAAAATGCAGAAAATCAACCATTTCCTAGGTAAAGTAATTTTTAATTAGTAACTACAAATGTCTGTTGAAAGGAAATCTTTCCATGTAGTTATTTCTGCTATTTTATTCAAGCTTTTTCAAGTCAGGTATTTAGTCTCCTCCCTTGCTTCTATGTGTATGTTGAAAAAACACTTTGTTGTGCTCCTTATTTAAATTTACTGATCTCCCCTGGTTTGTGTGAAATATTAAATAATTGAATGTAGTACAGTATCCAAACTTCTTATTTAAAACCCAGATTGATGTACTAAAGTAAGGCTTATTATCCATACAATCATCAAAAAGAAGTTTGACTGACACACTAAATTTGAGACTTGGTGTGCGTGTACTTACATTTATATAAATGTATCAAAACATAAAGGAATCCTTCATTTAATATTACTGCAAAGTGTTTCTGCTTATTTGACATTAATATCATTTTTGAAAGAATCGACGTTGCATTCAAGGCCACTTTATAAAAGCGTTGCATTGCTCATCCTAATTCAGTCTGACATACATTCCAATAACACTACCTCCCTTCTAGGGTTTAAAGCTAAATTTATGGCTGAGCATTGTGAAGTGCATCATTTAAAAATGGTTTCAACCCAAAACATCTAATAAATAAATAATGTGTATGGCTACTCAGTAGTAGACTTTCCAGACTAGAAATCATTCCATCGGATACTCAACAGTCCACTATCGGAGAGGGCTGTCAGATAAATCTTATAGTAGCTGCATTCATGTCCTGTAAATCACATGTTATTGTCTGAGCCTTCTGCCAGGTCATCTATTCTTTTCCCATTTATCAGAAATGCATAGAGTACGCTGAAACTAGACGCACCAGTCTGGCCCGCCATCCTGTCTGAGTAATTAAACCAGCAAAAAGAGTGAAGTCCTCAGATAGTCTGATATTCCTTTTAAATGGATGATATCAGAATGTATTAGGTGCCCATGTATGCTATTTGGGGACAAAATTCCTTCATGTTAAAGGTCTGACATATAATCATCACTGGATAAACATTTTCCCTAAAATTGCTCTGAATGCATCATTAAAACCCTTTTGATTTATAATACATTTTTAATTTGGTGGTAGTGAGTGAGCTGAGATAGAGCACATAAATTAATGTACATTGTACATGGGGCAAACCAAAAATAAAATAGAAGCATCAGAAGCATCTAAAGCAGCAACTACAGTACAGAACTTGGGTCGGCTATGGCCTTACCCATCAGAGTTCCTAGTCTTTCCCAGGACCCACTTCTGACTCCTTACGGTGCTGTCCATACCTGAAGCCTTTCAAGTGACCAAAGACTTGCTCTTGCTCCCAGTGCTGCCCGCCCTTTGGGAGGAGAGACCTCTGCGCTGAGATCCTGTGCTGGAGCAGCCAGCCAAGAATATGTCTAGGGGCAAGCCCATGATGAGTACTCCACACAGATCTCTGACCCCTTGACACTGCTCTCTGGCCCCTCTTCGGTCACCGACGCCCCAGAAGTGGTCACCAGAACTCCATTACCGGTCCCCAGAGCACCACCACCAACAGCCAGACTCCTGGTACCACTCGCTGGACCCTCAGGATCGATCCCCAGAGCCCTGACACAGGTCACGAGGGTCCTGGCACAGATCCACGGAGCCATGGTGTCGGTCTCTGGAGCAACACTGCTGGTCTCTGGAATACCATTGTCGATCCCCAGATGCTTGGCACTGATCAACAGAGTTCCAGCACCACTCCTCGGTAGTGGGACACCACACCTACCGGTTCACTGAAGAGTGGGAGACGAGGTCGGTACTGCCATGGCCCCTGGAAGAGGATCCCTCGGATTCAGAGGGACAGGAGATTACTTTACCCAGAGGTCAAATTAACACAGCTGTGGCTCAGGCTTCCTCCTGGGCTCACTATCGGGCTCGTGGCCACTGGCACAATGGCCCGGACCATGGCAGTTCTGGAGCCCATGGGGATTTCCTTCTGCCCCAGAGTTGCAGGTGCAATAGTCCATCTTGGGAACATTTGAGAGATTCTCAGCGACAGTGTTGTGCCTGCCCCCAGACTTGGATGAGGAATCAGGCCACGCTGCGGGAGCTTCAGCAGTACCCCTGGAAGAGGCTACCTTGATTGCAGAAGAACAGTCACCCACTCCACCTTTACCTGCCTCATCATCATCATCACCTGATGATATCCTTCTGCCACGGTCCTGCAGGATGACTTTGGAGCTCACCAGGAGCTACTCAAGGGGGTAGCCGTGATTTTGGGTTTGGAGGCAGAGGAGCTGAAGGAGCCCACTGAGGTGCACTTTGACATTTTGGCAGCAGCAGACTCTTTTAGAGTGGCCCTTCCCATCCATGGGGGAGTTGTCAAACTTGTCAGGGCTTTATGACAAACCCCTTCCTCTATGCCCCCTACATCTAAATGGGCTGAGAAAAAACATTGTGCTTGCCAAGGGATTCGAATATTTGTACTCTCATACAAGCTCATCCCCCAAGAACAAAGATGCAAAGAAGCTGGACCTCTTTGGCAGAAAGATTATTCCAACCGATGGCCTCCAGCACCGCATATTGAACCAGCAAGCGCTGCTGAGGAGATATGACTATAATATAAGGCATTCCATGCCCAAATTCTGAGTCTAAGCAGGAGTTTGTGGCTATTTTGGAGGAGGATGAATCAGTGGCCCGAGCTTTTCTCCAGGCAGACTCTGATGTGACCAACTCAGTGGCCAGAACAACGGCGCCAACTGTCTTCATGTGGAAGGCCTTATGGCTACAGTCATCTGGCCTACCTGCGAAGGTCCAGCAGTCCATCCATGACCTCCCCTTCAATGGTGCGGCGCTGTTCTCTGACCGAACGCATGCCAGGCTGCATGGCCTAAAGGATTCTAGGGCCACACTCAGCTCCTTAGGTCTGTACATGTCATCTGCTTCCAGGAAGCATTTCAGGCCCCAGCAACAGCAGCAATTCACGGGCTAGGCTAGGACCAAGTGCTACAAGAAGAAGAACAAGGGCTATAAGCACTGTCAAGGTCAACCTCCTGCTGGCGCTTCCCAGTCGGGCTCACGCCACTACCCACTAGGCTGCCGGCGGGCCTTTTGACGGTGTGCCCGGGGGCCACCTAGAAAACTTAACTCAGGATCCAAACCTCCCCTTTTTCTCAAATCGCCTTTTCATCTTACCTTCCTGCATGGGTGGCTATAATGTAAGACAAGTGTGTGCTAAGCACCATTGTAGTGGGGAATAGCCTTCGGTTTATTTTGATCCCTACTTTCCCCTCCTCCCCCCCATCCCATGCGTCTTCAGGGACCCTTATTTCTACCAGAAGCCAGACTTCAAACCATGTCAGACCTGATCACCCAGGTCACAACTCACCCCCTTACCACAGTGAATGAGTGCCTCAGACTGCTGGGTCACACGGCAGTGTGTACCTACGTGGTTCATTATGCAAGATTGAGCCTCAGATCCTTTCAAATGTGGCTAGTGGCAGTTGGCTTCCTGACAAGACACAGCCTGGACATGATCCTTACGATCCTGCCTCAAGTACTTGTCTGACTGGCATGATGGACTAACGCTGCCTACATTGCAAAAGGGGTTCCCTTTGCGGCCCCCCGTCTTATGCTGTCCTTGATATTGGATGCCTCAGACCTAGGGTGGGGACTCCTGGCCTGCAGAGGAGCTGACATTACACATAAATGTCAAAGCGCTCAGGGCAATCCGCTTAGTGAAATGTTCTTTCCCCAGATGTTGGAAAGGTAGTATGGGTGTTGACAGACATCTTTGAGCCCATGGCATCTTGTTTGCTTCTTCACTTGTCCTGGAAAGTTGCCTTTCTTGTGGCAATTACATTGGCGTGGTGAGTCTCCGAAATCAAGGCTCTAACATTGAAACCTCCCTATATTGTGTTTTACAAAGATAAAGTTCAGCTGTGCCCTCACCTCGCATATCTACCAACGGTGGTATTGCAGTTTCATGTCAACCAGATATCTTCCTGCCAGTCTTTTTTCCAAAACCTCACAACTCTAGTGAAGAGAGACGCCTGCACACCTACAACATCAGGCGAGCACTGGCTTTCTAAATCAAAAGAACTAAGCCCTTCCAAAAATCCATGCAGCTCTTCATCATGGTCACCGAATGAAGGGTTTGCAAGTCTCATCACAGGATTTCCTCCTGGATCACCACCTGCATCCAAATTTGTTATGTACCTCCTGCCCCTTTGACAGCCCATTCAAGAAGAGCACAGGCTTCATCAGTGGCTTTCATCAGTGGCCCAGGTTCCAATATAGGACATTTATAGGGCTGCAACTTGGTCTTCTGTTCACACCTTCATGTCCCACTATTCCATCACACAACAGGCCTGGGACGATGCAGGCTTTGGCAGTGGTATTGCAACTGGCATGTCTGTGACCTCCTGGCCAACCTCCAGAGGTACTGCTTGTGAGTCACCTGACATGGAATGGACATGAGCAAGCACTCGAAGAAAAAATGGTTACTAACCTTCTGCAGCTGTTGTTCTTCAAGATGTGTTGGTCATGTCCATTCCATGACTCACCCTCCTTCCCCTCTGTAGAGGTTCCAGCAAGAAGGAACTGAGAGGGAGGGGGGCTGGCAGCAACTTTATACTGACATATATGCGTGCCACTGCAGAAGGTGCTAGAGCCGGCACTAAGGATACCACTGAGGGAAAAATCTTTGGCACCGGTGCATGTGGTACACACACACACCTCACATGGAATGGACATGAGCAACACATCTTGAAGAACAACAGTTACGGAAGGTGAGTAACCGTTTTTTTTAAAGCAAGTTTTAAAATCTAGAGTTTGGCAGAGGTTAGGCTGTTTTGAGTTGCAAATTTAGTGGCATAAATGAATTGCACTGGAGAACATAATTCATCATGTAAAAGTAAAGGTTCTATATGTATATGCACTACAATTGTTATGGATTTAGTAGACCAAAAAATAAACGTTGCACGTAAAATATGGTATGAAAGCAAGTCAATTTTCAATTATTTCACCATTTTTAAGCTGTTTGTACCTATATTATTGTAGCAGAGAGCAATCTAAAACAATTTAAAACATCCAAGAATACTATATGTGACATAGGTAGCCACCACATGCTTGGGATGAAGTCAGTGTAGCAACCTTTAAGGAATTCTGAATTACATTAGCATTAATGTTTTGTTTTGGCTGTGTTTTTGTAAATCTCATATTTTAATTTATTGTAATTTATATAGACATAGTATATTCTTCATCTTGTATTAGTCATTATATGCAATGGAACTGTTCCAGATCTTGTATGGCCTGATTAATCTGTGTTGCCCCCATTTGACTAGGGTGGAAATTTTACTTATGATTAAGCATTTTCATCTTAATTTACAGATAAAATCACAGATTTGGACATAGCTGTATATCTTTATGGTAATGGAATGGTGTTTTGAGGAGACAAATGCTAAATCATTTCTGCTTGTGTTTTGTCTCCTTGATGTTTGGAGGAGCTAAGTGCAATCTTCAGTTTGCTTCCTGGTGGTTGATGTGAGGGTTTGTTTGAAACTGTCAATGCCTCTTTGTAGGATGTTAAAGAGGGAGCTTTCCTAAAGGCAGCTACTAGATATGAGGCATCTCAAGAAGCCTTATCTTAATGCAGACAAATTTGTTAAGTGTTGGCCTATCTTCCGTATCTTTCTTCTGGGGGAAAGTAGATGAAAATGTTGCAGTGAGGCAATGCTTCTGGTGCCTAAGGTTCTTCAGATTTTCTTAAACCCAGACATTGAGAAACTAGGATTGTATGTGGGTTAGAAATTGTCCTGACTGAAATCTCCTCCCAACTAAGCAAGAGGCTGAAGTATCCAGGCTAATTCTTTAGATCCCTTTGATAATCTTGACTACAGGGTGCTTTGATTACATCTACATTCTCAAGCAGAAGGAAGAGTCACCACCCTTGAGCAACTTTCCTTTCTTTGAGACAGGTTTTAGGGAAACATTCTGGACAATTGCTCTTCCATCCTGAGGCTCTTTCATTGTCACCCATCTTGTTCAACAAGTGTGTTAAGCAGCTGGCAGTTAGACATGGTGTGTGGCATCTTGAGGATGCTGACAATACTCTGATCTCTGTCTCACTTGATTCAACTATGTCAGTTACCCAGTTTCTGTGTGAGAGTGGAGCTTGGTTGATAATTATCTGAAGCTCTGTTCTGAGAAGATTGAAAACCAATAGAGGTTCTTTGAATTGTTTACCATACCTCAGTCTTGGCCTCCATTTGTAATGTCTTCTACCAGATGCTCTGTTAACCTTAGCCAGGGATAACACTATGTCTGCATTATGGAGACTATGTTGGAATAGCTATGCCTGATTAGCCCTAGTGTAGACACAACTTACATTGATAGAAGGAGATTTTCTGTCAGAGTTGGAAGAGCACCTCCCCTAATGACATACTGTGTCTACACTCAGGATTTTGTCGGCTTGGTTAAGTCTGTCTATGATGTGATTTCTTTTTTTCCCCCTCACACCTAACCGATGTAGCTATGCTGAAATAACTTTTAAGGGTAGACTAAAACTGAGTTTCTTTCTGTATCTGTAAGTGAGATGGGATGTAGACCTTGCTACAGCAAGTCATTGATTTTTTTGGTTTGTTTGCTGGCAGCTTAAAATAAAGAAAATTAGTTTGGGTAACACTGAATCCAAACATTTTTGGAATTGTTGGTGAATCAAAAAAGTAGAGAGAAAATTTGTTTCAGGTCAAAGTTAATGTATTGTTTCCAGGTATTTTTAAAGGGCTACGTTCACGGACTAGGGGTAGCGAGGTGTCGCACCCTCCCTCCCCACACCTTTCTCCCCAGTGGTTAGAGCACCTGGCCAGGGACTTGGCTTCAAATCCCAGTTCCACAGTGGAAACACCAATTTGGGTCTCCCATATGCCAGTTGAATGCCCAAACCACTAGGCTAAAGATTATAGGAGGGACGGGATGCTACCAGCACCAGTCATTCTGTGAATGGTGCATACATCTGCTTGTGGATGTAGGCCCAAATTTTTTGGGGGGCTGAAACTATTTGGTGAAATCTTGTCAAAATCACATATAGATTCTTGTCACCCAAAACTGCATTTTTCAGTGAATAAACTATTTGAAAAATTTCACCCATTTCTGTCACCTCAAAACTATATTACTGCAATGCATTCTAAGACCACTTGGAAACCAAAGCTAGTGTAGAATGTGTTTTGCCTGCTTTTTGGATGGCATTTCACTTTTGGAGTGGTTTCCTTCTGGTTCTCTCAATGTTTTTGGCCCAGCTACCTGAAAAATCACCTTTCTCATAATGCAGTACTTCTGCAGCTGGGCTCAATGGAGGTGCTCAAAATAAAGTTGCCCTGCCCAGTTTAAATGAAGGGCATTTTCCATGGAGGGCCCTCAGCTGTGGAACAATCAGGCTCTCTCTTACTTTGTTTTGCCCAGAGCCAGGCTTTGTTCACTTTATAGTCAATCTCTTTTTTTAGGCACTTGTGGAGTGGGTATCTCGAGAGAGATATGGAGTTGTTTACTGTCAGTGTGGCCATCAAAGAAAGCACTTAAAACCTTAAAGTTTTTCAACATTTTAGCTCTCTTATTATTGAACTCTATTTAATATATAAAGGTATATAGGCACCTAATATGGACGGAGATAACGTGTAGGTCATACATTGGATGTGCAGTCATCTTTCCAGCAGAAATGTAGCAAACACAATTTTGACTTTCTATTTAGCGCCCATGGCATTTTGGTCAGAAATCAATGCAGACAGATAATTTAACCCTTGCTATTACACTATCTGTGGAAATAGATTAATATGTGCTGAAACTGATCTGTCAATACTTCATGAATAGTAATCACCTTGTTCTTGACTTATGATGCACTGAGTACGTTGCAGTAACATCATGCATGGTAGTGACTGCTGTAGTTAAAGCTGAATGAGTGTTTTCATTCTACCAATCTGTTTTTAGTTGATTATATCTTTCTGTAACTATTATCTGTGGGGTACAATTTTCCAGGCTTACTCTCTCCTCAAATGGGGAATGTACACAAATTCCCTTAAATGAACAAAACCTGTGTTTGAATATAAGAATGAAGCTAAATATTTGTAATATTTTTCATAAGTTTGTTTCTTAAATTATTTGGGATAGAAAGTTTAAATTTGGCAAAGAAATAATCCTCAGTCAGGAGAGAACTTTCTAATGAAAACTTGTTGAAATTTGACAATAGTTATGACCCACCAAAAAATCACACTCTGCATTTTGCACTGAGTGGTAGGTGGGTGATCACGCTTAGCTAAGGAAGGGCACTGGGGGTACAGCAGCAAACTGAAAAAAATAGGGAAGCGTGCAGTGGAAGAGGCAGAGTTCCATGCTTTATTTACTATGCATCTTCTTAAGGTAAAAAGCCATACTGGTTCTAAAGTTAACAGTGAATAGCCTCTCTCATGTGGCATTCCTAAAGTGTGCAGGAGAGGGGCTCAGTCAGGATGTTCTGTAAGGCAAATACTGGGATAGGGCATTTCAGATTTTAGGGAGATCGTTCCACTATGGGATTTTTTTTCATCATTCAGTACCTTATGAAACTATTTCTAAAAATTCTACAAAAATGCAAGGTTAGTGAAAAATCTATCATAAGTTACAGTTAAGCATTCAGTCTTTAATGCAGTATACTAGTGCATATGCATTTCTCCAACTTTATTTGCAATATATATTAGGATTTTATATATGAAATGTGCCTACTAAACTGTTCTTATGCAGCATGGGACAGAATGACTATAGTGGTAATGAGGAAAACTTGCTGGCACACACAGATCACGTAAGTTAATTTTGTGGTCTGTTTACGTGAATTGCACATTAGGAAAACTGCTGCTGGCTGAAAAGTAAATAATTGCATGTTTTTATAGAAACCTATTACAAGTGGATACACATTTATATCTGAAAATGTATTGTATTTTTCAGATCATATATGATTATGTAGTTAGACTATCAGCAATAGATAAAATTTAGATATGTGTGTAGTTGTAGCACTTTTAACTAGCATGCATAGAAGTGCTCCATTTGTGTTTTGTTTACATTTGAAGCTTTGTTTCTACAAAAGAGACTATATGTTTTGAGGATTGAAGGGTACTTTTGATATATGTATTATATACCTAGAATGTTTCAAGTAAAGTACAAAAAAATCCCATTAGAAATAATTTGTTGTAGAAATCAGAGATGGATGAGACTTTTATGAGGTCATCTTGCCAAAGCACAGTTGTTCCCTACAGTACATTTTCAAGTGAACACAGTGACTTGAGTTTTTGTTTAGTTATGATCTTTGTTAAATATAGTCTACTTACTTCATATTTAGGCTCCATAAGAGAAAAGAAAGTAATTTGCATACCGTCAGAAATCCAAAAGCTGGTTTAGGTTTTGACTTACCCTAAAATGTCTTCTCAACTTGAAATTGTAGCCCATAAAACATAAAATTGTGCTGCTGTGTACGCATATGATTCATGAATCAATTTATTTTTGTATGTTTAAGCTGGAGAGTATAAATGTGAAGCTTGGGGAAAAACAGCTTAATAACTTGAAATGAAAGTACACTGCTGCAGATGTTCAGAACTAGGGGATCATAATTTAGCTACAGAAGCAAGACTTCTCTGAAGTAAAAGGCATCCTGTTGCTTCACCAGCACACTAGGACTTAAAAAAACACCACCATTTAAGGTGAATTTTGTGCAATGAGAGCACACCCTGTGGCTTGGCAGTCTAGTCAGAAGGATGATATCATGCTGGCTTTCTAACTAGAACTTTGAACAATATTCTCATGGGTGGTAAATGTAAAACAAAGTAATATCAACCGGCACTTAATTCTGTGAGCTCCCTGCTGATTGGGCTATGCAGTGAAATGGAACTCTTCCTGAGAGGAAGTCAACCTATAAGTGTGGAGACCTCTGAAAATAAAGTGTGCTTTAATTTGACGCCCTGCTGTTTTACAGCTAGTCTGTTAAATTTGAGACTATGGAGAGAGGCTAGTGAAGGGACAAGTACAAGATTATGAAAAGTCCAGTGTATGGCAACACTTGCCTCTGGTTTTACACTGGTTACAAGAGCGATTTTGCTTGCATATTAATTAACCGCATTAATTCTCTTTTCTTGATGTTTTCAAATATAGTTCCTTAAAAAATATTCAAGATTTGATGGAAAATGGTCTCCAACCTGAATGTTACGCTGGAGGAAGTACTGCTCTAGTGGTTAAACCAGACTTGGTGTTTAACCCTTGGTCATGTCACTCAAACCTTCTGTGCTTCAGTTTTCATATTGTGAAATCAGGATAACATCTAACCCACCCCAAAGAATGTTTGTGAGGCTTAATTAATTAATCTTCATAAAATGCTTTGAGATCCTTCATGAAAGCAAGATAATCTGATAATTCACAAATGGTGATGCCTCAGGTAGGAAATTGGGGTGCATCTCTGTCACACATTAGATACCCACTGTTAATAAAAATGACTCAATTAAGGAGGGAGAAATCAGTTTGCTTTCCTCAGGACCCTTTGTTCTTATTTAGGGAGTTGCTTATTTTTATCTCCTCTTATGTACGGGAAATGTTTATTTTCTTGACTCTGTACCAGCTAAGTCTAGGAGAGACTTGCTTCCTAGTGCAGCCCAGCTTCATTATTTATCATATTTATTGTGGCAACGTGTGGAGGCCAACCAAGAATAGGGCTCTATTGTGCTAGTCACTGGAGAAATATAGAACAAGAGACAGTTCTTGCATGGAAGAGCTTTGTCTAAATAGGCAAGACAGATAAAGGGTAGGGGAAAGGGATAGAACACACAGGCAGAGTGAACAGTGTGATGATGGCAAACCTCGTTAGTTGTGCAATTTTTTTTGTTTAAATTCTTTTATTGCAGTTTGGTTAGGAGGGGATTGGTTAGACTGAAAGACAAAAGAGAGGAGGGGGTTGGGGACAGTGAGGGGAGGTATCGGGGGAAGGGTTGTATATCGGGTATGTCCTAAAGAGCTATTCATTCAAATATATGGCTAGTATTGATATCTGGTGACAGACACATATGTGTTCTAGTCACTCTGAAGTCTTGTGCATGTTTTTTATGGATTCATTTATAAGGATTTATATTAAGACAAAAAATTTTGCGGGGAGGGGTAATAGGGAAGAACAGTTAGGATTTATAAGCCATTGACCAGGCACTGTCTTGAATGCTGCCTTATTTAGTCAAACCTTATTTAACATTGGGCAGGACAATTGCTGCTGCTCTGTTGGCTGTGGAAGTTGTTCTGGGCGATATCAGTCTGTCATCACCAGTGCAACTGTACAGCTATAACTGCGTTACGGTTTGCCTAGCCTTGTAATGAACAATCTGCAAAGCAAACTGCACTAATTTTACAAAATCTCAAAAATTGAAAATAGGCTGCCCTGCGAAGGAACACTCAAGTCAACAAGCAGTAATTGTCTTAATATAATTTAGCCAGTCTTAGATTTGCTTCCCTTTCTAAACAATTAAAAATTATACATTTACTATGTTTCACCCACAGCTTCTTTATGTGGAACCTTTTCTTTTTTTTTTTTCCCCCCTGTACTGTTCACTCAATCTGTCCTTTTTCCTCTTTGGTTTTCCTAACTCCTTTTCCTTTCCTAATTTTTTCCTTTAATTACTTTGCACCTTTATCTCCTGTAGAACTGTTTGACACCCTGAGTCCTGCAGAGATACTGAGGATTACAACAATAGTTTAGCTATTTCTCTTCTCATGCCCCTGCCTCATCTCTCAGCATTAACAATAGCTGGTGAAGAAAGAACCTGGGGAGAAACCTCTGCAGTGGAGAAGCTTTGCTGCTAGTTGACCCCCTGATGACATTGCATGAGGAGTCATGGCAACAGCTAGCTAGAGAGAAAGAGAGAAAGCCCAGGTAGCTTGCCCGGTGCCTCTTTCCTCACCCGCAGTGGATCTAAAACCAGTGATCCATGGATTCAATTTTACCCAAATCTATAGTCTGTTGTTGGACCTGGATGGCAGAGGGATTAGCATTTAGTACAAAACAGTCTGTCACGTCTTAATGTGGTCTTGTTTTTATGGATGTAACGACACTTCTCAAGTAATGATTTAGAGTGCTGTATATAAGTCAAACTACAAATGCCTTTTAAAAAAAATAAATATTCCAACTTCTAAAATAAGGTTTTAAAAATGCTGTCGTATAGAGATTTTATTGGGGAGCTCTGGTGACACACACAACCACAAATTATATTGGCTCAACCTATTGTAAGATCTTGTGAATGTATGAAATTAATGTCACCTCTGTGTTTGTGTAAATATTTAATGTAGTAAGTAAGTGTCTGTCAGGACAAATTTGTGCAGAGCAAGGAAAAAGTCAATTACCTGTTACTCTTTAAAACTCACATAGTATAACCGATGAATATTGTTTTGCTGGATGAAAATTGTATTTAGTATTTCACTGTTTTATCTACTACTTCAGTAAGCAGGTGAACACCATTTTAAATGCATGAAATTTGTTGTCAAAATCTATAAAATCTTGTGAGTTGAACTCTAATTTTAGGTATTGAAATTAAATTCTCATTATAAGGTAATCTTAGGTATTTACCACATAACATAATGCCAGTTTATAGGAAGCACTGTTCACAGTGGAATACCCCAAATGGTTAAACAGCAGGGAAGTCTTCTGCTTTTAGTTAAAAACTGCTGTTTCTGTATGGCTTATTTACTACTTGTTTAATTCTTAATGTAGTGTGCTGTGGGATTGAGCATGCAAAAGTCAGCAGAGAGAGTTCTGTTTTCTGCGTCTAAGGCTATTACTCGCTGTACAATAATAAAGGCACTATTTTATTGGGTTAGTTGTAATTAACTTCAGCACTAGGCATTGATATAAATCATTCCTAATCTGTTTTCTTTACATTTTCATTCTCTTTAACTGGTTTAACATAGTTGCTTTCTGTCGTCTTTTTACATAAGGACTAGGGTTGTAATTGCTTTTTTGAATTAGGCTGTCAGAAGCTAATGTGCATGTTGATCCAAGAATTGATTAAAGAACACTAATGAATTTCATATAACACTTTTTAAAAATGTGTTACTGTGTAATAAATATTCTGTAGTAGTGATCTGTTTTTACCTTTTTAGAATTCAAGACATACAGTGGCACAGCTGCAAAATATTTCAATATAAGAAGATGGATTCCATAACATGGTTAAAATGTTTTTTTTTTTTTTTTTTAAAAACCCTTTCTAATGTAAATTAAACATATTTACTTATCAAAAACACAGAAAACAAGGTGGGAGAAGGATAACTGCTTATATAAGTTATACTTTGTGGAAGAGTTGGACTACAGTTTTTCATTATGATTTTAACATTTTTTTCATTCGCTTTTCTGTTTCTTTTGCTCGGTGTTAGGTTTTGATACGCATTGGGCCAAATAAAACTGATGTATTTATATATTTTTGGATACGTCCTTGATATTTCCAACTACTTGTATTGGTATTAGTTTAAAAACATCATCAGAATTGAGAAGAATTTAGTCGTCAGTTCTCAATACCTTAATTTTTTTTCCAGTTCTTGTATTTTTGAGGGGAGTACAAAAACACACACAAAAGAATCTTTGGAAGTCATTATTTCAAACGTACTTCATAGAATCAAGTTAATTTCTTACCACATCCAGATGCTTTAAAAATTCTGATCTCATCTGTTTGGTTTTTACACAGTTTTTTACCCAGTGACATATTCACTTTTCTGACACCTTATTAAAATTGCTTAATACAAAAGTTTTAGTTGTATACTGTCACTAGCTGCTTTGCTTTTTGTCAAAAAAAGTATTTTTAATGGAATGCAAGCAATAAATACTTTTTATTGTATCTGAGTGCATTTGATAGTTTTAAAGTCTTATAAAAATAATTAGCTCTTTTATATAGTTCTAATGGCAGTCCGGCAAGTTTCCCCTGGAGCAGTCTCTAATGAACAGGCCTTGCTTTTTCCAGTTGGGCTTTGAGATTCCCTAAAGACTTGACTTCAGACCTCAGAGGGCAACAGCTGCCATTTCTCTTGAAGACTGGAGTTGCCAAACAGACGGACCATGTACTAATAGGACACATTTGTTGAGTCTCAGTACTTGGACCCTTGATAGAGGCTTAATGATGATCATCTGTAGAGAGCTTGTAGCTGGGTAGGGTTAGAGCAACTTTTATCACCCTTGTTGAAATCAAATCCTCTTCATTGATTAGTGAGAGAACTTGACTTGGCTAGATTTTTGCTAGATTAAGGCTGTCATAGAGGGGCCATTGTTTAGTAAGGAATAATATAATGAGTAAGTCTTTAAATTAAAAAAAACTATTCAAATTTTTTGGTCAGATTTCTTTTAACAATTCATCAATTTTCTATATGCTTGGACCAGCAGTAAATAGTTCTTGCAAGGTACTTTGTGTTGTGTAGTTGTCAACATTCAGATTTCATTCTATACCTACCTGCATAATTTTAGCAATAAAATAACTAATTCCTTTTTTGATAGTTTGTCAATTCTTGATTTTTCTTACTTTCATATACAGCTCTATGCACATGTGCATATACACAAAGTAAGTGAATCTGAAGATTTATTTCTTCAGTACTTTTGTTTTGAAAGACATTTTTAGCTTTGCAACTCTTTTAAAGTTTTTAACATGTGCTTACATCAATACATACATTTACTTTTAGTCTGGAAATTCTAAATAGGATTTGCCTCTTCAGCTTTATTTGACTTAAAACAGGATAAAGTCCTGGTCCCAACTCCCAATGACTTCAGTGAGGCCAGGATTTCACTCTTGGTGGAGTTGCAGCAACATGCATCAAAACAATTTACTATATGTTGACTCTGCATAGATTTGTTTAGGTTGACAATTGTTCTGTTTACTGTACAGTTTTCTCTACTACCCTATGAAGAATCAGCTGAGATAATCTGCTACTTTTCACTATATATTCTTTATTGCTGAGTTTACCAAAGCTTGTAGTAGATGTGGTGCTGAGAGAGTGCTGACACCAAGTGCAAACACTGTTGAAAAGTTCTTGATAGTTTACTTTAGGCACTTAAAGATTACTATATCTCTCTATGAGCAAGTTTTTTGTGCAGATTTGACCTTTAGTCTAGTGTATATGTGTCTTAGCCATATGTTAACACATTTTCTAACCCTGTTCCTTAGTGGCCCATTCACATTTGTCAGGGTTAAAGTCATCCTTCTCATTTTTTTCATTATTGAAATAAATTATTAAAACTCCCCATAAGTTGCATTGCAAAGGATGAAGTATGTACAGATTTGCCACCTTTTTTCTCACTTATGGATTTAAATTTCAAACACACTGGAAAATGCTTTAAAAATGCTAGTATAGAGTATTGGAGATGGTCATATAACTTCTTAAAAAACTCATGGGGGTTATCCAAAAGCAATTGGTAGTGCCTTTTGCAAAGTTAAAATAAATCAGTTCCCCTACATATGTTGTGTTTACAGATATCTAGTTTAAGATGTACATATCTGCATACTAATGAAATTGTTTAATTTGATATACAGAATTTTGAAACAATCAATAGTATAACATACAAATATTGAGCTCCTTATTTGAAATATACTTTGAATAACTGCTTCTTGAAAGTGTGAAGATGAAAATTTTGGCATTAATTTTAATTGCGGCTATGTACACATGTTCTTTATCCCCATTTCAAATAACATTTTAATATTTTTTTCAAATTGTGTTTCATCACTATCTTAAAGGAGATTCCTTGGACTTTGTCAGTGATGAAGTTACCAGACTAAAGAATAAAAATTTAAAAAAATATATACACCCACACACACACACTTGCACGTGCACACAAACAAAGTTAAGTTAGGGGTGACAGCATCTCACCTATGTACGTTTTCCTATATTTAAGTATGAAATTGAACCAACTCTCTAAATTGGAGAGTCAATAAGATATGTGATCATATATTTGTGTAGAAGGAAAAGAATGACACTTGTTTCAGTATTATAACCTGCTCATTTCTTTGTCCAGTCTGTGGCCTTTGAGGCTGTGGCCCTTGAACTCCAGAGTTTTAAGAAAATGTGTGCTTCATTATGACTCGAAAATATTCCCTAAACCACAGTTTGCAACTTTTAAAATGTTAGGGGGAAGCACTCTAATTGGTTTCTATCTTCTCTGTACTGCATCTGCTTAGCAGCAGCATCCTCAATGGATACCTATTGCACCAGAGAAGAGGGAGGAGGAGAGTCGTTCTGCCTGCTCTGTTGCCATTCTGCTGAAGGCTCAGGGAAAGCAGGATAGAACTTGGTTGGCTGTCTCTGAGCATGGGGGATCACTTAGCAAAGGATGGCTCCCCTCTCCATGCAACTGCTCAAGAGCCTAAGAAAGGCAAAATAAGAGAAGCTGAGAACTAGCAACTAGTTGCATTTCCCTGATTCTCTACCTCAGTCCTAGTTCAGATTTAAACAGCCTAAGGGCTTCACTAACTTGCCTCAGCTGGGGTTAACCTCAGGGCACCACAGTGCAGCTACTTCTCCTCTCATCCTTGGCATGCTTCCTACATCATTGGCTGCAGAGAAGGCAGTGTAGGAGATAGCAGTGCCAGCTTTGTCTGCTAGGGCACCCCATGCCACACATATCCCCATGCTGGGTGGTTACTGATTCTTTTACCGCCTGAGTGGCAAAGGAAGCCAGAACAGATCAGAGAATCTGTTTGAGTATTGACCATTTAAAAAAATATTTCAGCCCTCAGGCCGAAAATGTTGGACACAGCTTGTCTGAGGCATTTTTCTGAACTCTGCTTTTTCCTAGACATCCTTTTATCATGCTTACTGAAATACAAGTATTGAAGAGCATTCATCTAGTATTGATGCTATCCAATGGCTACTGGTGTACCTTTGAAACAAAAGGTTTGTTCTGCTATTGAAAGGCCTGTATTGTTCACCAGGTGGGAGCTTTGGTGGGACTGGCAAAGGGGACAGACTCCGTGAGCGGGAGGGACCTAGAACTTGGGCTCTGGCACAAGCCCGAATGTTTATACTGCAATTAAACAGCCTTGGAGACCAAGCCAGAATCAGCTGGCACAGGCCAGCTATAGCTTTTATTGTACCCATAGCCAGAGAGGCCAGTATAGCCACAGGACCAGGAAGTCTTTGGCTGGGACCTGATGTGCTATGTGGGGTGGAGTTGTTAATTTCAATGTCTTGTACAGATTGAGGCCCTTTATTTGAACCATTTGAACAAAGAAATAGTGGCATGCAGGGATTCTGGCAATTACATCCACCATAACTTGAATGGGTGAGGTTGGAAGAGAAACTAGGGTAGCCTACTTTTAGGCCTTGTGCAAATAAGATAAATTTTGAAAGCAAGAGTGAACGTATTTTAACGACCAGTCAAAAACCCTTTTGTTAGCAGGACAAGTTGTATTTTAACGCATGTGAGTTGGTCAAGGTTAACACTAGTCTCCCACCACTCTCCCATTATATGATAGCATTCAGGGCAAGCATGTTTCTAGACATAAACATTACTGCAATTTTTGGTATAACTAGTGGAAAGGGTACCAAAAGAAGTTTTTCTTACGGTCTTCTCTGGATAGGATTCTAGCTGCTGTATCATGCCCAACCACGAGAGAGAAAGAGAGTGTGTGTGTGTACGTACACATGGATGGGCATGAGATGGCAGCTAGAATCCTATACAGAGAAGAGTGTAAGAAAGAAAGTGTTTTGGTGCTCTTTCCATTAGTTACACCAAAAATTGCATTGATATATATAAAGTTTTGACTGTCATTGGCTCATTTGTTCTTAGTTACATGTGTGTGACTTCAGTAAATCTGCTTTTGGGTCAAATAAATAATACTATCAATATGTGTCTATTATTAGATTTGTCATATTTTAAGTACCTGATTAAATCATGAGCTGGAAATATAAAGTTAGCCATCTTTTAGTTTGTGACATTATTTAATTTGAGAGTAATAGTAAATGGGAGAAGAAAGCATAAACTCATTACTCCATTTAGTTCTATATGAGAACGTATTTTGCAAGCTTATTAACAAAGTGAGAGGTACAGAATGATGTTTTGAAATTTGCGAGCTTTTTTGTCTATATTTCTTGAATTACTCATATATGTATGTCTTGCTATTATATAGTCTGAATTTTGATTTATGAATTTTCCCTTTTTTTATTAAAATGGGAAGTTTCATAATGTCTTAGGACATTAAAATGAAATTCCAATTGTGTACGTGTCCTGTAGTAATGTTGTTTTTAAAGTTAGTGAAATTTTCCTTTTTTCCCTGTCTTCCTCTCTTTTTCTGCTTCTAAGATCTTTCCCTCCCCCCCTCCCCCCACAGATACTTTTCTGTTGAATGAACAGTTGTTATTTCAACCAAGTTCTTACACGAACTTTTTAATAAATTTGTGCATTGTTTGCTCACAAATCCAATGGATGATATAGGGCTAGGATTTCACCTATACCTTTATTCCTAGTCTGCAGAATAGTATTAAGAAGAATATATGTTAAGAATCAACTCAGTCATGATGACCTTTAAACAGTATTTTGATGAGACCAGAATAATTCAAAGAGCTGTATACCCATAGGTTGCACATGAGTCTTTAATTTGGGGAGGCTACTCCCAGGAGTGCCGGAAGCTCCCTCGAAGTGGGAGGGTCATCGGTTCCTGGCCCGGCACCCCACACCTTGCTCCTCCCCTCCCCCCCATGGCAATGCCCCTGCTTCGCCCTGAAACCCCACCTGTCGCTCGGTCCTCTCTGCATCTACGCTATCCTCCCTGTTCCTCACTCTTACGGCAGGGAAAAAAAGTAGGAGGCCTTCTCAAGCCTCTCATATTTATTCATGAGTATACCTTTATTACTTTTATATGCTTTCTCTGCATTGTCAAGTTTGCTTGACTCTGTACTGCTAATATTGAATTAATTTTATGTATGCATTTAAAAAGATTATTATTGTAAATACAACTTGCAGCTTTATTTAAGACAGCTGATGATGTTGTTCACATTTTGAAAGAAATAGTTCCCCTACTGTAATGTTGCTGCGGGAGGTGTAGCAGTATCTGTGTAATTTAGTTAAGGACTATTTTTCGGAGAAATCATAAAACAGCATTCAAGAAAAGCGATAGTATTTAAAAAACTACAGTGCATTTAGATCACTTTTAGTACACTTATCCAAGTGCTTACATATCCCATTAAAAGGCTGGTAAAATATTAATTATGAGGTAAGAAGTTCCCTCATTGGTCAGAGCATTTGAATAAAACGTAATTTCAGACCAATTGGCTCTTGCCAATGCTTGTTTATATTTTCACTGGAGTCAATGCTTATGATGGTGTTAAATGCTTCCATTCTTTTCTGCTTCACTACATTGTACACTGACCAAGAGCATTAGAAATAGCTTATGTCTGCTAGAGAGTAAACATTTATAGCTATAGGAAATGATAGGCAATTAAGTACAGCTTAGAATAAGTATGAAATTATTGACTGTGTTGATTTCTTCTTACAGTCCTTCCTTTTTAAAGTGCTTAAATGTGTTGTGTAGTTATTTAGTTGCATTAGTGGTTGAGTTTGAGCCTTTTAACATGTTTTTCATCAGTACCTTTGGGAGATGAATAACTAAGATCTTGATATAACAATGCAGGATGCATAGTAAGTATAATTGTTGTAGAGGGCGTATATACTATGGTGAAATATTGAATTGATCATGAAAGACGATGACCATTAAGCTTCACTTTCAACTATTAAAACTCGCTTTAGGGTATGTTCAGCTGTGGTTTATGAAATTGTTTAGACTAACGCCTCCTTTGATAATTGTCTCTGATGTGGGGAAAAATGCTGAAAGGTATCATGATAAATGCACTTTCTCTTCACTTTTGGCAACTTCCATCTTCACCAATTAAGTTTTAAAGAATTGCAGTGAGTGCTATTCAAGAGGAAAGCCATTGTTAGCATGAAGAAACAGATGGACAATGTCATGAACAGAAAAATAATTCTTTAATTTGCTTTTCCTGAACTTCATCAAAGCTTGTGGAGAAGCATATATACCACATTATCCAACGTTAAATATTTACAGCTTGATTTAAGATGAAAAAAGCTTTTGTGTATTAAGTCTTTATGGTGGTGTTTTTGTTCATTATATTAATAGCACCAAAAAAGTGTGCTAGGTGTCTCCTAATAAAGAGAAGGAATACTTACCTCAAGCTGCTTACAAACTATTTAAAAAAAATACAGTGAGAGTAATAAGATAATAAGGAGGGCTTAACGACATGAGCAGCATCTGCAGAATTTATGTGTTAACACAATGAAAGCTAGTGCACAGCAAGATGGAACCAAAAAAAAAAAAAGTGGTGGTGGTGGGGGCGGGGGGGAGGGGTGTTTAATACCGTGAATAAGTAGAGGACCTAATGGGTAAGATTATAATTAAAATATCTTGATAATGGTTGTAAAAATTCATTACAACTCATGAGAAATAATACATGCCAATCCCACTCATTCCATCGAAGATAGCTTTATCCGTGAGCTCTTCAAAACTGTAGAATGTTAATGCAATTTACAGAAGTATATAAGAACACCTAAAACATGGAGGAATCAGAATTATGAGAGTTCAGATTTCCCATATCTTCCCTTTCTTTCATAGCTTGAGTTCTAAAAATCTTGAATTTTGTCTTGCTTGGGATTGAAAGCACAAAGAACAGTACTGTGCTATTGATTTTGTTGTGTGATCTAATCTTTGTGCCAATGGGTGTAATAGAATTTAAAATTATATTATATGTGCTGTTCTAATAAGAGGGAAAAAGAATGTGACTTTTCCACCTGCTGACTTCAGATCAGAAAAAAAATCCTATGCTTTGAAATATGCCACTGATTTCAAGAAATCTTTGCATTTTCACATTTTTTGTCTGCTATTGTGTTGGTGCTGATGAGATTAAAAGGACAATGGCGGTAGTGCTGAAGTGAGTGGTGAGTGTGATTTTTAAGAACATTGTGGGCATAAGTCTATCCAGACCAAACTGTAAAAAAATCATGGAAGTTAGATATGGAAAAGACATATGAGATCTGGTCATCCCTCTGCCATGAAGGAATTGTTCTTTTATAGGGCATTGTCAAGGAAGAGGCTTAAGTTATTGCAGAGTAAGATGAACTCTTTTGAGCTCCTCGAACAGGAGCACAAAGTAGGAAATGAGATACTGCACTGTGTGACTTTCATGGGAAAAAATGCATATTGGGCGGGGTGCTATTACTTTTTAGGGCCCCTTAAACATGATGTGTATATATATAGTATGTGTCATGTTTCTGCCACTTAGGAAAGTGTTAAAAATCTGGAAAGATAGCGGGTGTCCATAATATAATATTTTGATAACATGAAAATGTAGGGCTGATTTTGGAAGAAAGGAGGTGAGTGGGATACGTATGTGAGAAGATGGCATCAGTGTTACCAATATATAACCGATATGTATGTAAAGTAATCCTTTGGATAACAAGGAAAATCATAGTGTATTGGAAAGGGTAGGGCTTAAAATGAAACTGAAAGAAGTATAACCAACGCATGGATGGGGTACATTACCAAGATTAATTGAAGCAGAGTGCATCCGTGAATTAGAGGAATTAGGAAGCCTGTTTAAATTATATTGAGACATGATGTTAAAGAGAAAAATGGAGTGGAGTCAAAAGCCCATGTTTTTTCAGGGAACTCTGAGCTTACTTTGACTTGATGCCATGGCTTTCTTCTCAGATAATTATAGCCTGATAATTCTGCTTAGAATATGTATGTTGCTTTTTCATGTAACTAAGTTCTTCAGCTTCTTTCTTGTATTTTACAGGAGTGGCAGAACTCAATACAGAAGAATGCAGGCCTAGCATTTATTGAACTTGTCAATGAAGGAAGGTAACTTTGTTTTTAAGTCACAATATTTGATGGCTCCCGGATCGTAGCTTTCAGCACATTGTGAGGTTTGAGGCTTTTGATCTGCAAATACCATTATATTTTCCCTGGTTTATGATGCAAATCAATAGTTCAGTTCTCCTTTCAGTCAATCATTTTAAGTTTTACAAATATGTATTTGCATTCCTTAATACTCTTGATAGTTGTAATATTAAAATGTCACTTTGCAGAATCTTAACAGTTTCTTCCTGCAGTTTTTTAGTAAGCATTCCACCTCATCAGTGTCTTGTGGATTTTTCTTTCTCCCTCTCTCTGTGGACTCATATTACTGATACTATAATTTTTATTAGCTAATCTTTTGTGTGTGTGTGTGGGGGGGGGGGGGAGTTGTGACTGAGAATTGTAACACTAACTTTTGTTTCCTAATTTATTTAGTGCTTAGTCCATTTATAACCCAAGTACACTATACAATAGAACAGATGTGCATAATATTATGTATTACTTTAAATGTGTAATAAAAAACCCTTTTAATATTACTAATGAGGTATAATGCTCAATCTGTATTTATATAATATTGCTGAGATTTACGGAAAATGACAGAGCAGTTGACATGGGCATGATCTTTGACTTGTAGTGGCACTCATCAGAATTATCAGTATTTCCTTCATTAGGAATTGATTGTTAAAGTAAACCAAGAGCAATATATACTTTTTGCTAAAAAGCCTGAGTTAGTTAACTGTGAAGCAATGTGACAAAAGGCTATATTTTATTTAAATAAAAAAATTCCTGTTACTTGGTAACTAAAGAGAATGAGAATCAATCACAGTAGAAAATGAACTTTGCAGTAGCAGGGCAGATACTGAGATGTGATGAAAAACAGCTGAAGAAATTTTCTTTTAGTATGTCATTGAAATTTATCAGATGTATCAAAACTAATACAATAGAAAGCAATCCTTCAGCTTCTTAGGAGTAGGGGAAATGGCTATTTAAGATTTTTCTTTTAAAATGTATAGAGAGTCTCAAGATGTACAAAAGTAATGACTGTCATAATGGATGAGTTTACTTGGGTTTATGTCAAGAGAAACATCATCCTGAGGTGGATAGGAACACTCTGCCACTAATCTTGATCCCAAGGGCCAAAGAAAAGTAACAAGGGTGTTTAGTTACAGTACTATGATCTAGCCGGTAGTTGTTTCTTATTATGTAGGTCTGACCTGACTTGACCTGATTTATAGAGTGCCTACTATAAATATGGCCCTCAATTAATGTTTTATTAGTATAGATAACATCTAGATCCTTCACGCCTGTAAGCAACAATAAGGTTCATCTGGGTAGGATGGATGTCATTAACAAATCAATTACTGAGGCTGTGCTGTAAGTAGCATTTACCCAGTAGATACTCACCTCATCTAGATCAGGTTTTCAAAAGCAATTCTTGCTGTAAAGGTGCTAATATGACCATTTTATTTTAAATAAAATCATGTAAACAGATGGACCTTTCCTCCACCCTACCCTCCTAAATTATGTTAATAATTTATGACTTAGACGTGGCAAAATAATCATGTCACACTCCGGGACCAACGGTTCATTGAAGACCAGTAAGGTTATTTTTGTTTTGCAGAAAATGTCTAAGCAATAGTAATTGTCACTTCGTTCTGTGCCTGACTCAAATGACAGAACTGTTTTAAAAACTGGGAATGCAATTTTCACCCGAGGGGAAGAAGAAATTCCTAAAAATGTCTCCTGTATCCTCCTCTAATTGGGTCTTCCCTCAATTCCTACTTACAATTCCTTTAAAGTTATTGCTGAATCGATGCTTATTAATGCTTTGTGGCTTTTAAATGTTTATTAAAATGATAATACTATAAACCATATGATTGCATTCTAAAACGTGTCTTTCCTTCCCCTCTAAATGTATGAATTACATATTATACCACTTACATACAGACTAAATCTCCTCCTTGTAGGCAGATTATGTATTTTTTTCAACAATTTCTTATTTTAGCAAATCTAAGAGCTAGAGACTTGTCTTAGTAAGATACAAGTTTAGATTCTGAAGCACAGTTACTCAAACAGAGAAATTATGGGACCACTTAAGTGACTGCCTGCCTCCACAAAAGACCTGTGCTATGGTACAGATGTGGCATAATTTGAGTGCTTTGTGGTCTCAGAGGTATATCTAAGGACAGAATTTGGCCAAAAGACTTTTATTGCTGGTGATATGTGTGAGGAAAAGAATCTAGCTTGATTTTTGTATTCCTGGTTGAGTTCAAAAGGTTGGATGTCAGTTAGGAAAAACTTCTCTTTTGTAAATTAAGAAAATTTTATCTGGAAATTGACACACAACCATGGAACTCCACACACACACACAAATCCTTACAGTCAGTTTATTTAAAAAAAAAAAAAAGGGCTATTTAGCAGTTCCTTTGTTGTTAAATGTTGTAGGAGTTACAATATGGTTTTACATGGTCATTATGTCACAAATTTCTACTCTGAAAGTTAGCCCAAGAAAGAGCTCACTACGTTTTCAGGGGATTCCATATCATGATTCCATCTATCTTGAGAGATAACTTTGCTACTGAATGGGAGCTTTTCCAGAAACATTTAAGTTGGTATTAATGGCTATATTGTAAGAGTCCAGGATTCTTCTCAGTGGGGATTTTTTTGATCTTTCTCTAATTTCAAATAGTATTTTTAGGCTAGATATTTGCTGTGTGTGTCTTAGAGAAAAAATGTTGATCACTCAAATAATGAGTCAGTAAGATTTCTCCTCCACCCCAACCCCCCAAAAGAAAGATCAACTCACAACTAGAGCTGGGCAAAATATTTCAAATGAAAAATTTTTGCAGAAAAATGCAGATTCAGGTTGGCTGAAACATTTTGTGATTTGTTGCAAATTTGCTGTGTTGTTTTAAGTGTGTTTTTTCTTTTTTTTGAAGGCCAAACCTCCTTCCCCTCCTCTCCCCCCCCCCCAAAAAGTGACAATCTAATGTTTTGTTTCAACATAAAATTAAATGTTTTAACTTTTCTATTTGAATGTCACTTGTTTTATTTTTTTATAAAAGGTTAAAAAACCTCAAATGAAACACTTTCTTTGACCTGAAACAAATTTTTTAACTTCAATTTGCTCCCCCCCTCCAAAAAAAAATTGGTTTGAGTCCACTCAAAAACTAATTTAAAAAAAAAAGTTGCCCACTGAACTGAAACATTAGTTATTCAAACAACTTTGGTCACAACCTATATTTGTTTTCCAGAAGGGGAGAATAAATTCAGCTGTAAATATTTTGTGCTTTTCATGTGTTAAAATGAAGGGTGGGTTGTTTTTTGTTTTGTTTTTTTATTTGCCAAGTAGGTTTAGGATAAACTGAGTTCAGCTTTTCTGTTCTGTTCTCAGTGTGACCAGGACATGTTCATTTTCAAACCTTTTGATTTATTTTATCATACCACACAGCAAGGCTCTCTGTTTTCATAATTTTGCTTAGGTAATAACTTCTAGCTCTATGGCTCATCTAGTTTCCCCATCTAAAAACAAGGATAATGATACTGTAACCTCCTTTGTCTTTAATCTATGGATAGAATCTTAAATTTAATCTATGGAATTTTGGATCTATGGATCTCCTTTGTAAAGATCTATGGATGAAAAGTGCTACATAAGAGTTAGGTCTTTGTATTATTAGAAATGTGATTATGGACATGCTTAGTGTATTGAACTCCTGAAATCTACCAACATTCTGTTTTAGAAGTAATAAAGGAACAAATCTCTGCAGCTGTGGAGATCTATTCCTGTTAAATTGCTCAGCAGGTGAGATTCTCTCATGTGTATCTTTAAGGATGCCTGTGGTAGTGGGGTGGTTCTTCTGTGCACTGTGCAGCACTAGAACGCCCCGCTTGAGCACTTACAGCAGTAGAGTCTCTCTGAGTGACTTGCCAGCTAGGCACTATATAATATGTGTCCGCATGTAAAGTTTCCTGAATTTACTCTTACTGTTTCTATGCACCTAAGTCTATTTTCAGTGCATAGGTTTTGTGCATAAATATTTACACTCTTAATACACTTCTATATTTATTGTCATTTAAAAAAAAGAAATTCCCTTATGCAAACAGGTTAACTGAAAGGTACGGGTACTACATTAATCATATCTTTTAAAAAAAATAAAGGAAAAAACTAAAGACTACAAATTATAAAAATAACTAATTGAGGTAAACTGCTTTATTCTTCCAGTCCATACATTCTTACGAACAATATTAAGGTAGTATTTATTCCCATATATTACCATGACAATTTTAACATAGTTCAACAAGATGCATCGTACTTACAAACTGTCAACATCTAACATACTAACAGTATCTTCTTCTAAAGGATATATATGTTACCCTGATTATTCATAGACATATTTGTTAATATGAAAATTGAAATATTTGGATCTGAAACTGGTTAGCCAGCGACTGTAGCACTGTCGCACTGATCTATCAGAGAACAGAGTCTAGCTGTAGACTGTCCAACTCCTCAATTGTTTTTCACTTGCAGTGTCGGCACAAAAGGGAAAAAAGCGTATTAGAGAATGTGTTGCCATAGAGGTGAATGCTGAGGTGGAAAAAATGTAGCAAAATATATTTAACATATGAGAGATGCTGCAACTAAATGAAGAAACAGAAGCTTTTTTGCACATGGTGGATTATAAATATTTTAAAAACTCCAAACCTTTCAAAAAAACCTCTTCAAAAATCTTTATTCTTAGTAGTGGGCTGGGGGGATGCCAGTAGCCTTTAAAAAAAATGTGTCAGAGGAGTGAACGTCAGTGTAGGGGGGATATGCCTTTATTCACTGGCTTCATGAAGTTCATAAAACACTTTTTTTGAATCTCAGTTGAGAATTCTTAATTGTTTTTAATGGAAGATGGTTATAGTAATAGCTGCTTTTTAAAAATAAACTAGAACAACATGAAGCTATTTACACCAGACAATAGGCGTATAAAGGGCTTCTGCCCATGTCTTATGTTCTTAAATTTGCTAGAAATCTTCTGACAGACAACCAGGTCTTTCTTACTGGAATGTGGATTTCCCATCCTCTCTCTATTGAGCAAAGTCAGCTTATCTTTCACAAACTCAGCTTTCATCTAGTTTAAATAACAGCTAATATATATCAGATAAGTTTTTATTTGAAAGTCGCCTATTTTTTAGCTGTATTTTTTTTAGTTAAAGGGAGAAAGATGAGTTTCTGTTCTTCAGTTCAAGATACTGTCTTTAGGAATTTAAGAACTTGTAGATATTTTATTGGCGAGTGAACAATCTATCTGTAAAGTCTTTATTCTGTAGAGTGGTTGCAAAGACTTTTTTGTAGCAATAATTTAGTCTTGTATCACAGTATATAAACAGCCCTCATTAAAGATATGAATAATACTTCTGATGGTAAAACTTGCGCCTCTGTTCAAAGACAAGAGAATCTCTCTGACGTATATATTTTATGAGCATTATTAACAGGAGTACTAGCATTAGTCTCAGATTCCTCATGTCTGATGAATCTCTGTCATGGATTGGGTCCTTTCAGTGCTATAACAGAGTCTGGAGTATTCATAACCCTCTCACTCCAATATCTTGTCAGAAATGCCTGCCTCCACAGTTGCTGTGCACATCACCTTTACATCATACATTGTATTTGGACTAAAGTTAATCAGTTGTGGACCTCGGCAATAATCGTCTAAAATTTTTCCACCTCTAACTTTTTTCCTCTCTCTTGTTCTGCTGTTTCTCTTTTTGGCTTTTCCCACCTTGCGAAGTGCCAGAACTTCTACCTGATTATCTGGGCAATCACCAGCAATGTGCAAAACAAGGAATTCCTAGCTCTGCTCCAGATACCTCGGTACCTTTCACCCTGACCACAGAAGAATCAAAATGCCTAATCTCACTTGTGGCTTAATCCTGCAAGGTGTTAAACAGTCTGACCCTGATCCAGCAGA
The DNA here is from genome assembly GCF_026122565.2 of Emydura macquarii macquarii. NCBI lineage: Eukaryota > Metazoa > Chordata > Testudines > Chelidae > Emydura > Emydura macquarii. The sequence continues at coordinate 21,780,542 of NW_027131500.1, forward strand.
GCGCTTATTCATGTGCTTAATTTTGAGTTCATGAGTAGTCCCATGGACTTGATTGGGATTTTTCATCTGCTCAAAGTTAAGCGCAAGCTCAAATGCTTTGCTGGACAGTGTGTTCGGTACCTTGCAGGAAGGAAGCACTTGTCTGGGACCTTCAATCTGGTTTAGCTGAGGGTAGAAAAGTAGGAAGCCCATGATGCCTCAACCTCTGCACTTCCCGTACTGGCTGAGCATCTGATGCAGTTGTTGCCAGTGACTGAAACAAATTTAGCAGTAAACTTTGGACCAAGGAAAAGAAGCACAATGGCAGCAATGGAGGTAAGCAAACTTAAAAAGAAAATCCCCCAGAAAAGGGAAGTAATTGAACAAATAGTGTTGCCAAATCTCATGATTTTATCATGTTTCCCAATTTTTGTGTTTTTTTTTAAATCCTCAGCTATTGGAATCAAGGTGTTACTGAGACTCAGCTTTCATTTAAAAAAAGGTTTCTAACCCTTATTGTTTCAGAGAAAAACTTGAAAATATAAGCCATAAATAACAATGTCTGTTTCTTATATAGTGCTTTTCATCTTTAGATTTCAAAGGGCTTTACAAAGGAGGTCAGTACTGTAAGACAAATAAAAACCCCAAATGTGGTGTTTGCTTTAAAAATATATATATATATATATATATTTTATATATTCTATAATCTCATGGCTTTTTGGGATGGATGGGCTATGGTCGATGTTCATGACAACTGCGAAAAAACTGCCTGTGCTTTAACTATGCCTCTGTAAATGCATTTTTCATGCTGCTGCTTTGACTTGGAATGATCTCACAAAATCTGTTTACCAAGGAACCACCTCTTGTTTTATATCATTCTTAGAAATCCACTCCAGCAGTGTCTGTATTGAAAGCCTTCGTTTGAGCTATGGGGTGAAAAAGACCCTCTAAACCACCTCCATCTGGATTTCCCAGTGCATTGGTCACTTAGAGGAAGGCTTTTGGAAATGCCCCTAAATCTCTTGGGCATATATTCCACTGAAAAATAATGGAACTTATGTTCCTAAATCCCCTAGTTGCCATTGAAAATCTCCTCTTTAGATTATGTAAGCTTTTCACAACAGTTACTATTTTTGTATGTTATTTGGAATCAAGAACACTCAATGACATGAAAAATAAAAATGGGAAAGCTGACGGAATATCTTTGAAATTTTTAAACAGTTCACTTTGCTCTTTAAGCAAGCAAAGATGTTGCAAAGGTGTCTGAGGAGTAAGGGGTGATGGAACTGCAGGTCTTTGACCAATTCAAAGGGTCAAAGGATTCAGACTGTTGTCTGATTATCCCTCCAAAATGTTGCACAGATGAACTTGCATAGAAACCCACTTATCTCAGGACCATCCTCCCAGGAAAAAAGTGTGAAAGCATAAATGTCTTTGAACTAAGAACACTCCTTTGATTATAATAATAGTTTCATGTCCCTTCATCCCTTCATCTAGTTTGGCCTCCTGTATATCACATTTCGCTCAGATACCCCTATATTAAGCCCAAAGACTTCAGTTAGACTAAAGTATTTCAGTTTTTGGGAGACTAAATTGTGTGCCACAGACAAAGAACAGGCCAGACCAATGTGCTAGCAATGCCTGAAGACCTTGCAGTGGCAGGGAGTTGATTAGGTGAAATATTCCCAGGTGATCCCAGCAGGCAAAACATACCCGGTGCTGCAGAGAAAGGCAAACCCTTTCATGTCTTTTGTATCTCTTGTTGACATGGCTATCACATCTCGGGGAGGTGGATTAATTATGCAAACGGGAGCAGCTCTCCCATTGGCGGTAGCATCTTCACGAATCAGTACACAGTAGTAGCTCTGTATGTGAAGACAAGCTTGAAATCTTTCAACAAGATTAGATATCATTCTAACTGATGTGCTATAGCGCAAACAGAAATTATGGGCTTGATGCAGAAATAACTGTTGAGGTTCTTTGGCCTCTGTTATGCAGAAGGTCAGACCAGATGATTACAATGGTCCATTCTGGTCTTAAAATCTATTAAATATACTTACTATGTCCAATTCTTAAGAAAATCTGTTTTCCCATTGATAAATGTACTATTAGCTTAGAAGAAAACCTTTGCTCTCATGTAGATACCTGAACGATCTCTCTGATATGAGGTTACTTGGTTTAGCTTGTAACTTTTCACACACTGAGATGAAAAATATACTACTTAGTTAGGGGTTAAACTAATAATGTTGAAAGAATGAGAGTTGATGCTTTAATAATGTTCTATGTACCTGATGCAGATAAAACAATGATGTTTCTTTTGGAAGTGGTCGGCGATCCTTGGAGCAAAATGTTGCATTCCAATAATGTAAATAATGTTACATCAAATGGAAAAGAAAAACTAATGCCAAAATTTTCAACATTAAATGCTTAAAAGTAGATACTTAAATCTTATTTTAATCCTTGAGTTACAGAGATGCTGAAGACTTGCAGCTGCCTTTTGATGTTAATGATAGCTGTAGCTCCTCAGCACCTGTAGAAAATAATGCCACTTTTATTTCCATGAATAAATATCTATTTACATTCCTCGCTTAGATGCTTAATTTCTAAAAGTTTAGCTTAACCATTTAAAGCTGCTTAGGAACATTTCCTATCAGAGAATACCCTCAGAAAAGACTAGGCCATGAAAGGATTTTTTATTCTTGTTTTAGAAACAATATGAACATTGTTTTGAATAAAATAAGTCTTAGCATATGCAGAGCTCAAAAAAGGCTTTTGAAACGAAAATAAAACTTTAACAATTGATGCCTACATTCCTTTCTCTGGAGAAAATAAAAAATGCAGTTGTCAAGTGGCGCATCCTGCTATATTGTTTCGGCCCATTAGAAAACAAATTCACTAAAGTACAGAGAGTTGGTATTGTCAGTTTCCTGAGGGCTCGGTTTAGACTTTGAATTTAGGACAATTAAAATAAAAAAAAAAATTGTATTGAATAGATTATTCATAGCAGGCTAACTTGAAAAACTCAGTTTTGTGTAAAACAGATTTAAAGTAGTAATTACTGTTTTCATGATAAACTAAGGCTGTTCTTTAGTTATTAACTTTAGATATTTTTAGTTAATAAAATAGCATTTCATAACAAATGCATTTAAATAAATACAATCTTATACTGCTGATAAACTCATGTTTATAAAACCATTACATTACTCAATTTTCAACCATACTGGCACTTTCAATTTTAGACCAGTTTTAGTGTATGTTCATTATTTTATTTAATCAAACTTTCATCATACAAAATATTTCAGTCATGGGTGTGTACTTCGTTGTCTCAACATGTATTTTCTCGCTCCCATCTGTTTGAGGATATCATTTCTGTATAAATGTTTATGGCTGACTTTTCCTTAGATCAAGTCCATTAACTCTGTAAATGTGGTCAGCGCTTTCTAGTACACAATCACACACTTGGTCACTTAAGTGTTTCATCTGGTAACAAAAAAGGAAAATCTATATGGGAAATTGGTAAAACAATTATTCACTTATATAGACTGCTTTCTGGAATAGAATGCTGGTAGGCTTTTTAAAGAATGGCTTGCATTTTTCTTCATCTGATCAGGCTAATAACCAGAAGGGCTATTGAAAAGACAGACAAAGGTACTTGTCCATTCAAGATCTGATGAGAAGGTTAGTGGATACCTTGAGTATCCTCCTAGAGATAATCCAAGAAAAAGCAGTATAAACTATTGATAGAATGGACCTCTCCATTTAATGAAGGACTCTTAGAACTTTTAAAGTTTATATGGCACACTTCTGTGTCTGTCCTGTGACCTCCAGATGCACAGACAGGAGATACCAGGCACTGTTGAAACTATCCAAGTATTTCTTTCAGCATCCCACCCCTAAATCCCTGGTCATTCTGTCAGTCCAGGAAAAATCCAAGGAACAGACTCGCAGCCAAAAAGTTATATTTTTTTGGTTAAAAAGTTTGTTTATTCCTCGATGTGCCTCCACTAAGAGTCATTAATTACTGAGCACTTTTTGTAAAGTATGACTTTTTTTTGTGGTGTGGATTGTCCTCACTGACACACGAGTTCAGTTCTGAATACCAAAAAGAGCTGAAATCAATCCTGGTGGAGAGACAGCTCATTGTTAGAACTGTTCTTTCTGTCAAGGCAGCACTTGATGCTTCAGATATGGTGGCCAGGACCATGACCGTGGCTGTAATAGTGAGGAGATGATCTTAGCTCCTGGTGTCTAGTATTTTTTGAGAAGTCCAAGAAACTAATAAAGGGCTTATCTTTTCAGGGAAATGAGCTATTCAGTAGTGGTATGGATTAGACATTACACTCGTTAAGATTCCGGAGAGATCCTTCACTCCATGGCGTTACACATTCCAGCTCCTAGACAGAAACAGTGTTGACAACCATCATTTGAATACAGATTTCAGCAACAATTTCATGCTGCACAGCGTCCTTCAGAGGCACGGAGGAAAAGGCAATGCTTCTACCAAAGATGTTTGTCTACCTCCTAAACAGCCTTGTAAAAGGAATGGGTGCCCAGAAAGCAATGTTGATGGGACCATCACTGCCTAATTGGACTACCAATTATGAATACGCCCCTCTCTATTCAGTTTGGCATCCTCTTTTAAAAATTAGAAAAGCTTGGGCAGGTCCAGTGGACCTTGAGATTGTGAACAAAGGGTTACCTGTCTAGTTACAAACTGTTCCAACACTCTCTGCTCCCTTCTCGGCCCTCTTCAGGTACTCTTCGCGTAAAACAGTTCTAACACAAGAAGTAGATTCTCTCTTGCAACAGTGGAGAAAATGCCTCAGGAGTTCAGTGGTAAAGGTTTCTGCTCCCACTACTACTAAACCGCAAAGAAGAAAGGTTGGAGACCCATCCTGAGTCTCTGACATGTCAATGTCTTCATTTGTTGTTCCAAAGTCAGGATGGTCACTTTAGCCTCTATCATCCCTTCCTTGGATCCCATGCATTGGTACACAGCTCTTGACCTGAAAGAAACTTGCTTTCACATTTTTGATACTTCCAGCCATCTGAATATACCTATGACCTGGTAGGAATATTAAACTAACAATATGGAGCTCTCAGTCTGTTTAATGAGGTTCTTGCTGTAGTGGTAGCCCACCTAAGGACACATGGAACCACATGTACCCTTATATCCACATGTACCCTTATATAGGTGACTAGCTAATATGGGGCTCATCCCCTCAGCAGGCCATAAACTCTCTTTATGAAAGTTTCTGCCTTACTGGGCCTCAGAATCAACGGAGAAATCCACACTGACCCCCAAAAGCAAAGCATTGAGTTCTCAGGGGGAGTGTTAGATTCCAGGTTGTCAAAGGCATACCGCCACAGAGGTGCCACCTGGTGACAGACATATGGAAGTTCCAAAGGCAGCCCAAGACAGGTGAGGACCTGTCTGAATCTTCTGGGGGACATGGTGGCATGCAGTTGCATCACACTGCCATGCCATACTTTGATTTCTTCCTCTGCAGCTGTTGTTGAGATTAGTAGATCTGCCCAACAGAGATTGTATGGATAAGATTTCCTCAGGGAAATCCTGCCATCATTAGACTGGTGGATGCATCCAGACCAAATATGCAAAGGAGTTCCATTCTCCATAACTATTCTGTTGAAGACTATACTTATGGATGCTTCCACCAAAGAGTGGGGAGCACAGCTAGATCAACTACAGATTCAAGGGAAAGCTTCCCTTCATATCAAAGTGCTAGAACTCAGAGAAATTCACCTGGCATCCAAGACCTTCCTGCTCCTCCTTTTCAGATCCTCACCATGTAAGTATTTGGATCACCATAGTGTTGTCTGTGTTACATCAACAGACCAGGGGAAACCTCATTATCATCCCTCCCTTTGTTGGGAAGCCATAGGCTTGTGGACATGGAATATTTGGCATTATATCACCCTGGTGGTTCTCCATCTGCCAGGCCATGAGAACACTGCAGCAGACCAGCTCAGCAGAGACCTTGCTGATAGCCATAAGTGGTGCCTCACACCTTCCGTCCTCCAGACAGTCTTCCCACAGATGGGGGTAACCGAAGATAGAACTGTTTGGTGATCTGCCACAATCTTGGCTAGTCATCCCCTGATTCAGAATCCATGGTACTCTAAACCACTGTGACAAAGTTATTTAAAGGACTCACATATGTCTTTCAACCAGTCAGAGAACCCCCTCCTCCTTGGGACATCAGTATAGTGTTGTCTGACTTAATGGGTCCCCCATTTGAGTCCTTGGCTGTCCACTCATTCCAGCACCTCTCCATGAAGGCAGACTTCCTGTAGGCCATTATGTCAGCCAGGAGGACTAGGTAGGTCATGGGCCTCCTGGCAGGTGCCTCCTTACACTCTTTCACAAGGATGAAGTCATCCTAAGGCCTCCTCCAAAATTCCTGCCTAATGTTGTATGAGGCTTTCAAATTGATCAGTTAAGTCATCTGCTGGTCTTTTTCCTCAAACCTCATTCTTTACCAGCCAAACCAAAACTTGGCACACTGGATGTGGTTAGAGCATTGTCCTTTTACTTAGATGGGACCTGCTTATTCAGAGACACAGAGACCATTTGCTGTGTTTGTGGAATGGATGAGGGGACAACAGATATTCTTGCAGAGATTATCCAGTGGGTTTTGGACTGTGCACATACCTGGTATGTTTTAGCAAAGAAAAATATGGAACACATCAGGTCTCATTCCACCAAAGCCCAGGCTGCCTCCACCACCTCTTTGAACAATGTCCCGTAACTGAGATTTGTAGTCTACACTCACCATGTCTTGGTACAGATTTCTAGATTAGATGCAAACTTTGTTAGGACAATCCTTCAGTCAATATTTAAGCAGGATTGTTGATGCCCATCTCCAAGCACAGGATCCTGCTAGCTATCACTGGGAATGGAATCTGTGAGGATGATTATATGAAGACATAATATTACTTACCTTACAGTAATTGTAGTTCTTCAAGATGTGTTGTTCGCATAGATTCCAGGACATGCCCTCCATCCTCACAAATTCATGGGATTCTTTATTGGTGAAGGCACAGAGACCTTTTTACTTTTGGCTTCAGTGATTGGGAGGGCTCCCAGTGCACAGGTGTGGCCAAACAGACAGTGTTATTCAAAAGACTGATTCATCATGCATGAGGCGCATGCGCCTTGAGTTCAGAATCTTTTTGTTGAACAGGAGGGTGATTTTTTTCCCAGGGGATTTTTTCATCTGCTTTAAGAATTAAGAATATGTAAGCAGGGTTAAACCTGCGGTCATTGTAATGGCTAGTAAGGACTCAGGAATCATGTATTTGAGGTGAAGGTAGAACAGATTTATTTATGCAGGCACTTAATTAATCTGTGTCTTCTCAGTCTTCTGGAAACATTTCAGGTTTTTGTTTGTGTCCGTCCATAATGATAAGGTGCTTGTACTCTGAGTCTCCAGGATTTTCTGGTGAGCAGTGCTCTTTGAGGCTACTCACCTTTCCCTCTCAAAGTATAAAAGGGGGAGTGACACGAACCATCCTTCAATTCTTTCTGGATGCAAAGTGAGCTCGGATCACACAGTGTCCTTGATGCTTTTCTCCATCAGTTCCTTTTTCATCTGCCTTTTTAGATTGATATTTATTTTTAGTTTGTCTTCTTTTTAAAGTGGGGGGGAGGGGGAATCCAACTGTGCGCTCATCCTGCACAGGCATTATCGGTGTGCATACTCAGCATAAAGTGCTTCATCCCTGATGAGGGGTCAGTCTCAAAAGGTAGTTGAATAAAGTCTGACAATGTGCAAGTCAAGCATTTAGCTTGGAGATCGACCCCCAAGGGTGTTAGGGCTGATGCAGGCCAGCTGAATAAATCTGCCGGCGTGTATAAACACAGCATTGGCATTGGAGATCTTGCTGCAGTCTCATCCAGCTGGTTGGTCTGGCACCATTGACCAAACAAAAGGAGATCTCTTCCTGATGTCCAATCGACTGGAAGTATCCATGAGATCCTTCCTCTCTATGTGGGACAACCCTCCAGGAGCAAGATTGACAAACAGTGTCTTTAAAAAAAAATCCCACCCAAACCACTACCCTTCCACCTCTTTCTCCCTGAAAAGAACCCAGTTCATCTGTTTCAAACGTCAGAGCATTTGTGTCTGTTTCTAGATGTTGGACTATTGTACAGTATGCAAATGTCTTATCCTTAGCACTTTGTATAACAAACAACCTGCTATCCCTGCACAAAAGTTGTGAGGACAGTGAAACCCTGTTAGACTCCTTAACTGCATTAACGTTCTTGCCAGAGAACAGCAACAGAATGATGTCTTTCACCAGGCTATATCCGAGTCCTTTGCAGAGTCCTTTGTACTTCTGTAGGGCTTTCCTCCCGGTGACATTATGAACACCTAAGCTATAGCTTCTTGGAATATTCAAAGTGCTTTAATGTAAAAGGGAAAGGAAATATATGCCTGTAAGAATGTTCGTCTCCTTTGCCATCTCCAGTATTAGTCCCAGATGATGGACAGGGATGCCTGAGTAAAACTGTGTCTTGGCATATTCTTTGAATAGTGTTTACATACAACAGCACTTAGCTTATCAAGGTCTCAGTATTGCATAATCTGCCCTGCAAATGGAGTAAGCTCCAGCAATGCTTTTTACTACTAAGAGAAATACCAATTGTCTGCACTTCTCTTTTCTGGACTGCAGTTAGGATTTCCAGTCATGGCATGATCTGGAGGTCTTTCTGAAAGTCAGTCAGGATGAAGCCAAGGTGCTGCCAACAGCCCTGACCAGGCCTTGGTGGTTTTGTCTTCTGACATCCTAGGCCTGATGTTGTCACCATCAATTTTACTTTCCTGTCTACTGGATTTCTGTCTATGGGTTGGGGGGAGAATCTTTGCCTGAGACTGAAGTTTCTCATCTTGGTAGCCTGACTTTTGGATTCCTGGGATGCTCAAGGTGGAGGATCTTCTGAATTCCAGGGTCTTCGGTTGGGAAGCATGTCTTTTGACCAGACAACCCTACTCCAATGAATTGAAAAAGATTTCTCATCTCAGCAGCTCAGAAAGAAACTTGCTTTTAACGTGACTGTCTATTGCACTTGGAAGAGTTAAAACTGTTTGTTTTATTGGGCTACATAAGGCTTATTGAAGTGTACTCAGCGAAATCAAATGGAGCATCCATATGTTGCCTGAGTGCTGTCTTAGCCATATAATTTTGCAAAGCTATTACCTGACACTCTGTAGGTACTTTTAAGCAGTTTTGTCCATCACTGAGGTAAATGTCAGTAAGGTGAAATTACAGTCACTTCTATTACTCTCTTGACCCAACATCCAGAAATGATGCTTGTCTTTTTCACCTAGAACTTCTTAGCTTACCTTCCTGGAAGTTGTATGGCTTACTGAACCCCCTGCTATTGGGAATATATAGAGATCACTCAAACATGAGAAGTTGCATACCAATAACTGTTGTCCTTTGAGAGTGTTGCCTCTGCATATTCACATTCTCTGCCTACTTTCTTCATTTATTCAGTGTCTTAGGTCAAGAACTCCTGAAATAGAGATGGAATTGAGGGCCACATTCTTTTATACCCTCTGAATCCTCTGTGAAGGGGGAGGAAGAGGCCCCAAAGGACACTGCATACCAGAAGATTCTCGAGGCTTGTAGCACAGATGCAAGTGGGAATATGCAGAGGCAGTGCTTTTGAACATAGTGTTGGTGGAAGATAATAGTTTAGGTATAGTAGGTACAACTGTGAATCCGTCTAAAAGTATTCCTTAAAGCAAATATTTTTAACGTCCATCTCCGTGTGATGCTCATACAATTATCAATACTTATCAAAATGAGAAAAGGCAAGGTATTTGTCCCATGTATGTCAATTATGTCAATTTTAAGAACCTGTAAGGCCAGTTCAAAGTGCAAAGAAAATATTTTCAAGTTTACAAAATTAGCCAAATGTTTAACCCTTCTCTGACTCCACAAAAACTCTATAAAATATTTGCTTCCACATTCCTAGGCCAATATTCAATATGCTTACAGTTAATGTTGATAAGCACTTATTCTAAACCCTGATTTTCAGTTGGTTTTTTACTTTTACAAACGTACATTGAAATGTTTCTATTATGGTCTCAGTCCAGAGGTTTTTTAATTCTAAATTTCTTAATCTGTTCAGCCATTTGAGTTAGTGATGAATGAATATTTTTCAGATTGTAAGATTGCTTGGAGTCTAAAATTGTCATCTTTTTTTTTTTTTTTTTTTTTTTTTTTTTTTTAAGTCAATGTAAAAATAACATTTAAAGCCAATTGTTAGAAATCTTGTGCTAGTATACTGGATAGGTAATGCTCATACACCTGCATCCATCAGAGGAGAGACTGGCTTGACCTCAGTTAGTTCAGCATGTAACAGCAGAGAGAAATTCAAGCTACAAATCACTATACAATTTTGAAAATACGACGAGAGTCCTGTAGCATCTTAAAGACTAACAAATTTCTGCGGGCATAAGCTTTTGTGGGCTGCAACCCACTTCATCAGATACAATCTTGAGATTCCTTAAGACCAACTGCTAGCAAAGCAAAACAAAGAATGTACTTACTGAGAAGTGAAGAAGCAGAGAAGAAAAGATGGATGAACTACAGGCTGAGAATAGATTTCAGAAAATGATATTCCACTGATGAGGCCAAAAAGGTGTTACAGTGAAGAAAATAAATGTGTATCACTCCTGAGGCCTGGTAATACTTCCATTCAGCCATTATTATAAGAAACTGCTTTAAAGCCGTTAATGTTAAGACACTGATATGCTGTTAATGAAAAGTGGATGACCAGATTCTGTAAATGAAAAACATGGGGGTGCACATGGGCAAGGTTGGTGAGGGTGGTCAGGGAGGCTGGATATAAAAAGGGTACTGGAAGGAGGAGAAAAGGGTGCTCTTCCCCCCTCTCCCCCCAGGCCATTCTCCTGCTGTGGAAATCAGGACACATTATGTAGAAGAGTGGTAGAAAACCATACTTACTTATCAATGTCCCCTTTACTGTTTTCTTCCCATCCCAGCTCCTTTACTTCTTTTTTCTACCCTATTTTTAGTTTGTTTTCTTCAAGTCCTTCCTTTATTTCCAGTTCTTCTTTCTCTTTCTACTATTTTTTATATTATTTTTCATGTCATAGTCTTTTTTCTTCACTTTTTCCTCTATTTCTTTCTTCATCTCTCTCTCTTTCACCTATCACTCTCCTTTCACTCACTTTCTGTTCTTTACCTTATTCTTTTTCTCCGTCTTTCTCTCCCTCTTCATTCTCTTCCTTTACTGCATACACCTGTTCATTCATTTCCCCTCACTCATACCAGTGAAGCCACCTCTCACCACCTTCTTGCACTGTGAGGTAGTGCTTGTAGAAGCTGAAGGCCATGGGAGGAGGGCAAGGGGGAGATATGCACGTAAAGAAGGAAGGAGAGGGTAACTCAAGTTTTTGAGTAATGCAAATGTAAAAAAGCCTCAGAATAAGGTTGAACATATAATGGCTGAGATACCTGTAATAATTTTGCCTATTTCTTTGAGTGCCATGTAGTTCAGGTTTACTACCAACTACTTTCTCACCAGATTAACTAGGTTTCACCTTCCCAGAACATTTCAGTACAATCAGACTTCTTAAGATCAAGCAACATGTTTTCCTGAGGATTAGAGGTTTAAATCTCCAGTATACTTCAGTGACAAAGGTGTCTTCAGTGTACAGTGACAAAGGTTTTTTGACTTGGAATGAGAAGATTTTGACATGACAACCACTAAGATCTCAAGCTGATTTTGGATATTATAATAATATATATGCAATGAAAATGATTTTGTGCTTTATACAGCTTTATCCAATATAACAAATAACTTAAGAATTAAAAGTTCTTGTTTGCAAATATAGTGAGTCTACTCTGAAAAATTACTAAAAATTGCATATAGTATTCTGTTTGTGCTGCAGTGATGTCCAAGAGCAAACTTGCAAAGATATCACTGCGACAAGTAGCATGATTATAAATGTAAAGTTGTCTTTCTAACAGCAAATCCTGCAGACATCTACCTTTGATCTAAAAGTCCAAATGAATTATTTCTGGCTATTGCATGATTCTGGGGGGCAAATTCTGTCACCAGTTAGGTATATTTTTGCAGCACCATTGTCAAAATGGGGTGTATGTTTATTCCTTCTTAAAGCATCAACTGAACTATTTATGCATTTTCAATAGCAGGACAAAATTATATGCTCACTTATACCCCTCTATAACCTCCTTGCCTTGGAATTGGAATTTTGTTAATTCTTTTGAAGCATTAAAAGGGATAAAATGTGGATTAGACAGCTATGAGTGTATTGGCTCTGCAATGCTATTGAAACTAAAAAGCAGTAAAAGCTTACCTTTTGACACTAATATAAGCAGCAGAACTCACAAAGTGGCAGATCTGTTGAATAAAAAGCTATTTTTACAGTCACCTTTTGGAGTAAAACTGATATTCAAAAACAAGAGAAAGTAAGAGAAATTGAAATATAGGTTTAACCTTCCCAGTTGGGGTATGTGTGCAGGGGAATCACCACTATACCCCGGCTGGGAATGTGAAACCATGCTCCAAACAGCTGCACCGTCTCAGTTCTTGCCTCAGGGTTTTCTCTATTTAACATGGCAATGATGATTTAGAACAATTCAGAGCAACACAGTCTCATTGCCCCTTAGGGTCTTGTCTCCAGGACTTCACCATCTTCAAAGCGCTTCTTCCAGGTTTCTCAGCCCTCTTCATCTGAGGCTTTGCCCCTGCTTGATCCTGGTGCCTGCACTTGTCTTCCTCTCAGATCATCCACATGACAGGTGTGGAAAACCCCTTCCCAAGCCCTTGCCTGATCCTCGATTTCTCTTGTCTCCCTGCTTCAAAAGTAGGAAGCTTTACATACAGTTTTCTGTAGGACACATTACTAGGAACAGGCATATGACCTAAAACTACAGCTCTCAGCTCCAAAGGACCTAAGGGCATTAACAAATTCACTGGGATGTTATAAAAGGCAAAGAAGAGAGTTGGTTTTTTTTTTCCAGCTGAGCATACAAATGAGATGAGGCAGAAGCAGAGATACAAGGAATGGCTGTCCTATTTGCTAGAGTTGCAAAGAATGCGCCTCAACAACAGGAGGACAGTTAAGAGGAGACAGAAGAGGCAGTGTCAGATGAGCAGGGATACATCAACTTTTATTTTTTTTAAAGAATATATCGTCTTTTCTTCTTTGTTTGTTGGAAAGACCAGGATGTTTCTCCTCCTTCTCCTTGATTCATTCTGATAGCATTAAGGCTGTGGTTATTTTCTCTGTTGGGGAAGCCTGAAGAAACCCTGTGCCAGAGATTTTTCTAGGGCTAGCTGAGAGGCTAGCTGGGGAAAAGTATCTTAGGGTATGTCTACGTTGCGGACACTGCGTCGGGCTCCACGGATCGATGCCGTGGGATCGATTGAGTGGGCAGTGCAGACCCACTCAGTCGATCCCGGAAGTGCTCTCCGGCCGACACAGTTAATCCACCCCTGTGGAAAGAGTAACGCTGCGTTGACTGGAGGGTGTTTCCTTTCGATGCAGCGCAGCGAAGATGCTGTGATAAATTAAAGTTAGTAAGTTGACGGGAGATATGCAAGCTTCAGTATATAGCTTCCATCTCTCTTGTCGACGACCGCCGGCAGTGTAGACCAGGCCTTAGTTGCTTCAGTCTGTTTGATCAAAGTCCCATCCCAATAGCCTTATATATATTGAACAGTATGAGGAAAGTTCCTGGGACCAGTGCTTTGTTCTCTTAGATTGTGATCAGGCCAAGTGCATAGAAACACGTATGAAAGTCTTGAGTACTCAGAATGGGATAGTGCGTTAGAGTTTAGATAGAATGTGAACTCGTATAAATTATGTTAGCTCTTATAAAGGCACCATTTGGCTTAAAAGTGTGATATTACTTTACTGTTTTCTATATTATAAACCAAAAGCTTCACAATGTTTGTTTATCATAGTGTATTCTGTATTTTGACAAAATTCATCTATATTCTCTGCTGGTTCATATGATGTGTATTTGAATGAATACACATGCACCACTGTACATCAGGATAATTACTGCATAGCCAGTTTTAACTTTATAAATCGCTCTGAACTAATGTTGAATGTTTTTAGTAACAATGTATGAACACAGGCTAATTCAGCTGTAATTCAACCCATCAGTTTTGCTGCCATTCATAAACTGCTCAAGCTGTGCTCTTAAAGTTTATGAAGGCCTCAGAAATCCTAGATTGAATTACAGCTTTATTCGCTATATAAACTAGAATGGCTATATGTCATAGCATTTAGTTTGTGAGTCTGAAGAGGTTTTATAATCCTTAAAATATTACTTATCATTTAATGTAAAATTTCTATTTTATATATGAGATGCGGGAAGAAGAATGCATTTCATGATTACTTTACCTTTTCATGTGTTAATTACACTGGATGTGTGTATGTAAATGTGTCTATGTAAATATTTGTTTATGGATTTGTGTTATCGGGCAGCCCCACTTAGAGCACCCTCTAGCAGAAGGCTGCGATGGACATGCCTGCATCAGTTTCTCTCCTTCAGAGTCCCCAGTAACACCACACAAGCTTTCTTGCCTCAATAATAACCCTCGCTGGGGCTGGTTTTTACAAAAATATAGTGCAAATAATCTGTAACAAGACTCCCAAAGTACAGTCCATTTGTCATACCCATTGCATGTAGTTCTTAAAATCCCATGACCTCTAGTCCATTGACAAAGCACATACCACACTCCGGTGTTTTCTGTCACACCTGGGTTCTTCATGGATCCTTTCCTGTCCTCCTACCAGGGTAGCCACCTCAGCTCTTGCAGCTGGAGTGCAACTTTGCTCTTTGCAGTAGGAACACTCACAGCCTTTCTGCTGGGAGTTCATTCTAACCAAGGGAGTATACCTCTCTCCACTGGCCCTCAGCCCTTTCTGGCCTTCTTATTACAACTCTCCAGCATGGAGGTGTCATCAGGTAATCCACTCTGCTAATCTCTTGCCTTCAGCCCTCTCTGTCTTAGAAATCAGCGGGTAACTCTCTCTTCTCTGCTCTCTGACCTTCAGGCTTCTCCAGTCTTCTGGCCCTGGCTCCTGTGGCTTCAAGACATCAGCTAGCAAGCCCCTCTTTGAGGCAGGGGAGCAGCGCCTCTATCTTCATTTATATGGTGCAGGTGCCCTCTCTGAAGCCCTGTTAGGGTCAGCTGATGAATCACAACTGCACTATTGTCTTCTTTCTTTACAAACCAGTGTGATCCTATGTCAATGTTTGTGTGTCAAGTGTTGATTACCATTATTATTTGCTGTGCATATGCATATGGGGGTGTTTTCTTACATTGTACATATATATTTCAAGCCAAACAAACTTGCACCTTGAATGATGAATGGAGTGTTTTCCAATACTGCATCTTCACTTTTTGAAGCACATTTTCATTAGGCTGCCAGAAAACTGCAGATCAGACAAAATGTTTTCTTAAAATAAGGTTGATTTTTCTGGAGCAAAGCGCTAACGTTTTGTATATAAATGATTTCTTCATAATCACTGGTTAATCTTTAAATATTTTATGTCCACAGATTGCTGAGCCAAACTATGAAGGATCATTTAGTGAGAGTGGCAAATGAAGCGGAATTTATCCTGAGCAGACAGAGAGCAGAGGATATTCACAGACATGCTGAATTTGAGGTAAGAAGTAAAAAGATCTTGTGGACCAGCAAATGGTAAGGCAGTTCAATCCTGCTGGGTGTTTGGGAGGTGTCCTTAACTCCCATTGACTCTAGTGGAAGTACAGAATGCTTAGAAATCTGAAGGAGTGGTCTGCACCTTGAAGAATCTACAAATATTATTTTTTGGGAGGAGGAAGATGGGCAGAAAGGGAGTCTCTAACACACCAATCCTTAGTCACTTCCATCAAGTAAATAATATTGTAGTGTTTTCTGTTCATGAAGCTTTGTAGCATCAAAATATTTTACTAAAGAGTCATAAATCAAGATAAAATTCACATTTAAAAAATTCTTTACCAGTGTTAACTTATCTGAGCAGATTAAATAAAAAAAAAAATCTCTTTCTTGCTCTTCATATGGTTTGCTTACTTAACTCATCTTGGATAGTTTTTAATAAATTTCACTTTTTCATGTGGCTCAATACAGATTTGTTGCATTGCTATTTTTGTCATTCCAGGAGAATTTTAAAATGAAATATAAACATATATATTCATAGAACTATAACAAAAATGCAAATCTTATTTGTAACAGCTATTTGACCAATTTTGGAGCTTAACTACTTAAAAAAAACACACACACACAAAGGAACTCTGTTAATTATGCCACTGTTTAAAAAAACCCAACAAATCCAAAACTAGTGATATCTCGTATGGCATTTCAGTTCTACTTAAAGGGAACTTAGTCTGCCTTCTGGCACACCGTATTGCTTGTGGTTTTGTTGTTAAAATGAAACGTCACGTGTATGAAGGCTTGCTTGTGTTTAACGAATTTCTAAGATGTTTTTCTCTTAAATCTTTACTTGAAAATCTACTCCCAAAGATGAAAGCATATTTATCGTAGACTGTGCTTATATTCTAAAGGTCATCTATGTTGGCCCCAGGATTCAAGCTGTGCGTTGTTTAGTAACATATCTGCACTTCATCTAGACCTAGGTACCTCCTCCTGCAAACAGAGATCCTGTAAGATAGCTATAGGACCATTTTGTGGGGGTGAAATAGCAGGCATGTTTCATTTATTACATCAAGGCAATCAATGGTTTGACAACAGTCCTGTGGAGATGAAACTGCATCTTTTTAGTTCAGTGCCTGATAATCATTGGAGTGGGACATGCTTGACATTTTGTGCTCTGGATTTATGCAGAAGCTCCATGCATGACATGGTGTCATTGATTAGAAGAACAGCTCACTTTTTTCTCCAGCTGCAAACTGTAAGAAAAGACAGGGGGGCAGGGGCATGGGGAGCTACATGAAAAGCATTGGGCCTTATCATGCAAATATGGGATATGAATGAATACACTGATTCAATGGCAACATCACTACTAACGTTATTTCTGTCACAAAACACCTTTTTCTATGGTGTTTGGCAAGAATGTATGCTGAGCAAGAACTTTATTTTTGGTATTGCTTTGTGTATTGCTTATGCCTGATCTCTCTAGGACAGGCGTTGGCTGACACTTTAAGTTGATGTTGCTTTGAATCTGTGCTATCTCAGTATGACGGCTCAAGGGATTTAACTCCTATCATCTTGAATTTAACCAGGAATTACATTACAGCAGTTCTGTTTTGTTTATCAGGGTTAATTTTGTTGCTGTGCATCTGCTTCTGAAAGGTGTGCTAGGAAAATCTAACTGTATAGGATCATTTCTGTATAGCATTAAAATAAAAATACAGCTATTAGAGCTTTTGGGGTTCCATAACACTTAAATGCTAAATTTAGCATCTTATGTAAATTAATTCTGAGACAGACTTCAATCAGTTTTGTAGTCCTTCTATGGAAAGGAAATAAGTAGCTGCAGACAAATGCACTCCCCTTAGAACACCCATCAAAGTTCAGAAATCCTAGAATGGCTTGTCACATTTGTGTCATGAATTGATCTTTAGACTTTTTAATGGTGTAGTACACTGTGCTAGTGCTTTAATAGACCAGGAAAATGAGCAGTTGTTGTATACAATAAAAACTCCAAGAAATGGAAAGACTGAGGAATGTTGTGGCAAAGTAGGTTAGTCCAACAGCATTTTCCCTGAAGAAAGATAGAGTCAAACCTGGTTTTAATCACAAGTGAAATCGTTTGGCAAGATTCCCCTGTAGTCACTTATCACAAAACTGCCACAGAATTTGGTGTGATTGGCAGTCTTTGTTCGGAAAATTCTTAGGACTGGAATAGGGCAACTATTTCTGATCAGGACTGAAATGTAGCGGCAGACCTAAATGCTCAGGGTAGCAAAATGAGGGAGAGGAACTGATAAAATGTTGACAATTTTGAAAGAATTTGTTTGTTTTATTTAGATTTATAAACAATAAAAGGAACATTCCTATCTTTATTCTTAGTGCTTCTGATCACTCTTTGAAGCAACTTACAATAACCTTTAGTCATCAATAGGCCACCACAAAAACAGTTTTTAAGGCCTTCTGCCATATTCCTACCACTACTCACTCTTAAATCTTTGCCTTCTGAAAGCCAGGAAAAAGAGCTGGGCATTGCAGAGTGCCCTGAAAATAATCAGCTTTGGTCTGTCTTGGAACTGAGACAGAATTTTATGTGGAATTATTTTCAGAAATAGAAGATTTCATTTTAAAAATGAAGGCTTCCAGTTTCATTGGAAGCCAAAATATCACTCTTACCATTGAAAACTTTGTGGTCTGGTTCTCGGAGGGTTTGGTGTCAGGAGGAAGGAAAGAGAGGGATTGTGAGAGGAGATGGATATTTAAGTAAAGTGTGTAGTATTAGATGGTCACTGGTGGCAATAGGCAGAAGAGGCTAGATAAGAAGCAGAAGCAGTGGGGAAAGCACAGACACCAGGATAAGACAGGAAAGATGGCTCTGCTGAATGAGTCCACTTCGAAGATGGAATGTAGTGGAGCATGTGTCATCTCTGTATATGTCAATTTCCAGATGTCTAGAGGGAATGGGATTCTAGTATGTGGTCCTTTCTCCATTACAAGCACAGACAGAAATTTTTTACCTATGAAGCAGCAAGTGAACATCGGCGAAAGGAGTGGTGACAGAAGGAGGCAGGAGAACAATTTTGCCCCCAGGAGAAGCTAAAGAAGCCAGCACTCATTCCTCTCTTTGGTGACAGGGATCATTTCCTCTTGGCCACATAAGAGTCTGCTTTGGTCTCTCTTTGGTCTCATAGATCCTAAGCATATGGGTGTTATGGAGGAGACATAGGGAAAAGGAAGACCCTGCAAGTGAGAGGGATGAGGCGGTGGGAGAAGGCTCTTTGTCTGGAGGAAATCAACAGAGACCAGCCCATTTTCCTATACTCTTTCTGGGTGGTCCTCCTTCACCAACACTGTTCCATTGTGCTCTGAGGAGAAAGAGGTAGATAAACCTATGGCTATCTGTATCTATATGGGGGTGCACAGAGGGAGTGGAACATACACACATCTGACAATTTAATTAACATGACCAGACATGACCGATGAGGCGATATCATCATCATCATCATTTTACAGATGGTGATTCTGAAGCACAGAGGTCATGACTGCCAGGTTTATACAGTGAGAGTAGAAATATTAAAATCACCTGTGTGGCTTAGGGACACAGGCCCCACTGAATGGCAGTGGGAGCTGTGCTTAAAGATCACTTAGGGTTTTTTGAAAATTCCACACTGAGTAATTGACAGAGCTTGGGAATATTACCCAGATGTCCTGCTTCTGACTCCTGTGTTCTGTTAGTTACACGCTTCCATCCAGTCCTCTTTATGTAAGTGACCTTGAAAATCTGGTGATTTGTGCCATGTCTCAGAACATATATTTGTGCAGGCTGTTACAGGGATGGGCTTTGGAGGGTAATCAGATTTGGTGTTGGGCAAGTTTTGTGTTTCACATCAAATTTTGCTTTGTTTTATAATTTATGGCCATACCATGCCCTTTTTATTTTTCTATAAATATAAATCCAACAGCTATTTAAACCCTATGGGTACAGGTTTCTCTTTTTAGCATCAGTTTAGTTCAGTGTTGTGAAACTACCGCATTTTGACCCAATTCCATGCTCCACCACACTTTCACTCCAATGGTTAGCATAGAATATCTTAGTCAATCATTCCTCTAACAATAGATCTTTCCTGGCTAAAAAACCACAGGACTTGAAGGAGGCACTTTATAAAACCATTCAGAATATTTTTGTTAAAATATTGCAGATTGTGAGGGAGTGGATGCATGGGCTGAACAGTATAATACAACCCCCAGATACCTAAAACACAAATCTGTGGTGTTTTTCATTCAGTCAGTCTGAGCAATACAGTGACAGTCTTTGACTGGCAATCATTTTATCGGCGATGCAAACAGATGCCCTTTAAAATACCACACACCCACACATGCCTTTCTCCTGGTTTTAGTGTCCTTTAAAAATGTTGAGTGGCATTGTAACTTTCCTATTTTTTTTGCCTTTTATTCTCTTGAACTTGGTGGTAGCCTGCATCATACACAGGACTGCAAAAACTGGTGTTCTGATTATTACTGGTTTCTGTTGATTAACTGGGAATTTCATGACTTTTCTTTTGTATTTGTTATAAATCATGTTAGGCAGCTAACTTCTCTGCATGATTTCTCTTCAATAATTAAATCTAGCATTTCTAGCTGCTGTAAAATTTGTTGCCCTTTTCTGTTCAGTTATGTTTCCTCATGCATAAAACTTAGACTTCCTCACAGTTTTAATTCTTCTTCAGTACCAATTTATAGGACACGGTTTAGCTGTAATGAACTGTGAATGTTTTACTTTATGGTTCATGCTGAAGTATGAACCTTAATGTTAATATTCTTGGCTGAAGTAATATGCAAGGCTAGCCTGTTTGGCTTTCTTCTGGTAATTTTGATATATATATTTTGTTTTTGTCTTGGCAGAAAACTAAATTTACTAGTTCTGATGATTCACAATCTAATGTGTGCTACACCCTTTTCCTTATTCATGTAGCTAAGTATTAAATGTTATAAAGGATGTTCTTTTCTAATAAGGGAAATAACCAAAAGCAAGTGGAAGCCAAACAGAATAGGCTTAATTCAGAGAGCATCGAGGAGGCCTAGAAGGATATTTGTAAATATTTTTCACTTGTTTGAAGTTTCAGTGTTTTGTGTCTTGGTAAAGGCTTCATCTGGCATGTACTTATGGTAACTGGTAATCTACATACACAGCATACAGCATTTTTGGGTTGTGGGTGGGGTGTTTATCCTAATTTTATAGCTACACTCTCCATATAATTTCCAAGGTTTATTTTTAAAATAAAAGCTGCTTTATTATAGAATTTTAATATCAAGCTCACACTTTAAAGGGAATGATTCCATGTCTTTGCAGCATCCTGTCATGCAAGGGTCTTCTTCAATGCACTAAATGACTGTGACCAGATTTGTGGAAATAAAATATTAGTAATACTTTTAAATAACTAGGTATTCGGAACAATGGTGTTGGGTATTATCAATTTGCAGGTCCACTTTGAATAAAGATTATGCAGTGACTGGTAATGTAAATTTCAGGCTTTTTGTTGTACTTGACAACAAATACGCTCATACTCCTTTTGCAGAATGTAGCTCGCTGGCAATTGGACATGTTGTCACACCAAAAGTATGGCGTCACACATTTCACTGTGAATCAACTTAATTCCATCTCAAATTTACAGCTTTAAATAAATAAATAAATGTTATGTTTTGCATTGGGTCGCTTAGGCATTATACCTCCATCTGTCAGTAGAAGGAAGGAAGTATTTTGATGCTGTTTCTTAATGTTTTAGATGTTACATTAAAATAAAGAGGAGACCATTCTGGTGAAGTTCTCAGCTTGGGAGCATTTTCTCCTGGGGACTCAACATACTAAGGATTGCTGCTGCAGTATGTTGGAGAGCCCCAAATTGAAGATTTAGCATGATCACTTTCTTGAGAAGACAGAGGCTTAAAGCTCCGTCACAGCTGACGGTAAAAAGAATTCTGAAGTGAGAGATTCTGTTGAACATCTCAGAATATTTCTTAGTTGGTGTTCAGACCCAGAAAGGTGCCACTGCTGTACCTGTGCATTGGGAAGGTAGGGTGTCAGATGGATAAAAATAGTATCCTGATATGAAAGTGTGGATGAAAACATGCCTTTGATGGTCCTTTCATGACTTTTTAATGGCCAGGAAGAGAGGAGGAGAAGGGGGAAAAGCTCACACAGGGATACTTGGGGTGAGGGGGGGAAGCCCTCTTCCTCCCTTCCTCTTTGTTTTTCCCCCCAAGTTTACCTTACTTTGTAAAGTTTCTCAGAGCTGCATTTCTAAGGGTTATCGAAGATGTGACATAGCTTCAGATGCAGCATGATACTATAGCAAAAACTTTCTCTTCTAACCTCCTTCTCTGCCAGTATGAGCTCCTCTGAAAAGAACAGTAATGATGATATCTCTAATTTGTAGATGACGTTACCTGACAAACCATGAAAAGGGGTATTTGAATTCTGTGAAAAGACTTTCCCGTATTTTTTTTTTTGAAAGGTGAAATTTAATCGTGGTGTTATATTGATTGAAATGAATACAATTTGCATATTAAGTTAGAAAGAAACTTGTACAATTCAGATTTGCTTGAGAACTTATTGTGAAGCACTTGGGACTGATCAGCCATTGCCAGTTAGATTTCAGAACTGGCAAAATATTCTTCTAAAATATTGCTTCAGTGGATGTTTTCAAAGAACAATTAGACAAACACCTCAAAGACTGGACGGAAGTGATCACTTAAATAAAATGTAGTTTGTATACATTTCCCTTTTCAAAAAGATATGAAAACATACTTTAATTCATACCAGAAAAAACACCTCCTGCCCCTCCAAATCACTTTGTATATGTAAATGAAACATTCTGTGGATGATAAAAAACAGGCTGCTGAGTAAAGTCCTGCTAGATGTTCAACCATCATTGTAAAACACTAAGCAAATAATTTCTATAAGAAAGACTAGGTTTTAGAATGTTTACGCAGGCAAAAATTATTATATGCTTAAGTTTTCTTTAAAATATTTTTAGAACATCTTTTATAGTATTAGGGAGGAGATTTTTTGTATTTGATTGCTGTATCTTATACATACAGATGTGATATGTCTGCCTCTCTCTCCACTCCCAGTCATATGAAGTCTCCATGTCTTAATCATGTCTTAGTTTTTCTAACCTTTTCCACATTAAGGCATTAACAACAAGTGATTTTCAACAAGTATTATTGGTGAGCTAATGAGAGCTCTTCCTACCTTGCTTGATGAGAAGTTGGGGACTTGCAGGGCCAATCTCATGATTTTTTTTTTTCATTTTGTATTTATCATTCAAGTAATTTAATGTCCCGGACTTGTTTAGATCAAAGCAATCTATGCTTAAGTTATTCAACTGTCCATGGAGGATTTCTCCTTTTTTACAGTGACTTGTCTTCATGGATCAAGTACCAAAAAAAGCCTCATTAAAGACAGGAAACAGTATTGCCCACCACTGTCCAAAGTCTTGCTAAAGTGAAGTATACTTGGTCTCAGAACATGGGGAAGGGAATTGCCATAGAGCTCTCAACAAATTTCTCATACCATTTAAAGAGAGTTGAATTCCTCAACATGGAGCCACAAGGGTGACAGATGATATGACCATTTAAAATAAGAAAAAAGGTGTCAAAGCCTATGGATAACTTTTTGGGACAAGTACCTACATAGGGCCACACATGTGCGTAGTGTTTTACAATGCAGATGAAGATAGATTCCCTGTCCACAAAGAGATTTACAGTTTAAAGTGAAAAGAGCAGGAGGAGATTAATACCAAGTGGGGCAGGCAAAGGCGAGGATGAGGATAGTACGATTGGGAAGGCAAATGCATATATCTTGAGGGCAAGCCTTTTTTTTTTTTTTTTAAATATAAGGCTAATATAACATAATATAATCAAATATATATAAATAATATATAAAATATAACAAAAAGGCTATTTTTAAATCAAATTGAAGAAGTAAGTTTTGAGGTGTTTATAATCCTAGCTTCAGTTATTGTTTATAAAAGGAATTTAAGTTTTGAGAATATGATATCTATTATTATCCACTAAAGTCTAATGGTATTTAGCACTGTTGTTAATACATTTAAATTTTTAACAATAAATAATATTCAGATCTAAAGGATTTCAGTTTCTTTTCAATTTTATTCTTATTACATTTTGGGAATGCTTTTCTTCTTACCATCTTTGATGTTAGAATAGAATTTTGTAATACAGATGTGTAATTTTAAAACTATACAACCCAAGCATATCCCTTTCTAAAATGACTAAGTATTTTTTATAAAAGTCATTTGCTATTGTTTCGGAATCATCAATATATTTTGTACTCTTAAAAATCACTTTGAGACATAAACAAGGAGTAAAGCAAAACAAGAATAGGATTTTTTATGTTCACATTAATTTGTATAAATAAGATTTTGTTTCTTTTAATGTGAAAGTATAAATATCAAAACCATTTTGAAACCAACCTTTGGAATAAGACATGAAAAGACAATTTAGTTCATGCAAATCTGTAGAAACTTTAAACAGTGCTATGGCAAGATCTTGCCATCAATTTTGCTAAAAATAAAATAGTTAATTAAGCAATTTTTAATAGCATAGTTTGCAGATGCAACATTTTCACCTGCTCTTTATAATTCCAGAATTAGTGGAATATATATATATATGTGTGTCTTTAGATTCTTCCATCAAAGCACGAGGAAGTGAATTATTGAAAAGATAAAAATAAATTTGTTTGCTTTCTGTCAAAGATCATATCCACAGTCAACCTTGATAGAAGACCAGAATGATTTAGACAAGTTTGCTTTGGAGATTCATAACATATGCTTGCTGGACAGAATTGAGTTATCTCTGCTCTGGAGAGTAAGTTATTGTAGCAGGAGCTGACAGAGATGAAGATAACTGAGGGAAATTCAATTACCTTTTAGTGTTTTCCTTCTAATAGGATTCTTAATGTGAAAAAGATCCTTAGATGATGCGCCTCTGTTGCTTTGTGAGATCTGGATGCAGGTATCACAGCAGAATAAAGTGAACTCCTTTCCAGGCCTTCATTAGGGATGAAATATTCAGCTGCTTCTTAAATCTGGTGTTAGATTGAGAGATTTTGATCCAGCGTATTGTCATTTCTGGTCCAGGTGCCTTTTGCAGCCATTGAGGAGCTTTATCTCTTTACCCCAATACAATTTTCTTTTTCAAAAATATTTTTTTTATATGGGGCTTATTAAAGAAAATGTTCACAAAAGTACTATATTTTTTCTAATAGTAGTTGTATCTTTTTCCCTTTGTTTCCTTCTGTGTATTTAATCACTCTTTGGTTTGAATTTTTCTAGCTAATTATCACTCTTCAATTACACATGCTGCTTATGATAGTATGAACAGCATGGCCACCCTGTTCAGCTGTAGTTAGATTTCTTAAAACACTTGGCAGTTCTGTTGTGTGTACGAATACTCTCCCAAGTGTTAAGCTGCTTGCTAGCTGAAATGTTACAATCCTTAAACTCTTTCATTCAGTTTGAGGGTTTTTCAACTCTTCTCCTTGTTGAGGTACAAGTAGCTGCTAAATTAACATTAGTGTGTGTGTTAACGGTTGGTCACATGAAGTAGATAATCTTGTTTGAATACTTTCCATCTCCTAAGAGCATACAATGTAAAATAAATATATATGCAATATATGTGGATTTTATTTTTAAAACTTTCAGCCTTGCCAACTTTCCTTTCTAAAGTTCATCCTTTATTTGGCAGTCTCATTACAAGCACTTGCACACTTATATTCCATGTCCTCTGTAACTCACTGGATGAAAAGCGAGAGTAAACTCCTTCAGAATTAGAGATAGAATTCCACCCCCAAAACCAGGCTCAGGTGGATCCTAAAGACTTAAAGTGCCTGATCTGTCCAAGACTGCATTGAAAACATGGAACATGTATGAAAAAGCTGATATTCACTTAGAAATCTTGCCTCCTTCTACTGAGACTTGGCTTGTGCGAAGGAATAGATACATTTTTTTATAAACTTCACTGTAATCAAATTATCATGAGCACAGACAGTCTGATTTTACAACTAATGCAGTCTCCTTCCAGATATTCCGTTACATATGCATAACAAAACTTGGTTCATCCAGGCTATTACCAATGCTTACGGAGGCTGTTTTTGAAAATCAAATTAATTTACATGGAGGCATAGCAGGGAGAACTCAGAAATAAAAATTAGTGTCAGAAAAAGCATAGTTCATGTTAAGACACTGTATCTTAGAACCTATTAACACAGTACCTGGGTGATGAATACAGAATTTAGGATCGCAGAATTTCATCTGCGAAGGACAAGGACAATCGGGCCTGTCCCTGAAGGCTAAAATTGCTCAGGGCTTTAATTCATTTGCTTATAAGAAAAATGTATAGTGTGTTGTGTTAGACCTTGTGTTGTGTTAGAGGCTGAACAGGTTCAAGCTGAAATTCAGGATGGAGATTCAAGCTTCCACTATTGCTGCAATCTCTCCGGCACACTTAATTGCCCATGCCAGTACAAAATGTTACCTCTTCAGTCTTCTTGTGGTCTATCTTTTCTTCCTAGGATGTTCACAGTGCTATTAACAATGGCAGTCAGGCTGAGTAGTCTAGGGACTCAATACCCATTTTTAATTTACATACTCTTCAAATTATTGTCCTCAGAAGCCTCAAAGAAAGTGACTCAAAAGACCCTCACCATGGTTCAGGGGCACAGATTTTTGACACAGCTAAAGAAAAGCTCCCTGATCTTCTCTCACAGGAGCATTCACTTAAGATTCAAGATGGGCACAAAGACAGTGTCCAATCAATGCAGAAAAGGCTCAGCAATATCAGGCAATAATTTCCAACATGTGTCAGAACCAGAATGTCCTCGGTTTATCTGCAGCTCCTTTGATCTCATACACAGAGATTATGCCATGAGGAAGAGCACACCTGAGAGAGTTTCAGGAACTTCTCTTAAAAATCTATAACTACTCCCCCCAAAATTCAAAGCAATGTGAAGAAATCATCCAGAGTGTTTGGGGCCCCCAGTTAATGAAAATAGGAAGCCCATATGATAGTAGGGTAATCCCCTCACCAGGGATACCGCAATGCAAAAGGAATGTGGTCTGGGTTAGAGTTTCCAGGTTATATCTCATTTTAGAAGGCATGAACCTTATTACATGACTTGTGCTCCAGAGACATTTGTTAAAATGATAAGCTCTTCCTTCGATACATGGTAAAAGACTGTTTCTTCATTCATTTTGCTCCAAACCCAGGCATTCAAAAGGAGGCCTGGCACATTCTGGAAGAGAAAAGATCTGCCAAGATTTACTTTAACAGAACCAGCTACTTCAAGAAAACACTTGTGTTTCTTTTCACCCTACATACCTCGCCTCTAGAAAATCAGGGCAGAGGGAGGTGGACAGGGATGTTTCTAAATAGCTCTAGATTGGTTGTGCAGGACCAAGTGTTCAGAGTTGCTTCTCTTGTCCAGGAGAGATCTGTTTGTCCCTGTCTTTGGACTGGTTGTCCCAGGATCCTATTTTTCTTTGTCCCACAGCACACTCTATGATTGTTGCATGGAAGATAAGCATCTGCAGAAGAGTCAAGTGGTGGAAAACATTTAGTGTCTAGGAAGCCTCCTTATTGCTACCAGAAAATAAATTAATTCAGACTAAAAGCTTTATTGAGGTAGAGGTAAATAGATATATGAGAGAATCCTGTTTCTCCCTAATGATACTGGATGTTTTCCTGTATGGAATTATTATAGGGGTTCCACAGTGAGCACTTTCAGAGAGCTAAACAGAGGTGCTGGTGTGCTCAGGGGTTAATTAAGGCTCCAGTGGAATTAATATTAAGTTTTTCAAGGTGGTGAAAAAATGTAGTGCAGTAAATGGCCTGTCTCACTCTACATGTCAGTGGACTCCATATAGAAATTTACTATCACATTCAAGGGTCCATCTGGTCAGGTATTCTGTCTTCGACAGTGAGTAGCATAAGTCCCTTCTTTAGGGAGGCAAATTACAATAATAAACTAAACAAACAATAAGCTGTATTGTATAGGTTTTAATATAATATTACAGAGATTATATGTGGCAATGTGTATAAACATTTTATGGTCATAATTTTGGGCTGGCCACATTAATCATGCATGACAAGCAATTGTAGAGTTACTCGATCATCCCAGATAAGTGCCACTAAAATATTCTTAGCACACCATTGTCCCCGGTACATATTTTACAGAAAGTTTCCAAAATTACTGTTTCTAAAATGTTGTTTGTCATATCTATATACCTATGATGTCATGTTTCCTTAGTAATCTGAATCCAACTGCGGAGGTATTCAAGAGAGAGAAAAACTAACACTTAATACACTTTAGAAACCTCTAAAAATAGCATTTACATACTTTCTATAGTCCAGTATCTTGTGATTTGTCAGGTTAGCAATAAACTTTGGGGGGGAGGGGAGAAGGGAGAGAACTTGGCTTTCTTATTGGTCACAAGATATGGGAGTTAAACCAGTTGCTGGTCTGGGGCTGAACATTACACATACTAGGCATTGAACCAACCTAATTTTTCAAAGAAATTCCATATTTTCAGTGAAAATGGAGGGAGGAACGTTTCTTAGGCAGATCATGGTTTGGAATATTAGAAGTAGCATTTATTATAAAGCACTGCTGTAGACCACAGAGAGATCACTTGTATATGTGTATTTATATAATATATTATATATATTCTAAATAAAATATTTTATATCCATTTCCCACATGCATGCCAGAAGATGGTAATCAAGGCTACTCACCGTACTTTTTAGTAGAAATAATCTTAGTGTGATCTGCCCAAATTAAATCTCAGATGTTTTGTGAGAAATACAGTGAATTCCCATCCTGCTTGGCTGTTGATTTTAACTTTTGAAAACTGGATCTTAATTGTGTTTAAAATTAATTTCTTTTAAACTTAGGGACAATTACTAATTGTGCAGAATTATAGAGTTTTATGTAGATGATCATTCTTCCCATGCCTTTGTACAGAAATTCATGAGTTCAGCTGAACACCTGCTAACAACAAGGGTTCTAGCCAGTGGAAGTGTGAAATAATATTTCCACTAAAAACAAAAAACATTTCACTGACAGGAATCTGAGCTTTAATTTTAATGCAGATATTAGTAACTTTGTTACTCAGCATTAGCAGTTTCCCATTTTACGGAGCTCATGGAATGGATGTAACATATGGCTATTCCCATTCTCATGCAAACGACTACATGCTAAAGGAGTTTTTAAAAAATAATTTTGAAAATAGGTTTTCCAAAGGAATGCTGGTTGTTATAGTTATGGCTACATATAGCACTACCTATGTCTGAATAAACTGGTTTAAGGCAGTTAAAGTAGTTTAATGTAGGAGGCCATTTCTATAAAGTAGTTATATTGTCTAAACCAGGTGATTTAATGCTTAAACTGTTGGACCATTCACATTCCATGAGCATTTGACCCCCTTGTCCCACACTCCCAGATAAAAGATCCATTTATGATGGTTTGAAATAGTATTTTAAATCTGAACCACTCTCACTTCATATGCAGAGCCTGTTGCTTTTTGGCCCCTAGAACAGTGAAAATGTTTCACACAATGTCTGTTAAGATGTGTACTGGCAATATTTATTATATTGGTGTTTAAAATTAAGAAGAAACTATCAGTTTTAGGGCAAAAATTAGATTTTTAAAGGATTTTAGAAGACCTTATATGAATGAAAATGTATTAAATTTTTAAAAAATTGCTTAACTCTTTCTCTGCATTCCTGAAACCAAAAACAATATTGTGTAAGTGCATGAGACCCATTAAAAAAATTAACTAGAAACAAAAGAGAAACTGAATAGTTAAGATTCATTCTCTAGTTGGAATGAAATGTAAATGGTAGATTATTAGCATGAATAGTGAAAAGTATATTAAAATTTTAAAATATTACATTTTTAATGGTTTGAGGTGATAGCAGCTTTAGCTGGAAAGGTTTAAGTTAAATTATAGGTTATGTCTTGATTGTGACCATTTAAGTTTTAAAATACATGGCTGGGAATATCATTGAAGAATCAATACTATTACCGAAAACAAACAGTTCTGGCCTTCTCTAACCTTCCTCCCCATTTCCTTCTTGGGTTTTCCCCCCTTTTCAGCAATGTTTTCTTCTGTCTGCTCTTAAATCAAAACCATTAATTTTTAAATACTCTGTTCTTACAAGGAATAAATCTCTCCAGTACTTCTCTTTATCATAAGACTCAAAGCAAGCAAGGATTGAGAGTCAGACAGTTATAGATCAACACAGCTGAGAATCTTAAATTTTAAATGGATCGTTGAATAAAATCCTATATAATCCTTTATCTTTTCCTTGTTCCCCTCAGAGGTTCCTGACAGTCATTGGAAAGTCCCTCTGACAGAAAATCAAAGCCCCCTAATACTATTTCAAATATAAAAGTGTTGTAACTAATTGAAACCTTTGCCCAGATGCAGCTAGATACACAGACTCATCATAGTGGAAACTGTGAAGCAATGTTTCTAAGTGTAGTGATGACAGCAAATACAACGTTTGTCCTGTTTAGCAATGCAAAATTACTAGTGTTGCTGAGGGCAAGTGCCAGTGAGACCACACAGAGCTTCAGGTTAGAGGCTAAAAAGGCCACAAACTAAGGTAAAACCAACTAAATGTAACACTTAGGACAATGTAACTCTGACTGTAACCATCTGGTGAAGGGCAGATGACAGTTATTCCTTGTACCATCTATAACCATTCTGGTATTCATAGCACTCCATTTCCTGGATTCTAATGTCTGTCCAATCCTAAATTGAACTGTAATCCCATACAAAGTACTATGCAGGGATATTACCAAATATCACACACGCACAGAATACTTGTATGACTCTGTCATCCATTGGTACAAGTAGTGAATTGATTCTTGGGTATACCCAAACTTCATTGGGTTTCAAAGGCTTATCACTTTCCTCTTCCTCATTTATACTGTAGTCTGATGGGCTGTTCAGAGCAGGAGTAATGTACTTTTGATAGTACTGTCAAAGAACAAAGTAAATTTATGGAAAGGTTACCTTCATAAATACCATCGACTTTGATTTTAGCTGAGATGTCCCATCTCCAGTACAGCCCAGTCAAGCCTCAAACCAAGTCAGTATTAAAGGTGCTGAAGCTTGTTTAGGAGATGTGCTGGTCATTGGCATAAAACAGGCTAGGATAACATATTATGCTGAGAGGTACTAGTGACTGTGTTGATCACAAACCTCTTTAAGATTGGGTATGGGCACACTCTTCAGTTAACATAACTGTCAGGCTAAATTAATCACAGGCCTCCAACCTGAGACAAAAAGGATGGTGAACCTGCTGCAAACATGGTGTGACCATGAAGAAGCCTAGAGAGATGTCTGGTTCAGGAATGCTGGCTGAACAAAGCTTGGGCCTGAAAGTGGAAAAACTGTTCCTTTTGGTTTTGTTCCCTCCTGCATTGAGAGAAGCAGGACTTTGTACATTTCTTGTAATTAAGTAATATTTTATCAAAGGTACCAGACTCCAATTTCTTGCCTCTGAATTAACATATGACTTCTTCATTACCAGTTCACTACATTAGGTTAGTAAGTTCACTTCCAAATCCTATGTGGTAAATGGTTGGGCTGCATTAACTTGACACTTGGGTATATATGTCTCAACTGTATTTTTACCAGGATGGTGGTTTCGGCGCTGGTGCCAGTGATCAGGTTTTATCAACTAGGATAAATGAGGGCACTGTGGTGTAGATAAATAAGGAACATAAATTTCATCCCATTATGCTCCAATTTCAAAAGCAAGTGAATGAGCAAACCAGGCTAGTAGTATTGAAAATAAGACTTCCAGAGGCTCCTTTGTTCACCCAGGGGCTGACACTGTGGTCCAAAATTAAGACCATGTGTAGAGAGACTTAAAGGTTCTTCAGGGTTTCTGACTGGAACTGTGCAAAAAACAGAGGTAGAAGCAGGTACCTGAGCTTTAGGTTATACTGGCAAGAAGGGGGAAAAAAAACACCAGGGTGGATTATTGAAAAGGGGAGACAGACTAACCTGCCCATTTTTGGGGCGGGAAACAGTGGAAAGATTCCTTTGAACCTAATGTTATCCTGAAAGCAAAATGGAACACACATGGTCAAGATCAGAGCCTCTTGGTCCAGTAGTACAGCTAAGGTAGTGGATGTTGCTGTACCTATCTAAAATAAATGGATATGCAAGCTCCAGTATCCCACCCAACATATGCTAGCAGTTGGCTCTGCTAAATTTCACAGAGCAAACTGCAAAGCAATGTCTTTTTTGAGTTTTTGAGCTAGAGTTTATCATGTCCAGTTTTGGGTACCATGCTTTAAGAAAGAGGTGGACAAATTGGAGAGAGTGCAGAGGAGTGCAACAAAAATTATTTAAGATTTAGAAAACATGACATAGGAAAGGTTGAAAAAGCTGGGTGTGTTTAGTATAGAGAAAAGAGGACTGAAGCGTGGACCTGATAAGTGTTCAAATAAGTTGAGGACTGTGATAAATTGTTTTTCATGTCCAATGAAGGTAGGACAATCTGCAGTAAGGGACATGTGGGTTAGATATTAGAACTATTTTTCTAACTATCAGGATAGTTAGGTACTGGATTGGGCTTCCAAGAGAGGTTGTGGAATCCCTGTCATCGTTTTTTAAGAATAGGGTCGCGAACACCTGTTGGAGATGGTATAGGTTTACTTGGTCCTGCCTCAGGGTTAGATGACTTCTCAAGGTCTCTTGCGACCCTACATTTCTGTGATTCTAAGTTTTGAAGATTTCTAAATAAATGTTTACTGAAAATGCATGGTACAGCTACAGTAGCAAATAGGTAGTTAAAATATGTTAAGTGATTTTTTTTCACTGTTTCACAGATTTACATACATGCAGAAATCTGCCTTAATATTATGATGACTCTGAACCAGACCTATATTATATTTGGTTTCTTCCATTTTACTGTGGTTAATATAAAATTTTAGTTATTCAGATAATTTCATTTTATTGTAGATTGGATTCAGGCTCACAGGGTTCATGCTACCATGCTAAAATTGCTGTGTAGACATTGCAGCTTGGGCTGGAGGTTCAGCTCTGAAGCCTGCTCCTACTCACTAGGCTTCAGACCCTAAGCTCCAACTTGAGCTGCAGTGTCTACACAGCTATTTTTAGTGCATTAGCATGAGCCCCGTGAATCTGAGTCTTTTGACCTGGGCTGCCACGGGCTCTGGAGACATAACCTTAAGTGCCTGAAGGCATGGGGCTAGTCAGCCCTATAAGTTAGTCCATCCCTGCCCTGCTTCACCTCAGCCTATGCTTTGGATTAGGATTTCAAAAGGGAGGAAGCCCAGCAGAGGGAATGCATGAGGGAAAGAAAGCTACAGGAGTGGAACTAGCTCCAGTAGTGGGTCCTGGTAGAAGGGCCAGGCTCTAAGGCGGGTGGCTCTGGGGCCAGTGTTCCTGCATAGGAATGAGGAGTAGAGGACAACTACAGAGAGCTGCTGGGCTTCTGTGAAAGGTGCTGAAAAAAGAGTTGAAAAAGGTCTGGTCTGGAAAAAGCAGAGGACTCCAAGGAAGTAGCTGGGAGTCTATGCCTTGTCCTAGAGTGGAGAAATTTAAAGATAGTCCAGAGAGGGTTGGGACCTGAGCCCAGAGGGTGGGCTAAAGAGGAGCAGTGGAACAGAAGAACTTTTATTTTACTAGACTTTAGTTACCCCAGAAGTGGATTGAACTCAAAGTGAGCCAGCCAGAAGGCGGAGCCATGTGAATCCTCAGGAGAGCTGGAAAACCCCCGTGAGGGAAATTAAGCTAGGGACACCTGCAGTGCCATCCTCCCAGTAGGGTGCACCACAGGGTAGCCACACCTGTGACAACTGTGTTGTGTTTTTCCCACAGGACTCCTTCCTCATTTCATGCACAGGATGGTTACTATTTGGAGAATGAATCATGCTTCTGTACTGAATAAGGCTGTTGTCTGTTTGACCCCTGCCTTGTTTGTTGCAGAAGTTTGAAGGGATTTAGGGTATGAGTCAGGAAACTGAAGGAAGAGAAAGTAGTTGTAGTAGTTGAATGCCACCCTGGAGAATTGGATTCTTCTCCGACCTCTGTCACAAAGTTTCTATGTAATACTGAGAAAGTCTCTTAAACCAAACTTTTGACAAGCAGTCAATAATTGTGTGTTCCCTATTTTCTGGGTACCTAAACTGAGACACCAGATTTATATAAATGCTGAGTGCTCACAATTGAAATTAAAATCTATTGGAGCTGTGCTTTCAATATATAAAGTGCTAGAAAAATGCTAAGGACTCTGAAAATTCAGATGCAAAGTGTCCCAAGTTAGATGAATACTGGATAATCCTGATCCTGCCATAACATATGTGGAGTGCATCCATAGGCCCACTAACTTTTATCAGGATAGTCGCCTATTTTAAGATGAGAACTATATGAAGAGATAAGAAACATCCACTGGTTTTATCAAAAAGAAGTATTGAGGAGATCACCTGTAAGTGTTTTGAGAATGGACTTAGTGTGTAGGCATTGTGCATGGCTCAGGAAGGAGATTCTGCGTGTAAAGGCTAATGTGAGACAAGGTGCAGAGGTGGGCATGGAGGAGAGTACACAAAGGGAATAGTCAGAAGAACAACTTGGGCTGATGGAGGATTTGGGGCTGGGAACAAAAGATTAGATATATATGAGCTAGCTTGTAGAGGACCTTGAATGTGAGAACAAAGAATTGGTTTGTATTCAGGGAGCCAATTAAGGGACTTGAAGTGAGGCTGAGTATGAGCCTATCATTCGCAGCAGTTTTGGAAGGATGAATGGAGCAAGAACTGTTCTCTTATTACATGCTTTAACTCATTAGTTTTGGTGATTTATTAACTCTAGTACATTCTGTTCATTTGCAGCCATTAATTTTAGGTAAACGCCTACTCTTTGCCCAGTTTTGGTTGGGTTTACTAAAACATAATATTGGCTGATTTACCCAAGGTCATAGAGAAAGCAGTTGGCTCAGCCTGGAATAAAATCAGAAATCTCTTGATCTCAACAGTTCGGTCTGATCACTAATCCAAATGACTGCCTGTGGTAGGGATTTTTAGTCTTGACCGTAATTTTACTAATACACATCTGGCTGGGTATTTCTGACTCTTAAGAATTTTATCACCAATAGACTGCCTTTTTTCCTTCTTAAAGACAAGGTGGGTGGGGTAGTATCTTTTATTGGACTAACTTCTGTTGGTGAAAGAGACAAGCTTTCGAGCTACACAGAGCTCTTCTTCAGATCTTTTTCCTTCTTAAAATTCATTTGTCATTTTAAAGGCCAGGTTGGGCATATTTTCTTCTAGAAATGTCTGGATATGAAAATGTATTTTGTAATAAATAGTGTGACACAGATAATTAAGTTAGATGCAGATTCTTTTCTTAATCTCCAAATCAATTAAAAGGCTGGATAAATGAGATTTGGAAACAGTAGGTTGCAGAAATGAGAAGCCATCGCATTGTACACAGTCGATTAAAACAAGAAGAAATAGAACAGATACTTTGATAAGTGTTGTGCCTGTGTTAACCTTGATGGCTATTATCGGGGGGATGATGCTATATCTATTTCATTGGCTTAGGCTTTTTTCATGCTGAGAGAAATCAATACTTTGAGTTGCTGGATGACAGAGGCATCGCTTCAGAATTGAAGGTGGCTGTCACACATTGTCATTGGTTGACTTTTGTTCACTATTGAGGTTTTAAGCTTTCATTTTTCTAAGTCTTATTCAGGAGTCATTGTAAGATTTCCCTGGGTAGCATTTTTTTTAGTCCAGACTTGAAGCCTGAGGTCAGGGATCAAGTGCAAAGATCTTTGAAAGTGGAAGATTGAGGAGTGCCTTCATTTACAAAAATGTCCTTATTTAAAGGGAATTTGCATTGGCAACAGGACTGTTCCTTGTCTTTTGGAGTATTTTTTTCTTAACTTGTCCTAGAAAGTGTCATTTGTTCATGATGTTAGTAATTTTTAGCCAAATTAGGCAAAGGAAGTGGCATACTTCAAAATATTTAGTGAGATCTTTTTGGCAGGTTAAAGTACAGAAAATGGACTGTGTAATAATGTTGCCTTTTAAAAAATCCTTACTGCTATCAAATGCTGTTACAGTTTGACATAGCTTGTGTAAAACATAACAGTGTAGTTTTAGGAGTTGTAGTGATGCATATGTAAATGTTACTGTGCACAGGAAACCATTAACTGTTAATTTTGTTTTATAGAAAAACACAGCTTTATTTGATATCTTTAAAATACTCTACAATCCCATTGGACCTGCTCCTGAAACACCATTTAAAACATGTAACAAGCACCAAAGTGCTCATGGGAGTGGAAACTTTGGTTTAATTTACACATAGGTCCATATCAGTCTAGTCACTTACAACCATGTAGAAGTCTGCAGGGCATGTACTGGTATTATAGTTTGCAACCAGCTGGCCATCCAATAGAAAACCGAGGAAATAAATATATAATGATTTGTAGAACCCTAGAAAAGGTTACATGCAAACAAAATCCTTAACCAGCTTACTGAAAATGACTATTTTCAAAATTTGCTGATTAATATAAAAACAAAATATACATAGTTCATGACCTCTGATTTCAAACCTCTGTTGTAGCTGATCTTCAGGTAAACCTATCATTTTGATTACTGAGTTTTATTGAATTTTAACTGTACTGGTACATGGACAATAAGTTGTCAAATATTGATATGGGCATGTGACCTACAGATGGTTTATGTTGTAATCTGGCATTCTTTTAGACCACTCATGTCTCTGACAGATCAGTTCTCCATTTTCTAGTTGTAAGATGAATGGGAGTGAGAGGAGAGTTTCTTAGTACTATTCCTCTACCACCAGAATGGCATTTTAATTGGGTCCCAAAAGGCATGACGTACTTGAGCATATGTCCTTTAGATAATTAAAAGGAAGAAAGTATTAACTTAATAGGCATTACAACCCCTCAATTTTGTTGTGTACGCTAATTATCTGGTAGCTGACTCCCAGACACCTTGTCCTTGCATGAAAGTAAAGAAAAATAAAACTCCTTTGAGTTAAACTCACAGTGCAAGCTTACATTGTGAAATTTCTTTGCTGTATTTACAGTCTCAGTAAGTGGCTAGTCAGTGACACAATTTTCACTGTAGCATCAGTTTCCCCCATTTTAGGATGCTGACGTCTGGAGACCTTAGAAAATGTATGCTCCACGATCCAAACCACGATCCCAGTAAAATTGCTGATCAATCCATGTTCAACATGAAAATATGGTCATTTGATTATAGGCCATGTAGACTCTTGTTCAAATTTTCTCTGCAGTACCATGTACAGGATAATATGAAATTTGAAACTGGTGGGGAGAGGAAGCCCTTAAACTGTAAAGCATTAGCCCCGACAGATGTCTATCTTCAGATTAATGTATATTCCAGTTACATGTTTTTTCATTGAGTTCAAAACTAACCTAAACTTTGACACAGCACCAAGTGAATCATTTCCTAAGTCAATTCCTAAGGCTTAAACCATTCCAAGTGATGCAACTGCATCATATACTCTCTGCTAATTCTTCCTATTCTTAAACTCTCTAAGTAAGAGAAGAAATTATGTAGCGTCTACCTCAGTGGAAACTGGTTAGAAGCAAAACTTAAAACTGATTTATTTGTAGAGATTTTACTGGTTTGCTGAGACAAACTGTGTCTGGTGGAATAATAGCTAGGAAGTTTTTCTCCTATTTGGGCTACATGGTGATGGACAGAATTCCAGTCAGAAGCCTAATTATTTAGGATAATTGTAATAGAAAGGTTGGCCTGTAACAGAGACTCATCTCTAAAACTGCCACTTCTACGGTTATTTTGTAAGTGAAGAATGGAGAGTAAATAAAGATATAAATTAGTACCACGCTAGAAAACCCCACCCCCCATAGTTTTAGTATTGAGATTAATCTTCTACCTTTTTAATGGTCTTATTCAATAAGGAACAGATTCAGGATTAGACATTTTTATTTTCACTGGTTTCCTGCAAATCGTTTAAGAATTGAGTGTAAAGAAGAAAGCATCCAGGAATAGCAGAAGACTAGGGCTAATATCAAAATGAACATAGAGAAGATTGCATAAGTAATATCTTGCTGTGTATTTTACCCTTTCTTGACATCTTCTCTTTTCCCGTCCTACCCAAAGTTGGGATGTGAGACTTGTTACCTTTAAGGGATTTTATAATCTGGCCAGATTGTTGGGACCACTAAGAGCTGTATGGGGAAAGGAGTTGGCATACACAAAACTATCAGGAGAAAGATACTTGGAATTGTGCCTAAGTCAAGACTGAGATTTGAAGTGTTTTTACCAGCTTGTTCAACACATCAGGCTGTTCCAAAATCTGACTCTGACAATGAGTGTAGATACCTGTCAGTAGTCATTTTTGCCAAGATACTCCCAGGTTTTGAAAATATATCTTGTATCTGTAACTGTGGGCCTGACTGCTGTCCCAGGACTGTGTGGTAGTGGAAGAGGTTTTTTTATAAAAACTGAGCATCTCTCCTCTCTACTTAGCAGCCCTGTCATCCAAGCCCTGCTGTCTGCCTGTGTCTCATGCATGGACTCGGCTCTCTGATCTACTGTCTTAAAGCTACTTCTATAGAACTTTGCTTAGCTTAATGAGGGATAGAGGCATTTGTCAGGCACTGGGGGGAGGTGGCCACTGAACAACTGTGAGAGTAAACCTGCGTATGAGCAAAGAGAGGGATAAGTTACAGGGTGGTGGGTAATGAGGGAGAAGCCATTGTGGGAGGTGATGGTAGCCATGCAAGTTTGGGGAAATAGGAGTGTGGAAAGCCATGAGAAGGGGGAACCGTGGTACGGAGGGTCAATGCTCTTCCCAACAATAATTTTTCATGTAAGATTTCAGAGGCCAATGGAGAATTAACGTATGTTCTGACAAAATTTTGTTTTTCCTTTGTTCTCCCTCTCCTTCCTCTCCCCCCCCCCCCAAACATTTCTAAAACTAAAATTACTTAACAAACACTAGAATGTGCACACAAATCTGGCAGCTTAAGGATCTGATGGCCCACTAATCTTTCGTTTATTCAGAGAATTTTCCCTGACACAACTTTTCAGATGTTAACAACTATGCATGAGCAGGAGCCAAACATCTGAGAGATCTGCAGCAGCTTCTGTGTCTTATTGTAATAACGTAAAATGTTAATGAGCTTGTTGCAGTTAAGATTCCTGCATGATGTGATGTCATAATTGTGATGTTTCTGCTTATTAAAGCCTGTCAATTTTCAAACGGACTCTGAAGGAAATAGCAAACTTTTAATAATTAATTTTAAAAGGTCTATCATGTTGGTTTGCTGAAAGAGAAATCTTATTAGTTTTAATCTAGTGACAAACTAATGCTATTTTATCCTATGTACATTCAAGTTGTTAGGAGGAGGATGCCACTGGTGTCTCCCTTCTTTTGAATATCATGTCTACACACTGAAATGCCTTATTGGTATTTTAAAAAGAATGTGTTCAAAATTGCAACATAAAGAGATTTTTAGAGGTACAAGTTCATTATATCTTTTACAAAACATTCTAGTTTGATTACCATTTTATCATGTTTTAAGGTCAAATGTGACTTTAATGTTCCATAAGGAGACAGAGATTGATAATTGGGAAAGAATAACCCTCTAATGTGATTTATATATATGGATTTTATGTCAGATATGAAAAGTTGCTGTTCAAATTGTAAAGGAGGATCCATTAAAGAGCACTTTACTACTTAGCTTACCTTGGACACTTGTTTTTAGAATTCTTTCAAGCAACTTAAAAATAACAGCTTATCAAACATTTACTAAGTGCTGGTGAAGAGAATTCAAAATTGTCATGGATGCAGGATAGGTTAATGTACTGGAGAAGACAGCAGTGTTTAAAAGGAGCTATAAAAATCTTGTTTAGATGTGATCATAACTAGCCATCTTATTTTTTTGCCGGGGAGGCGATGGTGGGCTGCTGTGTTTAGGCATACAAAAGGCGATTCCTGATAATGTTTAATTGAACTGGAAACTCTACTTAGTGCCTATGGTTCACACTTTCTGGATTTCTGTTCATCAGGTGAGCATTGTAAGAGTCATGGGAGAATTGGGAAACAGGAGAATTGCAAATTCTCCCTCTAGATTTTGCCTATGAATTTGTAATCAGCATATTCTTACTGTTAACATTTATGGGGGTCTGTAAAATTAAATGCTTATTATCCACTGGTTTCTTTATATAATGTAAACATTTATGAAAATCTATATCAAATGTATTTTAGTCATTTTCCCACACTTTTTCCTATTTATAATTGTTGAAATTAAAGAGAGAGACTGATTTAAAAACTACTTTATTTCGTATATGTCATACGGCATAACTACTTAGTGTTTTACATGTGTAGTTTTTGTTTTTAATATCTTCAGCAGTATCTAAGCTTGAAAAAATTGTGCTAAAGTCCGTATTGGTTGCTTTCCTCCTCCTCCCCCCCCCTCAAAAAAAAAAAAAAAAGAAGACAAAAAAAGAAATTTTTTCTTATTTGTTTGGACAGATATTTGTGTCCCTTTGACTAACTAGATCACAGAATAATCCAATCATTGACAAAGGCTGAAGTGCCTTGTCTACCTATCATGTGGTATTTGTAGAACTGCCAGGGTGAAATCTGAGTTTAGAAACAGGAAGCGTTAAAGTTGGGGAAGAGAAACTTTCATTGCCTCTACCCATGTCTGTAGCTGTTCTATATGTTAATAGGCTTCAGTCTCCAGTGCTGTTCATGAACAGCATGTTAACAGGAAAAGAAAAAGAAACACACAGGAAAGCAAGAGATAAGAATAGCAAATTTAGTTTCACCATTTAGTAGTTTTGTAATTAGTTTTTGTTAATGGGGTTACATTTTGACAACTTTGAAAATGTAATATTTTTACAAACAGATATCATACATAAACTTAGTGTTGACTTTCCCACACTGACCTGCTAATGTACCACAGCCTTATGTCTAGAGGAATCACCTCTGTTGGTGAAAAGATAGTTCAGTCTTCATATCCATTCAATGTTTTTTCTCTCTGAAACTTCCAGCAAGACAACTGTGTCTTGCTATCATACTATCCAAATAGTGTATATAAGATGTTGATTTTATTTAAGGGAAAGATCTTCAAAGGCAGTTATGTGCCCAACTGCTATTGACTTTTAATGCAATTGCATGTCTGTCTAACTGCTATCTGC
Source organism: Emydura macquarii macquarii (assembly GCF_026122565.2). Taxonomy (NCBI): domain Eukaryota; kingdom Metazoa; phylum Chordata; order Testudines; family Chelidae; genus Emydura; species Emydura macquarii. Next base: position 21,821,507 of record NW_027131500.1, read on the forward strand.
ATCTTTGAAGAGCTCCCCTTTGAGACTGACACCATAAAATCTACACTCTTGCAGTGTGATGGAATTGGTTGTTCCTAAATGTTCTATTGTGCTGTCAGGTTAGTAATGTTTTAAATAAAATCTTGAGAGAACACAATGTAGTGGCTAAAGTACATGACTAATCTGAGTTCTGTATTTAGCTGTGCTATAGATGTACTTATAACCATGATAACTATTCTATCTCTCAAGTTTGCCCATCTGTAAAATGGGGATAATTTTTACCTCTGAAGAGTTTAGTAAGACTAATTCATTGTTTGTAAAGTACTTTACTTTACTTTCTTGGCTGGAAGGTTGAAGTGCAAAATATTAAAGTATTTATTCTTTTCTTAGTCGCTGTGTGCCCAGTATTCTGCAGATAAGCGAGAGGATGAAAAGATGTGTGATCATTTGATAAGAGCAGCCAAGTTCCGAGACCATGTGACTGCAACCCAACTAATACAGAAAATTATCAACATTCTGACAGATAAGCATGGAGCCTGGGGAAATTCTGCGTCAAGGTAAAGATAAAGTTTTAAGATTTGGCATTTGTTCAGATATGCTGGCATGATGTGGATTAATGTCTTCAGATGAGGTCAAGCCTAATGAAAAATTGGCATATTACAGTTTTGTTCTTTATAAATCAATATATATTTAAAGAAAAAATTTGGAAGACATGGAGGATTTTACTTGCGCAATCTGATATCTACAATTGGAGCTTAAGCCATTTTACTTTTTTCAACAGTTGTTTACTCACAAAGCAGTATTTGTAGTTTAATGACTTCTCTATGAGCCATTACTTATGCATATCTGAAATGATAAAAATACATTTTGCTTTCCTGTATGTAGAGAACCAGTGCAATATATGTGAAAGCAACAACAAAATAGAAAAAATTCTTCCACAGTTGGATTTAAACTTTATCACTGCATAGAGCTACAGTTTTTTTCTTCAAATTCCAGTATGACTATATCATTTATTTAAAAAAAACCCCAGAAAATACATGAATAAATATTCTCTAAAGTATTTAAGGTTGGAATGGAATATTTAACATCTGACCAGTGGAAATGTATGATGAGAGGTAAGGAAAGAGGAAAATGATTATTTACTATGTTGCCTTCTATTCAGATACATTAGAGCAAAACACAATCAAATGAGAATTACATGGCTTTCATTTGGGAAATTCTACACATATGGAATAGTAATTACATTGACTCCTGTTTAATTGATTCTGCGCAAGTCAAGTTGATAGTTTCAGTTGAATATTTAAAATTAAAGTTCAAGTCCTAGAACTGCATGTCTGATTAGGGTTTAAAATGAAATTGAATATGTCTTGGCTAGAACATACCATTCTGGGTACATTTGCCTCTTGAAATGCTGTCATTTGTATGTAATGCAATGAAAGGTGCAGGTAGAAAATATGAGTGAAAAATTACCTATTTTTGCCAATAATCTCTATTAGCTGCTTAGTTTTTAAGAAAACCCCCAATTTTACCATGTTCAGCAATTTTTGATTTCATAATAAAAAGTTTTGAAGGATATTAGCTATTAAGTACTATTAATATTGAGGTTTAAATTATAGCATATTAGACTTACAGTTTAGCCAGAAACCCAAAATGTGGTGCTCAAATGTGGTGCATAAACTGTTTAAACATGGAAAGCCTTTATGAAAATATTCAACAAGAAAATACAAAAAAATTAAACTCTTGAACATTTATGGCAAATGTTGGTTAGTTAGTTGTTTTTTATGAACATAGTATTTTAAATTTAATATGGTCTTTTCAAACAACTTTGTAATGCACTTCATACAACAATGGTTCTTCAGTTTTCAGAGGGAGTGTGCCCTTAGTGGTTTGTTCAGTTGTTTGTATTCCTTGGCTTGGAACACTTTCTGATCTTAATGACTTTTAAATAAGGAATATGAAGAACTCTTTGCCATTTAGTTGTGTTTTGCTTATTATGATAATACTAGTGTAGCTAGATAGGTGGGGATGTAATTGATAAAACATACTGCACTCAGAGAATGGGTTAACTATTCTATGATTTTCTTCATATGAGGCTTGCATAATCAGCTTGTAAATTATGTAGTGTAGAAAATATGGGCATGATTATTTCTATTTTATAATAAATAATGATCTACAGTGAAATGGAAATATCACATAATGCACTTTGCGATACACTTAACATAATTCTTGGAAACTTAAATGGCATTAGAGGAAAAAAATCTTTATCGGGAAGCCAGAATGCATTTACTCATCATAAACCTGTTTAAAAAAAAAAAAAAAAAAGTACACAATGATTGTCATCCTAATAAAAAGCTGTATTAAAGAGGTTAAATTAAAAGAGGTTTTTCAGCCTATATTTTATTTTTCCTCAAAGAATTATACTAGTTTTTTGTCATGTAAATTCAATGTTAGTAGTACTTTTTTAATATTTAGTTTGTGGTATTTTGTTTTTTCATCCTCCTTTGGAATCCATATAATTGCTTGTAGCCATGGCTCTGAAGGCCTAATACTTTCCCATTAATGTCATTTATTTTGTTTCAATATTGATGGCTTTTCTAATGCCATACGATCAGTGGGCCGCAGTGCTGGCAGCTGGCCTGGGATCGGCAGTGGTTTTAATAAATCACAATCAGACTCGTGCCATTACATCAATATTTTTAGTCAATTATAGAGAAGGTCAGGTGCTACATTCAGTATAGGAGCCCCAGCATGTGGCATTTGAGAAACATCTGGTACTGCAACAAAACTGCAAGCCGGGGAAAAAAGAATCCAATTTATCCCATCTAAAGAGACCAAATGAAATCTGCTGCTTTATGGATAACACAATGATGATTATAGCCATTTTGAACATGTTATACTTGCTAGACTTAATACGCTTTATATAGACATATTCCCTAAAGTTTCCATTCAATAAAAACTGAAAATGAAAATATTATTTTCTCAGAAGCAGATGTGAATTGTTGTTTCCTCACAGCAGGCATCTAATATCTTTTGACACCTAGTGACCTGCCTGAATGCAATTTGTGTCTTAATATCCAGATTGTACCAGCTTTTGCCACATGAGAGAGAGCAAGCAAGCTCTTTTTCCTCCTCTGGATTTGAAGTTCTGGCTATTGCAAAGAAAGTATTCCTCTCACAGAGCTCTGATATCTGTGTGCCCTTTACTGTCATTGCATTTTTTCAAATGCTTAGAGATTTCAGGAAATAATGGGACAGACAAGTACCTGTTCATCCATATATTACTGTCACCTGGAGTGAGGCTCAGGTGAAAACAGAGAGAGCCTGATAAGAATGGTGGAATAAGCAAGAAAGAGGACACAAATGAACAGAGTGGCAGAAGTAATTTTTTTCTGGTGCATAGAGCAGGCATTGTGTTTATTTGGGTCAGGAGACAAATCATCTTTCATGTAGATGACACCTGGTAAAGTGGCTGAATATAAGAAGGATGAGGAGAGATGATGGAGAACACTGGATGAAAGTCTCAGAGGACATACTACCCTTTTCTCATATCGTCCTTCATTGCATTCTAATAGGCTGACTAATGTACCATGGAAATTCGCTCCTGGTATTAGAGGAGAAAAGGGTGGTACTCTTCTCAGAAAAATGCAAAGGTAGAACTGCAGACATAAATTATTTTAGAAGCAATAAGGTTTAGGAATTTTTAAGAGAACCTCTGTATATCAAGATCTCTGAATGCTTTTGATTAGTTTAGGAGACTGAGTTTAGGCTCAGGTTTCGGTTGCTTAAGAAACTCTGTTTCAGATTGGTTGAATGTGTTCTAATGGATGCCCTGAAGCAAGAGGCGTCTCTGCCTTAGAGACATTCATCTTTTTTCTGTGTCACAGGCTTGCTGGTAAAAATCTTTGTGATGCTCTCTCCAATTTTTCTTCAGTAAATCAAATCTTCCTTCTTTCAGAAAGATGAATGCTGTAAGGTTGGGGTGTTATAAAAAAAAAAATCAATGCAGGCAAAATTGAAACAGTATGCCTCTGTATTGATTGGCCTTGTGAAATCGAAACTAACAGCTTTGTAACTGTTCCAGTGGACAGTTAGCTGACCTGTAATGGATAAACTATCAATATTAGCATTACTATTTTATCTTGTAGTATGTCATTGTAGAATCCAGAGTCCAGGGAAAGAGAAGGGTTGAACTGAATTTTTAATGTTAGTTATAAGAAGTAACCACATTCTTTTCCTCTGTGCAGTTGTTTGTAGATAAGTTACTAATGTACTTGTTCTGTTTTAAAACACAGTATTACTGTAAAGAGCAGTGATTATTTTTAACCTTTTTCCTTTGGAATTTGCTATAAAATGCATTTCAAAATATTTGGTTCTTTTTAATAAAAAGAACGAGAAAAAGAACCAAACAAAACAGCACCAAGAACTCTGCTTATCAGTGCAAATGTAGTTTTATTAGTCTAAAAATTGAGACACGATGTGCCTTTTTGCCCATCTGGAGTAAATTGTGTTACTGAGTTTAATAAAAATTACAAAGTTCCAAGATGTTCATCATAGATTTATATAGTGTACTCTTCCTAAATAGGCGTAAATGCACAGAATTTTTTAAATGACCCCATAACATGCATGTCCTGATGAAGATGTATAATTTTTCCCCTTTCTCACTGGTTCACATGCTTTTCATTCTGACTCTTACCCGACCCTGGGGATCTTGCACTTGACATCAGTGTAAAGCAACATTCATTGCTCTCTCTGGAGCTTTGATGATGCTAGGAAATTTTTTATAGCCTGCACTGACAATAACATAGTGAAATGGCTTAATAAACCTAACATTTTTCCTATTTGTCTCCCACTCTTTGTCCCCCTCCAAAAAATGTAAATCATTAGCAAATGAAGCAAAGGGTGGGAACTTATGTAAATGCCAGTTAAAGAAGTAAGATTTTTTTAAGTGCTTTTATGAAATAAGTAGGTATATAGAAGTTAGTTTTTAAATGCTGTATTTTTGTATGTGTGTGTCAATACATATACAATAACTCCCTATGAGTTGTGGGGACAATGGATAGCTATGTTCTATATTTGTATAGAGGCCTGAGGCCAAGTACCTTCAGCCATTATCAATGGAAGTTTCTGTATAATCACACTGTATCATGTTAAAATGCCTTTATAAAATATTTTATATAATAATTCATCCCAAACAATGTTTGGATTACAATGGATACTGAGAAAATGGAAATTTTTAATCAGCCAGCCAGAGTTCTCCTCACACAATACCTTTTATAAATATATTAAATGTGTAAGAGACTGCTGACAGATCTCTCTCTCTCTCTCTCACTAGAAGGAGAGTGTAAACTAAAGAAATTTGTCGTGCTGAAATCTATTGAGACTGTGAAGGGATTCAGATTTGGAGTTTTCACCATCACTTCTCAATAACTTTTCCCAAAAAAGAATCATGTCAACTTCAGCCCCATCTCTAGAGCTTTTTAACGCCAGGAAAAGTTTTCTTGAGCAGGGACTTGCTTTAGGGCTGTGTGCAATTTGCTTTCACAAAGGGAGACTTTGACTATTTCCATAAAAAACAGACCCAGTCTCTCTGCCTTAGCTTTCACTAGTCATGTGAGAAGAGGTCATCTTAGTGGTGGTGAAGAGGAAGAATGAAGCTTACTCAGCAGATCCAGAGCCACTGTGAGACTGAATGAAACACCACCAGAAAAGAGGGGGAGTTCTTTTCTCTTCCTGCTCTGAAACTGTGTCTGTAATGAGTTAACTAATGAGTTAAACTAATTCAACTTATCTGAAAAGTAGATGTTGAGTCAGGGAAGAGAATAGTCACTGAGAAATTTTTTATTCCATTACTCAAAACAGTATTACTTGTCTAAATCTCAGAGTAGAGGAAAAGGAATAATCTCTTAGCTTCTAAGTTTCCACCTCCGTGTGGGAACATTGTTTAAAAAAAAATATATATATATATATATATATATATATATATATATATATATATATATATATATATTTAACAATATAATATGTATATGTTTCAATTCACAAATACAAAATGGAGAATAACTAGGTAGGCAGTGGCACTACTGAAAAGGATCTGGAGATTATAGTGGATCACGAATGCTTATGAGTTAACACGTGCTGCTGTTATGAAAAAGGGCAGGTATTTTTCTGGGATGTATTATCAAGAGTGTTAATATCTCAGGCCCTCAGCTAGAGAGGTTGTGTCCAGTTTCGGGCACCATACTTTAAGAAAGACATGGACAAATCAGAAAGAGTCCAGAGGAAATTCACAAAAATATAAGAGGTTTAGAAAACATGACCTATGAGGCAAGTTTGAAAAAACTGGGCATGTTTAGTCCAGAAAAAGAAGGATGATGGGGGACATAACAATCTTCAAATATGTAAAAGGTTCTTATAACAAGGACGGTGATCAGTTGACATAAAGAGCTTAGTTTGCAGCAAGGGAGATTTAGGTTAGGTATTAGGAAAATGTTCTAACTATAAGAAAAGTTAAGCCCTGGAACAAGATACCTAGAGAGGTTGTGGAATCTCCAACACTGGAGCGTTTAAAAGCAGGTTAGACAAACACCTGTCAGGGATGGTCTAGGTATACATAATCATGCCTCAGAGGAAGGGGATGGACTAGATGACCTCTCGAGGTCTTCCTGCCCTATATTTCTATTATTGGTTTCAGACTTTTTTTGGTCAATGTTCTAGCATCATTCCTTGTAGCTCCATCTGTTGCAGATTCACTATGTACTGTAGTGACTTGCAAAGCCAATTAAGCAGTGGTCCCTGGAACTGATGGGCTTGGTCACAAGATATCCAACTAGGCCATCAGTTCAGTAGTCTAATGGTGGACAGCATTTTCCTTCAGTTGCGTTTAGGACCGATTGGGGATCCATTGATTTCCAAGAGAGTAGACAATCAGAACAGGTCTATAACTCTGACAGAAGTTGAGGCCTGACTTCAGGCTAAGGTGTGGGTTACCTATGCATGAGGTACATGCAATCTGTTTCACTGTATCCTTCTCTGGTAGCTGGTTTTTATAGGATACCAGTTGTATCTCGCTGCCAGCAAATGTAATTAGTCCTGTGGCTCATGTGGTAGAAGTCTGTGCAGCAGATTTTGGGTTTAAAGTGGTGCTGGTTAGAACACTTGGAAACTGAAAGAAAGGTTATTGAAATATGCTGTTTCATTGTAGCCAAAACATTTTGTGGAGACATTTTGGTTTTGACAAAGACTTTGCTCAAAAGGTTTGGGGGGAGTGGAAAAGGGGGAGAGAATGAGAGAGTCTCTGATTTTTAGGCCCTGGCCTAGAAGCTTCAAGTCGTCTTCTGCCTGATTCAGAGTGATCTGGGAAACAAAACTCAGAGCACTGTATTCAATACCCAGTTAATATTTCAAATTATTTGTGTATTAATCTGTGGTTTTCCATATGGTGTATCTCTTTTAATGCAAATTTTAATATTTAATTTTGGCTACAAGGCATTGTTTTATTTATAGTAGCCCCCAGTACATACTAGGTGCTTTCCAGATACCAGTGGATTATGGTGCCTTCTCCAAGTAGTTTACACTGTAAGTAAACAGAGATTAGGGAAAGGAGAACAATTTTATACACATCAATTCAATTCACCGTAAGCAGAGTGGCATAAATTGGCCTTTTTAAAGGAGCATAAACATTGGCAGGATAGAGTCCATCTGAATGAACTCATGCAGGCTGTACCAGGCATAGAAACCTTCATGGAAGGAAGCATGGAGGTGATTGTGTGAGAAGCTGGCAAACAGGTGGATAAGACTGGGAGCAGAGTGGAAGGGTACTGGGGACAATGCAAAATTTGACAAAGGAGAGTAAGTAGGGTCTGTCCTGGGTCTGGTACAATTTATTATTTAATGACTTGGATAATAGAGTGGCAACTCTGCTTATAAAAAGTTGTGGATGATATCAAGCTGGGGGGAGCAGAGCAGTTTAGAGGACAAGATTAGAATTCAAAACAACCTTGAGAAATTGGAGAATTGGTCTGAAATCAACAAGATGAAATTAAATACAGACAAATGCAAAGTGCTACACTTAAGAAAAAAAATCTGCACAATTACAAAATGGGGAATAACGGAGTAAGCAGTAGTCTGGGTGGTTACAAATTGAATATGAGCCAATAATGAGATGCAGTTGTGCAAAAGGCTAATATCATTCTGGAGTGCATTAACAGGAGTGTCGTATATATATAAGATATGGGAGATAATTGTCCATATCTACTGAGCACTGGTGAGGTCTCAGCTGGAGTACTTGTGTTCAATTCAGGGTGCCACAGTATAGGAAAAACGTGAGAAAAGTGGAAAGAGTCCAGAGGACAAAAGATTTAGAAAACTGGAGCTATGAGGAAAGGTTTAAAAGATCTATGTATGTTTATTTTCGAGAAAAGATGACTTATGCAGGACCTGGTAATGGTCTTCAAATATATTAGAGATTGTTTTAAAGAAGATGGTAATTGTTCTTCATCTCCTCCTAAAGTAGGATAAGAAGTAATGGGCTTAATTTTCAGCAAGGGAGATTTAAGTTAGATATTGGGTCTTGGTCTACACTTACCCAATGATTCGGCGGCAGTCGACGGGAGTTACGCAAGTCACACAGAGTAGCTTGTGTAACTCCCGTCGACTGCTGTTCTTGTCTTCTGTGCGCTGTCTTCACTAGACTGCACCGACAGGAACCGCGTTCCCATCAACGCAGTGCTATGCCACTTGAGGGGGTGGATTAATAGCATCGACTTCTGGATCGATTGAGCGGGTCTTCACTGACCGCTCAATCGATCCAGATAGGTCGATCTGATGGCGACGACTTAGATGTACCGTAGGAAAAATTTTCTAACTATAAGAATAGTTAAATACCAGAACAGGCTTCCAAGAGAGGTGGAATCCCTGTCGTTGATGGTTTTTAAGAACAGATTAGACAAACACCTGTCCAACTGTCATGGATAGTTTAGGTATACTTAATCCTGCCACTATGTAGGGGGCTGAATTAGATTATTGCTAGGCATCTCTTGTAAATCTACATAGTTTTATGATTCTAAGTACCAGGAGGAGCAGAGTTAATAGATAACTTTGAAGGTAGTGATAAGAAATTTAAAGTTTATTTGTTAGCAGACAGCAACACTAGAGACAGTTGGAGAGGGCAGTGACATGGTTTAAATTAAAAAAATGGGGGGGAAAAAGATTATTTCAGTGGCTGCATTTTGCATGGATTGAAGCGAGTCAGTGTGTTTTTGGGAGGTCAGAGAGTAGGATGTTCTGACCAATCAGGATATGTCTACTCGGTAGTTAAAAACCTGCAACTGGCCTATGCAAGGCTAAGGGGCTATTTAATTGCGGTGTAGATGTTCAGGGTGAGGCTGCGGCTCATGCTCTGGGACCCTCTCACCTTGCAGGGTCCTAGAGCCTGGGCTCTAGCCCACAAGTTTGAGTCAACTGGCACGGGCCAGCCACAGATGTCTAATTGCAGTGAAGACATACCATAAGATGGGTTATAGTGAAGACCTGAATGAAAAATTTGTCTGTGGAAATGGAAGGAAAAGGATGGATCCTGGAGATATTGACAGCCAGATTTAGATGTATATGATGTATAGATGAAGGATGTATATGAGGGGAATCAAAATGAACACCAAGATTGCAACCCTGAGTGGTGGGGCAGATGCTGGTGTTGGCAGTGATAGAAAGGAATTGAATCATAATGTTTGGAATGGAAGATATGTACTTTGGTTTTGGCCACATTCAGTTTAACAAGACCTTCAAGAAGAGAGATCTGAGAGAGAGGCTGAGATGTGGGATTGGGTGGAAAGAGATGGTTAGGTGAGATCCCTCAGATGCAGGGTGTGAAGTGAGAGGAGCAAAGAACCAGTGACAGAGGTCTGAGGTCACCACAAAAAATGTGAGAGTGGAAGAAGAATACTTATCACAAGAGATCTGAGGACTTGTGCACGCTAGAGAAGGTTTGCCGTTCTAGCTGCACTGGTTCTCCAAATGAAATAAGATATACTGGCAAATGCACTTTTTTGCTGTTATAACTGCATCTACCTCAGTGCTTTTGCCAGTATAAAATTATTGTTTAAATAAAAAAAAAATCACATCCCTAATTGGCATTGTTACTCTGGCAAAAGTTTCCAAAGCAGACCTGTAGCTGGCATAAGCTATAGTGGTACAGCAGTAAAACTGCGTCTGTGTTTGGGTTTAGTATAGCTATGCTAGTGATGATAATAATCACATCCCCAACTGACATAGCTATACTGGTGTGAGTTTCAGTTGTAGACCGGACTTGAAAGAGCAGTAAGATGCAGGCAAGAGAACCAGGGCAGGACTATTGAAAGCCTAGTGAGGATAAGATCTCAAGGAGAAAGTGATAAATAAGGTCAAAAGCAGCAGAAGCGAAGAAGGAAGAAGTGGATAGATACTTTACATTTATTTTTTCTTCATTTTGCATTGCTTTATGTTCTAGAATGACTATTTAGAGAAAATGGTGTCCTGTAATTTACTTGGATTTTTGACATGTTTGTTTTAAACAAATAACTGGCTATAAAATTAATTCTTTTTTAAAAATATATTTTAAAAATACATTTAGTTCTTGATTGATAGATTATATTACAGGCTTTTCTAATCTAGTTTTTATCTTTCAACATTTTAGAGCTGTAAAATTGCTAAAATGTTCTTTGACTTAAAAGTGGTATCCATACAGGAGTATCACTTGCTGTAGAAAGGTTAAGTTTAGCACTGCAGAGAGATTGTGAGTTGATGAATCTAAAGAAAATGGACATGTTGTACAAAACAGGAGTGGGAGGAATTGTTAGAAAATCATTTTATGATAACATTTACCTTTCAAAGTATAAACATTCTGCTGAGATTACCAAGAATAACAATAATATGACAAGCATCTGAATAGTTGAATGTACTACAGAGTTTGTAAAGTTTTCCATATGGTCTGTTACTGTTTTGCTGTAGAACCCTCATAATAATGTAGTAAGTAGTCAGGGTTTTGCAAGAACCCCTCTTTTCAGATATTTCATAACCAATTTAAAAATGGCTGAAACTTGATACATAGGATTTAAATGAGAAACTTTTCTTATGGAATTTGAGAAAAATCTGTTCAGTTTCTTTGACTTAAGCAAGGAAATACACGTTGCCTATTTTTATGCATTATGCCTCCATAAAAGTATTGCTAAAGATTTCAAAAGGTATCAGACTACCCTAAGAACTAACTTGCCTGAGAAATCTGCATTTTCTTAAATCAAGCTTTTTGGAAGAGGTTTGTATGTCTGTCTGAGCAGGGAAAACCAGGCCTATTAGGGGGATGGGGAAAGAGCATGCTTTTTCACAATGCAGTTTCTAATAATTAATGTCTAAATAGATATAACAGTAAAAAATTCCCAGATCCATCTGCAGTTGGCCAAAAGATTGCATATTAGAAACAGACCTGGCTATGGTGATCCACACAGCTGTGATGTCTAGGCTAGATGATTACAACTAATTATTCTTAGGAATAAAGCCACTCCTTGACAAAAACTCCAGCTGGTTATAAAATGCACCTTTAAAAAAATGCTCATAGGAGAGGAAAATATCTTTAAAGTAAGAGAAAAAAAAATCCACATGCATATATTGTTACTCCGCCAAGAGGTCCACATGACTAAACTGATTAACTACTTGACTTCGTTATATCTTTGTCCTCTGTCATCCCCCTGTCCCCTCAAATTTCTCTCACTTGTAGTGTCTCATCTTGTCTTTGCAAACTTTATGATTGGAATGCTAGCTCTTCAGGCAGGGAACAAGTCTTCCTTATTCGAGAAACATTTAGCATGCTTTTGGGCTCTCAAAAATTAACTCATGTACATGCTGAATCCGGACAATCATTACTTCCCAGTGTTAACTGCCCCTGTTTGCTCAAGGGAGATGTTCCTTTGACAAGTAATGAATTAAAATGGTACCTCTTATTTTGAACTGTAAATAGGTCCTAATAGCTGGAAGACACCAGATGGATTGGCAGTGAGTTTTGAGATTTTTTATTTTGATTGACACATTTATAGTGTGACCGGGTTTATATGCCTAAAACACTCAGGCCAGAGATAGCACAAAAGAATAAGTGGCTTGTCTGTGTAGTAAATTATATGAAGTCATACAGTAGTTGAAAATGCAGACGAACACTCTTCCTGAAGAACTTGAACATAGAGCTGTTTGCTGGGGATGTGAAAACAGTATGCTACATATGAGCTGTAAGGTAGGCTTTAAAGAATGCGTAGAATTCTAATTAGACTCTAGAGCATCATGTGTTTTGATCAACTTTTTAACAACAAAGAAATAGACCACTTTTATAGTGTAAGAACCTAATGCTCCCCTGCCTTGCATCTTGCTGTGGTGCAAAGTAAGGGCCGGTCTACACTTACAATTCTGCATCGGTGCAGCTGCACTGATGCAGCTATATCACTGTAACACTTTAAGGAAGACACACTCATGCTGACAAGACAGTTCTCCTGTCGGCATAGTTAGCCCAGCTCCACCAGAGGCGGTAGCTATGTTGATGGGAGAAGCTCTTCTGCCGACATGGCGCTGTCTACTCTGAGGGTTAAGTTGGTATAACTGTCACTCAGGGGGTGTAGATTTTTCACACCCCGGAGCAACGTAGGTATACCGATGTAAGTCTATAGCATAGACCAGACCTAAGTGTAAAACATTGAAGGGTGTAAGTGGAGTATCTGATTTGGTAGCATTTTACATTCACCCTGTACAGGTATAAATAAATACTCAGAGTGTAATGCGGTATAGAATCAGGCCCCCCTATATTTGAAGCTGTACCAAAACTGGTGCACTATTACTACTTTGCCTACTCTAAAATTTTGGATTTATTACTGCTTGTATATTACAGCTAGTACAAATTGCAAAGAGCTGTTGATAGATCCATGATGTCCAATATGACCATACAAGTCCTATACTCATTTTGCTTTCAATGTATAGCTTTAGATTAAATTTAGCTGACGTCCTCCTAATAAAATATAGAGGCAGCATAAGAAGAATAGAGGGCCACTTGATCTGTGTAATTCAGTTACTTTTAATGTCATTAAATATACAACAATGTCTCTGTTAACTGGGTATGCAGAGGTAACATGCTGTAAAATGCACTTTAATCTACACTCTGATAAATTCCAGAGGGGTAGCCGTGTTAGTCTGTATACAGCAAAAACAACTTGAGTTCTGTAGCACTTTAAAGACTAACAATTTTAATTTCAGCAGGCATAAGCTTTCGTGAGCCTCAGCTCACTTCCTCAGATGCAGTTGGTAGAAATGATCATTTCTACTGCCTACTGAAATTAAAATTGTTAGTCTTTAAAGTGCTACAGAACTCTGATAAATGACATACATACCCACTTAATTGATGAGGAACAGTCAGGGTGTGCTTTTCAGTGACTGGATGGCACGTTGAGTCTCTTTACACAGCATGTCTGCTGTTGTCCGCCAGTTTATTCACTGTAATATACAGGTGTGAATGATATTTATGCTAGTATATGTTTCCTACTGTGTGGCCCTCTGATCATTTCGTGCTGCCTCTCAGCTCTATTGTGTTTGCTAAATCAGTCTTACCTAAAAGTATGGTTCTTGCTTTTGATACACATTTTACATTTTAAGTGTATCTATAGTAAACTCCAATTTTAAAAATATACTCATGCATGAGTGTCAGCTAATGCAAAGATCATATCCTCCTCCGACTCCTGGTTGGACTGTGGTACTGAATGTACTGCTTTGGCATCACATGCAAAAGTCCTTAGAAGTACCAATTGGCCCAGTTCCATCTGCTACTGGGGACTCCGTTTATGCATAATTAATATCCCCACTCTCCCCTTCAGAAGTCATTTTGGGAAGGTGGGACAGAGAGACAGAGCTGTAGTGAAAGGAGGCTCTGGAATTCTGGAGATTATGATCCTGCTGTGTGTGCTGGAGGGAGCTGTAGCTTTTGGCAGAATCAGGGAGAGAAGGGACCTGGGCTGCTGACAAACAGCTGCTTGTAAAGAGCTGAGCTGGGGGAAGTGCCTGCTTGGTGTGGTACGTCTCAGGCCAAGTCTTCACTGCACAAAAAGGTAGGTTTTTCAATTGTAAATGAAGACAGATCACCAGTAGTTTTTACCACAAGGTATCTAGCCGATGTCAACACTATATTCCCTCTTGTGGTTGACCTTGCCTAGTTTACTTCATGGTAAAATTAGTGCCTTGTCTCCACTGGGTTTGTTCATTCCACTCACAGCAACTATAGCACCATATGATTTCCCTAGCTCCTCTCCAGTAGATGCTGCTGCTGCCAGGGATAGAAGCAGTGCCTGATCTGAGGGCAGCCACCAACACCAGGGAAAGGTAGCTGTTGATGAACAGACACTTTCTCCACTCCTGCAAATGGCTTTTCCCAAGCAGCAACTGCTTTTGACTGCCAGTGATACAGTATTCTCTCTCCTTCCTACAGTGTGCCCCTTCCAGCAGACTGCAATTATGTAGTCCGCTAGCTTCCTTCTCTCTTCAGTCATTTCTTCCCTTCTGCTCCCCCACTCACCTGTCTCCTTTCAGTATGAATGGATGGATACAAATGTTGCTTCCCCACAGGTTGAGTCCCTATGCTATTCCTTTGCTCATGCCTAGTTATAGACATTTAAAAATAGGTGTGTAGTTAAAACTCTGCTGTATAGATTCTATCCACTTGTGATATAACATTAAGAAGACTTTAGTTTATAGTCTAGTATTGTTGGAGATGGAATAATATAACATACATGTTTAAGCAGTGGGTTATTCATTTTGTGACCTCCAATAAAATAAGTCTGATTTTGGGGTGTTATGGAGACCAAGTTCTTTAAAGGGTTTCTTACAAACAAAGGGAATGCTAGTTTTCCTTTATTCCACTCTGCTTTTTTAGATTAAGGACATAAATTGTACAGACTACTTCTCTGGAAAGCAATAAAATATGTAAAAATTTAATGATGGTGCTGGAAGATGTCAAGAGTAATCATGTTATCCATCACCAAAGGGAGATTTGTGGATGGAATACCCAGCACATTTAATATTCTTTCTTTCCTATTTTGTGTTTTAGGATCATATGGAATTAGAGTAGCTGTAACTACGCTGGGCCAGTTTTTCCTGTTCTGTGTATTCTTTGCCTCTGGAGGTGTTTTTTTTTTTTTTTTTTTTTTTTTTGGGGGGGGGGGGAGGGGGAATGAGGCGAACCTTTCCAAATCACTCCAAAGGCTGATATTTTTATTTTTTTCTTACCCCTTGTAAGGCCACTACACTTACTATTCCATTATTGTATAAGAGGTCTGTTCCTATGAAAGTCAGTGGCAAAGCTCCTATTGATTTCTCTGGGTCTCACAGTTTATCTTGTATGCAATATGATTTAAGTCTGTTATAATATAGGTACATAATACAAAATATTACGTCTGACTGACACTTCACCTGTGTGCACGGATTCTGACAGCCCAAGCACTGTTTAGATATAGGAACACTTCACAGTATTTCTTAATATTCTAATAATTTATTGTACTTGAAAAATAAAAACTTCCCTAGCTTCTTTAATTATCTCCCTCTCTCCAAAAATCTCCAATCTTGTTTTTTATTCTTAGAAAGTTTCTAACAAGGTATTTTCTAATCTAATTTAGTAGTATGTCAATATCTTTTCTCTTGCAACATGTTATCAAATACATTAATTTCTTAATTAAAAAGAAGAAAATTGTCTTATGCTACTTTAAAACTGCAAAATGAGTTTTGTATAAACCTACTGCAAAACAATACATTTAACACAATAATTTATCAAGTAGCATACTTCATTTGACTCACATTCAGGCTGTATTCCTTCCCCCCCCCCCATATGTTTTTATAAATTTTCTATATCACTCTTAGTCAACATTTCAGTAGCTATTTCCTAGGTTGAAATAGCATAGAAAATACAAGCAAAACCCTGAGCATGAACAAGTACTCCTCCACTGTATGAAAAAGCTTTCCAGGATACCAGAGGATTTATGTGTTCTATATACCTTTTAAAGAAAGTATTGCTTTTCCAGAATAAGGTCAAGATGAGTCTCTGATCGGTATCTGGGAAGGAGGGGAGAATCTATTTTCAAACTTTTTTAGAACTCAATTGTCTTTTGAGAGAACAATATCTGTGGAATATCGATCGTCTGTGTCCAGTAGTTAGTCAAAGGCTATCTCCTTTGACTAACCCCTTAGCGTGGTGTCATCCTCCTTCATGTGATAGATTGTTACAATCTCAGCCAGTGTAATTACACACTAGCCAAGTGGGTCATTTATTTCTGTACCTTCACCATTTACCAAAAATCTCCTTTATCTTTGGAAGCCAGCTCTTCCTTTTGCAGTAAAAGCAAAATAAGGCACATAAACCATCAAAGTCTAGAACTACGGGCTTGAAAAATCACTACAGGAATAACTTTAAAAAACTGTTCTATCTCTTAGGAACATCTAATATAGTTTTTAATATATTTTTTTCCAGTATCCTGGAGAACTAAACACAGAAATGCAACCCACTGTTTTTCATATGCCTGATAAACACTAATTTTTATTTCTGGATGTTTTTGCTTTGTATTTCATCTGTTAACAGAAAATGATTTCATTTACGCAGTCTTTTTTTTCTCCTTCAGTTCTCTGTCCTACTTAATTTCTCTTTCACTGCATTGGCTGTTTTTAACATGTTTTATAGTTAAAAGTATGGCATCTAAAACTGGTCATTTGTGGTATTTTAAAAGCAAATACTATAGAAGGGCTACTTCTTTTCTTTGAAGGCATAATATTAACAATTTTCATCTTTTCTTGAAACATCTTTTCTTGAAAATATTCTGAATATAAAAGGAAAAAGTGTATCAGTTCATCTTATTTGAAATTGTAAGTTTATCTTCCTGATTGTTTAAAAAGTGTCTTGACATAATTTCCAACATCTGTTTTTAAGACTGATTTTAGAGGTGAAGCTCAATACATTCGTGTACTAGCACTTTTTCATGTCATCTTATAGTTGCAACATGGATTTCTATTAAGATTAGGTCACAAATGAAGGAACTCTGACATTGGTCATATCACAAAGTATCTCATAGTTTGAATGTTTTCTGCTTGGAGGTCTATGTTTAGAATATCAGGGAAGTTGCTGGTCAGGATTAAGGAGCCGCATTTATTCATTTCCAGTTTCAAGCACACCTGTGCACAGTTCTTCCCATTGCAATCAGAGTCAGTTTCTTGAGCACCACATTTCACTATGTAACAAAAATAATTTGCCACTAACCAGGAAGAAAGAAATTTGTTTTGTATATTCATTTTATAAAACGTATTGGAATCTAGATTTTTCTATTGAAGAACAAACATATTTGTAGATTATTTTAATATTAAATTATCAGGACATTATATTATTGCTACTTTGGTTTATATGTATTACTTTTAGTATCCCTATATATTTTTAAGAATGTGACAGCGTGTCAAGGTCCTAAATCTTTCTCACTCTGACACATAAGTCAGTTTATGTATGTTTATATTTGAATCCTTGGGCTGAGACAGCTTTGTGACCTACATCCTGATTCTAATTTCAGATGCATGACTCACATCTCAAAATCAAATATATTTGCTATTTTTTAAGGTACATGATAATTCATGCCATGCATCTGAGGTTGGGATCTAGTTTAGATCACTTTTTGGTTAATCACAGAAGAATGCAATTGGAGAGAGGATTTGCAGGCTATATTCTGAGAGAGAGTTATGTATATTAAATCCCAAATATTTGGTTACTTGATATAGCTCTGTATAGTTTACTTGTTATAGGGGTCTCTTCATTAAAACGTTTGTGTAACTTAATAACCTCAAGAGTTGTTTCTTTGAGTTTCATTCCCACTGCTGCCTCTGCCAAGGTATCTAGTAGAGCACATAAATATCATGGGTTTGAATTTAAAAAGAAACAAACATTTTCTTCGTAAAAGAACCATCTTTTGCTAGTCAAGTGCTTTAATTAATGTTACATTATACCCTCTCTTGTTCTCCTCTCAATCATCCTCTCCCCTGTTCTCAACCTATCAAGCTGCTCTCATATCTGTCTCAGGTTTTTGGCCTGAGATACACACTTATGGAGTTTATAGGCCCACAGTACTGCGTCCAATATCTCAGTGCTTTTGGTGGTGATACTGCAAACATGGTCCATCAGTTCACATGCAGACTGCCCCCAATAGAGGATGGCCAGTTACAGCTAGCAAACATGGAAACGAATAGTAGACCGAGGACAGAAGACATGGAGAGATGAGTCCTATCCATGAAAATTCCAAAACGCAATTCTTGGACCTTGTGTTATCCTAACTAATCTAAACTAAGGCATATATTATCTTACTATTTGTAATAGTATTTATTTAATGCCATTTCTTTCAAATGAGGGAGAGCTGTGAAGCGGGTGGGGGATGGCACCAATAACCAAAATGGAAATCTCAACCATTTCTGTTTTCTAATGCATGCAGATACGTCCTCCCAGTTCCTGAGAGTACCTCCTCTCTTCTTCTGTTTTCAAAACTATCCTTTTTATTTGTCTTTTCAGCCTTTCAGTGCATTCTTCTTCCCCGTTTTTCTCTGCCTCCCCCACCTTCTCCCACTCTTTCTGTGCTTTTCTTTTCTTTCCCTTTGTCTTTTGTCCCTTCTGCTGTATGTGCACCCACCTATTCCCCTAAATGTTCAGCCTTGTAAGTATTAAGCCTCTGCTCTACCCATAAGTTCTCTGTCTTCTGTGCTGCTGAGTGTGGCTTGCTCAAGAGCTGCCATCAGGTTATTTAGGAAACAAAAATATCAATATTAGATGGAGCTAGTGGTCAGCAATGACTACCTGTTGTTTCCTTCTTTTACCCCCTCTATGCACAGGTGTGTTACTCCAGGTGGAGGCAGGACACGACAACAAACAGCACTTCTATCCCCTTTGTGATCCATACTGGCACTTCCTCTTCATATAACTAGCCAGCATCTGTTGGGGGCAGTCTGCATGTGAATTGGTGGATCTTTGATTTGGAACAATGATGTAACTTTGTACTTAGTGTATTTCATCTTGAGGATCACAAATATTTTACAAACATTATTTAATCCTGGTAATACCCTATGACATAAACATTAATCCTATTTTACAGATGAAAAACAAGGCAACGTAGTTAAATATCTTGTCCAAGATTACAGTGTTCAGTGACAGAGTTGAGAATAGAAACCTGATTCCTAGTCTGCTGCTCAAACCACTAGCCCGTGCTCCTTCTATGTGGCTGGCTCCAAACATAGACCGAGATAAAATCAATACTGTCCCATTTAAACTAAGTGTTCACAAATTCCAAACAACATCTTTGATTCCTTTAGACAAACCAAAATAACCCCTTCTTCCAAAGTAAATATGTTTTTCCAAGAAGGGACATTTATAAGCTTGTCAGTGTTTGTTTGTTTGTTTTTTTTAAAAAAAGACCCTCTTTTCAGCTGTTCAGTAAATTGTTTAAAATATTTACAATTTAAATATTGATGCTCTTCATACTATTTGGACTTCGCTTTGCCTGTTTTTAATGTGTGCTGATAACCTTGTATTAGGCAAACAGTGACAGTCCCTAACTCTTGCAGAAATATTTAATATAATGTAATGAATATTAGGAGAAATCTTGCAATATGAAATCAGCATGTTGCATTGTTATGTCGGATTTCAGGTTACAATGTATGTAATATTTGGTTACGTACTGAGTTTGCAGTCAGAATACACACTAAGCATGTGCATTACAGTGCAATGATTAGCATGTAATTTTCAACATTTCACTGAACTGTCATAAAATTTAAGGGGATTTTAATTGCTAGTAATCAGGATTGCATGTTAATAGACTGTGGATAATTAGGAAACCATTTGCATTTCTCTTCCCACAAATTTTCTTAGTATTCAGACCCTCATTTAATTAATAACTTTTTCTCATGAGGATTGGATAATCCTATTTAGTCACAGTAATAACAGACATGCCATTTTTTCCTTTAGCTTTTCCTTCAATTCTAATGATTTTTTGGAAGGATTATAGCGTTGATTAGACAGAGGTATTTCTTTTAGATGTATTTTCCTTTTGGCTTTCATAAATTGAAATAAACTGCCTTGATAGCAACAATAGTAGCATTGAGTGTAAATCTTAATTGTTCTGTGGAAATGAAGATATGCTTTTATCTCAGTTGGGTCTTGGTCTGAATTTTGAGAAAACTGTGACAAATTAGGAGTGTGTTTAGCAAGATTCTATTTTCAACATATTCATGAAGCTGAATGTAGTGTATACTTTCCTAGTGGACTTCCAGTAAACCAGGCTACTTCATTCCTTGTCATTTTTGTGTGGTAAATAGACAAAGGAAATCCTTCTCTGGTTCTGCTTAATTGAAATAAAGAATCATTCAGAATACTTTAAATTGCAGAAAGATTCAGTAATGTCAGAATAAAAATGCTCCACTTTAAAAAAAATAGGTTTAGGTAAAAATTATATTAATAAAATATGTTTAAATTCATGGAGCTGGGTGAGGGTGTAAAATTACATTGACTGTAGAAACACAAAGTGGCTCAGTCAAGGCAAATGGATGTATTTGTTGTAATAGTTTACTGTGTACTTCAGTAGGGTAACGAAATGTAATGGAACAGGGCAAAGGCTAGTCGCAACAATAGGAGCACCTAAACTATATAACACTGGATAGGTCAGAAACCATCTCTTGTCTTGTTGGGTTTTCTTGTTTATTTTATTAAACGCATGTAAAGAAATTATGGAAAAGTGATCTTGCAGACAGAGGGAAAGTGAAGTTTGATTACTGCTGAAAATATTTAGCTTCTTTACCATGTTGTGTAGGTGGAGAAAAAACATGACGAGGAAAACCTAGTAAGAGCAGCGTTCAAAGCAGTAAAAATGTCAATTGACAGAGAGAGGTCGGACGGTGGGGTAACTACTCTTTTGGTTTTATTCTCTTTACCATACAGTACACCTAAAAACAGAAGTGCAAACAAGATAAAAAGGTCGACTCATAGAAATGTAGCTGTTACAGTGAAAACAAAATTTTAAAAACTCATAACCTTCTTGCAGGAGGAAAAACTACTTTAAGCTCAATACTAAGAGCTCTTGAAACCAAGAACAAAGCCATTAAATATAATGACAATTAACTAAATAGGCCATATCCTGCTAAGCATAACATAAATAAAGTGGGGAAAAATAAATGGCTGATGGCACTAGATATACTGAAATGCTAGATTTGGTCTACAAAAAGCAGATTAGATTTCCATCCCCTTCTCATTAGTCCATGATGGCTCATGATCTCTTTCAGAAAAGGTGTTTGAGTAACTTTTTCATAAATATGTCAACCTCTTTGTGGTGGTTGTGGTACATAGACAAGTTCTATAGGTACAATAGCTTCAGCAGTGCTTAAAACAGTGAGTAAACAAGCAGGGCAGAAACATACCCCCCCTCTTTGCCCCCCCTCTCTCCCCCCCAATACAAATCTGATAAGTGCTTCCTACCTTTTCTTTCTGCCAGTGAAAACAAAGTCCATGTTAATTTGTTATGAGATGATATCACACCTGTTATTAGGACAATCATATTTTGAAATGGTATACATGTGCCATAATTTTCGTATTTATAAAACCAAACTCAGAGGCAATCTTAAGTAACACTCCAGAAGGCAAAGAAGAATGTGACATGTGGGGAAATTTTGTAAAAGATTTGTTGAGAACAGCTTGTCTTGACTGGATTAAGACTTTTTCAGGTTTTCTCACATTCTCCTTCATCTGTCCCCTAACGTCAGTGAAGGAGTTCTTCTCCTTTTCAGTAATCACTATGTTCATTTTATCTATGAGAATCTGTCTGCGGAATTCTATGTTGGCTTCACCCTGTGAGAGAATAGTAATGGATCTCATAATTAAAATATATGGCGATTGCGCTAATAGGTTACTTAATGTGTTTTGCAAGGATCCTTTCTTTAGGGCAAAATGGATGTACAATTAAATGTACTGCCACAATGTGAAGTCTTGCTTCAAAGTGATCTTCTAGCAACAGAATTTACTGCAAAAGGAAAATAATTATTATCTGATGGAGATCAGCATCATTATACTTTTGAATAGATCATCTAAAAGGTTCAGGATGGAGCAAAGGCTTTTTAAAAGATCTGAATTTAACCAGTCAGGTTCAGATGTATTATCTTTGTTCAGAATTGGAAAGTAAAATGAACACTTGGTGGTGTTGGTCCCAGGATATTAGAGAGACAAGATGGGCGAGGAAATATCTTTTATAGGACTTCTATCTAACTTCTTTAGCAATTTGTTTTACCTTGTATTTAAGTGTGTCACTGTGAGTACCTTTCACAGACCCAAAGAAGAGCTCTGTGTAGCTCCAAAGCTTCTCTCTTTCACCAATAGAAGTTGGTCCAAGCAAAGATATTACTTCACCCATCTTGTCTCTGGAGTCATTAATAGCTTTCTGTGTCTTAGTCATTTGAGCATATGGAACATGCAATTACACTCTACTTGAGAGGCTGCAATCTCAGACTATTTTTTATCTGTAACTTTTGCAAAGTGTGATGACTTGGAAAGAATCATTGGACATGAGGATTAGATCCCCAAAATGTGAAGCCTCCTCTTGGGCAATAATATGTACATAGACAGATACGTGTACTTTTTTTTTTGTTTTTTTTTGTGTGTTTGCTTCTTTTTACAATTTGGCATCACTTATATAGCTTGATATAGCAATACAGTATTATTGAATTGAACTGAAATTAATTGTAAAGTTTACCTAAAATCATTTTTTCATGACTTATTTTTAAAGAAATCATTGGCAATAGTTACCATTAAAAAAACCCCAAAAATGTTTAAGTAATTACACAGTGGTATGCAGGGGTTCCTTTGTTGTATAGAATACATCTATTGGTAACCATTGACTTTTGAAATGGAGATCATTGCAAAATGTGGCATATGGATGAAAACCATGGATGATCTTTGTTTCAGCATTGAGAGTAACAAACTGGGAAATGTGGAGAGGAGAAAAATAAGGATTAAGCCATTCATTGATCAATGATTTTGTCATACAGCTTTTCACATTCATAAAATTCTGAAAGGACATTGTTCCATGGGTGAGAAATCTAGCTGCCGCTGTTTGGTTAATGTGGATTGTGAGGAACGTGACACCAGATAACAGAACTAGTCAGGTATTTTCTGATGGAACATATTTTCCATTGGAAACTGTGAAGTTGTTGAAAGCTAATTGTATGAAAGCATATCAATTTTGACAGATTTTCATTTAGAAAAAAAGACCAAGCATTTCAGTAAGGTTGAAACATATTATTCTGACATTTTTGGAATGTGATGTTTTGATTTTTCATTTCAAGACTTCTTGTCACAAAATTTATTTCATATTATATAAAAATTAAATATAAAAATATAGGAACCAAATATTTTGATTAACCTGAAACAAACTTTTTAAAGAATTTTTGTTTGACTGGAAATTGGGAAATTTTTATTTTCGTTGCATTCTGGAATGGAAAATGTTTTTGAATTTGTGAAATTTCCCAAGAAATGGAACTTTCCCAGTTACTGCCCAGCTGTAGTCAATAAATGAATATAAATAAATGTCATGGAAAGTATTCTTCCCATTAGATAAATAATAATTGAACTACTATATAAAGTTCTATAGGTTTGCATACAGCTTTATAAAAAACAGAGGAAGATATGGTCCCTTTCCCAAAAAGCTTGTGACTCAAGTTAGAATAATTAAGACAACAATAAACCAGCTGACCACATGCTGCTCAGATCTTTGATGTAGATATTGCTTTTATATTTTAAAGTATTTAATATTATGTAACATTCCTTACTTTCTCTTCTTTGTTGTATTATTGGTGCTAGTTTAGGAAAACTTGAAGATTAAATTGACTGGAAACTCACTGTAAAAGTGGAGCTGGTTATCTGCTTTTGTTGTTAAGTGGAGAGAAATGTAGAAAGTAAATAGTGAAAAATAACTTAGATTTCCAAAATATTTTAAGGTCTGTAGTAATACTCTAAGGTACGTGTAGTAAAAACTGTAAAGAATTTTATTAAAAATGATTTTTAACTTGACAATGTCCCTTTGAACCAAGTAAAAATCAACTTGAACCTTTCATCTCTGACTTACCTGGAGATTCGGCGGCAGTCGATGGCAGTTACGCAAGCTACTTTGTGTAACTGCTGTCGACTGCTGCACTTCTCTTTTGTGCAGTGTCTTCACTGCACTGTGCCGACGGGAACCGTGTTCCCATCGACGCAGTGCTACGCCACTTAAGGGGGGTGGATTTACTGCGTCAACTTCCTGATCGATTGAGCGGGTCTACACTGACTGCTCAATCGATCCAAAAAGGTCGATCTGATAGCGGCGACTTTGCTGCTGTCAGCGTAGACATACCCTGAGAAACTCAAACACTTGTATTGTTTGTACACTGCCAAGGACCTCTTTGCTAGAAAAACAGGATCTTCAATTATTTCCTCCTCATTGAAGCTGTATATTCCATGTGTTTCAGAACAAACGTTAAAGTCTCTGTTACATTTAGCATGCAGAATGTAGAATGACTACTACATCTGTGAAAGTTTTGCTGTGATGTGCATTTTACTTAGAGGCTTCTTTGCTTGTCAGACGAGGCCTTTTGCATCAGGTGAAGTAGTGATTAGGATTGAGTCTATCCACTCAGTGATGGTGGCTGTTACTGACACTTGTGTCCTCTCTCCATTTACTGTGCCTTTCCCCTGCTACAGTTGTGGTGGTCTGCTGCTTGCTGAGCAGATGTTTCTCTTTTGCATGGTTATCTTTGAGTGCCTTTATATACAAAAATCAGATTGCACTGCTACTGTCACTTTTATCTGATGAGAGGAAATCCCACACGAATGAGGCTGGTTTTCTTTTCAGGCAGCTAAGAAATGATGCTCAGGGGCATGTACTTCTTTCCTTGACTCTGTTGCTGCTCACTGCAAATGTTTTCTTTCTGGCATGTTTCTTCTTTAATCCCTTTTTCCCCATTTGACCTGGATCCTTAATCCCATTGGGTTTCTTTTGAACTTTGGTTATTTCTGAGTGTTTGGTACATCTGTCTGCTTCAACTCTGAAACATTTGTCAACACTGCATTTTTATTATATTCCCTTTACACCCCTTTCTCCTTGCACTGGCTATATTACTGTACTTTGAAGGGCATAGGAAAGCTTTTTGGGAATGACCATTCTCTTCATGCCCCTCTCTATTTTTCTTTTTACACTTTTTTCAATGGCTAAATCATTGTTGTCATAGTTCACTTTTGTTTTTGCAGTGGTACAACCATGTTCACCCCAAGTACTGTTACTACAGTTCCTCTTTGAGGTAATTTTTAGTTTCTGTGGCATTTCTTAATTATGTAATTAGTATAATTAATTAATTAATATTAATTATAATAGCATAATTACTCTATTAATTATTCACTCATAGAGTGAAATAAGTATAAAATAGTGAGGGGAGGTGATAGACTGTTTCTAGTGTGCTGTCCTCCTCTGCCTCTTGCATTTCCCCCAGAAAAACAGCTGGGGACAGCTTTGTAATGTTTGGTTATATCCCTTACTTCATTCCTTTTTTTAAATTTGTTTCTACCTGTCACTTTCATTTTGAGTGCTTTTCCATTTTTATAGATTCAAATCTTTTTATGTAGTAAGCCAATTCATTATTACTCCAATAAGAACACAACTATAATAGAATTATATGTGTTAATGTAGCTAATATGGACTCCTACAATAAATTTGAAAAGTGTGCTTGTTTAAAATGATATCTGTAACATATCTGTTATACACACAATATTTTTTTCTTCCTTTGTCAGAAGGCCTGTTAATAGTGACTGTTGCTTATCACATCTTGTAAAACTCTACTGTGTAAATAGTGATTTTTTTCACTGACAGTAGTTCCTGCTTTCAGTTACAAAGTAAGGTGTTAAAAAATGTACAGCTATAATTAGAACAAACAAATGGAACAGGTGAACTTTGAAAAATATTGGTATGTTTATCATTAGGTAGAATTACAGTATCCTTCTAGTGTGAGAGCATGTCTAACTTTATCATTTCGTGGGTCAGTGTTACCTACTACAGTCTTCAAAGGCACTTCTGAACTGAATCTAGAAGTCCCAGTTCAGTTTGTAGGGGCCAACCTTTTGAAAGCAATGCTGAGCTCTTCCTCTGAGTTCTCTGCCTCTTTTTTTTTTTTTTTTTTTTTTAAAGACTTTTGGGACTTAAAGTATATTTTCTTATTTCTTTCTTTCTGATTTTCTTCTCTTTCCTGTTCTTGTTTCTTCCCTTCCATAGCCCCCACACAATCAGCAAGGTAAACAAGACCATGTGTGCCTCAGCTATATGGAGATACTCCACCCTTACTCTTCAAGCAGGCAGTATAGGAAGCTAGGATGTGGAGGAGTAAAAGGCAGACCTAACACGTGTCTGCTACTCAGTCAAAGACAGGCAGGATCAGGTGAATGGAAAGGTTCACTCTGGGCTAATTCCTTCCATTCCACTTCTCAGAGCTCTGGCAGACATCCTGGGATATTGTCTCTTCTCCCTATCTCAGGCAAAGACAAGGGCCAGGACGTTGACCAAGGAGAATAAGAAACAAGAATTTATTTTCACCTGGGTTTTGGGTGCGGTGATAGGGGACTCAAAGCAATCCTGGGTCCTCCCATAGTAGTCTTAACATAATCCTCCAGGGGATATTGGAATGGTTTATGATTCCTCTAGGAGAACAATCAATTATTCTCACCGTCTCAGATTCTAAATAGGCATCTGCAGAGAGAGATGCTCATTGGGACCTTTAACATTCATGTGAACAAGAAATTATCCCTCCTTTGAAAACAGTGATCTGGATTGGTCTGGATAACGCTGGGTAAGGAAACCAATACTAGCCCCACTAATTGGACACAGAGGATAGCCTGACTGAGTAGGGTGCACAGTTAGGCAACTCCTGCCAAGCTCTCTGATTACAAGTGATATCTAGGAACAGTTACAACTGTCTTGAACTCTGGACAATTGATACTTTGGAAATGTCTCCCATGCTTAGCGGGAGGTTTCTGCTGATACAGTTGAGTAAATCACCTCAGTAGCATACATCAACATCCAAGGGAAAAAGAACAGGAAACTAAAGGAGGCCAAAATCTCCTTTGACTAAGCAGAATAAAATATAAACTCAAAGACTGTATTACACATAAATGGGGTTCTAATAACTAATGTGGACTGGCTCAACAGAAAGGAAATGGATTAAAATGAATGGAGATTTAACAAGGAGGTATGTGACAGGACAATATGCTCATTTGATTACTGGAGATGTCATCTCAGCAACAAGCAGAAAGAAAAAGATTTTACTCCAGGAACCTTCACATCAGAGTGCTGGACACAGAAACCCTGACACAGGAATAGCTCTATTTGCTCCTGTATGTGCTTCCGTCTATCCTGTTACCACAGAGACTGAAACTCCAGAAACTGTGATTCTAAATAGCACCGCATTAGCTAAAGCTGCCAGTTCAACCAAACCTTTGCGGCCTAAGATCAGTCATGTAACTGAATTTGTCCAAATTGAGTCAAGAAGTTTAGTAGCTGAAAGGTCAGTACTATAGTCTAAAGATGCCCTGAGAGGATGATGATCATATGATTTTGAGGAAGAGATTGAAGATGTCAATAGTCAGATATGGATCCATATTAATTAGTGAAAGGATAGAGGGTATAACCACTAGAAACTGAATTCACTAGATGCTCCAGTTTCTGCAGAATAATTTAGAAATTTGATGTATACCTTTGCTGGCTAAGAGTACACGTCATAGCAGTAAACCCTACTAGACTGTGACCTAGACCAGTGGTTCTTAACCTTTCCAAACTACTGTACCCCTGAAGCCTGAGTCCCACCCCCACGGGGCTGAGGCATGTAACTTAGTTTCATGGCGCCCCTGTGGCTCCAGGCAATTACCTTTCTTGCCACCCCCAATACCAGCTCTGCACTTGCGACCCCTCTAAAACTCCAGGTTAAGAAACACTGACCTAGACAGTTTGATGTTGGACTATCTACATATTATGTTCTTCACAGTCAGGCTAAGTCTCCTCAAGTTCATAGATACCCTACTTGGAACCAGAATTTCATGCTCAAGACACTAACAGATTGGCCTTTCAAATCAATGAACTCAGTTTTGTTGTATTTTCTCTCATTTAAAGTTACTTGGATTTTTTTAATAGCCATAATTTCCACAAGAAGAATGTCCAAGCTCTGAGCTCTGTTCAGCAAAGAGCAGTACTGTATTTTTCACGTGGATAAAATGGTACTCAACATTCCATTTTCCCCTATTTGCAGTGCATAGCATTACTGTGTTTTGGCCCCAAACCTGTCCATCCAAAGGAAATAACATGGTATATACTGGATGTACTCTTAGCCTTGATTAAGTATATTGAAAGGACTAAATGGCACAGCCACAATGCTTGTTCAGGATTTATCACTTCAAGTGTAATGGCAAGAAGATTACCAAAAAACCTTACAAGTGGAGTGGTAATCATGGTGTGGAATTGAATGTGTCTAGGAAAGTCGAACCGTTGGAGGATATTGTGACCTAGTCCATGAAGAATATGTAGAGATATATGTTAATTACCTGCTAGCTAGCTGTGAAGGACGGCCAAACATGCTCTGGTTGATCTTCAAGAGGGTGTCTATCTTAGCACTAGATATGATGGAGGTTTGCTTAACGTTGCAAGGTTCAGAGCTAAGACGAAGGTGAAGGAGATCATCATAAGGGACCTGTTGTTTGCAGATAATGCAGCCCTTGTGGCTCACAGCATTGATGCCCTATAAAATCTTATTACCAAGTTCTCTGATTCATGCAAAATCTTTGGACTAGAAGTAAGCTTGAAAAAGACTGTTACCATGCACCAAGGCTCTTCAGAACCAGTTTTAGGTATCACCTTAGATGGTACTTGTCTGGATATTATTGACCAGAATTTCTACCTTGGCTCTATTGTTACCAGCAATGTAGATCTTGATGTTGAGCTCACTAGTAGAATTGGCAGAGCAACCGGAACAATAACAAATTGTCAACTAAGGTGAAAATCTGTGTTTGAGACGTGTTTTATCCACTCCTTTATATGGCTCAGAAACATGGACAACTTATGCCAAACACACTAAAAGACTAAATAGCTTTCATATCAGCTGCTTGCGTAAAATTGTTTCTCTAAGATGGCAAGACAGGGTGACAAATCTGGAAGTATTAAATTGTGCTGGTGTGTCATTCATCAGTAAGACTTTAGACTTTTTAGTAAAAGTCCCCACGGCAGTGGTAGTTTGGAGTCACCAGGTCCCTGCTGTGGTGGCAGCTCAGAGCTGGGGGTCCCCTGTGGTGGCTGAGAGCTGCCCCCCCTTCTGAGAGCTCTGGGACCCTCGCCGCCTGTGGTGGCTGAGAGCTACCAGGTCCCTGCAGCCCCCAGCAGCTGACAGCTTCAGCCCCACTGCCCCAGGGCACGGGGCAGAAGCTGCAGAGAATAATTTCACGGACGTCTCTGGAAGTCACAGAATCCATGATTTCCACAACCTCCGTGACATTCACAGCCATATTCATGGGATCATTGATTAATGAGAAAAGACTCAGGTGACTTCGACATGCCGGATTACAGAATCCCAAAGAGCGTGCTGTACTCTGAAGTTGTGAAGGGTCTAGAAAGAGAGGCAGACCGCTGTGCAGATTTCAGGATGCTTGCAAAGATGACTTAGTATCCTTTGGGATCTCTGTAGATAATTGGGAAAGGAGTGCAGAATGTTGCTTTGGTTGGCAGAGTTAGTTTGTAGACAGAGTGACGCGTTGTGAGGCAGACTGCATCAAGTTTTGTGATGACCGACGTCAGAGAAGGAAAGAGTCTGGTGGTTAGATTCAGAGCGCTGCTAGTGCATGGGTGTGGCTTACGTGTGGATGGGACTTTCATTCATGCATTGCACTCAGAACTCATTGAAGAACTCATCAAAGAACTCATTGGCTCCTACAACGTGCTCTGGGAAGAGTGATGGTGCTGCTTACTTACATCCCACTGTGAAGGATGGCCAAACATGCTGTGGTTTGAATGTGAAATTACTACCTTACTGTAAAATCCTGTCCAGTCAGTATCCGGTGCATGGGGTCCTTATGAGAAGATGGTGCCCCTTCCTGGATTCAGCTCAGAACTGTTACCAAAGACTGCTGGGTTATGGGGGTTATGAGTCCCATTATGAGGGACTGCTAGACACTCTGAGGAAGGTTTTGTAGGTGAAAAAGGCAAATTTCTGGTACTCTGTTTATTGAAAACAGGGCAAAATTGTGAATTTAAAAGATTACCAATCCTAATGAAATCTGAGATTTATTATGAATCACTTGTAGAGTGGGTGAAATTATTTGTTTATGAATTCTTTTGTCGCAGTTGACTCTTTCCTATTCAGCTCTATGAATCTGCGAATTTTTCTGAAGTTGGTAGTTCGTAATTACTTTAGGTTTTTGGTGAATATTTTCTCTGCTCCGCAAAGTATTCACCCCCTATTCTAACAAACCTTATATTAGACAAGTTGTGTATGGACTGGAGTTCATTAGTTTCCATTTTATGTCTTGCTCTCATTAATCATATTTATGGCATGTGACTCCAGTTATGACAGGTGGTTCACTTATTTTTATGTTTTGTTTGATTTGCCAGGGCTCTGGTCAGGAGGTTGCGGAACTGGGTGTCCCTCTCTTTGCTTCATCACTTACCTGCCTAAAGACTATTTTTCATATATATATATATGTTGATTGAATTTGCTGGTTGCCATTTTCATGGCAGCCCTGACTACAAATAGTTTAAAATAATTTGGTAATCACCATACATGCTTAGTCCCATTTATTAATAGGCATTTTATTACTGGAGAGGGCGTGTTTTAATAATTATGTTTATGCCGGGCCTTTGAACTACTGTTCCACTGCTGCTTTTGTCTCGTCACTCCACATACATGAAAGAATGGGTCTTCTAAGGTCATTGATGGTATTTATAGGTCTCTCTCCATCAAATATTAAATGATGTTGATAATTGACATTGACATATATTTGTATGTGTCTGAATCGCAAGTTTGCACATAGTACTAATTTGGAAGGCAGATCTAAAAAATAATCTCTGTGCTGAGGAGCTCTGTCCAGGAGATTGAGCATCATTCACAATTCTGTCTCCATGCTAACTTCACACAGTGTCCCATTTTATTTTGTACATAACATTCTATGACTGACGTTCAACCCCCATATACGTAATTGTGTGAGTAGGGATACCCAGTGGGCAGTGAAAAGGGTAATGTTTAGGTCACAGCCAGAAAATGAGGTAGCCCTATCATGGGCACTATGAGAACTGCATCATCTTCACTACAAAGCACTTGTATTAGAGGCAGATTACAATGGCATTCTTAAAAAAAAACAAACACCCAAAAACATGCTCCAATAACTCTGTCCATTATGAGGTGGCACAGCACAGTGTGTACCTCCAAATGCCACTTTTTAGGTGAGACCAGAGGACATCTGTATCAGAGAAATTGTTCCCTCCTATTAGCTGTTCTGCATTCTATTTAAATAGCTGGATTACTGAGGGCATTCTAAGGTCTGAAACAAAGCCGAACTAAGGACCTCCTCTTTGTTGCCTGTCATTATGAGACACTACATATCTCCCTGCTAATGCTGTTCATTATTTTAATATTGTCCCTTTCTCATGTGATTTTTGTTGAAATATCAATGGCACTAGACTTAATCAAACTTCTGCTTCTTGCAAATCTTTTAATAAATTAATCAATGGTCATACAAATCATAAAAAATATCAAGACTCAGTTACAGTGGACTGCATGGGATGGTTTGAGTAATTAAAATGTAAGGGTTTTTTTTTTTTTTTGAGGTTTTTAAAAACATTGTTTATCCAGCTCTGATTTTATTTGCTACTAGCACACTGGGTTTTATTAATGGGGAGGAGGGAAATTTGCTAGAGTAAATTTGATCAAATAAAAATTGTTGCCGATGCAGAAGCCTCAAGTAAAAACTGTCAGAAATTTAGATTAGTTGTAAACATTTTGCAGGTATTGGTGGAGAACCATGACTTTCAGAGATAGCCAATTATGCTGGTTTTCTTGATTGCTTATATATCTTTGCTGAAATGATATATAAAGTTATAAATAAAGACATTATAGAATAAAACTATTAAAATATTTAGAACAAGATTATAACTTTATTATTTTTGTGACTAAATACGCTGGCTATGCTTTTGTGCTGCACTGTAAAAACTGTTCTCTCTACTGACTGAGATGGTATCAACTGACACAATTTGGTAATCTAGGGCTTGATATTTTAAAATAGCAATGCTAGATTGCTTAAAATATTATACTAAGACAACATGGTGCATTAGATTAATTCCAGTATTTTAACTGTGACAGTGTCAAGAGGGATTTCTTTAAATGAATTAAGTTTATATAGTACATGCCCTGTACTGTATAACTGGATAAACATTGATAATAACCTTTATTCATGAAAGGCAGTAATCTCAGGCTAATGCCGCACTTAACTCTGTATTTTCAAAACGATTTGCCTGATCTGATAAATTATGCAGTCTTTCATTTTGACCTTGTAACCCTGTAGAGTTTACTCTAACTGACTCCATAGTATTTGCCACATTAGGAGTATAATGACTATAACCAGTTCTTGTGCTATAGTTCTTTTCACAGTGAAAGTAAACACTGGGATATGAAAATGTATTGATTTAATTATGAGATGTGTAGACAATGCCATTTGTAAAGTATTTTAGGGATTAGGTTATTACCTTTACTCTGTTGATCAAAAAAATAAATAAATAAAATTCAGAAAACAAGGGAGCAAGTGAATACTGGCAAATACACAATCCCTGTTTTTCCTGAATGCTAAAATATACCATCAAGTGTTAGCATGAGTTTTCAGTCAAAGAACCACACATTGAAGCTCAGCAATTGTACCTAGTGCCCAAACCAACGTAATTTATACTCTATAAGGCAATCCTGAAATTACATTACGACTTAACAAGAAAATGATTTTTGTGTTGTCAGTGTGTCCAGACTTAGTTTATTACTAACTTTTTATTAAAGATGAACAGAATTGATGATAGTACAGGTTGCTTTATTACATAAACAGCAAAAGGGAGGGTACCAGGAAAGGGAATGGAGTAGAACGGAGGTGGTATAAATTACTAGTTGCAGTATATGCCAATACCACTATTAGATTATATCAGCGATTTACTCTTAATCAGTTCATCCCACTTGGTCAGTTTTAACTCTGATATTTATGTTTTTAATGTAAAAATAGCTGTTGTTTTGGAATGTCTGAAGGGCTATTCCAGAGTGTCTATTTGAAAGGAGGAGAGCATTGAGATGCACAGTTAAGAGAAATAGATCTGTAAACTAAATTTGGGGGTGATGTAAGAAAGTCGTCAAAATGACATCTGCTGTCATGGAGCCTTAGAATTTATAGAATCATTGAAATGTAGAGCTTAAAGGGGCTTGGAGAGGTCATCAAGTCCAGTTGCCTGTGCTGAGGCAAGACCAAGTAAACCTAAAACATCCCTGATAGGTGTTAGTCCAATCTGTTCTTAATAACTTCCAACGATGGAGATTCGACAACTTCCCTTGGAAGCCTGTTTCAGAGTTTAACTACCCTTATAGTTACAAAGCTTTTCCTAATATCTAACCTAAATCTCCTTTGCTGCAGAAATAAAACCATTTCTACTTGTCCTACCTTCAGTGGACATGGAGAACAATTGATAACTGTCCTCTTTATAATAGCCATTAATATATTTGAAGGCTATCATCAGTCCTCTTTTCTCAAGACTAAACATGCCCAGTTTTTTTTTTTAACCTTTCCTGAAACCTTTCCAGTTTTCTAAATCATTTCTCATTTTTGTTGTTCTGCTGTTAAGGTGATCACATAGCAAGTGTGAAAAATCAGGACATGACATGGGGGGTAATAGGCGCCTATATAAGACAAAACCCCAAATATCAGGACTGTCCCTATAAAATTGGGACATCTGGTCACCTGGACTCTTTCCAGTTTGTCCAAATCTTTCCTGAAGTGTGGCACCCAGATTTGGACACAGTACTTCAGCTGAGGCCTCACCAGTGCTGACTAGAGAGGGACAATTGTTTCCCATGTCTTATATACAACACTTCTGTTAATACACTACAGAATGATACTAGTCTTTTTTGCAACTGCATCTTACTTTTGACTCATATTCAATTTGTATT
Organism: Emydura macquarii macquarii; assembly: GCF_026122565.2. Taxonomy (NCBI): domain Eukaryota; kingdom Metazoa; phylum Chordata; order Testudines; family Chelidae; genus Emydura; species Emydura macquarii. The sequence continues at coordinate 21,855,776 of NW_027131500.1, forward strand.
TCACCATAAACCCCCCAGATCCTTTTCAGTAGTACTACCACCTAGCCAGTTATTCCCCATTTTGTAGTTGTGGATGAGACTTTTCCTTTCTAAATGAAATACTTTGCTCTTGTCATACTTGAATTTCATGTTGTTGATTTCATACCAATTTTCCAATTTGTCATGGTCATTTTGAATTCTAAGCCTGGACTCAAAAGTGCTTGCAATCCCTCCCAGCTTGGTGTCATCTGGAAACTTTATAAGCATGCTCTCCACTCCATTATCCAAGTAATTAATGCAAATATTGACTAGTACTGGTTCCAGGACTGACTCCTGCAGGACCCATTATACTCATCTCAGTTTGACAGCAACCAGTGATAACTACTGACTGATGACCATCTTTCAACCAGTTGTGAACTCACTTTATAGTAATTTCAGCTAGACCACATTGTTTGCTTATGAGACCATCATGTGCGACTGTGTCAAAAGCCTTACTAAAATCAATACTTCATGGCTACTGCTTCTCCCCATCCACTAGACCAGTAACCATGTCATAGAAGGAAAGGAAATTAAGTTGGTTTGGCATGATTTGTTCTCGATAAATCAATGTTGGCTGTTCCTTATAACCCTATTATCCTCTTAGTGCTTACAAAATGATTGTTTAATAATTTTTTCCAGTGTCTTTCCAGATGTTGAAGTTAGACTAACTGGTCTATAATTCCCCAGGTCCTCTTTTGTCCTTTTTAAATATAGGTACTGTTTGCCCTTCTCCTGTCTTCTGGGAATTCACCTGTCTTCCATGAACTCTCAAAGATAATTGCTACAGGTTCCAAGATTGCTTTAGCAGTTCCTTAAATGCTCTTGGATGAATTTCATAAGGTCCTGTCAATTTGAATACATCTAATTTATCTAAATATTCTTTAATCTGTTCTTTCCCTATTTGGTTTTTGTTCCTTTCTCCCTTGTTAATATTAATCGTGTTGAATATCTGATCACCAGTCTTTTTAATGAAAACTGAAGTAAAATAGGCATTAAGCTCCTCTGCCTTCTTGATGTCATCTGTTATTAGCTATCCTTCCCACTAAGGAGAGTAACTACACTTTCTATCATCTTTCTCTCACTCCTAATATATTTAGAGAACCTCATCTTACTGCCTTTTATGTTTCTTGCTAGGTGTAACTCATTTTGTGCCTTAGCCTTTCTGATTTTGTCCTTGTGTGGTTGTGCTGTTCTGTTAGCAATTTATTCATATTTCCATTTTTTATAAGATTCTTTTTTGATATTCAGATTGTTAAAGAGCTCCTCATGGAACCATTTTGGCCTCTTGCTATTCTTCCTATCTTTTCTTTGCATCAGAATAGTTGGCAGTTATGCATTTAATATTGTCGCTTTGAGAAGTTACAAGCTCTCCTGAACTCCTTTTCTCCCTTAAGTTTTATTCTGTAGTCACACGGCTTTTAATGTTGTCTTCTTTTTTTTAGTTGCAGAGTGGGAATGTGCGTCCTTTTTGGGAGGCAGGTAATTGCTAATGGTTCCAAGATTGCTTCAGCAATTCCTTAAAGTTGAATTTCATCAAGTCCTGCCGATTTAAATACATCTAATTTATCTAAATATTCTTTAATCTATTTTTAGGAAGTGGGGTGCCAATGAATAGATTTGGGGGTCTGACTGATAGTAATTCTCATGTATATTGGGAGTATAAAACTTACAGTACTGTCTATGGAGAGATTCCTTTCTTTTCTGATTTGGAGAGGCAGTGGAAGGAGGTTTAATAAACAGCTTGTAGTATATCAACTACAAGACTCACTCTACAGCAAAGGAGAGAATGGAAAACTGAAGATGAGGCTGAAATTGGTAAAGCAGAGGAAACAAGATGAGTTCAAAGTAGGCAATCATGTATCTAAAGGAACTGAAGAAAAAGAGAGGAAAGTTTCTTTGATGGGTGGAAAGCTAGTAGTGGCCTTTTAGGTCTGGGATAATGTGGCCATGTTTGTATAGGTATGTGGAAAAAACAGTGCTGAAAACTTAATGTTTTGTATAAGAACAATTTTGAGAAGCCTACTATTCTGTGAGTGTTTCAGTGTTCGATCAAGGTTGTTTTGGTGCTCAGATTTCTACTGTGGTTTCTGACACGTCAATAATTTCTGCAGTGTTAAATCATATATGTGCCCCCCAAAACCTTTGTTTGAGCACATTTAATAAATTAAAAGTTAATAAGCATGGACATAATTTTTCAGAGTGAGGTGATAGTAGGCAGATTATCAGGGTGCAGCAATAGAAAGCAAAAAAACAGAAAGTTCAGAAGTGGAAGAGTCCAAGATTCTGGATCTGAAAAGTAGAAGGGAAACGGATGAACTAGAGATGCAACAAAAGGGTACTTCACTATCAACATAAGTAATATTTCTTGATCAGTGAAATACCATTAAAACATACCCAGCTATTGATATACTTGAGACAGGTGGATGGGAGGAGCAATCATGCAGTATTTAGGAGGTTTGATATAGCTGTTTCTGTATGAGAGGAAATAAGAGCTTCCAGTAGAGGAACAATTAAACATGACATAATTTCCTAACTTTACTTGTCTGCATAAACAATTGTTACGTTGCACAAAGAGGTTGTGTGATTGTGAACTGAGGAGGGGGAATGTTGTTCATGTAAATAGGAGATGAGGCAATCTGCATAGTAAAACAAACCTTTAAAACCTGATCCAGTGTTTGAAGTGCAGTTGCACCACCAGAGACAGCATGGCTAAAGAGGAAGTCTGGAACCAGAGTAGGATGGAACCAGAGACACCAGTATGTGTAGTGTTCAGAGGATTGTGTGGTCAGTGTCACATGTTGCAGCAAGGTCAAATAAGATTAGTAGTTTAGAGGAGCCATGGTCAGGAGAATAGCAGAGGTTACTGAGCCACCTTGAGTGGGGAGGTTTGGATGGTATGGCAGTTGGAATGAATAAAGAATTGAGTGGACAATGAGGTGTCTTGAGAGCAATTTACTTTCCTAGTATCTTGCTCAGAAAAGGTGAGTTGAGTGGGGACTAGTGGTTTTCAACCAATGTTGGTTTCCTCATGTGCTAGAGAAAAATACAATGTTTCTTAATTTGATCCCTCACCTTCATGACTTTGTATAAAGACTTGCAGTTTTGGAACAGGGTAGTGTGTTTATGACTATCTTATTTTTAAATATTTAAACGAAAGTCCTTGCATCCTAAGTGTTGTGTAGTTCTCTAAATTGATTTAAATCAGATTCTTTATATATTTTTGTATTTTGTTTTCTTGCTAGTGTAAGTAGGACAAGACTGAAACAATGTTGTTAAGTTGTGCTTGGTAGGGGAGGTTTCTGCTATAGTTTGTCATTGATTCCATATATACCGACTTTCTATAAAAGTGAATTAATGACTTGGTGGCTGATTTTATCTTCATGAAAATCTTTTTGCAGTTTTTAAAATTTGCTTAGAATAGTTATTGTTCACTAATAGGGAATAAACAAAGGAAGGTAAACTTATTAAGGTTAGACTTAATACCTGAAACAAAAAAGCTTCAACAACTATGATTGTGGTATAGTTAACAAATACTATTCAATGTATTAATATTAATTTTTATAAAAATACTCTCATAACCATCATAAGAACAAAAGAATGGCCATACTGGATCAGGCCAATGGTCCATCTAACCCAGTATCCTGTCTTCCGACCGTGGCCAATGCCAGGTGCTTCAGAAAGAATGAATAGAACTGATAATCATCAAGTGATCCATTCCCAGCCTCTGGCAAACAGAAAGCCCTGCATATCCTGGTTAATAGCCAGGGATAGACCTATCCTCCATGAAATTATATAGTTTGGTTTTTTTTAACACTGTTATAGTTTTGGCCTTCACAACATCCTCTGGCAAAGAGTTCCACAGGTTGACTGTGCGTTGTGAAGAAATACTTCCTTTTGTTCGTTTTAAACCTGCTACCTATTGATTTCATTTGGTGACCCCTCATTTTTGTGTTATGAGAAGGAGTAAATAATGCTTACTTATTTACTTTCTTCATATCAGTCATGATTTTATAGACCTCTATCATGTCCCCAGTTAGTCATCTCTTTTCCTAGCTGAAAATTTAAATGGTTATGGTTAGCATAATCTGAAATCTTGTGACAGAAAATTTTGCTATCAGTAACATATTTTGTGGGGAAATAAAGGCTTATAAAATCATATTTGTTGCTTTTAATATGTATAGAGGGCATAAGTAACAGGTTAAGATGGAGGAGAAGTCAAAAATATCACAAATACTTCATATCGTTTTCTTTCAATCTTAACACTTCACCGTGAACATTATAAATGACTGTTTCTCCTTTAGGAACTGACTTGCTTTAGAATGATGTATGAAATAATATGTGTTTTGCATGTCCTGTTTGTAATGATAAAGGTCATATAGTATCATTTACATAATCTCCAGCCAGAAATGAACTCCAGCAATATCTTCTGTATAACATATACATTATCTGAGGTTTAAAACTCTCATTATTCATGAAAGTTAATTTTACAGTGGGTGTGAATGATCTATCTTATGGCTGCTTTTTTGATCATTCTATAAAATAATATGGAGCAAAGCCTGCACAAATAGCAGGAAAACCAGTAAAGAGTGATGCATTTGCCTGACTCTCTGTATACCCGATTGGATCTTGATTGATGGCAATCATTTGTCTTTGTCAAAAAAAGGAGAAAAATTCAGACATTGAAATAAGAGTGCTATCAAACTTTTTACAATGGCAGAAAGATTCTATTAATATGGCCTCAGAGTATTAACTGTCTCTGTTGGGAAATGATAAAGAATGTTAATTTTTTTTTTCTGGAGCATATTTAAGTGTAAAATGCATTATTTTGTCTACGTGGTAAGACTAAAAGTGGCATACTTCAGATTTATGACATGCTGGAATTGGAAGAAGGAAAAAAAAAAAGTAAATTAGAAAAAAGAGAAATAAAAAGCCTAATAGGATAGCTTAATCCTTCTGATTTTGATTTCTCAACAAAACAATAAAAGTTTAAGTAGCATAGTGTCGTAAAATCCTTAATGCTGCATTCCATTTGATATTGGAGCTTTGAAGACTAACTTCAAAGAAGACTGAACAAGAACAAAAAAAAAAGATATAAAATAAACAAAAATTGGCAAACTTAGTCATGGAAATCCTTTTTTATGTCAAATTTAAGAATACTGACCTATTACTTTAAAGGGACTTTAACACAACTTCCTCATTAATTAAGCTTAAACATCTAGAAATAAAAAGCATGTGGTTTGTGGATAGTTATGTGTTTTTAAAGAAGTGTGGTATATGACAAAACCGTGCTGGGAGCAGTAGAATATTTTTCCTACATATAAAGGAAGGAAAGACTTTCAGTAATTACTTGATTTGCCATGTCATAAGTGTTCTGGGACATTTTATTATACAGTACTGCTATTATCACTTCTAACTCTTTTAAAGTAAATAGCAAAGAAGAGAACTGGTTACTAAAATATTAAAGTTTCAAAATTATGAACATAGCACACTTGGCTCAAAAAGTACTACTACTTCAGTCTAGTAACATTACTGCTATGTTGTTCCTAAATTCTTAAGGAGTATAATAGAAAATTAAGTGTTTATTCAGGGTTTAGTGTTTACTATCCCTTTAATAAACTATTAAAATTAAATGACTGAGAGGTTTTAGTGTAAAAGACAGGCAGAGTCCAGTGGTTTCAGCACAAAATTGGGAATTGGGAACTAGAGAGTTCTAAGACTAGTTCTTACACTAATGTCCTCTGTGCCCTTGAGCAAGCCATTTAAATCCTCTGGCTGTTTCTACACAAACATCTTTGTCAAAAAAATTTCCTGGCTTTGTGCTGCCAACAGTGCAGCTCCTCCAGTGGCATAAGTGAGATCGCTAGTGTATGCTACCTGCCAGTGTTTTAACACCATGTTGTCTGTCCCTGGTTGTTAAAATGCCAGTACCTTCTGATGGCTAGTCTCTGCTTGCTGTCAGACTATTGCTACTTCTGGTGGAGCTGCACACGTGGTAGTACAATTCTGTTTTTTTAATTGTGAGTGCTAGTGTGGATGAGGCCTGTGACCCTCAGTATCCCTATCTGTAAAACTAGAGATACTTGTATATCTACCTTACGGGGTGACTGCAAGATTAGTTTATATTTGGAAAGCTCTTTGAAAATGTTAGTACTACATATTAATATCTGATACTTATCAAGTGCCCAAAAACACACTAGGCACCTCACAAAATAAGTAGAGGCAGAATTCATTCCCCATAGAACATACAAAGTGAATTCAATTTGACATAACAAATGAGGGCCATAAACAGACAAGTTAGGGAAGAGAGGTTGGGGGAAGGACAGTGATGCCACTCATAATATAAATTAGTTATTTTTAATTTTAAAAATATTTTTAGTTATTTTTGCATAACTTTGTACATAACGGCAGTTATCTATACAATGATAATGTGTCTTCTAGAGTATTCTGGGTTTGTGTAAGAGTTTTCTGACCATTGTGAGGGAAGTTTATGGATAGATTTTGATTATGTATGCATTTCTACAGCACCTGTCACTGCAGTTTCTGTGACATTACAAACATTACAAATTTTCAAAGCACGTTTTTGCTGTAGAAAATATTTTCTCTGTTCTGCAGAGGAGAAATGAGGTAGAGAGGTGAAATGACTTTCTCGAGGCCATGCAATGAGTCACTGATTGAGCTGGCATTAGAATCCAGAACTTCCTGATCCCCAGTTATTGTTTTATTCCTCCAGGGTTATGTTGCCTCTGTATACAATATAATAACTGCAAAATGATTATTGCAAAATCTACTACAGGTGAAGCCCAGAAAAGTGAATAGAACATAAAAAAGCCAGATACCACTGTGATACAAAAGCCTACATAGAGGAAGCAAGGAAGCTTTGAGTTAGAATTTTCACATAGATTTTAATTCTGCTTCTTAAGGTGACTAAGCATTCAAACTCAGACACTATAAGGTTCTCTATCAGTGTATGCCACACCCTGGGACATAATATCACTTTAGATGGATCTTTAGGAGTTATTTGTAATAGCTGGTACATGTTATAGTCAATCCAATGTATGGTGCATATTGAAGAGAGAAATATTTCCCAGCAGGAGTGTATAGTATAAATCACTGTGTTTCATAGATTAATTCATTCCAGGCCACAAGGGACCACCATTGTGATCATCTAGTCTGAACTCTTGTATAACAGCAGTCCATAGAACTTTCCAAAATAATTCCCAGGGTATATCTTTTAAAAGAACATCCAATCTTGATTTTAAAATGGCCAGTGATGAGAATACACCACAACCCTCAGTCAGTTGTTCCAATGGTTAGTTACACACAGTTAAAAATGTACACCTTGTTTCCAGTCTGAAATTGTCTAGCTTCAACTTCCAGCCATTGGATCGAGTTGTACCTTTCTCTGCTAGATTGAAATTATCAAATATTTGTTTCTCATGTAGGTACTTACAGATTGTAATCAAATCACCACTTAACATTTTCTTTGGAAAGCTAAATAGATTGTGCTCTTTGAGCCTCTCACTATAAGGCAAATGTTCTAATCCTTTAATGATTCTTGTGGCTCTTCTCTGAACCATCTCCAATTTATCAACATACTTCTCGATTAGTAGATGCCAGAATGGGACACAGTATTCCAGCAGCAGTCACACCAGTGTCACATACAGAAATAAAATAACCTCTCTACTCCTCCTGTTTATGCATCTCAGCATCACAATAGCCATCTTTTGGCCACAGCATGACACTGGGAAGGCTCATGTTTGGCTAAATATCCACCACAAGGCCCACATTTTTTCCAGAGTCACTGCTTCCCAGGATAAGAGTCCCCTTTTCCATTTCCCCTGTTCTTTGTTTCTAGATGTATTACATTTACATTTAGCTATATTAAAAAGTATAGTGTTTGCTTGCACCCTGCTTACTAAGCAATCCATATTGCTCTATATCAGGACCTGTCCTCATTAGTTATCACTCCCACAAATTTTGTGTCATTACAAACTTTATCAGTGATGATATGTTATGTTTTCTTCCAGGTCATTGACAAAAATGTTAAATAGTATAGGTTCAAGAGCTGATCCCTGTGGGACCCCACTAGAAACACAACAGCTCAATAATGATTCCCCATTTACAATTACATTTTCAGACCTATCATTTAACCAGCTTTTAATCCATTTACTGTGTGCCATGTTAATTTTATAACATTCCAGTTTTCTAATCAAAATATTGTGCAGCACCAGTTCAAAGTATATTACATCAAATACATATGTTGGTCAGTCTTTTTTTTTTGGTGAGGAAAATTTTGTTGGGCAATACAAAAGGTTGTCTATGAAATGTTTTGGTATATTATCCTTAGGTATTTGTTGCTCTGATTTGTTGCTTATCCTTACAGATTCACACATGTATTTCATTTCCAAAGTCCAGCAACATGATTCCCTATAAATTGGGTGCCAGTCTAGATGAAAGCCATCCTTCTTGTGAAACCTATAGTCTCTTATCCCTCTTAGTGACTAGTACAACAAAGACTGAATCTTAATGGTGCATGATACTGAAAATGAACGCTGATGACCTTAAAAAGTTATAACAGAAGATCCGATTTCATACCAGTAATTTTGTCATTGGTGTTTAAAGTAACTTCTGAATTTTGATTGGGGCTGAGTTGGCATAGTACATATATGCAGCCACTAACAGTTCATATTTTAACTAAAGATGGAAGAATAAAACAATTCATGAAAATAAACTACTGAATTAAGAATAATTTATTATTCTCTTCCCTTAATGTAAATGTTTACCTTAAGAAGAATATACTCTATAATTCTGATTTACCAAACTCTGGTTAATCAAAGTCCCCGGGAGTTGTACCCAAAAGTCTATGCTTCCACTCTTGGTCTCCCACCCTTACATACTGAAGAAAATGTTGGCCAGTTTTGTAGATTAGCTAGCTTCAAAGAGTCTGTGCTGGTTGGAGAACAGGCTATTCTACAGCCAGCCAATCATTATCTCTTCATTGTTACCTGGGGTTTGGAAACCCTGAGTGTAGGCTTTTCAGAATGCATAGGTGACTCCTCTGTCTTACTGAGCCATGTCTTTCTAAAGTTTTCCAGCATCCTCCATCTCTGGAAAATCAGAATCATGCTGTATTGAATAAACATATATGAAATACACACTGAAACTTGCATTTTCTTAAAATAGCAGAAAATATTTCTTCAATTATGTTTGGCTCAAGTCTGCTGGTGGGATGCAGGTTGACAAATTAAACATAGCTGTCAGAAGTAGCCTTTGTATATATGCTCATTTTCAAAGGGACACAAGGTCTATAGTCTGTACAAAACAAGAATAGAAGATTGACAGTTTCTTCTCCAGTAATGCTATCTACTTGTTCCTTAAGGAAGGTTCTCACTTTGGTTACCAATGGGCTGTTTGTTGTAAATCTAGCTATAAACCCCAGAAGCACCATCCTCATTATACTGTACTTCAGTCTTCAACAAACCGTTTGTTTCTGAGTCTATTATATATGTCAGATATTTCTATGTGCTTGACTAGAATTACCTTACTTTTACATGTGTCCATGAAAAAAGTTATTTTCCATATTTAACAACTAAATTGAGGATGAAATATGTCTGATCTGATAGCAGTGTTAAGAGCATTAATAAAGCTCCAGCAACTAACTCAGAAATGAGAGAAAATATTTTTTGTAATTTTTGTATACTATTGGAAAATCTTGGATTTCTAGCCTAAGTAGAGAGACTGTATTTTGTGATTAAAATTGACTTTAGTTCTTCTGCAAACGGATTCCTAGCCCCCTTATATTTCTTCCAATGGAAGGAGGGCTCCTAACGTGCCATTTGCTTACATTTGTGCCACCGCGCTGTATGGCTCCATCTTGTTTCTTTTAGCCCCCATATTGCAGGTGCTGAGCAGAAAAACAGAGCTATACAGGACCTCCAATACCTTGGAGGGGAATATATGGTTATTTCCTCAGCTAAGTAGGTGTGGAAGATCTGGGGGCTTGCATGTGCACGTGCGGGGACACACACATGAATGAGCTAGTTTTACATATTAAATGCATTTTTGATTGAAAAATGGGAAATACCCAATTTTCACCAAATTTGTCAGGTTTTTCACAAAAAACTGAAAGCTCAAAATTTTCCATTGTTGCAACCTCATCCCGACAAACAATTTTTTTTTGTTGCAAACTTCGTTAACTTTTGAAGAAAAATGTTGACAAAAATGAAAAAGTTCTCATTTTCATAAAAATTTTCATGGGAACAAAAAGCTTCGTGACCCAGGGAAGGCAAGATTCCATTCATTTAAACACATAGCTATTTCCCTTACATTCTACTAGGTGTGTTAAATATCAACTTTTGTGATTTTGTTTTTCTTTGTTTAGAGCCTGCACTTATGCCACTTTGTTCAATTTTATATTGTCCAACACACTGCAGTGTATATATGAAAAGTGTTGAAGGTTTTCTCCCTGTACTCTGCATTTTCTCATAGGTGTGACCGTTCAGTGATATCAAATACAATCATTTTTATGATAAAATAATTGTAAATATTAAAACAGAGTTGCTGCTATAATGAAGGTAACAATTAGTGAAGTTGATGCAGTTCAGGAAGATATAATAGCCTGATAAAGTGTGGTGTAATAGAGATTTGAAGTCATTGAGTTACTTTTATTTACCTTATTAACTAGCATTCAGTTTGTCTCAAAAGACAGGAATTTTATTCATTTACATTGGAAAATACACATTTTAAAATCAAATCTGTTTTTCAGTTTGAATGTGATAACCTGTTTGCAGATTATGACCTAACAAGGAAAACTTACTGATATTCAGCTCACCAGAATGACCCATTTGTGGGGGGTGTGAATGTATGGGTTATGTAATATATATAAATTACTTCATAAAGATGAGCCCAGTAAATTACAAGTGACATAGACTTCAATAATCAATCTTCTCTAAAGAAATTACATACAGTAAGAACTAATAATGCATACAGGAAAATACTAGGGATGGTATAGTTGTTAGAGAGAAAGTGTTTTATTCTCCCATTCATGCCTACTGGGTTAAGTGTGTAACTCATATGTCTATTAGGCATTTCCTAGGTGAATCCCTAAAGATATCTCCTCTTTCTCCTTTTTTGTGCGCCTATCATGTTGTATTATGAGGATTAACAAAGCTACATAATAAATATGCATATATCTGATTTTTTAGCACGTAGAAGAAGGACTCTAGTCTGAAGGGCAAACTAAGGTTACACAAGCTGCTGAAACTCTTTATTTTGGCACTTAAAATGCTACTCCCCTATAAACACTGGAATTGCATCACAGTCTAAGCCTGGTACTTCTGGCCGTGATAAACAGCTCTTCACAGCAGCTCTTCTCTGCTCTTGAGATTTTAGGCCACTGATTCTTGGGTTTTGTCAATCTTTCCTTCTCTGTTTTTTTCCACTCTTCCTTGTCCTGGGACTGTGGCTTATGGGAGCTAGTGGTGCTGCCACAATCCTGCACCCTGGGTGCAGGCATTGTACACTACCCAAAAATGGCGGTGGAGGCTGCCCCACTCTTCACTTCCTCCCTCCCATCAGATGTCACTGTTCACCAGGGAGAGTCTTGGGGTGCTGAGTGGACTGGCTGAAGTTGGCTCCTCATCAGATGTGGCTCTTATTGTCAGAAGTGAATGACAGGATACTGGTCAGATTCCTTTAAAGAATGAAGTGAGTCTAGTGCAGACATAGGCAAAAGTAGGATCTGTGAGGCATATGGCCAAACACTGAAAGGGATCCATGCTGCACCTGTGAATATGCCGCCCCCCACCCTCTGCTTTGGCTTCCTGAATCTGGCAACAGCATACTCAGTGCAGATAACGCCTTGGCCCATGGGATGGATTCAAGATGTCTGAAGATGCTCATATACCTTAATAACATACATGTTACACAGTCACATTACTATCTACTGTAAACTCCTTACCAGTGTTATGGGGATTATGCTTGGAAGGAACACACACCCCCTGTGGTTCTGCCAAACTGTCTCTTTCTTCAGCCACATTGGCGGTTCCTGGAAATAAGCCTTCAAGCACCGATACGAGTGATCCTTTCAAGTCTCCCTGTCCTCTTTAGGTTCACCACCTAGAAAAAGAAGGCTTCCATAATGTTAAAAAATTCTTTATGAAGACCTCCAGAGAGGTCTCTATTACCTCTGGGGAGAGTGAATTATTTTCATTCTCTAACTTCTCTCTTGGAGAGTCAGGCTCAAAACCCAGAACTTTTGAAGTAGGGGTTATTGATAAATATTTGATAAATATTTCTAGTAAATAATCATCCAAGAAAAGAAAGCTCATCTACCTGATGCCACTGGTAAGATTCCCCCTAAGGAACAAAGCAAAAGTATACTGCCTTTTCAGTGCTGAACTCTTTGGAGAATGTAGTGAGTGAAGATTGGCTCAGTGGAAAGAAAAATTCCATAGCTGGAGTTTGTGCTAAAGAAAGTCACTAAAGAGAAGCAGGAAACCTTTCTTGTTGTACTCTGATCCTATCCTGTAAGGTTAGTTTTAATGGATAAATTCTCAATCCCAGCACTTGAACAAAATATCCTACACTGAACGTGTGACCCATCAATGTCTCCATTTTGTTCAGTCCCACTATTTGTTATAAGTTTGCCTTTTGCTAGTGCCCTCCTTTAATTTAAATATCAGCTTTTGTGATTTTGTTTTTCTTTTTCTTTATTTAGACCTGCACTTATGCTGCTCTGTTCAATTTTATATTGGCCAAAACACAAACTATGAAAAGACTTTGCAGCTCATCAAATAGCCATTTTTATGTCACATTCCTTAGGCTTTCTTGTCTTTGGTTAAGTCCCAAACTAATCCTGTAAGAGGGAATTTTGAGGTGGTAAGTGCTCTGAGGTTGCCTCTCTTCACTGACTTGGTACCTTCTGTGTATGAGGCCGTTCCATATCTTAACATAGCTGTTTTCTACCTTCCTCCTTTGCGTTACTGTAGCAAGGAGATTAATATGATTTTCATTCCTGGGAAGTGATAATCTCCAGAATCTTCATGCCCCAGGCATTGTTAGAGAGGAAGAAGCTTTAGGGAGGGTGTTCAAATCCCTATCAGCTTTCAGTCCTCTCTTAATTTGGAGTTTATCTGGTAGGGCACCATCCCAAAGATCAATTTATGCCTCCAGCCAAAAAAGAACTTCTTCTGCTTCAGGCACTGGCAGAAATTAGTCCCCCGGACTTGTGCTTTCCTTTATTTGTGAGAGTGGATAGGAAATTCTGGTGAGTCAGTAAGAGAGTCAGGGAAATTCTGATAATTCTTTGCAGGCTCTGTCTTCCTCATTTACAGGAGGTGCCTATATTGCCTCCCTTGCAAATTACCCCTAAGGGAAGATCATCTCATTCAGGGTCCAATGAAATGCCAGCACCCAGTTAAATTCCTACGGACAGCTTGGCACTCAAAACGATGAACTTTGAGAAGTTGGGATATTCTAAGTAATTTGTGGATGATGTTCAGTAAAACAAAAGTCCCCCTCTCAAGGGTCTACTATTATATGTGTAAATTCTTCTGACCCTGAGAAATTGAGTGTGGGATTACAAACCAGTCCTTTCCAAAAACTGTCTGGTTGGATGGCTTCATCAAAGGTCTCCACTTCAGCACCTTTCACGCTAAGTAACAACACTGAGAGCATGAAGGATATCTTCTGGTAAAGATAACTTGGGATCTCCACATCTCATCCTCACATCTCCAGAAGGCTATTGCTGACCCTTGACTTCCTTTTGATGCTTTTATTACTAGATGGACGCTTATCTATGCTGGTGACATCTGAAATTGACATCACAAGTCAATAGATGAAAAAGCTGAGCCATTTAGATGGAAAGGGATATTTTGTCAGACTCAGAAGTTTGGGTTTTTTGGTTGTACTTGTTAACATCTATGTAACTAATGAGCATTTGTGGCAAAGATTTAACACTCTATCCATTCAGTTAATGTGCAAGAGTTCAGAATAAACATTTCTAAGATCACTTCTGAAAAACAAGTGTAAACAGTCTCCCTGAAAAAATAAAAATTAAATCCTTTAATAAAACCAAAATACAAAAAGGTTAAAATTTCTTTTAAAATATCATTTACAGACAAAGTGAAATTACAGTGTTTAAGCGCTGAAGTCTTAAAAACAGCAAATAGTCCTTATGATATATTGAGTGGATTACATTAATCATCTATACAGTCAATATTATGCAGAAAAGATCTATTCAGTAGTGGTCTAGAGCCAGCAATACAGATACCAACTGCCCTCAATAGGATTGCCAGACTGAGTCCATACATAGAATTAATCAAGAACAATTCCATTTATAAATAAACCCTAACTCTATAAATTGGCATTTTCATACAACCATCTCAAAGAACGTAAATTAATCAATCAATCAATTCTCAACACTGAGAGGTAACTAGATGGTCATATTTCCATTTTAAAGATGAGGAAACTGAGGCATAGAGGGATTGATTTTACTCAGACCTGATCTACATTAGAAAATTAAGACAGCTTAACTATGTCATTCAGGGGTGTGAAAAATCCACACCTTTTGAAAGGTGTAGTTAAATCAACCTAACCCCCAGTATAGACAGCACGAGGTCGATGGAAGAATTCTTCTGTTGATCTAGCTACTGCTTTTCAGGGAGGTGGATTACCTATGTTGATGGGAGAACCATTCTTGTCGGCATAGTGCAGCTGTGCCATTGTAGCATTTCAAGTGTAGACAATCCGTTGGTGTCATACAGTGAGTCAATGGCAGAGCTAGGAATAGACCTGGGGTTCCTGACCTTCAGCCCCGTGCTGTAATGATGAGGAAAACATTCCATCTCCTAAAAAATAGATTCATTATCTTGGCACATGTTAATAATGCAACATTGTGTATACAGATTACTCTGTAGATTAGCAGACCTCATAAATGTGGTTGATTGTATTAGCGTGCATTGGTGCATCTTGGTTTTCCAGGTAATGCTTTGTGATACTTCCCTAAAAGAATGGTGAAAGGCTTTAGAATATATTTTTACCCATTGTATGAAACAAATTTTCCCCATTATGCTAGTGCAGAAGAAGATACCTTGTATTTTATTTACAGATGTTGCTTGGTAAATGTTGGAGGTTTTCTCCATATCTATCTGCATAAAAGCATAAAAGATTTCAGTTTGTGAAATAAAACACTCATATCGCATGATACACCTTAATCTTACCTCAGTGAACATGTATTGCTTTTTTGGGAGGAAACCATTTGTTTTGCTTGTAGCTAATGTCTGTCTTAAATTTTTAAACTTTTTTTTTTCTTTTTTTTTTGCAGAAGCAAAAATTAGCTAGATAAAGGGGAAGAAAGCTTTTGTTGACCAGAATTAAAATAAATTAAATAAATAATCCAATAGACTATTCAAAATCTTATTTTAGGACAAGACACATTTATTAAATGTAAGTTGTTAGGTCTTTAAAATAACTATATATTTGTTTTCTAGAATTGCTTATTACTGGTAACTTTAACTCTGGTTCTCAATGAACAAGCAACATAGAAATTGCCACTGTAACTGGTATTAATAAGTGCCATTGGTAGTAGCTTCAGTGGAGGGGCCTAGGACTGGACTTGGAGACTGAATTACCTTTTTACCTCTACAGATAGTACTTCATCTAAGGACATTTATATTGGTGCCTCTAGCTAGATTTGAGGTGCATGGATCTGACATTATGGAGAAGTTTACAGCATGGCAGTCTGTTTCCAGACCTGTCACTCCAACACTTTCAAGCAGCTCAAAATTCACATAAACAATTGACCAGGCATTAACAACAAATGGTTTATACCTGCATGGCATATGTAACCTCCAGCCCAAGGAGCAAACATGGTTTTTTTGGTGGTTTGTTTTTTAAACAGCAGCTTGTGAAATGAGTGCCAGACTTGTCTGTATCTTCATTATAGCATATATTATGGTTTAGTAAGGCTGTAGTTTCCATCTGCCTTTAAACTTGTCATAATTATCCTCCTTGTAGGTGGATTTTCTTCCCTTTAAAACCAGTCTCATAAGCTCTCTTTCATTTCATGTTCCTTTTATTTCTCGCGACTCCCATCCTCGCGCCCCCAGCACAAGACATCAGAACGTGGATTCTTTTTTGAGTTGTATCCCTGTGGGTGCTCCACTGTAGATGCGGTAGTACCCCTGGCACCTGGGATCAGAGATCTTTGGTAGCAGTACTGCACATGCGCTCCTCCCCATCTTGTGCTGTGAATGGCATCTATATAGTACCATATTGTCCAACCATCTTCAGTTCCTTCTCAACGGCCTTTGTTCTGGGATGGAATCCTGAACAGAGCCCTTCATACATCCATAGTCTTTAGTAATAGTAGTGTTTCCATTATAACTTTCTAGATACAAGCAGTTTCCTTTATTTTTCTCTTTCCCCTCGGGGTGTGGAAAAATCTGTTGCTATTCCCTCCCTTTTATTCTTTACCTTAGTGTAAGTTTTCTTTTTTTCCACACCCTTCCCGATTGGGAGGTTCTCCTTTTCTTGGGGTTATGCCTAGATTCCCCGGGTTCAAGAGGTGCCTCTCCTGCCATGAGGCCATCCCCGTGAGCGATGGGCATTTGTGGTGTGTACACTCTCTTGGTGAGGGACATGTCGCAAAAAGTGTACCCACTGCCTCAAATTGAAAGCTTGGTCCAGAAAGGACCGTGAACTGAGGCTAAAACTTTTACTAGTGGAGAATTCTCTGCCATGAGCCTCAGTCCCCGACCCTGATACTTCTCTTATGCAGTGATCACCATCAGTGCAGCAATCACCATGGGCACAGTAATCAGCCAACTCTCATTCGCCACATACCACCAGCAGAAAATCTATTCTCTCCCATTCAGATGAAAAGAAACAGGCCACTAGTTCACCCTCTAATGAGCCACCTCAGGGAAAGACGTCCCCTGGTCCAGTAGCCTCAACATCTTCAGGAGTGAGACTTAGCTCCCGTGACCATCTGAGCACATCCAGTACCAGTGCTAAGGAGAGGTCCAAGGACTCTAACCAGGCCGGACCACAGGCAGAAACACTGCCACTCAGGACCGAAAAGGATAGTGCAAGACTTTCAAAATCAGTACCAATGGCTTCAACTAAAACAACTGTGAGTGTTCAACACCGACCAAACTGGTGGCACTGACTAGACCCTTGACACGTCCTCAGTGGCAATGTGTGGGCAGAGCTGGCAACAGGGTTTCCTATCCTTGCTTACGGACAGCCCCCCGACCTGAAGCAAATATTCGCCAAATATACCATACAAGAAAAACACTAACCCAAGAACATACCCCTGCATCAAACCCCGTTGCCAGCTCTGCCCACACATCGACTGTAGTGACACCATCACAGGTCCTAACCACATCAGCCACACCATAAGGAGCTCATTCACCTGCACATCTACTAATGTAATATATGCCATCATGTGCCAGCAATGCCCCTCTGCAATGTACATTGGCCAAACCGGGCTGTCACTACGCAAAAGAATAAATGGACAAAAATCAGACATAAAAAATGGTAACATCCATAAACCAGTCAGAGAGCAGTTCAATTTCCCAGGACAGTCTGTAGCTGACTTGAAAGTTGCTATACTTCTACAAAAAAACTTCAAAAACAGACTTCAAAGAGAAACTGCAGAACTGGAACTCATATGCAAACTCGACACAATTAAACTGGGTCTAAATAGGGACTTGGAATGGTTATCTCATTACAAGAAGTAATTGTCACTGTTCACACATTCTCACTTCCTAATCAATGGTTGTGAATAGGCCTCAGCTACTCTAACTGAATGGACTTTGCTCATACCTAACTTCCCCATTGTTGTTCCTTAGCCTTAGATGTGTGTATATATATACCTCCTATCTGATTTCTGTTCTTTACATCTGACGAAGTGGGTTACAGCCCATGAAAGCTTATGCCTGCAGAAATTAAATTTGTTAGTCTTTAAAGTGCTACAAGACTCTCGTTGTTTTTGCTGTATACAGACTAACACGGCTACCCCTCTGGAACTTTTCATATAGGGTACACTTTCCCAAACCATCCATAGAACAGAGGCAGAGACAAATAGACTCTCCATCTGTATCTAGACTGCCTAATAATGAACCAGAAGCTCTAGAGGAGCAAGAGAAAGAAATGGAGGAAGAGTTTACACCACCAAATCTCTTCTCCGCATCTTCCCCCAATGAAACCATCATGCCACCATTTCCAACCTCGGTGGATGATTTCAAACAATTCCAAGAACTGTTGTGCAGGATTTCAGATTATCTCCAGATCCCTCTGAAGGAAGTCAGAGAGCACCTGCACAAGTTGCTCGACATCTTACAGACCTCTACATCAGCGAAGATAGCATTCCCAATCAACTAGGCCTTGTTGGACCATGACAAGGTGATCTGGTAGATCCCAGCCCCAGCATCAATACCACCTACCTGCAAGTGAGTGAACAAGAAATACTATGTCCCTACTAAGGACATGGAATTTCTCTTGTCCCACCCTACTCCAAATTCCCTGGTTGTCAATGCGGTACAAGAGAAGGGGTGACAGTACCACTCTAGAACAATCCCCTATGACAGGGGCTAGACCTCTTTGGTCAAAGAGCATACTCTTCAGCTACACT
Organism: Emydura macquarii macquarii; assembly: GCF_026122565.2. Classification (NCBI taxonomy): domain Eukaryota; kingdom Metazoa; phylum Chordata; order Testudines; family Chelidae; genus Emydura; species Emydura macquarii. The sequence goes on from NW_027131500.1 coordinate 21,874,431, forward strand.
CCAGTTCTATATTGCTAACTATGAGGCACCTCTGGCCAAATATAATCACATAAACTATTCCAAATTCCAGGAATTCTGTCAACACCTACCGGATGATAAAAAGGAGCCATTTCAAGCACTGGTGACAGAAGGACAACTTCCAGCCCATATGGTGCTGCAAGCCTCTCTTCATTCCCTAGACATGGCTGTATGCTCTATTGCAACATCGGTGGTGATGAGATGAGCACCATGGCTTTCACAGAGAGGTGTAGACCACTGTTAAGGATCTACCCTTTGAAGGTTCTAAACTCTTTGCAGAGTACATGAACAAGTCATTAAATTTTTTAAAGGACTCTAGAGTGACACTCTGTTAACTTGGCATATGTATACCAGCGGTAAAGGGAAGTCAGGGTAGATACCAGCTGACCTCCACATTTCACCTTTGAGCAGGATGACACGTAATACAAGCGACAGAGGCCTCCTCCTCCTCCTAAGCAGAAACCAGCACAAGGGGCTATGCCTCACACTTTCACTTCTAAACAGCAATTTTGAAGCTTTGGTCGAGGCCCTGAGATGCCTCCCTCTGATCTAATTGTTGCAACCATCTCTACTTGCCCATCAGTTTGGTAATCACTTGGTCCCCTTCTACCCAGCATGGCGACAAATCACCTCAGACAAGCGGGTCTTGGAATTTGTCAACAAAGGGTACTCCATTCCATTCCTTTCTCTCCCACGCAGCCACCCTTCACACCGTCCCTCTTCAGGGACCCTTCTTACGAACACCTTCTATGAAAAGAAATGAACCACTTTCTTCAGCTAGGAACTATGGAACTGGTCCCATTCCAACACTGAGGGAAATGGTTTTTATTCCCACTATTTTTTTATCCAAAATAAATCTGACAGGTGTAGACCTATCCTAGACTTGAGAAACCTCAACAACTTCATCAAACTACATTTTAAGATGGTCATACTATTAACAATTATCCCAGCACTAGAACAGGGGAAATGGCTCTTGGCCCTCGACCTCCGAGACACATGCTTCCATATCAGCATATACCTTTCTCACGAGATTCTTCAGATTCATCCAGGGGTCCAACCATTACCAATGCAAGGTACTAGTCTTTGCTCTTCCTACAGTGCCACAGTTATTTTCTGAAGTTCTCACAGTGGTGGCAGCTTACCTACACAAACAAGGAATTGTAATATTTCCATATTCCATACCTAGATGACTGCCTACTCAAAGCTCCATCCAGAGCCAGTGCTGTTGAAGCTATAAGAAAAACAATGGACCTTTTTTCGAACTTTGGCCTCCATATAAACATACAAAAGTCAGTACTGACATTAGTATAGCATCTGGAATTTATTGGGGCCCATCTGGATGCTATACAAGCCAGAGCCTTCCTCCCAACTTAGATTTTTGGCAATAGTCAGTCTCATCTCCACCATGAGAACCAACCCACAGATCTCTGCCAGAATGTGCCTACAGCTACTTGGCCATATAGCAGCGGCCACTTTCATGGTAAAACACACCAGATTAGACATTCACTATCTCCAGGCATGGCTATAGACAGCGTACATATTCCACAGACACAGCCTAAACAAATTCCTATTGATACCACTGAAGATCAAGGATTCATTAGATTGGTGGACACAACCTCAGAATGTCTGCATTGGGTCCCCTTTCTCCAACTCACACTGTCCTTGATACTGACAACTGATGCTTCCCTAATCAGAATCCACATAGCACATCAACCTCTTAGCACTACGTGCAGTCCGCAAGACGTGCTTACACTTTCTACCATTGAGCAAACAAATCAAACCATAAGAGTAATGATGAACAACACTGACTGCATGTTCTACATCAATGGACAAGGGGAAGCGAGGTCACAATCTATGTGCTCAAAAACACTAAAATTGTGGAACTGGTTTATCAAGTGGTATCAATAGGAATTTGTTTAGGCTGTGTCTGTGGGATATGTACGCTGTCTATAGCCATGCCTGCAGATAGTGAATGTCTAATATGGCGTGTTTTACCATGAAAGTGCCCACTGCTATATGGCCAAGTAGCTGTAGGCACATTCTGGCAGAGATCTGTGGGTTGGTTCTCATGGTGGAGATGAGACTTACTATTTGCTTTGTTTGCTATGAAACAAACTGCAGCCCCCCACCTGGAACTCGTTTGCATTGCACTCGCTCATTGTCCACCTCGATTGCCTTTCTAAACAACGTGCCAATTATTGACATTTGCAAAGTGGCCACCTAGGCATCCATGGACACTTTCAGCCTACACTATGCCATTACCCACAATGCAGCAACAGATGCCCTACTAGGACGCACTGTCCTATCATCCTTAGTAGCATCAATCTGAAGCCCCAGTCTTCCATCTAGTGGCACTGCTCTACAGTCACCTACAGTGGAGCACCCATAGGGACAGTACTCAAAGAAAAAGAGAAGATAACTCACCCTGTGCAGTAACTGATGTAACAGGTGTGTGCCCCTGTAGGTGTTCCACTACCCACCTTCCTTCCCTCTGCTTCAGAGTTCTAACGTAGACTCTGTGGTAAAGAAAAGAAGGAACTGAGGGCAGTTGGACTACACAACATTATATAGACGCTGCTCACAATGTGAGACTGGGAGGAGCACACGTGGGACTCAATGAGCACTGCTCTAGAAGATCTCCAATCCCAGGTGCAGGGGGCGCTATCACACTTACAGTAAAGCAACCATGGAGACACACATCTAGAAGAACCTCAGTTACTGCACAAGGTAAGTAACCTTCTCTTCTTCTGTGATGCATCTGATTTGAAATAAATGTTGGCCTACATATGATCCTAAAACTCTTCCATCCCTTCAAATGGGGGATTACATTTTCTTCCCCCCACCATGAATCTCTTTTCTATCTACACAGCTGTTTTCACTATGTTTGTAATATTGTAGGAACAGCTTCAACTGTACCAAGGATAATGTAGAAAAAAGAAGTTCTTCTGCAATAGCATCACACTCTCATAGTAATATCCAGCTTTGTCACTTAGGCCTGGTCTACACTGGTGGCTTAATTCGAATTAAAGTCCCTTAATTCAAATTAATTACTCCCACGTGTACACTTGCGCATTGTTAATTCGAATTAAGGAGCCTTTAAAATCGAATTAATAAAACCACCTCTGCAAGTGGATTAGAGCCTGAAGCGCATCAGTTAATTCGCATTAGTGTGAGTGTGGACGCAATGGGGCTTAATTTGAATTAATTGGCCTCCAGACTGTATCCCATGATGCCCCATTTCAGTAACCTCCCCCAAAGCAGCCCTGGGAAGATTTAAATCTTCATTTCCTGCGGTGAATGGGTTTAAAATCCAAGCTGCGATCACCCCCCCCGCACACACACACACACAACAAGCCCTTTGCAGTTTGTCTCTTTAAGATTTGTCCCTTTGAAAGTTTAGCCCTTTAAAGTTCGTCCCTTTGAAAGATTTCACTACCCACTCCCTCCCCGCATGGTGAATGCGTTTTAAATGCCAGCAGTGAGAGGAAATTCTTTGCTACATTGTTTCAGTGGCCAATCATGGAAATTGATACTTTCTTAAGAGTTTATTCACAGTGCTACATGTGGATACATTATATCATGCTTTCCATCCCTGAAATGGAAACATTTGTATCACTGTATTAATATACTAACTGACTCCATTGTTATTTATCTTACATTCTACAGACACCTGTAGAATCAAAATCAAAGGCAAGCAATATACAGGGGGGTTGTAGGAGGAGCATAAAAGGCAAACAGCATACAGTTCTAAAGTAATCCAAGATAAACTGCGATGTATTTGTCACGGTCAAAATGAGAGCATAGTTCAGCTGGCTCCATGTGCCTGCAGCAATGGCGATCGGGGGAGTAAAAAAACAGCATGAAAATCCTTTTCCTGTTTGTTTGGGGGTGGGGGAAGAGGGTGGGGAAAGCAGCGCTGCATCGAGGGATGATGACACTTGTCACAACAGCCTCTATGGTTAGTTGCACTGTGGGATAGCTTCCCACATTGCACTGCTTTCTAATTCTAATTAAGGCTGGGCAGTGTGGACGCAAGAAACCAGCACAAACACTGTAGTATGGACAGTCTGCAGCGCTTTCTATAAATCACTTTCTTTAATTCGAATTAGTGCTGCAGTGTAGACATAGCCTTACGTTCTGCTTAACTCCTTCAGGTGTGAGAGTTTCAAGGTAACCCCCAACGTAAGACTTTAGTGTTGCAGCACTGTAACAAAACAAATAGCCTAGTTAGTATACTTCATTTTATTTATAGTTATTTCTTGTAACTAGTGAGTGCAAATAGGTTTTCTGATATTCTTGTTCTTGAAATGACAAGTGGAGAACTGAGCTTGAAGAACATTTCCTATGGACCACAGTGAAGTGAACACTCTTTTTAATTTTTCTGTGATAGTATATTCATGATCTTGTGCTGTATTTTATGTCACTTGCTGTACATTTCACCTAGTCCATGTAGGACTGTAATTGTCTTTTCAACAGCAGTTGCACAGAAATAGGGAGAACATCTTAAAAAAGAGGAAGACCGGCAAGCAGTCATCTTGAATCTTAGTATTTAGCCTGGAAACTTGGGCAATTCTTGAAAAAAAATTAATGAAATACTTTTTGAAGGAAATGTTTAATCTGAAGTAGTTGTCTATGCAAGGAACAATTGATTATTCTGGACCATGTTAGTAGGGCCTCCTAGCCAACCCATGAAAATCATGTTACGGGCAATTCATAAACCCTCAGTGCCGTGAGAAATAGACAGTTGTTCATATGCATGTGTATTTTTGCTAATTGAATACTTTATACTAATTGATCCAGTCTATACAGCACCTTCAGTCCATATGGCAACCTCTACCATGGGGCCAGAAAGTTATCTAGTCAGATGACCACTTATAGAAGTCAGCATAATGCTCTAGCAATCCAATATCTTAGCAGTTTACTCCTATAAAGCTTCACTCCTTTACCAGTCTAATCCTATCACTCAAATTCTGGCAGTCAAAAGTGATATTCTTGTCTGTCTCCGCCTGGCTTCAGTCTCAACTCTAACACAAGGTTACAAAGGTTAGAAAATGTATTATTGTTTTGGTTTTTGAACAGATTTCAATAGTTATCTGATTAGTCTAGTTCCATAACAGTTACATTATTAAATGTGGATTAAATTGATATGTGCGTATTAATGACTGCGGGTGGGAGGGAATCTACTCTTTTATAACTGTCTCTCAATTAAATATTACCTGAAGGTCAATTGGTAAGCAGCTGCTCAATAAGTTAGTTTTTCTGTGAAAGGGTGTAGGTTTTCCACTTGCCATATATTTGGTTGCCTTGAGCATTAGTCTCAAAATAAACCTAATAGTTTACTTGCTGTTCTATGTGAATAATCAACACATGCGTAAGAGACATGATATCCTATACAAATTTCTTATACTTAATCAAAAATAAAGATGCTAAGGATATATTGAATTATGTTACAGAATATGTTGTGCCTGAGCCTACTGTTATATCTAATTTTTCTAATAATTTTAGTATAGTTGCTTAACATGTCATATTTTAATTGTTATCAAGAAGAACAGAATCGCTTAATACCTTCAACAGTGCAGAAAGATAGATGAATGACAAATTAATAATTTACCATATTTGCATAATACTCTGGCACAAAACATCAGAAGGATTGATGGCAGAAGAGGTTAACAAATTTTAGCAGCTTCCATTAGCTTTTCATTGTCATATGTTTGTGGTGCTGACTGAAATAAGCTTTGTAGGAGATCTCAGTCTAGGGAACTAATTACTTGTGCCGATTGCCATACTGATGAATAGACCCTCATTGTATCATTCCCCTGAAGACGAGGAGCAGTCTGTGATTCACGACTGCATCCTGGCTGATATTTGATAATAATTTTAACAGATAAATGTAGGTAGGCAGAATGATGAAGTGCCTATCCATGCTCTACGACTATCAAAGGCATACACATAGCCAGCTGTGTTCTGCCTTTATGTTTTTGTATAATCACTAATGGAGAATTTTAAGTTATTAATTGAGCTTTGAGTAAATGTAGCTCTTCCCATGTTTTTAACAATTCTGGGCTGCAGTTTCATTATTCTAAACTCATTTGATTTTATAATCAAATAGTTCAAGTCTTGGCATGATTGAAATGCACTATGATGTAGCCATAGATAGTAAAAATAAGACTTTCTTTCAATAAAATAAATGCTAATATATTAGTATATTTTTCAAGAAGCGGCAGGATCAAAGATAGTAATGTTCTTTTTTTAAAATAATAGAATTAGATATAATTTCATTAAATTAAATACAGGATATACTGCATTTTCACATACTTTAGTAGCTGCTAATCAAAATCTTGAGTTTTAAAAATTAAGTTCAAGGGTATCATTGTACAATGGATTGAGGCACTTTATTTTTGTTGGAAAGCTTTAAGTATAAACCTTTTCTTTCTCTCTTCAGATTTGATTTTCAAAACTAAAGACATATAGATGCCTTGTATTTTTAACATTTTGATCCGTAAATTAGTCAAAGCTATTCATTTGTCACCTTGACAGGTACACAGGTTTTTATTAGCTCGTGAAACAGAAGTAAGACTTTACTTTGGATTTTTCTAGTTATAATTCCATCAGAAGTTATGTTAATAAACAAAATTAGTGTTTATAATTGAAGCGTACATGTTTTCTGAAGACCTTTAATGATTGTGCTATGCTGTAGACATTTTTTCTTTTTTTTGCAGTACCTGAAATAGGTGCTTTTGCACATTCTCATGGTTAGAATATTGTTTTACAATGGTTCTCATTCATATTCATCTAACAAGATAGTAACTGGCATTTATATATGGCCGTATTAAAAAGATCTATGTATATTTGAAGCATACAATGGAAAATAATGAATTTGATATAACCTCTTCTAGATGGAAATTTTTAAAAGTATGCCTTCAATATAGCAATTATTGCACATCATAACATGTAGTTTTTAATTAAATGTAAAAATACAACTACATAAAACAGAAATCCAATCTGATTTGCTTGAAAATAGATTGCTATTTCACTCTCCTGGAATGGTTTATTTAAAAACAGTAAATGGAAAAGAAATGCATTTTCTTGTGTTGTTCTAAGCCTCAGGGGCTAAATGTAATGAATATTTTAAGAGATTATTTTAATTAAATTCCTGCACATCTAAACAGAGTAATATTTTATTATCACATACATAACCATGTAACTGAGGTATTCATTAAAGTTAACACTTTCTGGACCAAGAATTCATGCTATGATTTACTGACCTTGTGTGAAAAGGCACAAATTAGGAAGAAAAATGAAGGGGGACAGACTTTGATTAATATAGGTAATGCTATACCATATTTATAATAGCCTTTTCCCTATTCTGGTTTATAAATGCAGTCACTGAGAAAGGTGCCCTGCTGAGGCTGAAATGAGGCTGAAATCGGAGCACATGCCACTAGAGTGTGGGGAAACTGATCACACTGTCAGCAATTCATTTCAAAATGATGTATTTAGTGCTCATTTCACCTTCCAAGAAAAAGGGAAAGGAGTTCCTTAGACTGGAAGGTGATATTGTTATTTTCAAGGACATACCTAAGTAAAAGATTGCAGAAAGGGGGGAGGTAAAAAAAAAAAAAAAAAAAAAAAAGGCAGAGCAAACAAGGGGAGCTTTATGCAGAAATTCACTGCTACCATGCTGTTTGATAATTGCTAACATATGTGGCTCCTCTGTTTCATTGTAGTCGTCCTCGTGAGTTCTGGCGCCTTGACTACTGGGAAGATGACTTGCGGCGCCGACGACGATTTGTGCGTAACCCCTTTGGATCGACACATCCTGAAGCGACGCTAAAAGCAGCTGTAGAACATGGTCAGTGTAAAAACTGCTTCTTGCCAGTAGTAGCAGGTACAGTACATGGCAATGAAGACTAGACTTTCATTCCTACAAGACATTGTTCCACTTTCCAAAGGCTTGTCACTCAATTTCAAATATCTTTAACACAAAGATACATTTACTACTATTCATCATAAATAATGCTAGTATCTATTAAACTTCCTCTTAAGTATATTTGAATAGAACCTGTGTGTGCAAATGTTTTACACACAATGTTTGTACACACAGTTCTCATTACTTTGAAGCAAATGTGGATACAATTTTTCCACTACTCCTTGGTTATGTTTTATGTGGTAAATTATCTATTTATGTTTTGCAAGTTGAATAGTAAATAGTTTCCTCTAAAAAATCCCAAACAATTGTTTGTTAGCTGTAGGGTAAAAAGGAAAGCATTTATAAAGCAATATACATTTCCATAGATGCTTGTGTATTTCTATTTCCTAAATTTTAGCATGAGAATCCAGCAAGACAGAGATGGTAACCAATATCAGTGTGCAAGGTAGAGTCCAAGCAGTGATTTCTAGGGGGTAAGATAGATACTTGGTGAGTGAGAGAGAAAATTACATGTTAATGTTTTCATATGTTTGTATTTGCATCTTTTTATTGGAGAAAGCTCTACATATGTTTCCATTTCCATTGTAGTGTGTATCTCTCAAATTCTAATTTAGGTACAGTTTTGAAAGCCCTGATAAACTGAAGGGAATAAATAAGCAGAGCCATTGATTGTTCCTTTGGATTTAAAATTTACTTAGTTTGATCATACACTTAAATTTATCATTTTATGACTGAGAGAGCTATTTAAGATACGTTAAGTACAAGAATTTGTCTCACTTTTAAAATTAATTGGTTATGATTAAAACTGAATACTCTTAACCACAAAAGTGTGTGTTTTCATGAACCAGAAAAAATTCATTTAAAAATATTCAGCAACCTTGTTTTTTGTTTTATATTCTACGAATGATATTTCTCTCTCTCTCTCTCTCTTTCTCTCTCTCTCTCTCTCTCAATTAATGCCAATTTTAAATCATTAAGACTGTTGTATGGCTCCAGAAGAGCATCATCATCTTAAAGGTTGGCCTCGGCCAAACATCTTAACCTCTTGCACTCAGACTTAAAGAGCCATTTCTGGAGGAAAATGTCTACAATATGTCAGCAGATATAATGCCAAATGTGACATCAGTCCTTTAAAATAAATGACCATACAGAGAATAGTCAATAAAGTGATCTAAAAGCAATAATGGTCTTAGTGCCCTACATCTTTGACTATAGGAAAAGGGAAAACAAGATGTAGAATTAATTAGGCCACTTCTGCTTTGGGGCTTGTTTTTAATTTTGTGTTTTTTCTACACTGTGAGTTTCAAGGGCATAAGGTGCCTTTTGCTAATGATCCTTACATTACAAGAACTGCCTCCTTTAAAACCATGTGCAGCTTCAATAAAATAGATTTTGTTGCACATTTTGAGTTCATATTTACAATGTTGTGGTTTAATATGAATATCTCTTCTACCAGACTTTATATTCTGTTTCTTATCAGATATATAAAATACATATACATACACATCCATATTTTAATTGCTAATCCTTCAGTGCATATCTTTATTTAGACAAACAAAATTTCCTTATGTAATTAAACACAGACTAATACAATTCCATCAGTTGGAGAGATGAGTAACAGTTTTCAATAACCAAATTCATTTCTAAAACTTATGTACAATTATACAGATTATGTAAAATATGAATATTGATGAGAGGCACAGTATATAATTTTTAATGACACTTCACTGAGAAGAAATGGATGACCAAAATCAGCAGTTAATTGCAACTCAAAACTTATTTCTAACAAGACGTTAGAAAGGAAAACCTTACATGAGACACATGTCAGATAGGCGAGTCAACTTCATAATAATTTAGATAGAGGCTGACCTGTCATCTATCACTATTAATACAAACTTCTGAAGTAATGAAAGAAAACAGCATTATAAATACAGACATCAAAACCTTTTCATTATTATTATGATAATAATTAATAAACAATATCAAAGTAGAAACTTCCATCCCTTAGAGAGCCTGGTGATGACTCTTTCAGCCTATGCTCTCATGGGTTAGGATGTCACAAGAATTCTGAATGGACTTGTCCTCATGTTCTATGGTTTCTCATTAACAGTGTATCATGAATCATTCTATATCAATTAAATAGTTACTTCTTTAAAGCAAATAAACTTTTGGTATAATGAATAAGATTCACCCCCCCCCCCTTTAGCTTTTTTTTTTTTTAAACAGGATGAACCTACTCTGAAATCAAATATATAGATTTTGCCAAAAGACTGGACAGTGAAGAGAAGTGTTTAAGTATAAATAATAAAAAAAGAAAATGTTGAACTGAACGTATTTTAAAAGCATTTTATTTTTCAGATAACTTATCACTATTAAGGTAGGCTGTATCTACTGTTGTTTGGATTACAGTAGTTCTAGGTGTAGTCCCTGCCCCAGAGAGCTCACAGTCAAAGAAAGCTCACATTCTGAAATGGAAAAAAATAAAAATCCAAAAGTGATCAGTAAACATAAAAAGATCAACAGCAACAAAAATTAGCTCTGTTCCAGCCTAGTTATATGTTTTAGCAGCAAGAACCCATCTTTTCTACGGATTGATTTGATTTGAAGGAGAGCCTCTGGTGTAGAGGTGGCAGAGTAAATACCTGAAGACTAATGTTCTCTGTTCAGGCAATCAATACCAGCCCCATGACTATACTTCTGGCTACCTTCTAGTTAAAAACAAATTTTTAATTCTGACAATTTAATTGCCCTTCCCAAGTTCACATTAACTTGCTTGGGAAACAGGGCTTCAGGTAATTTTTCAAAGGGGGGGGAGGGGAAAGAACCTCCAAAATGGTTATTTATAAAAGTCAGTCTGGAAGTGTGTGTCTGCACAAGGGGAGTGGGGAATTTAACTTGTTCTTGTTCTAGAAATTGAACTCTAAGTATTCTAAAATAAAATAACAGGCATAGAAACTGAACTTGCTTTATGGAAATTGGCAGCATCAGGCAAAGATGAACATTTTAAAGTAGGTTCTTTTAGGCCAAAAAAACATCCATTGTGAAAGAAGTCTGACAAAATCTAATTGATGGAAAATACTTTTATGAAATTTGTTCAAGTATGTCAGTTAAAAAACACTTTTTGTTTGGATTAAAATAGCCTGATGCAGTACTATCAACCTAAACATTTCAGATTGTGACAGTGTATCACACAATAATTTTGAAATTGACTAGAAACTGACCATGAACAAAAATAAAGCTGACTAGCTGATTTTCATTGTCTAAGATCAAGTGAAAAAGAATAAAAAATATAAAAATAAGAGTAAATATATAAAAGAATAAAATATAAAGGAAAAAAAGCAAAAGAGCATTATATTTTCAAAATTTCCTTTTAACTAAGTTGTGATAGTATTGAAAGAGGGGGAAATTGTTTTAAAATTATTTTAAAATTAAATTATTTTAAATGGGTAATGTCAGATTTATTCTTAAAATTGTTTCCTTAATTTTTTTCAATTTGTCAGAAATCAATAACTTGACAGGAAGTTATTTGCTGCATAATAGCTTTCTGATGGTTTATCAAACTGATTTTTAAATTAAGTAGCTGTTAACCTTAAACCATGAATATACAGTAGAAACTCAGAGTTATGAACACCTCAGGAATGGAGATTGTTCATAACTCTGAAATGTTTGTAACTCTGAACAAAACGATATGGATGTTATTTCAGAACTTTACAAATGAACATTGACTTAATACAGCTTTGAAACTTTGCTGTGTAGAAGAAAAATGCTGCTTTCCCTTTTTTTTAGTAGTTTGTGTAACAAATTATTGTACTGTATTTGCCTTTTTTTTTTTTTTTTTTGGTCTCTGCTTCTGCCTTATTGCATACTTACAGTTCCAAATGAGGTGTGTGATTAACCGGTCAGTTTGTAGCTCTGGAGTTCATAACTCTGAGGTTCTACTGTAAACGAGTGATCAACAAATAGTCCTGTCACGTGTCGTGTCCCCCCTCTTCCCCCCCTCCCCCCCCGGGTCTGCTTTCCCCCTTCCAAAAAACCCAAACCTAGTTTTATGAGAATTTGGTTTGGTCAGCAATACAAGATAAATTGAGATTTTAGGCCCCTATTCTTCAAGGAGCTCTGCTCCATTGAGGTCAATAGGGCTCCCTGCTGGTTCAGAGGTCTGCCTCCATAGAGCTCCTTGAGGGATCAGGGCCATAGTATAGAGGGGGAGAGGGAAAGAATATGGATTTTAAATAATGACATAATTACTGTGCCAGATAAGTATTATGCCAGCGGTCTGTTTGCTGTACAAGACATAAACCATGCCTCTTGGGGTATGTCTACGCTGCAGAAAAAAAGCCATGGCTGGCCCATGGCAGCTGACTTGGGTCCCGGGGCTTGGGCTGTGCAGCTGTTTCACTGCAGTGTAGACTTTTGGGCTCAGGCTGCAGCCCAAGCTCTGGGACCCTCCCACTTCACAGGGGTGGTATCACTCTGAAAAGAAGAAAGCATGCATTTAGATCTGGAGCACTAGGCTCAAATTCTGCCAAGGATCTGTAAGCATGGATACAGGGATTTGAATTAACAGATACCAAAGCAGGATTGAGGACCTAAATATGAAATCAAATGTGGTATGATACAACTTATTAAAGTCGCACTTTGGGAAATGCTTTTCATTCATACTTCTACAAAGATTTACTGCAAGAGATCACTTCCCCACCACACACTTTTTTTTTTAAATATGATTGAGAATGTTAGCTGCTGAAAGTAGAATGTCCTACTTTGAGGTGTCATTTGTTAGCATTTGACTAAACTGAATATATTAATATGCTTGCACACATATATATGCATGTGGACATATGCATATACAGGATATATATATATATATATATATATATATATAAAATGATCTGCCTTGCACACACAACTCTCCAGTTTATACCTATTGAGAAAGAACTAGAATGCTGTGTGTATAGATTGACTGCATCTGTGCGATATATCTTGTCTGTGCACAATACATAAATACACATACGTATGTGTACATTGTATGTATATGTGTGTATATTACTCCATTCATTATTTTCTGCCTTCCTGCCTTCCAGCAACAAGCATTTTTATATATTTATATGTATTCACATGTGCATTTATATGTATGAGAGAGAGCATAAGTGAGTGGCTTGGAGAGATGACCGAAGTTAAAATGCCCACAGTGATTAAAACAACCTGAAGTTTAAAATCTTCAATTAATGCAATTTGCTTCAATAGTTTCCATTAGGGAGTATCCATAGTAATATATTTTAAATAATTATAACACAAGTAGCTTGGGTGGAAAAATGAAATCCCAATGACTGGAAAAGAGATGATGGAAGGAGGAGTTAATTTTTATTTATCCAAGCTACATTTATAATTCCTCAGTCACCTTAATGTGGAAAGCACCTTGTTTATTTTATTTTTCCTAATGTTACTGGGAAAAAGAGTGAAGAAAACAGTAACTTGGCCAGAAATTATAAGACTTGTGTATAAAAGTTGTACACACAGATTTTGACTTTCAGAGTAACTCTTAAATCAACAGGTACAGTTTTAGTTTGAAATGAGATCTTCAGTGTAGTTAAGGCAGAATGTGCCAAAGAGAGTGAAAATATCTGACACTTACTTGTGAATGGTGATTAAAAAGTACAATCTAGACATGATTTATAAAACAACAGATAAAATTTAGCAACATTTATAAAATGTTATCTTTTATTTTGTACTTGAGATAATTTTTTTTCTAATTAAAAAATAAAATCTTCAACAGAGCACTATTACGCCATTGAGAATTGAACACACGTGCATGTGGTGTGCATTAGAATACTGTTGGTAATTTTACTGCTGCTAACTTAAAATCCTCCAGGGGGAGTTAATTACAGGAAAACCTTTCTAAATATCAGCTGCATATTTTCCATGACAGGACTGTTTTCAACTCAGGTTGAACAATTCCAGAGTCTGAGTTTTCTTTAGCTATACAAACAGATATATTTTAATACAAAATGTTGTTTTGTTGTGTGCAATGGATTCACAGTGTTTTCCAAGTAAATGAAATCTTATGACTTGACAGAACTATTGGGTTTGGAAGAAATTGTTATACAGAAGAGAAATAATTTATAAATTAAACCTGTCTTTTTTAAACTGAAGACCTAAACATATATTAGGGCTTTTTACTTTTCACTTAATTGGATAGTTTATTATTTGCAATGTATGTGCATATATTTACTTAAACAATTTAATCCATTGTATATTGCCACTAGGGATTGCCTTCTTCTGTAAATGTTTGCAGATTAACATTTTTTTAAATAAGCCAGTGGAACCTCAAATCCTCTCTGGCAGTAATCAGAGAAAGCAATGTGCTGAAGTTAGTTGATCATGATGTGTTAGGCATATGTTTCTTAAAGGAAGTGTAGCCATATATTCTCTCATTTAATAATTTATTTTTAAGATTATATACAATTATGAATGTGAATTTTGATTGTCAAAAACAGTTATGATTGCACTAATATTTCCTACCTCCGTATCTACAGCACAGAATACCTTTATGTATAATGAACCACTGCCTCCTACCTGTTACCTCTGTGAGTTTGAAATATAAATAAATAGATTTAATCAGGGCAGGGTAGAGATGAAAATACTACAGATATTTTCCATATAAAATAGGCATTTCCTTGGTGTGGTTCATTAGTGTCCATTCCAAATAGAAAGAGGAAAGAAAACTATTTAAGGCATAAACAACCAGAGTTCTGTAGCACTTTAAAGACTAACAAATTTAATTTCAGCAGGCATAAGCTTTCGTGGGCTCCAACCCACTTCCTCAGATGCAAGTCATTTAACGCATGTTACGATGACATGTATTGTTGCTAATTTAATGTTTGCCGAGCTATGACATAAAATATTTAATTAGAGTGTATAGCATGAAATACGCTTTCTGTTGGTGATATTAAAGATGAGGATCGTTTTTGTTTTTTATTAGTCCTATTTAGTAATCCAGGCACGAACCTAGCCACAATTCTGAAAGTCTAGAGGATGTTAATATCTCCTCTCTATAGTCCCTTTTGAAAGCAGGTGCACACTTCGGCAGAACTCTTAAAGTAATTTTTTTTGATGTTTCACTAATCTCCATGTCTGTAGGTGTATATATCTAGTTTGTAAAATTCACATATATCTTGGTTTTCCAACTCCTTATTTCCACTCCTCCTATTACTACTATAAAATATAGGAACCTGGCGTCTAGTTCTGCAGTGAATTGGCAAATGATTTGAAATGTAGCATAGTCAGTCTGATTTTAGTCATAATAAAGATGAAATTATAAGAATATTATTCAAAAGAATTAGTTTGCAAGAAGATCTAAAATCAACCCACCACTTCAGTAACCTCCAAAGCGAATCTCTAGCGTGTGTCTCTTGCTGTTACTAGTTGGATTTGAATATTTTAAACTTTAGGAAGTCGCATCTATTTTGGAAGCTAATACCTATTGCAGAGAAATTATTTCCATTCAGTCTTTCTTGAGACGTCATCAAATGTAACTGTGTATTCAAAGCCTCTGGCAACACCAGAGTTTTCTAAGGTTTATTGACTTGCTGCTCATGCGAAGATCCGATGCATGGCGGGGTAGCAAAAGTATGTGTGTTGGTTTTGGGGGAGGAGGGAGACGAGAGATGTAAATAAATAAATAAAGTCTATGTTAGGAGAGCAAGGAGGCGCTGAATGGGTTTACGTTGAACAGGAACATAGGGCGGCCATACGATTTAAACTGTGTATATTGGCCTTTGTCTTCAGCAAATGTGTGTCTGTTCTGTAAAAAGGAAACCGCGTGTTGCTTCTGCAGCGGCTAGAATAGATTTGCTGTTGTGTAGTGTGAGAGCCTATGGAAGCTAGTGTCTACTTCAGCTTTCCCCCCCCCTGCCGGCCTGTCTCCAGGTCTCCTGCTGCATGTCCTCTCTGCTTAGTTTCTCCAGCTGCTGCTTTTTTGCAGCGTGGAGGGAGACAGCAAGGCCAACTCTGGTCGGCTCGCAGCAGTTTCCCTATTGCGTTTACCCAAGGCTTTATTTAGTTCACTGGCCGGAGAAGTTGTCGGGCGGCGGCGGCGGCTGCTGCTCCTGCTCTCGCTTCCAGCCTGCAGCGCTGGGGGAGCATGTGTACATCTGAAGAAGGGCACAGGAGGCTCGGATCGCGGGCGGGCGGGTGGCTCGCGAGTTCACAATTGCTACCTGCCCTGCTCCCGAAGCAGCCCTGCGAGGAATTGCCATTGTCGCCGCGGCTCTCTGGGTCAAATCGAGCTCATGAGATTTTTTGGTTAACGGGGGCTCTCCGTTGGTTTCAATGGGGAATTTTTCTGATACCTGATGGCTCGGTATGGCCCGGTGATTGGCAAAGGAATTGTGCCCCTTTCCTGTTTGCCTTTCCTAAGATACATCGGCGCTTTAAATGGCCTGTTTAAAGACAAATTAATCGACCGAGGGTAGAACCATCTCCAGCAGAGAGATCCTCTTCACTTCTGGAGAAATGTCTGCTGGTTTTCTCATGCCAAAATTTGGGAGGACTGAAACAGGGCTAAATGCTGCAGAGACAGCCCTGTGTATTTCAAGGCAGGTTTAATAGGATTAAAACTATCTTTGCTAGCCGCTTGTCCCCTAATGTTAGAGATTTGTCGAAAGCTTACCTCGCATACCTAGTCCCAGCCATAGCTTTCTCTTTTTTGATCTCCATTGCAAAAGGCTATTTTCCACCCACTATAACTATTGCCTCTGAGAGCTGATAGACAGCGGTGTTTCTCTTTCGTTTCAGCTCCAGACGAAGACGTGCTTCTTAAAGGAAAGCAGTCCATCAGAAGTCAGGTTTTAGGAAATCAGAACTCGGAAAGTGAGATTCTCTTGGAAGGCGACGATGATACCTTGTCATCCATTGAGGAGAAAGATTTGGAGAACTTAATTGGTAACTTCAGCTGTCTGTTTTCTCCCCAGCTCCCCAGTTTCCTTACCCATTTAGCTCTATTTTCACACTTCTCTGCAGTGAGTAATGTTTTGGGATAGACAAAGATAGATTCTTCTTTCCCATAATTGAGTTAATGAAAGATCATTTCTATGCACCTCAGGGTTTGGGAATGAGCTTCCGCACACTTGTTGTGAATTTTCCTTCTATGGCTTTTATAACTCTATTGTTTTCACCCTGGGAGATTGGGGGGGGGAGGACACATTTTCTTAAGAAAGCATGTGTAGAAAAGTAGCCTTTTTCATTGACTAGAGCTCCTTTTTTTGACCTTTGACTAGTCTAACTGCTCAAAACACTGGGGCTAGTGGGCAATTTTATGTTATTTATAATTGGAGGCTTTAGAGAGCTTTATTTTTGTGTCATAAAAATATATCAGTCACTTCTCTTTTGTTGAAGGGTCTGTTTACTTCATTAAAGTTCAGCTCTTCCAACTCTTCTTCCCCTCACACCATTTTCCCCAAAAGCATCCCCATATTTGGCATTTTTCCCCTGAAATGATCAGTTTCATTAACTTAATGACTTTTACTATGTATGTTAGATTTGCAATCTAACTCTTTGTTAGATTTTGCAATCAAAATGGAGTAAATCTGCTTCTTTAATCTGTAATGTTTAAATAGTAAATAATAGCTCCATTATTTAGGGACTATAACTTCTAATTTAACTCCATTTTAAAAAGTGTAACAGACTGACATGAAAACTGAAACTCCTTTAAACCATTCCTCTTTACATATGGCTTTCTATGTGTGCTCATAACCCACATCCATTTAATTTATTGAAGAATGTCCCCCAATTAATTTCTGACTCACAAGGAAGCAAGTAGTATCATCTTCCATTTTGATAATTTATGTGAAGTAATTGGAAATCGTATTTCATGGTGATTCATTTACCCATTGTCTGAACTACATGCCACTTTTTTTAGAAAGTTGAAAATATAGTTTAATGTCAAGGCCATATACTAATCAGTGAAATAAAATAGAAGCAATTGGAGCATAATGCAGTTTTTTTAATGGAATCTGTTCCTCTGTATTGCTAGCCTCCTCCTCAACAGCCTTCCCCCATTTCCTTCTGTTTTATTATGCATTGGTTGTTTCTAGTAATACATTCATACTGTAATAGAGGTGAAAGGGGAGTTTAATTATTTAATCTTGACAATGGCAATAGGATTAAGAAGTAATCCTCACTAATAAAGTGGTGTGGGTTAGAAATGAAGTGGAAATTGTCAGGGGTCTTCTACAGGACCTGGGTTGCCCCAGCTTCTGCAGCTGTCTGCTCGCCCTGTAATTGAATGTCTGAGAGTGATTGAAAAAATGTTATTTCTCCTCTGGATTACATGCTAATGTACGGAGGGCAAAGGGAGACAGCAAAAGAACACATAGCTGCTTATTTCAACCATTTGTGGGGATGAGCTTTGGGAAATCATGGCAGTTCTGCAGCTATCTGATGCCCATCTGCAAACACAATGTATTTGTACATTGGGAATAGAGGGCAAAGCTGCTCTGATCTCAGCAGAGCATCTCTGCTATTGTCCTACTGGCACACATTAAGATTGATGCAAGATTAAAGACTATCATCCTCCTAACAATCGATGGAAATGACAATTCCTCTGAATTTTTTGGCAGTTATTCACCCATTGATTACCTGAATGTGTGCACCTCTTTTATAGACACTTTATTAATTCAAAATTGTACGTGTCACTTTCTCATATTTTCCATTTTTTACAAAGATTTACGACTGACAGATAAATGTTGCAACAAAGTAACTTAATTTCCCTCTCTTTTTATCGGTTGGATAACATCTAACCAGTTTTCCTCTTCTATGTGTTGTCTTCATAATAGGTTATGTGTTGTTAGATTTGTGCAGAGCCTATTGTTTTACTATTAGTCTGATTTGTCTCTGTGATAAGCCCTGTGGAGATGTGATTATTCCAGTAAAAATTCATTCAGTTGGAAACCAACCCTCCAGCTGTTTACTCCCACAGTCTTCAAGCTACACTAACACTATCTGGAATCCTTGAACAATATTTAACAATGGAATGGAAAGCACATTAAAAACATGGTACTTCACAGTCCCTAGAATTGACTGTTTAATTTTAACAATAGATTTCCAACTTGTGTGAGAGGGAACATATTTACAAGGTTAAGTCAGACAACTTTCAACTCAGACTGCTGTGTTCATCTTTTTAGAATTTTATTGAGACCCCCAAGTTCTTAATACACACATTTGAAATTAAAATTTCAAGTCTTCACTTACTGTATTTGCGGTATTATTTATAACAGGAGGCATATGACTTTATAAGTGTTTCAAAACAGAAATGTATCAGAATAAAACTAGATGATCTAACAATACAGCCACCAATCTGGCTTATGAATCAGTTGCAGCTACAGCTGCTTCAGTGTTTGGCAATGTAGAGAGGCTGTAAATCTATGACCTATGTACTTTCTGAGGTTACAAGAGTTTGCCTTCTAAACTAAGATCTCTGGTGTTCTTTACCTTGTATTTTGAGGTCAAAAACAAATAACCTATGCTTGTGTCTGTGCAAGATTGTGTATTCTGTTTGGATGTTTTGAATATTGGTGTTTTTCTCCTTTGGCAGGTCCAGTTAGCCTGTGCACGCCAGCTCAGCTTGTGGCCCCATCTACAGTAGTGAAGGGCACTCTTTCCATCACCTCTTCTGAACTCTGCTTTGAGGTAGATGAAGAAGATCCCAGTTTTAAGAAAATCGACCCCAAGGTAAGAGATCGTTGACCCTCACCCTCTGATGACAAATTACATGACCATTAATTCTTCATTCAACCTCCTTTACCTCTACAGGTCATACGTATTCCTGTTTTTCTAAGTTTGTGACTATGTACATTAGCAAAATTCATTTAAGTGGAGGGGGAAAAATCCTGCTCACATGTTAATTAGCTTGTTGGAATAAAGCTCCCGGGAGGCAGCCTAAATAAAGACATCTTGGACCACAAGTCCTGGGTGAATACTAGAAAATTTAAACAAAACTGTTAGCCACATCCTTTGTTTCACTTTCCTGTTTTTTTATGTAATGCCAGTATAACATAATAATGTGCTTGCTGCACTCTTCATTTTGCAATGCTTTTATTTCCCGTTATTATATAGCACATTTTACAGTGTATTGTATTTACCATAATCAAGCGAAAATGTTATTTCCTGTTTAAAATGTATTTCTGAATAGACTTGTTAATTTAAGTAAACTTGAGTTACCTGAGTTAGTTACCTGATTAGCATTTTTTTGTTTAAAATTGGATTCACCTTACAATAAAATTGATATTTTGAAGGCTTAACTTTCTCACACAATGTGAAATTAGTACTAGAAAGACTGCACTTGAATGATCCCCATAACGTTAAGAAATAGTGACAGACGTATGGGCTTCTTATTACACACATGGTCTTATTCTGTTATAAACATGGAAAAACAGATAATGTATTTTACAATATCTACTTATTAAAACATAGTAATGTATTTGGGGTGGGATGGGGAGAGTCACTGAAAGATGAAAATAGTGCAGTACAGAACTACATCAGTGCTTTTCTATAGAGAAAACGTATATGTAAAGTGTCTGTTCAGTTCTTTGTTCTCTTGAATAAATAGGTCCTGTCTTTATTAAAAAGATGGTGTTGGATAGTGGTTCTGGGATGCTGGAATTGGATAAAGGAAGAAGTCTATTTTGAAAAAATACTTCACACCAAAATTATGTTTTGGAAAAAAAACCTACTTAAACTACTTAAAAACTTGATATGACCAGATAACAAACTGCAAATTTACATGGGTGCAATAATTTAATTTTTCAGACGTTTCTGTTGTGTCAAAATATCTTTGAAACAGTTTACAATATTATGAAGAGATATGTAAACTTTTGAAATCATTGCCTATTTTGTGAGTAGTTTTATTTTCAAATGTTGTTTGGCAAAAAAGGATATAAATACTAAATGCAAAACCACATAGCATTCATGTGTGTGTTAGTGTACTTGCAATGTCAATCTAACATCTTCATAGTCTTAGCTCAGAAAATCTTGTACCAGTCTGGTCTTCGTATGTGAAAAAGTAAATTAAGAAAATCATGTTGCTCCACTGTTTTGCATTTATTTCATTGTTCCATGGCTAGCATGTAGGATCCGTGAGAACACTCACCACTGCACCCTGTTTCACTTACAGCAACTGCCCTTAATTTAATCTGTTTTCTCTCTGAGTATGTGGCTGTTTTCATAAAGTGTGAACAGGCATTCTAGATCAATTGTAACAGAGAGATTGTTCTTAGGTTCCTATAAGAAAGGCAGTCAGTCTATTGGTGCCGTTTTGAGTTAGCCTGGTTGAGGGGGAGGGTGTGCTGGGGGTGGAATTCAGTTTTGGTTTTTTAAAGATGCTCCTTGATTCCCCATTGTGTAATGGTCTAAATACTAGTCCTATAATGTTTTTGTTTTAAAGGCAAACACAGTTGCAATTTAATCTTCCTTTAAGTATTGACACTTTCCCTCCCCCCCCCCTCCTATATTACCATAGGTTGATATCTGTAGCCAGAGTTTGTGTAGAATATGCCCTTGAAAATCCCAATTCTGCATTTGCTCAGAATGCCTGTTTAATTAATGAGTCTTCATCTGTTTGATAAATTCAACTTCCCTGTATATTTGTCTAAACTACTGGGAAAGAAAACATTGTGACAAGTTTTGGAAGCAAAACCTGCAGTGGAGATAACATCAGTAGTGATAAGATCAGAGTTTATATATTCTTACTGCAGGACTGTTTGTATAAAGACACGGTAGTCCTACAAGCTCTGAGTTAAAACCATGTTGTCAGGTGAGCCAGGTTCAATGCTCAGAAAGCTCCCTGCTTCTGTTGGCTTTAAAACAAAATAAAACAAAAGCCCAAGAAAAATGTTAAGACTTTACAATACCAGAAGTTTTGCTTTTCCAAAATTTGAGCTGGTGAGAGTATGCAATGCATATATTTACAGGTAGACGATTAAAGACTATTTTACATAAGCATTGTATAGCGTCATTATGTGTATTCCGCTGTGATCACGTCCTAAACTAGACAGAATTGTTTTCGAAGTGGTTTCAGTTTTACTTGATGATTATCTTTTAAATTCTTTTTGTTTAAAAACAAAACCAATCTAGACTTTAAACGCTATTTCTTTCCGGATCGTGCACAAAGAAGCGGAAGTAGTTCTTTGGAGCAAAATTTTGCATTGGCCTGAAAGGGCATGAAAAGGAATTTGAAATACTCCAAACCAGCTTCAAAATATTTCGGGACGTTAGAGCAAACAATCAACATTAATAATAAAAAAAATCTCCCAAGAAAGTTTTAGAAATGTAAACCTTCATTAGAAAACTTGGAGTAAAACACTGTAGCCTAAAATTAGGGACAAATCAGCTAGCATTCGTTTGAAAGAATAAGATGTTTGGACATAACATTGGTTGGTTTCTTTTAAAACAGCATATTTCCCCCTTTCCTGGGTATGCCCCTGTGTGCAGTGCTGTCGAGGTTCAGTTCTATACTATACTTAAAAACCAGGGAAAACAAATGTTTGTTAGAAAAAATTGGAATAGTTGCATTTAAGCTTATTAATTATTCAGAGAAGATTTATACTTTTTTCATTTCAAAGTAAAACGCCTAGTTGAATAAACCTTGTCAAATAAAGCAAATATCTATGTATTTTAAAAGGACAAAATGGGAAAGGATTGTGATATTTTACCAACTAAATTAAAAACCATAAAGATCTTCTAATCTAAGGAATATATTATAGAAATATTATACCCTGCTGCTGACAAAATTTTGCCGAAATGCTATGTGATGGAGCATTTATTCTAAAAACTTTTGGAGAGGACGATTCAAGTGACAGAAAGCAAAGCAACCAAAGAATGAATTAGACTTACTTTTTCATTAAGTACTGTCTATTTCTAATTTAATAGAAAAGAATTTGAAGAAACTTTAGAAAACGCGGATGAATGTATAGATAAAGCTCCAGTTCACGACTGTGATTAATCTGCCTTTTATTTTTGTTTGGACCGTTTTTTCTCTGAAAGCCAAGAAAAATATTTACTTGCCTGAATTTAAGAACAATTCACAAAAAAAGTCACTGTAAAGTTAAAGTAATATTTTTATTACTGTTTTCAACAATTCAGTTTTGGGGCACAGTCTGACCTTGGCACTGAAATACATTTAACATCAGTAAAACTTTTTTTAAAGAGAACTTTTTACATATAGTTAAATAATTTTTTCACTTGGTGACAACATTCAGGCAAACAAAAACAAAAAAATAAGAAAAGAATGACTATACATTTATTCGAAAATGTACCTTGCACTTCGTTTTGATGTTGGAAAGTCCGATTGCTTCTTTGTGTGACTTTTAAAAAATTCACATTGGAAGAAAAGAGGGAGGAGAGTCTCCTCTGGTGCGTCTGTGCAACGAGGTGATCGTTTTGGCTTTGTAAATGTCCGAGAGTTTTTAAATGCTTAACTGCAGGTGGGGTTTTGCGTGTGTGTTTCGCCGCCGCCGCCTCTTTTGTCGGAGCTGTGGTGTTTAAATAAAAGTTTTTAAATGGGTTTATCGCTGTCCTGTTAACCCTATAGTTTGTCCAGGCTTTTGGGATTAGTGAGGATCTCCCTGGCTAGCCTCCAGGTCTGTTTGGCAGCGCTTTCCAGGGCAGAGTGCGGTTTGCCCTGAAAGAGGTCTAGGTTGGGCAGGAAGTAGTGGGGGCAGCGCCGGCACTGTAGGCAGGAGATGAGCTGCAGCAGGATGCCGTTCAGCCGGTCCCCCAGACACGCCTCGTCCCAGTCGGTCTCCCGGGGGTGTTTCTCGCACTCGTACAGCAGCAGAGTCTTCATGTGGTAGTTGTTGAGCGGCTGGCCGGGCAGCTCCAGGTGCCGGTCCCGGAGGGTCTTCAGCACCGAGAGGCACTTGTTCCTGCAGCCGCCCATCAGCAGCCGGTTCTCGGCCTCCCCGAACTGCAGCACCCAGGCGTCGCTCTCGGCGGAGCTCTGCTTGCCGGTCAGCGAGTAGCACTCCTTGGAGAGCAGGTTGAAGCCTTCCGCCTTCACCTCGGCCACCCTGTTGGGGCCGGGCCAGGGGATGTGGGGCATGGGCCACTGGGCAGCGCTGCGCGGCCAGATCCCGGTGCACTTGAAGGCGGGCGTGATCTGCACCACGTAGCGCTCTCGGATGCGCAGCTTCACCTCGCTGGTGTCCGCGATCATCTTCACCACGTCCCGGTAGCTGCACTTGTCCACGGCTTGGGCCACCAGGGTCTGGAAGCGAGAGCGGATCTTGCGGGCCGACAGGTAGCCGGAGGCGGTGATGAACTCCACCCAGAGCGACATGCTGCGCTTGCGGCCGTCGCTCAGCTTGAGCACGGCGCAGCCGGGCAGGGAGCCGTCGTCCACGAAGTTGAAGACGCCCATCTGGTTGAGGTAGAGCACCACCTCGAACTCGGTGGGCGAGATCACCTCCAGCCCCTCGTAGCGGGCGTCGATCTCGCTCAGCGAGCTGATGAAGCGGGGCTCCTGCACCTCCACCTCCTTCAGCACGTCCGACACCACCTTGCACACCTCCCGGATGGTCTTGGCGATGGCCGCCTTGCGGGCCTGGCAGCGCTCGGTGTAGTATTTGTTGAGCTGGTAAACCAGCTTGGCCTGGGCGGCGATCATGTTGGGGCACAGGTCCGGGCTGTAGACCGGGCTCTCGCAGTACGTTGAGGGATCCAATGCTTTAGCGGTGACTGCAGCTTTGCACAGGGCACCCGCCAAGTTGCAGCCCCCCCACCTCACCCCCGCACCCCCCACCTCGCTCCCCTCCGCCGCCGCACGCACGCACGCACTCCGCCCCCTCCTCCGCACAAAATACAAACAAAAAAAGAGTGTGTGTGTGTGTGTGTGTGTGTGTGTGTGGGAGGGGGTGATTTAAAAACAAAACAAACGAGTACAATGCAGCTATCAGCCGACGGGAATGGGGCGGTGCGGGTGATGGAGCCGCACGCCGTCCCTGAAAATCTCTACGTGCAAAGTTTTTATGTGCCGCCTTTTTGGTGTGTCGGGGGGGGATGCATGCAGCCTCTGCGCGCACCCACCCGCCCACGAATGGGTCAATAGTTCATTTGAAAAACTTCTCTCCCGGACGCGCAGAAGGTCTCCCCGGCAGAGCCGATCAGTGGCGAAGTTGAAAACCGCACGCAATAAAAGAAGAATGCGAGAAATGCCAAGAGCGGAAGAGGGAACTCTCTCTCTCTCTCTCTCTCTCTCTCTCTCAGACCATGGCACCACCAGAGATGTGCATGAGTTTGGCTGCTTCTCGCTCCGACTGTCAAGGGATGTTGTTGATTTCCTTCTTCCTGCTGGAGGCGTTGTCTGAACCCGGTTCTGGCTTTAGGCGTAGACTGCTGCCATTGGTCTGTGGTCATTCATCCCTCTTCTGTACTTCATAGATCTAGATATCGGTATCTACATATATTTCTCTGCATAGACTGTACTTCTGAGCAGGAGGAGGGTTGCCCCGGATTTCTTCGCCTCCTCCCAACCCTGGAAGCTGCACGCGGAGACTCTCACTTTCTGCGCCTCTTCTGCTCGGTGTGTGTGTGTGCCTCTGGATTTGCAGGAGAGCGGTGTTTAGTTTATGAATGGTCCCAGGGCCCTGCTGAAGGGGTGGAGTTCCAGATCCTACAATCGCCTTCTGAGCTGTCAGAGGGGCAGCCAATCACCGAGGCAGGCTACGTGCATGTTCGATGCGGGGCCGCCGCCGCTACTGCGTGTGCGGGGGGGAGGAGGGACGAGAGGGGAAGAAGGGCAGAGGAGATACCAAGGAACAAGCACAGAAGCGCGCGCACAAACAAACACACACCCGCCTCCCCATCAATAGAAGGATAGAGAAAAAGTACGGTCCGTATGAGTGACTCGGTGCTGGAGTTGGTGCGATTTAAATACTGGGGAGAGAGTGGCATTGATTCAGAACGGTGTGCAAATCTGTGTGCGTATCCTACAACGTCGTGTGCAAGAAAAAGGTGCAACTGCCGAATCACTTTTACTCGGAAGCCTGTTTGTGGGGAAAATTAAGTTGGCTTTTCCATCCGCGTGTTGCAAGGAGAAGTAGCAGTAATGTTGGCGTCTTTTGAGGAAGGGGAGAAGGCGACTTGTGATACTTGGCTGGAAACATAAATCTTTTTTCACTGAGGCTGGTCTGCAGCAGTGAAAGTGAGACTGTCATTGGAACAGAATAGTACACCTTGTTTTACTACGTGTAGTCTGATTAATTTAGATAAATCTTTTTCAATAAAGCTCTGTCCCGCCTTCTAAATAGCAGCACTGGACTCTTTGAAAAGGAAACTAACTATATTTTTGTGAAAGTTTGTGGTGTTATGTCCAAGTCCAAATATACATAAAATTATAGTCACGCAGTTATGTATTGGCAGTTTATTTTATAACAGAGGTACAGAAACAACACTAGCTAATGTCATTATAATCAATGGAGACAATTAAAACATCTATTTAATCTTATTTTTGAAGTATAATCAAGTAATTCTGTTTAATATTATGTATTCTTTAGGTGATCTTCAGGTATTTTCTCTTAACGAACTCCTTACTCCACAAACCCTACTTAATACTGTGCAAATCAAGATCTTTGGCACCACTGAGCTGATTATTTTATATTTTATCAGGAACAGTTTAAATTGAACCTATAAATAATCAGCATGCAAAGCGAGCGTTTGCTTTGAAGTTTAAGGTTTGCTGTGTGAGAGTAGATTCTCAAGACGTTTCTCCAATATTTTAAAGGTTATGATAAAATTCGTTGCCTTAGTCTTCCTATATTTCTAGAAGTCTAGATCGACTATAAATATTGAACCTAGTCACTTAGGTTTCTTAATTTATAAAAATATTAACAGTGGACGTTCTCGGTGCTTTGGGTTTTTTTGTTTTGTTTTTTGTTTAGATGTTTCTTTGTTTGAATAGAGATGACTGAGTTTTAATAAAATAAAATATGGCCCGTCTGTTTGTTTGTGTATTTAAATTAAGGACGTGTCTGTGCGTGACAACACACCTATTCTGTATAAAATATGTATAATGGGCCCTGCTTTGGTACTGGTTGCACGTTGCAACCTCTTCTCCCGGGATAAATTATCTTCTTTTTATGGCCCGAAAGCAGCAGTATCACGCTGCTTGTAGTAGTTGTAGGCAACTTCTCCCTCATCAACAATTCCAGGAAGTTATTGGGTGCTGAACCTCTGTTCTTCCATGATGGTGACTGGACAAATGGGATTCGGGCACGGAGATGCTCTTGGCTACGGAGGATTTTACCAGATGCTTCAATGTGTGTGTCTCCCCATCTCCACCCGATCCTCCTTACACTTGCACTGATTAAAGATTTCTTGGATCTGGAACAAACTAATAAAGACATCTAATAGTGTAACTTGAAGGGGAAAAAGAAAGGGGGGGGGGGAAGGTGGGAGGGTTATAGAAAACAAGTCATAGAACTCGGATGAAGAAATTTCTTTGGCATTTTCAACGACTCCCGGTAGTATTTGTGTGTTTACATGTAAGAAAGTAATTTGCCACTCTGAAGCTTGGGTAATTGACACCCAAGAGCCAAAGCCGCGACTTGGCGTCCGTAGTCCTGATGGAAAATGTAGCTTATTAATACAAATAATCATTTTAAAAAGCAATGCATTTTCCTCTTTAATTTAACTCCTCTGGACTTAAGACATATAATGTTAATTGCCTAGCAGTGAGGAATTGTTGGGGAGAGGGGAGTGCATGAGAGGATGTTGCTTTGTTTCTCAGTGTACCCAGATATAGTCTCTATGGCTTTTTTTTTTTTTTTTAATTAATGGGGTGAATTTTAGAGGATCCCAGACACCATTCTGACCCACGTCCAGCAGGAGGGCTTCTGCTCCTATTCCTAATCAATGAAAGGAGTGTTAAGAAATCCATTTAACTAACAAACATGTCTTTCCTAAGCGGTCTGCAGATTTCTTCGCTATCACCCCGGGCTTTCCAGGACCCAGTCCTCGCGTCTTTTTTTCGCCCCATTCCGTCGCCTAGTTTTACATCCCGATTCCATAAGCTTGGGTAGGCTCATGAGAATTTCAGCTCTAACTACTTTCAGGGACTGGGTAGCCCAGAAAT